>NC_091697.1:642500-1267500 GCF_041296265.1 Equus caballus
ACAGTGCTCTTACAGCCTACCGGGAACATCTCTTCCAAAGGCCTGTGCAACGCAGTTTCTTTGCAGGCCTGATCTGGCTGAAGTAGGACTTCTGCTCTGGGTGTGCTACTTTGCCCTAGAGCTGAAAGGCACAACGTGCAGGCTTCTTTCCAAAGGGCGAGTTGGGCCCCACAGCATCTTGCTTCCAGCTCTTTGGGAAGCTAAGAAACAACTCGCTCTGCACAGTGCTCTTACAGCCTACGGGGAACATCTCTTCCAAAGGCCTGTGAAACGCAGTTTCTTTGCAGGCCTGATCTGGCTGAAGTAGGACTTCTGCTCTGGGTGTGCTACTTTGCCCTAGAGCTGAAAGGCACAACGTGCAGGCTTCTTTCCAAAGGGCGAGTTGGGCCCCACAGCATCTTGCTTCCAGCTCTTTGGGAAGCTAAGAAACAACTCGCTCTGCACAGTGCTCTTACAGCCTACCGGGAACATCTCTTCCAAAGGCCTGTGAAACGCAGTTTCTTTGCAGGCCTGATCTGGCTGAAGTAGGACTTCTGCTCTGGGTGTGCTACTTTGCCCTAGAGCTGAATGGCGCAACTTGCAGGCTTCTTTCCAAAGGGCGAGTTGGGCCCCACAGCATCTTGCTTCCAGCTCTTTGGGAAGCTAAGAAACAACTCGCTCTGCACAGTGCTCTTACAGCCTAGTGGGAACATCTCTTCCAAAGGCCTGTGAAACGCAGTTTCTTTGCAGGCCCGATCTGGCTGAAGTAGGACTTCTGCTCTGGGTGTGCTACTTTGCCCTAGAGCTGAAAGGCACAACGTGCAGGCTTCTTTCCAAAGGGCGAGTTGGGCCCCACAGCATCTTGCTTCCAGCTCTTTGGGAAGCTAAGAAACAACTCGCTCTGCACAGTGCTCTTACAGCCTACGGGGAACATCTCTTCCAAAGGCCTGTGAAACGCAGTTTCTTTGCAGGCCTGATCTGGCTGAAGTAGGACTTCTGCTCTGGGTGTGCTACTTTGCCCTAGAGCTGAAAGGCACAACGTGCAGGCTTCTTTCCAAAGGGCGAGTTGGGCCCCACAGCATCTTGCTTCCAGCTCTTTGGGAAGCTAAGAAACAACTCGCTCTGCACAGTGCTCTTACAGCCTACGGGGAACATCTCTTCCAAAGGCCTGTGAAACGCAGTTTCTTTGCAGGCCTGATCTGGCTGAAGTAGGACTTCTGCTCTGGGTGTGCTACTTTGCCCTAATGCTGAAAGGCACAACGTGCAGGCTTCTTTCCAAAGGGCGAGTTGGGCCCCACAGCATCTTGCTTCCAGCTCTTTGGGAAGCTAAGAAACAACTCGCTCTGCACAGTGCTCTTACAGCCTAGTGGGAACATCTCTTCCAAAGGCCTGTGAAACGCAGTTTCTTTGCAGGCCTGATCTGGCTGAAGTAGGACTTCTGCTCTGGGTGTGCTACTTTGCCCTAGAGCTGAAAGGCGCAACTTGCAGGCTTCTTTCCAAAGGGCGAGTTGGGCCCCACAGCATCTTGCTTCCAGCTCTTTGGGAAGCTAAGAAACAACTCGCTCTGCACAGTGCTCTTACAGCCTAGTGGGAACATCTCTTCCAAAGGCCTGTGAAACGCAGTTTCTTTGCAGGCCCGATCTGGCTGAAGTAGGACTTCTGCTCTGGGTGTGCTACTTTGCCCTAGAGCTGAAAGGCACAACGTGCAGGCTTCTTTCCAAAGGGCGAGTTGGGCCCCACAGCATCTTGCTTCCAGCTCTTTGGGAAGCTAAGAAACAACTCGCTCTGCACAGTGCTCTTACAGCCTACCGGGAACATCTCTTCCAAAGGCCTGTGCAACGCAGTTTCTTTGCAGGCCTGATCTGGCTGAAGTAGGACTTCTGCTCTGGGTGTGCTACTTTGCCCTAGAGCTGAAAGGCACAACGTGCAGGCTTCTTTCCAAAGGGCGAGTTGGGCCCCACAGCATCTTGCTTCCAGCTCTTTGGGAAGCTAAGAAACAACTCGCTCTGCACAGTGCTCTTACAGCCTACGGGGAACATCTCTTCCAAAGGCCTGTGAAACGCAGTTTCTTTGCAGGCCTGATCTGGCTGAAGTAGGACTTCTGCTCTGGGTGTGCTACTTTGCCCTAGAGCTGAAAGGCACAACGTGCAGGCTTCTTTCCAAAGGGCGAGTTGGGCCCCACAGCATCTTGCTTCCAGCTCTTTGGGAAGCTAAGAAACAACTCGCTCTGCACAGTGCTCTTACAGCCTACCGGGAACATCTCTTCCAAAGGCCTGTGAAACGCAGTTTCTTTGCAGGCCTGATCTGGCTGAAGTAGGACTTCTGCTCTGGGTGTGCTACTTTGCCCTAGAGGTGAAAGGCACAACGTGCAGGCTTCTTTCCAAAGGGCGAGTTGGGCCCCACAGCATCTTGCTTCCAGCTCTTTGGGAAGCTAAGAAACAACTCGCTCTGCACAGTGCTCTTACAGCCAACCGGGAAGATCTCTTCCAAAGGCCAGTGAAACGCAGTTTCTTTGCAGGCCTGATCTGGCTGAAGTAGGACTTCTGCTCTGGGTGTGCTACTTTGCCCTAGAGCTGAAAGGCACAACGTGCAGGCTTCTTTCCAAAGGGCGAGTTGGGCCCCACAGCATCTTGCTTCCAGCTCTTTGGGAAGCTAAGAAACAACTCGCTCTGCACAGTGCTCTTACAGCCTACGGGGAACATCTCTGACAAAGGCCTGTGAAACGCAGTTTCTTTGCAGGCCTGATCTGGCTGAAGTAGGACTTCTGCTCTGGGTGTGCTACTTTGCCCTAGAGCTGAAAGGCACAACGTGCAGGCTTCTTTCCAAAGGGCGAGTTGGGCCCCACAGCATCTTGCTTCCAGCTCTTTGGGAAGCTAAGAAACAACTCGCTCTGCACAGTGCTCTTACAGCCTACGGGGAACATCTGTGACAAAGGCCTGTGAAACGCAGTTTCTTTGCAGGCCTGATCTGTCTGAAGTAGGACTTCTGCTCGGGGTGTGCTACTTTGCCCTAGAGCTGAAAGGCACAACGTGCAGGCTTCTTTCCAAAGGGCGAGTTGGGCCCCACAGCATCTTGCTTCCAGCTCTTTGGGAAGCTAAGAAAGAACTCGCTCTGCACAGTGCTCTTACAGCCTAGTGGGAACATCTCTTCCAAAGGCCTCTGAAACGCAGTTTCTTTGCAGGCCCGATCTGGCTGAAGTAGGACTTCTGCTCTGGGTGTGCTACTTTGCCCTAGAGCTGAAAGGCACAACGTGCAGGCTTCTTTCCAAAGGGCGAGTTGGGCCCCACAGCATCTTGCTTCCAGCTCTTTGGGAAGCTAAGAAACAACTCGCTCTGCACAGTGCTCTTACAGCCTAGTGGGAACATCTCTTCCAAAGGCCTGTGAAACGCAGTTTCTTTGCAGGCCCGATCTGGCTGAAGTAGGACTTCTGCTCTGGGTGTGCTACTTTGCCCTAGAGCTGAAAGGCACAACGTGCAGGCTTCTTTCCAAAGGGCGAGTTGGGCCCCACAGCATCTTGCTTCCAGCTCTTTGGGAAGCTAAGAAACAACTCGCTCTGCACAGTGCTCTTACAGCCTACCGGGAACATCTCTTCCAAAGGCCTGTGAAACGCAGTTTCTTTGCAGGCCTGATCTGGCTGAAGTAGGACTTCTGCTCTGGGTGTGCTACTTTGCCCTAGAGCTGAAAGGCACAACGTGCAGGCTTCTTTCCAAAAGGCGAGTTGGGCCCCACAGCATCTTGCTTCCAGCTCTTTGGGAAGCTAAGAAACAACTCGCTCTGCACAGTGCTCTTACAGCCTAGTGGGAACATCTCTTCCAAAGGCCTGTGAAACGCAGTTTCTTTGCAGGCCTGATCTGGCTGAAGTAGGACTTCTGCTCTGGGTGTGCTACTTTGCCCTAGAGCTGAAAGGCACAACGTGCAGGCTTCTTTCCAAAGGGCGAGTTGGGCCCCACAGCATCTTGCTTCCAGATCTTTGGGAAGCTAAGAAACAACTCGCTCTGCACAGTGCTCTTACAGCCTAGTGGGAACATCTCTTCCAAAGGCCTGTGAAACGCAGTTTCTTTGCAGGCCTGATCTGGGTGAAGTAGGACTTCTGCTCTGGGTCTGCTACTTTGCCCTACAGGTGAAAGGCACAACGTGCAGGCTCCTTTCCAAAGGGCGAGTTGGGCCCCACAGCATCTTGCTTCCAGCTCTTTGGGAAGCTAAGAAACAACTTGCTCTGCACAGTGCTCTTACAGCCTACCGGGAACATGTCTTCCAAAGGCCTGTGAAACGCAGTTTCTTTGCAGGCCTGATCTGGCTGAAGTAGGACTTCTGCTCTGGGTGTGCTACTTTGCCCTAGAGCTGAAAGGCACAACGTGCAGGCTTCTTTCCAAAGGGCGAGTTGGGCCCCACAGCATCTTGCTTCCAGCTCTTTGGGAAGCTAAGAAACAACTCGCTCTTCACAGTGCTCTTACAGTGTAGTGGGAACATCTCTTCCAAAGGCCTGTGAAACGCAGTTTCTTTGCAGGCCTGATCTGGCTGAAGTAGGACTTCTGCTCTGGGCGTGCTACTTTGCCCTAGAGCTGAAAGGCACAACGTGCAGGCTTCTTTCCAAAGGGCGAGTTGGGCCCCACAGCATCTTGCTTCCAGCTCTTTGGGAAGCTAAGAAACAACTCGCTCTGCACAGTGCTCTTACAGCCTACCGGGAACATCTCTTCCAAAGGCCTGTGAAACGCAGTTTCTTTGCAGGCCTGATCTGGCTGAAGTAGGACTTCTGCTCTGGGTGTGCTACTTTGCCCTAGAGCTGAAAGGCACAACGTGCAGGCTTCTTTCCAAAGGGCGAGTTGGGCCCCACAGCATCTTGCTTCCAGCTCTTTGGGAAGCTAAGAAACAACTCGCTCTGCACAGTGCTCTTACAGCCTATGGGGAACATCTCTTCCAAAGGCCTGTGAAACGCAGTTTCTTTGCAGGCCTGATCTGGCTGAAGTAGGACTTCTGCTCTGGGTGTGCTACTTTGCCCTAGAGGTGAAAGGCACAACGTGCAGGCTTCTTTCCAAAGGGCGAGTTGGGCCCCACAGCATCTTGCTTCCAGCTCTTTGGGAAGCTACGAAACAACTCGCTCTGCACAGTGCTCTTACAGCCTACCGGGAAGATCTCTTCCAAAGGCCAGTGAAACGCAGTTTCTTTGCAGGCCTGATCTGGCTGAAGTAGGACTTCTGCTCTGGGTGTGCTACTTTGCCCTAGAGCTGAAAGGCACAACGTGCAGGCTTCTTTCCAAAGGGCGAGTTGGGCCCCACAGCATCTTGCTTCCAGCTCTTTGGGAAGCTAAGAAACAACTCGCTCTGCACAGTGCTCTTACAGCCTTCCGGGAACATCTCTTCCAAAGGCCTGTGAAACGCAGTTTCTTTGCAGGCCCGATCTGGCTGAAGTAGGACTTCTGCTCTGGGTGTGCTACTTTGCCCTAGAGCTGAAAGGCACAACGTGCAGGCTTCTTTCCAAAGGGCGAGTTGGGCCCCACAGCATCTTGCTTCCAGCTCTTTGGGAAGCTAAGAAACAACTCGCTCTGCACAGTGCTCTTACAGCCTATGGGGAACATCTCTGACAAAGGCCTGTGAAACGCAGTTTCTTTGCAGGCCTGATCTGGCTGAAGTAGGACTTCTGCTCTGGGTGTGCTACTTTGCCCTAGAGCTGAAAGGCACAACGTGCAGGCTTCTTTCCAAAGGGCGAGTTGGGCCCCACAGCATCTTGCTTCCAGCTCTTTGGGAAGCTAAGAAACAACTCGCTGTGCACAGTGCTCTTACAGCCTAATGGGAACATCTCTTCCAAAGGCCTGTGAAACGCAGTTTCTTTGCAGGCCTGATCTGGCTGAAGTAGGACTTCTGCTCTGGGTCTGCTACTTTGCCCTAGAGGTGAAAGGCACAACGTGCACGCTCCTTTCCAAAGGGCGAGTTGGGCCCCACAGCATCTTGCTTCCAGCTCTTTGGGAAGCTAAGAAACAACTCGCTCTGCACAGTGCTCTTACAGCCTACCGGGAACATCTCTTCCAAAGGCCTGTGCAACGCAGTTTCTTTGCAGGCCTGATCTGGCTGAAGTAGGACTTCTGCTCTGGGTGTGCTACTTTGCCCTAGAGCTGAAAGGCACAACGTGCAGGCTTCTTTCCAAAGGGCGAGTTGGGCCCCACAGCATCTTGCTTCCAGCTCTTTGGGAAGCTAAGAAACAACTCGCTCTGCACAGTGCTCTTACAGCCTACGGGGAACATCTCTTCCAAAGGTCTGTGAAACGCAGTTTCTTTGCAGGCCCGATCTGGCTGAAGTAGGACTTCTGCTCTGGGTGTGCTACTTTGCCCTAGAGCTGAAAGGCACAACGTGCAGGTTTCTTTCCAAAGGGCGAGTTGGACCCCACAGCATCTTGCTTCCAGCTCTTTGGGAAGCTAAGAAACAACTCGCTCTGCACAGTGCTCTTACAGCCTATGGGGAACATCTCTTCCAAAGGCCTGTGAAACGCAGTTTCTTTGCAGGCCTGATCTGGCTGAAGTAGGACTTCTGCTCTGGGTGTGCTACTTTGCCCTAGAGGTGAAAGGCACAACGTGCAGGCTTCTTTCCAAAGGGCGAGTTGGGCCCCACAGCATCTTGCTTCCAGCTCTTTGGGAAGCTAAGAAACAACTCGCTCTGCACAGCGCTCTTACAGCCTACCGGGAAGATCTCTTCCAAAGGCCTGTGAAACGCAGTTTCTTTGCAGGCCTGATCTGGCTGAAGTAGGACTTCTGCTCTGGGTGTGCTACTTTGCCCTAGAGCTGAAAGGCACAACGTGCAGGCTTCTTTCCAAAGGGCGAGTTGGGCCCCACAGCATCTTGCTTCCAGCTCTTTGGGAAGCTAAGAAACAACTCGCTCTGCACAGTGCTCTTACAGCCTAGTGGGAACATCTCTTCCAAAGGCCTCTGAAACGCAGTTTCTTTGCAGGCCTGATCTGGCTGAAGTAGGACTTCTGCTCTGGGTGTGCTACTTTGCCCTAGAGCTGAATGGCGGAACTTGCAGGCTTCTTTCCAAAGGGCGAGTTGGGCCCCACAGCATCTTGCTTCCAGCTCTTTGGGAAGCTAAGAAACAACTCGCTCTGCACAGTGCTCTTACAGCCTAGTGGGAACATCTCTTCCAAAGGCCTGTGAAACGCAGTTTCTTTGCAGGCCCGATCTGGCTGAAGTAGGACTTCTGCTCTGGGTGTGCTACTTTGCCCTAGAGCTGAAAGGCACAACGTGCAGGCTTCTTTCCAAAGGGCGAGTTGGGCCCCACAGCATCTTGCTTCCAGCTCTTTGGGAAGCTAAGAAACAACTCGCTCTGCACAGTGCTCTTACAGCCTACGGGGAACATCTCTTCCAAAGGCCTGTGAAACGCAGTTTCTTTGCAGGCCTGATCTGGCTGAAGTAGGACTTCTGCTCTGGGTGTGCTACTTTGCCCTAGAGCTGAAAGGCACAACGTGCAGGCTTCTTTCCAAAGGGCGAGTTGGGCCCCACAGCATCTTGCTTCCAGCTCTTTGGGAAGCTAAGAAACAACTCGCTCTGCACAGTGCTCTTACAGCCTACGGGGAACATCTCTTCCAAAGGCCTGTGAAACGCAGTTTCTTTGCAGGCCTGATCTGGCTGAAGTAGGACTTCTGCTCTGGGTGTGCTACTTTGCCCTAAAGCTGAAAGGCACAACGTGCAGGCTTCTTTCCAAAGGGCGAGTTGGGCCCCACAGCATCTTGCTTCCAGCTCTTTGGGAAGCTAAGAAACAACTCGCTCTGCACAGTGCTCTTACAGCCTAGTGGGAACATCTCTTCCAAAGGCCTGTGAAACGCAGTTTCTTTGCAGGCCTGATCTGGCTGAAGTAGGACTTCTGCTCTGGGTGTGCTACTTTGCCCTAGAGCTGAAAGGCGCAACTTGCAGGCTTCTTTCCAAAGGGCGAGTTGGGCCCCACAGCATCTTGCTTCCAGCTCTTTGGGAAGCTAAGAAACAACTCGCTCTGCACAGTGCTCTTACAGCCTAGTGGGAACATCTCTTCCAAAGGCCTGTGAAACGCAGTTTCTTTGCAGGCCCGATCTGGCTGAAGTAGGACTTCTGCTCTGGGTGTGCTACTTTGCCCTAGAGCTGAAAGGCACAACGTGCAGGCTTCTTTCCAAAGGGCGAGTTGGGCCCCACAGCATCTTGCTTCCAGCTCTTTGGGAAGCTAAGAAACAACTCGCTCTGCACAGTGCTCTTACAGCCTACCGGGAACATCTCTTCCAAAGGCCTGTGCAACGCAGTTTCTTTGCAGGCCTGATCTGGCTGAAGTAGGACTTCTGCTCTGGGTGTGCTACTTTGCCCTAGAGCTGAAAGGCACAACGTGCAGGCTTCTTTCCAAAGGGCGAGTTGGGCCCCACAGCATCTTGCTTCCAGCTCTTTGGGAAGCTAAGAAACAACTCGCTCTGCACAGTGCTCTTACAGCCTACGGGGAACATCTCTTCCAAAGGCCTGTGAAACGCAGTTTCTTTGCAGGCCTGATCTGGCTGAAGTAGGACTTCTGCTCTGGGTGTGCTACTTTGCCCTAGAGCTGAAAGGCACAACGTGCAGGCTTCTTTCCAAAGGGCGAGTTGGGCCCCACAGCATCTTGCTTCCAGCTCTTTGGGAAGCTAAGAAACAACTCGCTCTGCACAGTGCTCTTACAGCCTACCGGGAACATCTCTTCCAAAGGCCTGTGCAACGCAGTTTCTTTGCAGGCCTGATCTGGCTGAAGTAGGACTTCTGCTCTGGGTGTGCTACTTTGCCCTAGAGGTGAAAGGCACAACGTGCAGGCTTCTTTCCAAAGGGCGAGTTGGGCCCCACAGCATCTTGCTTCCAGCTCTTTGGGAAGCTAAGAAACAACTCGCTCTGCACAGTGCTCTTACAGCCTACCGGGAAGATCTCTTCCAAAGGCCAGTGAAACGCAGTTTCTTTGCAGGCCTGATCTGGCTGAAGTAGGACTTCTGCTCTGGGTGTGCTACTTTGCCCTAGAGCTGAAAGGCACAACGTGCAGGCTTCTTTCCAAAGGGCGAGTTGGGCCCCACAGCATCTTGCTTCCAGCTCTTTGGGAAGCTAAGAAACAACTCGCTCTGCACAGTGCTCTTACAGCCTACGGGGAACATCTCTGACAAAGGCCTGTGAAACGCAGTTTCTTTGCAGGCCTGATCTGGCTGAAGTAGGACTTCTGCTCTGGGTGTGCTACTTTGCCCTAGAGCTGAAAGGCACAACGTGCAGGCTTCTTTCCAAAGGGCGAGTTGGGCCCCACAGCATCTTGCTTCCAGCTCTTTGGGAAGCTAAGAAACAACTCGCTCTGCACAGTGCTCTTACAGCCTACGGGGAACATCTGTGACAAAGGCCTGTGAAACGCAGTTTCTTTGCAGGCCTGATCTGTCTGAAGTAGGACTTCTGCTCTGGGTGTGCTACTTTGCCCTAGAGCTGAAAGGCACAACGTGCAGGCTTCTTTCCAAAGGGCGAGTTGGGCCCCACAGCATCTTGCTTCCAGCTCTTTGGGAAGCTAAGAAAGAACTCGCTCTGCACAGTGCTCTTACAGCCTAGTGGGAACATCTCTTCCAAAGGCCTCTGAAACGCAGTTTCTTTGCAGGCCCGATCTGGCTGAAGTAGGACTTCTGCTCTGGGTGTGCTACTTTGCCCTAGAGCTGAAAGGCACAACGTGCAGGCTTCTTTCCAAAGGGCGAGTTGGGCCCCACAGCATCTTGCTTCCAGCTCTTTGGGAAGCTAAGAAACAACTCGCTCTGCACAGTGCTCTTACAGCCTAGTGGGAACATCTCTTCCAAAGGCCTGTGAAACGCAGTTTCTTTGCAGGCCTGATCTGGCTGAAGTAGGACTTCTGCTCTGGGTGTGCTACTTTGCCCTAGAGCTGAAAGGCACAACGTGCAGGCTTCTTTCCAAAGGGCGAGTTGGGCCCCACAGCATCTTGCTTCCAGATCTTTGGGAAGCTAAGAAACAACTCGCTCTGCACAGTGCTCTTACAGCCTAGTGGGAACATCTCTTCCAAAGGCCTGTGAAACGCAGTTTCTTTGCAGGCCTGATCTGGGTGAAGTAGGACTTCTGCTCTGGGTCTGCTACTTTGCCCTACAGGTGAAAGGCACAACGTGCAGGCTCCTTTCCAAAGGGCGAGTTGGGCCCCACAGCATCTTGCTTCCAGCTCTTTGGGAAGCTAAGAAACAACTTGCTCTGCACAGTGCTCTTACAGCCTACCGGGAACATGTCTTCCAAAGGCCTGTGAAACGCAGTTTCTTTGCAGGCCTGATCTGGCTGAAGTAGGACTTCTGCTCTGGGTGTGCTACTTTGCCCTAGAGCTGAAAGGCACAACGTGCAGGCTTCTTTCCAAAGGGCGAGTTGGGCCCCACAGCATCTTGCTTCCAGCTCTTTGGGAAGCTAAGAAACAACTCGCTCTTCACAGTGCTCTTACAGTGTAGTGGGAACATCTCTTCCAAAGGCCTGTGAAACGCAGTTTCTTTGCAGGCCTGATCTGGCTGAAGTAGGACTTCTGCTCTGGGCGTGCTACTTTGCCCTAGAGCTGAAAGGCACAACGTGCAGGCTTCTTTCCAAAGGGCGAGTTGGGCCCCACAGCATCTTGCTTCCAGCTCTTTGGGAAGCTAAGAAACAACTCGCTCTGCACAGTGCTCTTACAGCCTACCGGGAACATCTCTTCCAAAGGCCTGTGAAACGCAGTTTCTTTGCAGGCCTGATCTGGCTGAAGTAGGACTTCTGCTCTGGGTGTGCTACTTTGCCCTAGAGCTGAAAGGCACAACGTGCAGGCTTCTTTCCAAAGGGCGAGTTGGGCCCCACAGCATCTTGCTTCCAGCTCTTTGGGAAGCTAAGAAACAACTCGCTCTGCACAGTGCTCTTACAGCCTATGGGGAACATCTCTTCCAAAGGCCTGTGAAACGCAGTTTCTTTGCAGGCCTGATCTGGCTGAAGTAGGACTTCTGCTCTGGGTGTGCTACTTTGCCCTAGAGGTGAAAGGCACAACGTGCAGGCTTCTTTCCAAAGGGCGAGTTGGGCCCCACAGCATCTTGCTTCCAGCTCTTTGGGAAGCTACGAAACAACTCGCTCTGCACAGTGCTCTTACAGCCTACCGGGAACATCTCTTCCAAAGGCCAGTGAAACGCAGTTTCTTTGCAGGCCTGATCTGGCTGAAGTAGGACTTCTGCTCTGGGTGTGCTACTTTGCCCTAGAGCTGAAAGGCACAACGTGCAGGCTTCTTTCCAAAGGGCGAGTTGGGCCCCACAGCATCTTGCTTCCAGCTCTTTGGGAAGCTAAGAAACAACTCGCTCTGCACAGTGCTCTTACAGCCTTCCGGGAACATCTCTTCCAAAGGCCTGTGAAACGCAGTTTCTTTGCAGGCCCGATCTGGCTGAAGTAGGACTTCTGCTCTGGGTGTGCTACTTTGCCCTAGAGCTGAAAGGCACAACGTGCAGGCTTCTTTCCAAAGGGCGAGTTGGGCCCCACAGCATCTTGCTTCCAGCTCTTTGGGAAGCTAAGAAACAACTCGCTCTGCACAGTGCTCTTACAGCCTATGGGGAACATCTCTGACAAAGGCCTGTGAAACGCAGTTTCTTTGCAGGCCTGATCTGGCTGAAGTAGGACTTCTGCTCTGGGTGTGCTACTTTGCCCTAGAGCTGAAAGGCACAACGTGCAGGCTTCTTTCCAAAGGGCGAGTTGGGCCCCACAGCATCTTGCTTCCAGCTCTTTGGGAAGCTAAGAAACAACTCGCTGTGCACAGTGCTCTTACAGCCTAATGGGAACATCTCTTCCAAAGGCCTGTGAAACGCAGTTTCTTTGCAGGCCTGATCTGGCTGAAGTAGGACTTCTGCTCTGGGTCTGCTACTTTGCCCTAGAGGTGAAAGGCACAACGTGCACGCTCCTTTCCAAAGGGCGAGTTGGGCCCCACAGCATCTTGCTTCCAGCTCTTTGGGAAGCTAAGAAACAACTCGCTCTGCACAGTGCTCTTACAGCCTACCGGGAACATCTCTTCCAAAGGCCTGTGCAACGCAGTTTCTTTGCAGGCCTGATCTGGCTGAAGTAGGACTTCTGCTCTGGGTGTGCTACTTTGCCCTAGAGCTGAAAGGCACAACGTGCAGGCTTCTTTCCAAAGGGCGAGTTGGGCCCCACAGCATCTTGCTTCCAGCTCTTTGGGAAGCTAAGAAACAACTCGCTCTGCACAGTGCTCTTACAGCCTACGGGGAACATCTCTTCCAAAGGTCTGTGAAACGCAGTTTCTTTGCAGGCCCGATCTGGCTGAAGTAGGACTTCTGCTCTGGGTGTGCTACTTTGCCCTAGAGCTGAAAGGCACAACGTGCAGGTTTCTTTCCAAAGGGCGAGTTGGACCCCACAGCATCTTGCTTCCAGCTCTTTGGGAAGCTAAGAAACAACTCGCTCTGCACAGTGCTCTTACAGCCTATGGGGAACATCTCTTCCAAAGGCCTGTGAAACGCAGTTTCTTTGCAGGCCTGATCTGGCTGAAGTAGGACTTCTGCTCTGGGTGTGCTACTTTGCCCTAGAGGTGAAAGGCACAACGTGCAGGCTTCTTTCCAAAGGGCGAGTTGGGCCCCACAGCATCTTGCTTCCAGCTCTTTGGGAAGCTAAGAAACAACTCGCTCTGCACAGCGCTCTTACAGCCTACCGGGAAGATCTCTTCCAAAGGCCTGTGAAACGCAGTTTCTTTGCAGGCCTGATCTGGCTGAAGTAGGACTTCTGCTCTGGGTGTGCTACTTTGCCCTAGAGCTGAAAGGCACAACGTGCAGGCTTCTTTCCAAAGGGCGAGTTGGGCCCCACAGCATCTTGCTTCCAGCTCTTTGGGAAGCTAAGAAACAACTCGCTCTGCACAGTGCTCTTACAGCCTAGTGGGAACATCTCTTCCAAAGGCCTCTGAAACGCAGTTTCTTTGCAGGCCTGATCTGGCTGAAGTAGGACTTCTGCTCTGGGTGTGCTACTTTGCCCTAAGGCTGAATGGCGGAACTTGCAGGCTTCTTTCCAAAGGGCGAGTTGGGCCCCACAGCATCTTGCTTCCAGCTCTTTGGGAAGCTAAGAAACAACTCGCTCTGCACAGTGCTCTTACAGCCTAGTGGGAACATCTCTTCCAAAGGCCTGTGAAACGCAGTTTCTTTGCAGGCCCGATCTGGCTGAAGTAGGACTTCTGCTCTGGGTGTGCTACTTTGCCCTAGAGCTGAAAGGCACAACGTGCAGGCTTCTTTCCAAAGGGCGAGTTGGGCCCCACAGCATCTTGCTTCCAGCTCTTTGGGAAGCTAAGAAACAACTCGCTCTGCACAGTGCTCTTACAGCCTACGGGGAACATCTCTTCCAAAGGCCTGTGAAACGCAGTTTCTTTGCAGGCCTGATCTGGCTGAAGTAGGACTTCTGCTCTGGGTGTGCTACTTTGCCCTAGAGCTGAAAGGCACAACGTGCAGGCTTCTTTCCAAAGGGCGAGTTGGGCCCCACAGCATCTTGCTTCCAGCTCTTTGGGAAGCTAAGAAACAACTCGCTCTGCACAGTGCTCTTACAGCCTACGGGGAACATCTCTTCCAAAGGCCTGTGAAACGCAGTTTCTTTGCAGGCCTGATCTGGCTGAAGTAGGACTTCTGCTCTGGGTGTGCTACTTTGCCCTAAAGCTGAAAGGCACAACGTGCAGGCTTCTTTCCAAAGGGCGAGTTGGGCCCCACAGCATCTTGCTTCCAGCTCTTTGGGAAGCTAAGAAACAACTCGCTCTGCACAGTGCTCTTACAGCCTAGTGGGAACATCTCTTCCAAAGGCCTGTGAAACGCAGTTTCTTTGCAGGCCTGATCTGGCTGAAGTAGGACTTCTGCTCTGGGTGTGCTACTTTGCCCTAGAGCTGAAAGGCGCAACTTGCAGGCTTCTTTCCAAAGGGCGAGTTGGGCCCCACAGCATCTTGCTTCCAGCTCTTTGGGAAGCTAAGAAACAACTCGCTCTGCACAGTGCTCTTACAGCCTAGTGGGAACATCTCTTCCAAAGGCCTGTGAAACGCAGTTTCTTTGCAGGCCCGATCTGGCTGAAGTAGGACTTCTGCTCTGGGTGTGCTACTTTGCCCTAGAGCTGAAAGGCACAACGTGCAGGCTTCTTTCCAAAGGGCGAGTTGGGCCCCACAGCATCTTGCTTCCAGCTCTTTGGGAAGCTAAGAAACAACTCGCTCTGCACAGTGCTCTTACAGCCTACCGGGAACATCTCTTCCAAAGGCCTGTGCAACGCAGTTTCTTTGCAGGCCTGATCTGGCTGAAGTAGGACTTCTGCTCTGGGTGTGCTACTTTGCCCTAGAGCTGAAAGGCACAACGTGCAGGCTTCTTTCCAAAGGGCGAGTTGGGCCCCACAGCATCTTGCTTCCAGCTCTTTGGGAAGCTAAGAAACAACTCGCTCTGCACAGTGCTCTTACAGCCTACGGGGAACATCTCTTCCAAAGGCCTGTGAAACGCAGTTTCTTTGCAGGCCTGATCTGGCTGAAGTAGGACTTCTGCTCTGGGTGTGCTACTTTGCCCTAGAGCTGAAAGGCACAACGTGCAGGCTTCTTTCCAAAGGGCGAGTTGGGCCCCACAGCATCTTGCTTCCAGCTCTTTGGGAAGCTAAGAAACAACTCGCTCTGCACAGTGCTCTTACAGCCTAGTGGGAACATCTCTTCCAAAGGCCTGTGAAACGCAGTTTCTTTGCAGGCCTGATCTGGCTGAAGTAGGACTTCTGCTCTGGGTGTGCTACTTTGCCCTAGAGCTGAAAGGCACAACGTGCAGGCTTCTTTCCAAAGGGCGAGTTGGGCCCCACAGCATCTTGCTTCCAGCTCTTTGGGAAGCTAAGAAACAACTCGCTCTGCACAGTGCTCTTACAGCCTAGTGGGAACATCTCTTCCAAAGGCCTGTGAAACGCAGTTTCTTTGCAGGCCTGATCTGGCTGAAGTAGGACTTCTGCTCTGGGTGTGCTACTTTGCCCTAGAGCTGAAAGGCACAACGTGCAGGCTTCTTTCCAAAGGGCGAGTTGGGCCCCACAGCATCTTGCTTCCAGCTCTTTGGGAAGCTAAGAAACAACTCGCTCTGCACAGTGCTCTTACAGCCTACCGGGAACATCTCTTCCAAAGGCCTGTGAAACGCAGTTTCTTTGCAGGCCTGATCTGGCTGAAGTAGGACTTCTGCTCTGGGTGTGCTACTTTGCCCTAGAGCTGAAAGGCACAACGTGCAGGCTTCTTTCCAAAGGGCGAGTTGGGCCCCACAGCATCTTGCTTCCAGCTCTTTGGGAAGCTAAGAAACAACTCGCTCTGCACAGTGCTCTTACAGCCTAGTGGGAACATCTCTTCCAAAGGCCTGTGAAACGCAGTTTCTTTGCAGGCCTGATCTGGCTGAAGTAGGACTTCTGCTCTGGGTGTGCTACTTTGCCCTAGAGCTGAAAGGCACAACGTGCAGGCTTCTTTCCAAAGGGCGAGTTGGGCCCCACAGCATCTTGCTTCCAGCTCTTTGGGAAGCTAAGAAACAACTCGCTCTGCACAGTGCTCTTACAGCCTACGGGGAACATCTGTGACAAAGGCCTGTGAAACGCAGTTTCTTTGCAGGCCTGATCTGTCTGAAGTAGGACTTCTGCTCTGGGTGTGCTACTTTGCCCTAGAGCTGAAAGGCACAACGTGCAGGCTTCTTTCCAAAGGGCGAGTTGGGCCCCACAGCATCTTGCTTCCAGCTCTTTGGGAAGCTAAGAAAGAACTCGCTCTGCACAGTGCTCTTACAGCCTAGTGGGAACATCTCTTCCAAAGGCCTCTGAAACGCAGTTTCTTTGCAGGCCCGATCTGGCTGAAGTAGGACTTCTGCTCTGGGTGTGCTACTTTGCCCTAGAGCTGAAAGGCACAACGTGCAGGCTTCTTTCCAAAGGGCGAGTTGGGCCCCACAGCATCTTGCTTCCAGCTCTTTGGGAAGCTAAGAAACAACTCGCTCTGCACAGTGCTCTTACAGCCTAGTGGGAACATCTCTTCCAAAGGCCTGTGAAACGCAGTTTCTTTGCAGGCCCGATCTGGCTGAAGTAGGACTTCTGCTCTGGGTGTGCTACTTTGCCCTAGAGCTGAAAGGCACAACGTGCAGGCTTCTTTCCAAAGGGCGAGTTGGGCCCCACAGCATCTTGCTTCCAGCTCTTTGGGAAGCTAAGAAACAACTCGCTCTGCACAGTGCTCTTACAGCCTACCGGGAACATCTCTTCCAAAGGCCTGTGAAACGCAGTTTCTTTGCAGGCCTGATCTGGCTGAAGTAGGACTTCTGCTCTGGGTGTGCTACTTTGCCCTAGAGCTGAAAGGCACAACGTGCAGGCTTCTTTCCAAAGGGCGAGTTGGGCCCCACAGCATCTTGCTTCCAGCTCTTTGGGAAGCTAAGAAACAACTCGCTCTGCACAGTGCTCTTACAGCCTAGTGGGAACATCTCTTCCAAAGGCCTGTGAAACGCAGTTTCTTTGCAGGCCTGATCTGGCTGAAGTAGGACTTCTGCTCTGGGTGTGCTACTTTGCCCTAGAGCTGAAAGGCACAACGTGCAGGCTTCTTTCCAAAGGGCGAGTTGGGCCCCACAGCATCTTGCTTCCAGATCTTTGGGAAGCTAAGAAACAACTCGCTCTGCACAGTGCTCTTACAGCCTAGTGGGAACATCTCTTCCAAAGGCCTGTGAAACGCAGTTTCTTTGCAGGCCTGATCTGGGTGAAGTAGGACTTCTGCTCTGGGTCTGCTACTTTGCCCTACAGGTGAAAGGCACAACGTGCAGGCTCCTTTCCAAAGGGCGAGTTGGACCCCACAGCATCTTGCTTCCAGCTCTTTGGGAAGCTAAGAAACAACTCGCTCTGCACAGTGCTCTTACAGCCTATGGGGAACATCTCTTCCAAAGGCCTGTGAAACGCAGTTTCTTTGCAGGCCTGATCTGGCTGAAGTAGGACTTCTGCTCTGGGTGTGCTACTTTGCCCTAGAGGTGAAAGGCACAACGTGCAGGCTTCTTTCCAAAGGGCGAGTTGGGCCCCACAGCATCTTGCTTCCAGCTCTTTGGGAAGCTAAGAAACAACTCGCTCTGCACAGCGCTCTTACAGCCTACCGGGAAGATCTCTTCCAAAGGCCAGTGAAACGCAGTTTCTTTGCAGGCCTGATCTGGCTGAAGTAGGACTTCTGCTCTGGGTGTGCTACTTTGCCCTAGAGCTGAAAGGCACAACGTGCAGGCTTCTTTCCAAAGGGCGAGTTGGGCCCCACAGCATCTTGCTTCCAGCTCTTTGGGAAGCTAAGAAACAACTCGCTCTGCACAGTGCTCTTACAGCCTAGTGGGAACATCTCTTCCAAAGGCCTGTGAAACGCAGTTTCTTTGCAGGCCTGATCTGGCTGAAGTAGGACTTCTGCTCTGGGTGTGCTACTTTGCCCTAGAGCTGAAAGGCGCAACTTGCAGGCTTCTTTCCAAAGGGCGAGTTGGGCCCCACAGCATCTTGCTTCCAGCTCTTTGGGAAGCTAAGAAACAACTCGCTCTGCACAGTGCTCTTACAGCCTAGTGGGAACATCTCTTCCAAAGGCCTGTGAAACGCAGTTTCTTTGCAGGCCCGATCTGGCTGAAGTAGGACTTCTGCTCTTGGTGTGCTACTTTGCCCTAGAGCTGAAAGGCACAACGTGCAGGCTTCTTTCCAAAGGGCGAGTTGGGCCCCACAGCATCTTGCTTCCAGCTCTTTGGGAAGCTAAGAAACAACTCGCTCTGCACAGTGCTCTTACAGCCTACCGGGAACATCTCTTCCAAAGGCCTGTGCAACGCAGTTTCTTTGCAGGCCTGATCTGGCTGAAGTAGGACTTCTGCTCTGGGTGTGCTACTTTGCCCTAGAGCTGAAAGGCACAACGTGCAGGCTTCTTTCCAAAGGGCGAGTTGGGCCCCACAGCATCTTGCTTCCAGCTCTTTGGGAAGCTAAGAAACAACTCGCTCTGCACAGTGCTCTTACAGCCTACGGGGAACATCTCTTCCAAAGGCCTGTGAAACGCAGTTTCTTTGCAGGCCTGATCTGGCTGAAGTAGGACTTCTGCTCTGGGTGTGCTACTTTGCCCTAGAGCTGAAAGGCACAACGTGCAGGCTTCTTTCCAAAGGGCGAGTTGGGCCCCACAGCATCTTGCTTCCAGCTCTTTGGGAAGCTAAGAAACAACTCGCTCTGCATAGTGCTCTTACAGCCTACGGGGAACATCTCTTCCAAAGGCCTGTGAAACGCAGTTTCTTTGCAGGCCTGATCTGGCTGAAGTAGGACTTCTGCTCTGGGTGTGCTACTTTGCCCTAGAGCTGAAAGGCACAACGTGCTGGCTTCTTTCCAAAGGGCGAGTTGGGCCCCACAGCATCTTGCTTCCAGCTCTTTGGGAAGCTAAGAAACAACTCGCTCTGCACAGTGCTCTTACAGCCTAGAGGGAACATGTCTTCCAAAGGCCTGTGAAACGCAGTTTCTTTGCAGGCCTGATCTGGCTGAAGTAGGACTTCTGCTCTGGGTGTGCTACTTTGCCCTAGAGCTGAAAGGCGCAACTTGCAGGCTTCTTTCCAAAGGGCGAGTTGGGCCCCACAGCATCTTGCTTCCAGCTCTTTGGGAAGCTAAGAAACAACTCGCTCTGCAGAGTGCTCTTACAGCCTAGTGGGAACATCTCTTCCAAAGGCCTGTGAAACGCAGTTTCTTTGCAGGCCCGATCTGGCTGAAGTAGGACTTCTGCTCTGGGCGTGCTACTTTGCCCTAGAGCTGAAAGGCGCAACTTGCAGGCTTCTTTCCAAAGGGCGAGTTGGGCCCCACAGCATCTTGCTTCCAGCTCTTTGGGAAGCTAAGAAACAACTCGCTCTGCACAGTGCTCTTACAGCCTAGTGGGAACATCTCTTCCAAAGGCCTGTGAAACGCAGTTTCTTTGCAGGCCCGATCTGGCTGAAGTAGGACTTCTGCTCTGGGCGTGCTACTTTGCCCTAGAGCTGAAAGGCACAACGTGCAGGCTTCTTTCCAAAGGGCGAGTTGGGCCCCACAGCATCTTGCTTCCAGCTCTTTGGGAAGCTAAGAAACAACTCGCTCTGCACAGTGCTCTTACAGCCTAGTGGGAACATCTCTTCCAAAGGCCTGTGAAACGCAGTTTCATTGCAGGCCCGATCTGGCTGAAGTAGGACTTCTGCTCTGGGTGTGCTACTTTGCCCTAGAGCTGAAAGGCAAAACGTGCAGGCTTCTTTCCAAAGGGCGAGTTGGGCCCCACAGCATCTTGCTTCCAGCTCTTTGGGAAGCTGAGAAACAACTCGCTCTGCACAGTGCTCTTACAGCCTAGTGGGAACATCTCTTCCAAAGGCCTGTGAAACGCAGTTTCTTTGCAGGCCTGATCTGGCTGAAGTAGGACTTCTGCTCTGGGTGTGCTGCTTTGCCCTAGAGCTGAAAGGCACAACGTGCAGGCTTCTTTCCAAAGGGCGAGTTGGGCCCCACAGCATCTTGCTTCCAGCTCTTTGGGAAGCTAAGAAACAACTCGCTCTGCACAGTGCTCTTACAGCCTACGGGGAACATCTCTTCCAAAGGCCTGTGAAACGCAGTTTCTTTGCAGGCCTGATCTGGCTGAAGTAGGACTTCTGCTCTGGGTGTGCTACTTTGCCCTAGAGCTGAAAGGCACAACGTGCAGGCTTCTTTCCAAAGGGCGAGTTGGGCCCCACAGCATCTTGCTTCCAGCTCTTTGGGAAGCTAAGAAACAACTCGCTCTTCACAGTGCTCTTACAGTGTAGTGGGAACATCTCTTCCAAAGGCCTGTGAAACGCAGTTTCTTTGCAGGCCTGATCTGGCTGAAGTAGGACTTCTGCTCTGGGCGTGCTACTTTGCCCTAGAGCTGAAAGGCACAACGTGCAGGCTTCTTTCCAAAGGGCGAGTTGGGCCCCACAGCATCTTGCTTCCAGCTCTTTGGGAAGCTAAGAAACAACTCGCTCTGCACAGCGCTCTTACAGCCTACGGGGAACATCTCTTCCAAAGGCCTGTGAAACGCAGTTTCCTTGCAGGCCTGATCTGGCTGAAGTAGGACTTCTGCTCTGGGTGTGCTACTTTGCCCTAGAGCTGAAAGGCGCAACGTGCAGGCTTCTTTCCAAAGGGCGAGTTGGGCCCCACAGCATCTTGCTTCCAGCTCTTTGGGAAGCTGAGAAACAACTCGCTCTGCACAGTGCTCTTACAGCCTAGTGGGAACATCTCTTCCAAAGGCCTGTGAAATGCAGTTTCTTTGCAGGCCTGATCTGGCTGAAGTAGGACTTCTGCTCTGGGTGTGCTACTTTGCTCTAGAGCTGAAAGGCACAACGTGCAGGCTTCTTTCCAAAGGGCGAGTTGGGCCCCACAGCATCTTGCTTCCAGCTCTTTGGGAAGCTAAGAAACAACTCGCTCTGCACAGTGCTCTTACAGCCTAGAGGGAACATGTCTTCCAAAGGCCTGTGAAACGCAGTTTCTTTGCAGGCCTGATCTGGCTGAAGTAGGACTTCTGCTCTGGGTGTGCTACTTTGCCCTAGAGCTGAAAGGCGCAACTTGCAGGCTTCTTTCCAAAGGGCGAGTTGGGCCCCACAGCATCTTGCTTCCAGCTCTTTGGGAAGCTAAGAAACAACTCGCTCTGCAGAGTGCTCTTACAGCCTAGTGGGAACATCTCTTCCAAAGGCCTGTGAAACGCAGTTTCTTTGCAGGCCCGATCTGGCTGAAGTAGGACTTCTGCTCTGGGCGTGCTACTTTGCCCTAGAGCTGAAAGGCGCAACTTGCAGGCTTCTTTCCAAAGGGCGAGTTGGGCCCCACAGCATCTTGCTTCCAGCTCTTTGGGAAGCTAAGAAACAACTCGCTCTGCACAGTGCTCTTACAGCCTAGTGGGAACATCTCTTCCAAAGGCCTGTGAAACGCAGTTTCTTTGCAGGCCCGATCTGGCTGAAGTAGGACTTCTGCTCTGGGCGTGCTACTTTGCCCTAGAGCTGAAAGGCACAACGTGCAGGCTTCTTTCCAAAGGGCGAGTTGGGCCCCACAGCATCTTGCTTCCAGCTCTTTGGGAAGCTAAGAAACAACTCGCTCTGCACAGTGCTCTTACAGCCTAGTGGGAACATCTCTTCCAAAGGCCTGTGAAACGCAGTTTCATTGCAGGCCCGATCTGGCTGAAGTAGGACTTCTGCTCTGGGTGTGCTACTTTGCCCTAGAGCTGAAAGGCAAAACGTGCAGGCTTCTTTCCAAAGGGCGAGTTGGGCCCCACAGCATCTTGCTTCCAGCTCTTTGGGAAGCTGAGAAACAACTCGCTCTGCACAGTGCTCTTACAGCCTAGTGGGAACATCTCTTCCAAAGGGCTGTGAAACGCAGTTTCTTTGCAGGCCTGATCTGGCTGAAGTAGGACTTCTGCTCTGGGTGTGCTGCTTTGCCCTAGAGCTGAAAGGCACAACGTGCAGGCTTCTTTCCAAAGGGCGAGTTGGGCCCCACAGCATCTTGCTTCCAGCTCTTTGGGAAGCTAAGAAACAACTCGCTCTGCACAGTGCTCTTACAGCCTACGGGGAACATCTCTTCCAAAGGCCTGTGAAACGCAGTTTCTTTGCAGGCCTGATCTGGCTGAAGTAGGACTTCTGCTCTGGGTGTGCTACTTTGCCCTAGAGCTGAAAGGCACAACGTGCAGGCTTCTTTCCAAAGGGCGAGTTGGGCCCCACAGCATCTTGCTTCCAGCTCTTTGGGAAGCTAAGAAACAACTCGCTCTTCACAGTGCTCTTACAGTGTAGTGGGAACATCTCTTCCAAAGGCCTGTGAAACGCAGTTTCTTTGCAGGCCTGATCTGGCTGAAGTAGGACTTCTGCTCTGGGCGTGCTACTTTGCCCTAGAGCTGAAAGGCACAACGTGCAGGCTTCTTTCCAAAGGGCGAGTTGGGCCCCACAGCATCTTGCTTCCAGCTCTTTGGGAAGCTAAGAAACAACTCGCTCTGCACAGCGCTCTTACAGCCTACGGGGAACATCTCTTCCAAAGGCCTGTGAAACGCAGTTTCCTTGCAGGCCTGATCTGGCTGAAGTAGGACTTCTGCTCTGGGTGTGCTACTTTGCCCTAGAGCTGAAAGGCACAACGTGCAGGCTTCTTTCCAAAGGGCGAGTTGGGCCCCACAGCATCTTGCTTCCAGCTCTTTGGGAAGCTAAGAAACAACTCGCTCTGCACAGTGCTCTTACAGCCTAGTGGGAACATCTCTTCCAAAGGCCTGTGAAACGCAGTTTCATTGCAGGCCCGATCTGGCTGAAGTAGGACTTCTGCTCTGGGTGTGCTACTTTGCCCTAGAGCTGAAAGGCAAAACGTGCAGGCTTCTTTCCAAAGGGCGAGTTGGGCCCCACAGCATCTTGCTTCCAGCTCTTTGGGAAGCTGAGAAACAACTCGCTCTGCACAGTGCTCTTACAGCCTAGTGGGAACATCTCTTCCAAAGGGCTGTGAAACGCAGTTTCTTTGCAGGCCTGATCTGGCTGAAGTAGGACTTCTGCTCTGGGTGTGCTGCTTTGCCCTAGAGCTGAAAGGCACAACGTGCAGGCTTCTTTCCAAAGGGCGAGTTGGGCCCCACAGCATCTTGCTTCCAGCTCTTTGGGAAGCTAAGAAACAACTCGCTCTGCACAGTGCTCTTACAGCCTACGGGGAACATCTCTTCCAAAGGCCTGTGAAACGCAGTTTCTTTGCAGGCCTGATCTGGCTGAAGTAGGACTTCTGCTCTGGGTGTGCTACTTTGCCCTAGAGCTGAAAGGCACAACGTGCAGGCTTCTTTCCAAAGGGCGAGTTGGGCCCCACAGCATCTTGCTTCCAGCTCTTTGGGAAGCTAAGAAACAACTCGCTCTTCACAGTGCTCTTACAGTGTAGTGGGAACATCTCTTCCAAAGGCCTGTGAAACGCAGTTTCTTTGCAGGCCTGATCTGGCTGAAGTAGGACTTCTGCTCTGGGCGTGCTACTTTGCCCTAGAGCTGAAAGGCACAACGTGCAGGCTTCTTTCCAAAGGGCGAGTTGGGCCCCACAGCATCTTGCTTCCAGCTCTTTGGGAAGCTAAGAAACAACTCGCTCTGCACAGCGCTCTTACAGCCTACGGGGAACATCTCTTCCAAAGGCCTGTGAAACGCAGTTTCCTTGCAGGCCTGATCTGGCTGAAGTAGGACTTCTGCTCTGGGTGTGCTACTTTGCCCTAGAGCTGAAAGGCGCAACGTGCAGGCTTCTTTCCAAAGGGCGAGTTGGGCCCCACAGCATCTTGCTTCCAGCTCTTTGGGAAGCTAAGAAACAACTCGCTCTGCCCAGTGCTCTTACAGCCTAGTGGGAACATCTCTTCCAAAGGCCTGTGAAACGCAGTTTCTTTGCAGGCCTGATCTGGCTGAAGTAGGACTTCTGCTCTTGGTGTGCTACTTTGCCCTAGAGCTGAAAGGCGCAACGTGCTGGCTTCTTTCCAAAGGGCGAGTTGGGCCCCACAGCATCTTGCTTCCAGCTCTTTGGGAAGCTAAGAAACAACTCGCTCTGCACAGTGCTCTTACAGCCTACCGGGAACATCTCTTCCAAAGGCCTGTGAAACGCAGTTTCTTTGCAGGCCTGAGCTGGCTGAAGTAGGACTTCTGCTCTGGGTGTGCTACTTTGCCCTAGAGCTGAAAGGCACAACGTGCAGGCTTCTTTCCAAAGGGCGAGTTGGGCCCCACAGCATCTTGCTTCCAGCTCTTTGGGAAGCTGAGAAACAACTCGCTCTGCACAGTGCTCTTACAGCCTAGTGGGAACATCTCTTCCAAAGGCCTGTGAAACGCAGTTTCTTTGCAGGCCCGATCTGGCTGAAGTAGGACTTCTGCTCTGGGTGTGCTACTTTGCCCTAGAGCTGAAAGGCACAACGTGCAGGTTTCTTTCCAAAGGGCGAGTTGGACCCCACAGCATCTTGCTTCCAGCTCTTTGGGAAGCTAAGAAACAACTCGCTCTGCACAGTGCTCTTACAGCCTATGGGGAACATCTCTTCCAAAGGCCTGTGAAACGCAGTTTCTTTGCAGGCCTGATCTGGCTGAAGTAGGACTTCTGCTCTGGGTGTGCTACTTTGCCCTAGAGGTGAAAGGCACAACGTGCAGGCTTCTTTCCAAAGGGCGAGTTGGGCCCCACAGCATCTTGCTTCCAGCTCTTTGGGAAGCTAAGAAACAACTCGCTCTGCACAGCGCTCTTACAGCCTACCGGGAAGATCTCTTCCAAAGGCCAGTGAAACGCAGTTTCTTTGCAGGCCTGATCTGGCTGAAGTAGGACTTCTGCTCTGGGTGTGCTACTTTGCCCTAGAGCTGAAAGGCACAACGTGCAGGCTTCTTTCCAAAGGGTGAGTTGGGCCCCACAGCATCTTGCTTCCAGCTCTTTGGGAAGCTAAGAAACAACTCGCTCTGCACAGTGCTCTTACAGCCTAGTGGGAACATCTCTTCCAAAGGCCTGTGAAACGCAGTTTCTTTGCAGGCCTGATCTGGCTGAAGTAGGACTTCTGCTCTGGGTGTGCTACTTTGCCCTAGAGCTGAAAGGCGCAACTTGCAGGCTTCTTTCCAAAGGGCGAGTTGGGCCCCACAGCATCTTGCTTCCAGCTCTTTGGGAAGCTAAGAAACAACTCGCTCTGCACAGTGCTCTTACAGCCTAGTGGGAACATCTCTTCCAAAGGCCTGTGAAACGCAGTTTCTTTGCAGGCCCGATCTGGCTGAAGTAGGACTTCTGCTCTTGGTGTGCTACTTTGCCCTAGAGCTGAAAGGCACAACGTGCAGGCTTCTTTCCAAAGGGCGAGTTGGGCCCCACAGCATCTTGCTTCCAGCTCTTTGGGAAGCTAAGAAACAACTCGCTCTGCACAGTGCTCTTACAGCCTACCGGGAACATCTCTTCCAAAGGCCTGTGCAACGCAGTTTCTTTGCAGGCCTGATCTGGCTGAAGTAGGACTTCTGCTCTGGGTGTGCTACTTTGCCCTAGAGCTGAAAGGCACAACGTGCAGGCTTCTTTCCAAAGGGCGAGTTGGGCCCCACAGCATCTTGCTTCCAGCTCTTTGGGAAGCTAAGAAACAACTCGCTCTGCACAGTGCTCTTACAGCCTACGGGGAACATCTCTTCCAAAGGCCTGTGAAACGCAGTTTCTTTGCAGGCCTGAGCTGGCTGAAGTAGGACTTCTGCTCTGGGTGTGCTACTTTGCCCTAGAGCTGAAAGGCACAACGTGCAGGCTTCTTTCCAAAGGGCGAGTTGGGCCCCACAGCATCTTGCTTCCAGCTCTTTGGGAAGCTGAGAAACAACTCGCTCTGCACAGTGCTCTTACAGCCTAGTGGGAACATCTCTTCCAAAGGCCTGTGAAACGCAGTTTCTTTGCAGGCCCGATCTGGCTGAAGTAGGACTTCTGCTCTGGGTGTGCTACTTTGCCCTAGAGCTGAAAGGCACAACGTGCAGGTTTCTTTCCAAAGGGCGAGTTGGACCCCACAGCATCTTGCTTCCAGCTCTTTGGGAAGCTAAGAAACAACTCGCTCTGCACAGTGCTCTTACAGCCTATGGTGAACATCTCTTCCAAAGGCCTGTGAAACGCAGTTTCTTTGCAGGCCTGATCTGGCTGAAGTAGGACTTCTGCTCTGGGTGTGCTACTTTGCCCTAGAGGTGAAAGGCACAACGTGCAGGCTTCTTTCCAAAGGGCGAGTTGGGCCCCACAGCATCTTGCTTCCAGCTCTTTGGGAAGCTAAGAAACAACTCGCTCTGCACAGCGCTCTTACAGCCTACCGGGAAGATCTCTTCCAAAGGCCAGTGAAACGCAGTTTCTTTGCAGGCCTGATCTGGCTGAAGTAGGACTTCTGCTCTGGGTGTGCTACTTTGCCCTAGAGCTGAAAGGCACAACGTGCAGGCTTCTTTCCAAAGGGCGAGTTGGGCCCCACAGCATCTTGCTTCCAGCTCTTTGGGAAGCTAAGAAACAACTCGCTCTGCACAGTGCTCTTACAGCCTAGTGGGAACATCTCTTCCAAAGGCCTGTGAAACGCAGTTTCTTTGCAGGCCTGATCTGGCTGAAGTAGGACTTCTGCTCTGGGTGTGCTACTTTGCCCTAGAGCTGAAAGGCGCAACTTGCAGGCTTCTTTCCAAAGGGCGAGTTGGGCCCCACAGCATCTTGCTTCCAGCTCTTTGGGAAGCTAAGAAACAACTCGCTCTGCACAGTGCTCTTACAGCCTAGTGGGAACATCTCTTCCAAAGGCCTGTGAAACGCAGTTTCTTTGCAGGCCCGATCTGGCTGAAGTAGGACTTCTGCTCTTGGTGTGCTACTTTGCCCTAGAGCTGAAAGGCACAACGTGCAGGCTTCTTTCCAAAGGGCGAGTTGGGCCCCACAGCATCTTGCTTCCAGCTCTTTGGGAAGCTAAGAAACAACTCGCTCTGCACAGTGCTCTTACAGCCTACCGGGAACATCTCTTCCAAAGGCCTGTGCAACGCAGTTTCTTTGCAGGCCTGATCTGGCTGAAGTAGGACTTCTGCTCTGGGTGTGCTACTTTGCCCTAGAGCTGAAAGGCACAACGTGCAGGCTTCTTTCCAAAGGGCGAGTTGGGCCCCACAGCATCTTGCTTCCAGCTCTTTGGGAAGCTAAGAAACAACTCGCTCTGCACAGTGCTCTTACAGCCTACGGGGAACATCTCTTCCAAAGGCCTGTGAAACGCAGTTTCTTTGCAGGCCTGATCTGGCTGAAGTAGGACTTCTGCTCTGGGTGTGCTACTTTGCCCTAGAGCTGAAAGGCACAACGTGCAGGCTTCTTTCCAAAGGGCGAGTTGGGCCCCACAGCATCTTGCTTCCAGCTCTTTGGGAAGCTAAGAAACAACTCGCTCTGCACAGTGCTCTTACAGCCTACCGGGAACATCTCTTCCAAAGGCCTGTGAAACGCAGTTTCTTTGCAGGCCTGATCTGGCTGAAGTAGGACTTCTGCTCTGGGTGTGCTACTTTGCCCTAGAGCTGAAAGGCACAACGTGCAGGCTTCTTTCCAAAGGGCGAGTTGGGCCCCACAGCATCTTGCTTCCAGCTCTTTGGGAAGCTAAGAAACAACTCGCTCTGCACAGTGCTCTTACAGCCTAGAGGGAACATCTCTTCCAAAGGCCTGTGAAACGGCGTTTCTTTGCAGGCCCGATCTGGCTGAAGTAGGACTTCTGCTCTGGGCGTGCTACATTGCCCTAGAGCTGAAAGGCGCAACTTGCAGGCTTCTTTCCAAAGGGCGAGTTGGGCCCCACAGCATCTTGCTTCCAGCTCTTTGGGAAGCTAAGAAACAACTCGCTCTGCACAGTGCTCTTACAGCCTAGTGGGAACATCTCTTCCAAAGGGCTGTGAAACGCAGTTTCTTTGCAGGCCTGATCTGGCTGAAGTAGGACTTCTGCTCTGGGTGTGCTGCTTTGCCCTAGAGCTGAAAGGCACAACGTGCAGGCTTCTTTCCAAAGGGCGAGTTGGGCCCCACAGCATCTTGCTTCCAGCTCTTTGGGAAGCTAAGAAACAACTCGCTCTGCACAGTGCTCTTACAGCCTACGGGGAACATCTCTTCCAAAGGCCTGTGAAACGCAGTTTCTTTGCAGGCCTGATCTGGCTGAAGTAGGACTTCTGCTCTGGGTGTGCTACTTTGCCCTAGAGCTGAAAGGCACAACGTGCAGGCTTCTTTCCAAAGGGCGAGTTGGGCCCCACAGCATCTTGCTTCCAGCTCTTTGGGAAGCTAAGAAACAACTCGCTCTTCACAGTGCTCTTACAGTGTAGTGGGAACATCTCTTCCAAAGGCCTGTGAAACGCAGTTTCTTTGCAGGCCTGATCTGGCTGAAGTAGGACTTCTGCTCTGGGCGTGCTACTTTGCCCTAGAGCTGAAAGGCACAACGTGCAGGCTTCTTTCCAAAGGGCGAGTTGGGCCCCACAGCATCTTGCTTCCAGCTCTTTGGGAAGCTAAGAAACAACTCGCTCTGCACAGTGCTCTTACAGCCTACCGGGAACATCTCTTCCAAAGGCCTGTGAAACGCAGTTTCTTTGCAGGCCTGAGCTGGCTGAAGTAGGACTTCTGCTCTGGGTGTGCTACTTTGCCCTAGAGCTGAAAGGCGCAACGTGCAGGCTTCTTTCCAAAGGGCGAGTTGGGCCCCACAGCATCTTGCTTCCAGCTCTTTGGGAAGCTGAGAAACAACTCGCTCTGCACAGTGCTCTTACAGCCTAGTGGGAACATCTCTTCCAAAGGCCTGTGAAACGCAGTTTCTTTGCAGGCCCGATCTGGCTGAAGTAGGACTTCTGCTCTGGGTGTGCTGCTTTGCCCTAGAGCTGAAAGGCACAACGTGCAGGCTTCTTTCCAAAGGGCGAGTTGGGCCCCACAGCATCTTGCTTCCAGCTCTTTGGGAAGCTAAGAAACAACTCGCTCTGCACAGTGCTCTTACAGCCTACGGGGAACATCTCTTCCAAAGGCCTGTGAAACGCAGTTTCTTTGCAGGCCTGATCTGGCTGAAGTAGGACTTCTTCTCTGGGTGTGCTACTTTGCCCTAGAGCTGAAAGGCACAACGTGCAGGCTTCTTTCCAAAGGGCGAGTTGGGCCCCACAGCATCTTGCTTCCAGCTCTTTGGGAAGCTAAGAAACAACTCGCTCTGCACAGTGCTCTTACAGCCTACGGGGAACATCTCTTCCAAAGGCCTGTGAAACGCAGTTTCTTTGCAGGCCTGATCTGGCTGAAGTAGGACTTCTGCTCTGGGTGTGCTACTTTGCCCTAGAGCTGAAAGGCACAACGTGCAGGCTTCTTTCCAAAGGGCGAGTTGGGCCCCACAGCATCTTGCTTCCAGCTCTTTGGGAAGCTAAGAAACAACTCGCTCTGCACAGTGCTCTTACAGCCTACCGGGAACATCTCTTCCAAAGGCCTGTGAAACGCAGTTTCTTTGCAGGCCTGATCTGGCTGAAGTAGGACTTCTGCTCTGGGTGTGCTACTTTGCCCTAGAGGTGAAAGGCACAACGTGCAGGCTTCTTTCCAAAGGGCGAGTTGGGCCCCACAGCATCATGCTTCCAGCTCTTTGGGAAGCTACGAAACAACTCGCTCTGCACAGTGCTCTTACAGCCTACCGGGAAGATCTCTTCCAAAGGCCAGTGAAACGCAGTTTCTTTGCAGGCCTGATCTGGCTGAAGTAGGACTTCTGCTCTGGGTGTGCTACTTTGCCCTAGAGCTGAAAGGCACAACGTGCAGGCTTCTTTCCAAAGGGCGAGTTGGGCCTCACAGCATCTTGCTTCCAGCTCTTTGGGAAGCTAAGAAACAACTCGCTCTGCACAGTGCTCTTACAGCCTACCGGGAAGATCTCTTCCAAAGGCCAGTGAAACGCAGTTTCTTTGCAGGCCTGATCTGGCTGAAGTAGGACTTCTGCTCTGGGTGTGCTACTTTGCCCTAGAGCTGAAAGGCACAACGTGCAGGCTTCTTTCCAAAGGGCGAGTTGGGCCCCACAGCATCTTGCTTCCAGCTCTTTGGGAAGCTAAGAAACAACTCGCTCTGCACAGTGCTCTTACAGCCTAGTGGGAACATCTCTTCCAAAGGCCTGTGAAACGCAGTTTCTTTGCAGGCCTGATCTGGCTGAAGTAGGACTTCTGCTCTGGGTGTGCTACTTTGCCCTAGAGCTGAAAGGCACAACGTGCAGGCTTCTTTCCAAAGGGCGAGTTGGGCCCCACAGCATCTTGCTTCCAGCTCTTTGGGAAGCTAAGAAACAACTCGCTCTGCACAGTGCTCTTACAGCCTATGGGCAACATCTCTTCCAAAGGCCTGTGAAACGCAGTTTCTTTGCAGGCCTGATCTGGCTGAAGTAGGACTTCTGCTCTGGGTGTGCTACTTTGCCCTAGAGCTGAAAGGCACAACGTGCAGGCTTCTTTCCAAAGGGCGAGTTGGGCCCCACAGCATCTTGCTTCCAGCTCTTTGGGAAGCTAAGAAACAACTCGCTGTGCACAGTGCTCTTACAGCCTAATGGGAACATCTCTTCCAAAGGCCTGTGAAACGCAGTTTCTTTGCAGGCCTGATCTGGCTGAAGTAGGACTTCTGCTCTGGGTCTGCTACTTTGCCCTAGAGGTGAAAGGCACAACGTGCACGCTCCTTTCCAAAGGGCGAGTTGGGCCCCACAGCATCTTGCTTCCAGCTCTTTGGGAAGCTAAGAAACAACTCGCTCTGCACAGTGCTCTTACAGCCTACCGGGAACATCTCTTCCAAAGGCCTGTGCAACGCAGTTTCTTTGCAGGCCTGATCTGGCTGAAGTAGGACTTCTGCTCTGGGTGTGCTACTTTGCCCTAGAGCTGAAAGGCACAACGTGCAGGCTTCTTTCCAAAGGGCGAGTTGGGCCCCACAGCATCTTGCTTCCAGCTCTTTGGGAAGCTAAGAAACAACTCGCTCTGCACAGTGCTCTTACAGCCTACGGGGAACATCTCTTCCAAAGGTCTGTGAAACGCAGTTTCTTTACAGGCCCGATCTGGCTGAAGTAGGACTTCTGCTCTGGGTGTGCTACTTTGCCCTAGAGCTGAAAGGCACAACGTGCAGGTTTCTTTCCAAAGGGCGAGTTGGACCCCACAGCATCTTGCTTCCAGCTCTTTGGGAAGCTAAGAAACAACTCGCTCTGCACAGTGCTCTTACAGCCTATGGGGAGCATCTCTTCCAAAGGCCTGTGAAACGCAGTTTCTTTGCAGGCCTGATCTGGCTGAAGTAGGACTTCTGCTCTGGGTGTGCTACTTTGCCCTAGAGGTGAAAGGCACAACGTGCAGGCTTCTTTCCAAAGGGCGAGTTGGGCCCCACAGCATCTTGCTTCCAGCTCTTTGGGAAGCTAAGAAACAACTCGCTCTGCACAGCGCTCTTACAGCCTACCGGGAAGATCTCTTCCAAAGGCCAGTGAAACGCAGTTTCTTTGCAGGCCTGATCTGGCTGAAGTAGGACTTCTGCTCTGGGTGTGCTACTTTGCCCTAGAGCTGAAAGGCACAACGTGCAGGCTTCTTTCCAAAGGGCGAGTTGGGCCCCACAGCATCTTGCTTCCAGCTCTTTGGGAAGCTAAGAAACAACTCGCTCTGCACAGTGCTCTTACAGCCTAGTGGGAACATCTCTTCCAAAGGCCTGTGAAACGCAGTTTCTTTGCAGGCCTGATCTGGCTGAAGTAGGACTTCTGCTCTGGGTGTGCTACTTTGCCCTAGAGCTGAAAGGCGCAACTTGCAGGCTTCTTTCCAAAGGGCGAGTTGGGCCCCACAGCATCTTGCTTCCAGCTCTTTGGGAAGCTAAGAAACAACTCGCTCTGCACAGTGCTCTTACAGCCTAGTGGGAACATCTCTTCCAAAGGCCTGTGAAACGCAGTTTCTTTGCAGGCCCGATCTGGCTGAAGTAGGACTTCTGCTCTTGGTGTGCTACTTTGCCCTAGAGCTGAAAGGCACAACGTGCAGGCTTCTTTCCAAAGGGCGAGTTGGGCCCCACAGCATCTTGCTTCCAGCTCTTTGGGAAGCTAAGAAAAAACTCGCTCTGCACAGTGCTCTTACAGCCTACCGGGAACATCTCTTCCAAAGGCCTGTGCAACGCAGTTTCTTTGCAGGCCTGATCTGGCTGAAGTAGGACTTCTGCTCTGGGTGTGCTACTTTGCCCTAGAGCTGAAAGGCACAACGTGCAGGCTTCTTTCCAAAGGGCGAGTTGGGCCCCACAGCATCTTGCTTCCAGCTCTTTGGGAAGCTAAGAAACAACTCGCTCTGCACAGCGCTCTTACAGCCTACCGGGAAGATCTCTTCCAAAGGCCAGTGAAACGCAGTTTCTTTGCAGGCCTGATCTGGCTGAAGTAGGACTTCTGCTCTGGGTGTGCTACTTTGCCCTAGAGCTGAAAGGCACAACGTGCAGGCTTCTTTCCAAAGGGCGAGTTGGGCCCCACAGCATCTTGCTTCCAGCTCTTTGGGAAGCTAAGAAACAACTCGCTCTGCACAGTGCTCTTACAGCCTAGTGGGAACATCTCTTCCAAAGGCCTGTGAAACGCAGTTTCTTTGCAGGCCTGATCTGGCTGAAGTAGGACTTCTGCTCTGGGTGTGCTACTTTGCCCTAGAGCTGAAAGGCGCAACTTGCAGGCTTCTTTCCAAAGGGCGAGTTGGGCCCCACAGCATCTTGCTTCCAGCTCTTTGGGAAGCTAAGAAACAACTCGCTCTGCACAGTGCTCTTACAGCCTAGTGGGAACATCTCTTCCAAAGGCCTGTGAAACGCAGTTTCTTTGCAGGCCCGATCTGGCTGAAGTAGGACTTCTGCTCTTGGTGTGCTACTTTGCCCTAGAGCTGAAAGGCACAACGTGCAGGCTTCTTTCCAAAGGGCGAGTTGGGCCCCACAGCATCTTGCTTCCAGCTCTTTGGGAAGCTAAGAAACAACTCGCTCTGCACAGTGCTCTTACAGCCTACCGGGAACATCTCTTCCAAAGGCCTGTGAAACGCAGTTTCTTTGCAGGCCTGATCTGGCTGAAGTAGGACTTCTGCTCTGGGTGTGCTACTTTGCCCTAGAGCTGAAAGGCACAACGTGCAGGCTTCTTTCCAAAGGGCGAGTTGGGCCCCACAGCATCTTGCTTCCAGCTCTTTGGGAAGCTAAGAAACAACTCGCTCTTCACAGTGCTCTTACAGTGTAGTGGGAACATCTCTTCCAAAGGCCTGTGAAACGCAGTTTCTTTGCAGGCCTGATCTGGCTGAAGTAGGACTTCTGCTCTGGGCGTGCTACTTTGCCCTAGAGCTGAAAGGCACAACGTGCAGGCTTCTTTCCAAAGGGCGAGTTGGGCCCCACAGCATCTTGCTTCCAGCTCTTTGGGAAGATAAGAAACAACTCGCTCTGCACAGCGCTCTTACAGCCTACGGGGAACATCTCTTCCAAAGGCCTGTGAAACGCAGTTTCCTTGCAGGCCTGATCTGGCTGAAGTAGGACTTCTGCTCTGGGTGTGCTACTTTGCCCTAGAGCTGAAAGGCACAACGTGCAGGCTTCTTTCCAAAGGGCGAGTTGGGCCCCACAGCATCTTGCTTCCAGCTCTTTGGGAAGCTGAGAAACAACTCGCTCTGCACAGTGCTCTTACAGCCTAGTGGGAACATCTCTTCCAAAGGCCTGTGAAACGCAGTTTCTTTGCAGGCCCGATCTGGCTGAAGTAGGACTTCTGCTCTGGGTGTGCTACTTTGCCCTAGAGGTGAAAGGCACAACGTGCAGGCTTCTTTCCAAAGGGCGAGTTGGGCCCCACAGCATCTTGCTTCCAGCTCTTTGGGAAGCTAAGAAACAACTCGCTCTGCACAGCGCTCTTACAGCCTACCGGGAAGATCTCTTCCAAAGGCCAGTGAAACGCAGTTTCTTTGCAGGCCTGATCTGGCTGAAGTAGGACTTCTGCTCTGGGTGTGCTACTTTGCCCTAGAGCTGAAAGGCACAACGTGCAGGCTTCTTTCCAAAGGGCGAGTTGGGCCCCACAGCATCTTGCTTCCAGCTCTTTGGGAAGCTAAGAAACAACTCGCTCTGCACAGTGCTCTTACAGCCTAGTGGGAACATCTCTTCCAAAGGCCTGTGAAACGCAGTTTCTTTGCAGGCCTGATCTGGCTGAAGTAGGACTTCTGCTCTGGGTGTGCTACTTTGCCCTAGAGCTGAAAGGCGCAACTTGCAGGCTTCTTTCCAAAGGGCGAGTTGGGCCCCACAGCATCTTGCTTCCAGCTCTTTGGGAAGCTAAGAAACAACTCGCTCTGCACAGTGCTCTTACAGCCTAGTGGGAACATCTCTTCCAAAGGCCTGTGAAACGCAGTTTCTTTGCAGGCCCGATCTGGCTGAAGTAGGACTTCTGCTCTTGGTGTGCTACTTTGCCCTAGAGCTGAAAGGCACAACGTGCAGGCTTCTTTCCAAAGGGCGAGTTGGGCCCCACAGCATCTTGCTTCCAGCTCTTTGGGAAGCTAAGAAAAAACTCGCTCTGCACAGTGCTCTTACAGCCTACCGGGAACATCTCTTCCAAAGGCCTGTGCAACGCAGTTTCTTTGCAGGCCTGATCTGGCTGAAGTAGGACTTCTGCTCTGGGTGTGCTACTTTGCCCTAGAGCTGAAAGGCACAACGTGCAGGCTTCTTTCCAAAGGGCGAGTTGGGCCCCACAGCATCTTGCTTCCAGCTCTTTGGGAAGCTAAGAAACAACTCGCTCTGCACAGCGCTCTTACAGCCTACCGGGAAGATCTCTTCCAAAGGCCAGTGAAACGCAGTTTCTTTGCAGGCCTGATCTGGCTGAAGTAGGACTTCTGCTCTGGGTGTGCTACTTTGCCCTAGAGCTGAAAGGCACAACGTGCAGGCTTCTTTCCAAAGGGCGAGTTGGGCCCCACAGCATCTTGCTTCCAGCTCTTTGGGAAGCTAAGAAACAACTCGCTCTGCACAGTGCTCTTACAGCCTAGTGGGAACATCTCTTCCAAAGGCCTGTGAAACGCAGTTTCTTTGCAGGCCTGATCTGGCTGAAGTAGGACTTCTGCTCTGGGTGTGCTACTTTGCCCTAGAGCTGAAAGGCGCAACTTGCAGGCTTCTTTCCAAAGGGCGAGTTGGGCCCCACAGCATCTTGCTTCCAGCTCTTTGGGAAGCTAAGAAACAACTCGCTCTGCACAGTGCTCTTACAGCCTAGTGGGAACATCTCTTCCAAAGGCCTGTGAAACGCAGTTTCTTTGCAGGCCCGATCTGGCTGAAGTAGGACTTCTGCTCTTGGTGTGCTACTTTGCCCTAGAGCTGAAAGGCACAACGTGCAGGCTTCTTTCCAAAGGGCGAGTTGGGCCCCACAGCATCTTGCTTCCAGCTCTTTGGGAAGCTAAGAAACAACTCGCTCTGCACAGTGCTCTTACAGCCTACCGGGAACATCTCTTCCAAAGGCCTGTGCAACGCAGTTTCTTTGCAGGCCTGATCTGGCTGAAGTAGGACTTCTGCTCTGGGTGTGCTACTTTGCCCTAGAGCTGAAAGGCACAACGTGCAGGCTTCTTTCCAAAGGGCGAGTTGGGCCCCACAGCATCTTGCTTCCAGCTCTTTGGGAAGCTAAGAAACAACTCGCTCTGCACAGTGCTCTTACAGCCTACGGGGAACATCTCTTCCAAAGGCCTGTGAAACGCAGTTTCTTTGCAGGCCTGATCTGGCTGAAGTAGGACTTCTGCTCTGGGTGTGCTACTTTGCCCTAGAGCTGAAAGGCACAACGTGCAGGCTTCTTTCCAAAGGGCGATTTGGGCCCCACAGCATCTTGCTTCCAGCTCTTTGGGAAGCTAAGAAACAACTCGCTCTGCACAGTGCTCTTACAGCCTACGGGGAACATCTCTTCCAAAGGCCTGTGAAACGCAGTTTCTTTGCAGGCCTGATCTGGCTGAAGTAGGACTTCTGCTCTGGGTGTGCTACTTTGCCCTAGAGCTGAAAGGCACAACGTGCAGGCTTCTTTCCAAAGGGCGAGTTGGGCCCCACAGCATCTTGCTTCCAGCTCTTTGGGAAGCTAAGAAACAACTCGCTCTGCACAGTGCTCTTACAGCCTACCGGGAACATCTCTTCCAAAGGCCTGTGAAACGCAGTTTCTTTGCAGGCCTGATCTGGCTGAAGTAGGACTTCTGCTCTGGGTGTGCTACTTTGCCCTAGAGCTGAAAGGCGCAACTTGCAGGCTTCTTTCCAAAGGGCGAGTTGGGCCCCACAGCATCTTGCTTCCAGCTCTTTGGGAAGCTAAGAAACAACTCGCTCTGCAGAGTGCTCTTACAGCCTAGTGGGAACATCTCTTCCAAAGGCCTGTGAAACGCAGTTTCTTTGCAGGCCCGATCTGGCTGAAGTAGGACTTCTGCTCTGGGCGTGCTACTTTGCCCTAGAGCTGAAAGGCGCATCTTGCAGGCTTCTTTCCAAAGGGCGAGTTGGGCCCCACAGCATCTTGCTTCCAGCTCTTTGGGAAGCTAAGAAACAACTCGCTCTGCACAGTGCTCTTACAGCCTAGTGGGAACATCTCTTCCAAAGGCCTGTGAAACGCAGTTTCTTTGCAGGCCCGATCTGGCTGAAGTAGGACTTCTGCTCTGGGCGTGCTACTTTGCCCTAGAGCTGAAAGGCACAACGTGCAGGCTTCTTTCCAAAGGGCGAGTTGGGCCCCACAGCATCTTGCTTCCAGCTCTTTGGGAAGCTAAGAAACAACTCGCTCTGCACAGTGCTCTTACAGCCTAGTGGGAACATCTCTTCCAAAGGCCTGTGAAACGCAGTTTCATTGCAGGCCCGATCTGGCTGAAGTAGGACTTCTGCTCTGGGTGTGCTACTTTGCCCTAGAGCTGAAAGGCAAAACGTGCAGGCTTCTTTCCAAAGGGCGAGTTGGGCCCCACAGCATCTTGCTTCCAGCTCTTTGGGAAGCTGAGAAACAACTCGCTCTGCACAGTGCTCTTACAGCCTAGTGGGAACATCTCTTCCAAAGGGCTGTGAAACGCAGTTTCTTTGCAGGCCTGATCTGGCTGAAGTAGGACTTCTGCTCTGGGTGTGCTGCTTTGCCCTAGAGCTGAAAGGCACAACGTGCAGGCTTCTTTCCAAAGGGCGAGTTGGGCCCCACAGCATCTTGCTTCCAGCTCTTTGGGAAGCTAAGAAACAACTCGCTCTGCACAGTGCTCTTACAGCCTACGGGGAACATCTCTTCCAAAGGCCTGTGAAACGCAGTTTCTTTGCAGGCCTGATCTGGCTGAAGTAGGACTTCTGCTCTGGGCGTGCTACTTTGCCCTAGAGCTGAAAGGCACAACGTGCAGGCTTCTTTCCAAAGGGCGAGTTGGGCCCCACAGCATCTTGCTTCCAGCTCTTTGGGAAGCTAAGAAACAACTCGCTCTTCACAGTGCTCTTACAGTGTAGTGGGAACATCTCTTCCAAAGGCCTGTGAAACGCAGTTTCTTTGCAGGCCTGATCTGGCTGAAGTAGGACTTCTGCTCTGGGTGTGCTACTTTGCCCTAGAGCTGAAAGGCACAACGTGCAGGCTTCTTTCCAAAGGGCGAGTTGGGCCCCACAGCATCTTGCTTCCAGCTCTTTGGGAAGCTAAGAAACAACTCGCTCTGCACAGCGCTCTTACAGCCTACGGGGAACATCTCTTCCAAAGGCCTGTGAAACGCAGTTTCCTTGCAGGCCTGATCTGGCTGAAGTAGGACTTCTGCTCTGGGTGTGCTACTTTGCCCTAGAGCTGAAAGGCACAACGTGCAGGCTTCTTTCCAAAGGGCGAGTTGGGCCCCACAGCATCTTGCTTCCAGCTCTTTGGGAAGCTAAGAAACAACTCGCTCTGCACAGTGCTCTTACAGCCTAGTGGGAACATCTCTTCCAAAGGCCTGTGAAACGCAGTTTCATTGCAGGCCCGATCTGGCTGAAGTAGGACTTCTGCTCTGGGTGTGCTACTTTGCCCTAGAGCTGAAAGGCAAAACGTGCAGGCTTCTTTCCAAAGGGCGAGTTGGGCCCCACAGCATCTTGCTTCCAGCTCTTTGGGAAGCTGAGAAACAACTCGCTCTGCACAGTGCTCTTACAGCCTAGTGGGAACATCTCTTCCAAAGGGCTGTGAAACGCAGTTTCTTTGCAGGCCTGATCTGGCTGAAGTAGGACTTCTGCTCTGGGTGTGCTGCTTTGCCCTAGAGCTGAAAGGCACAACGTGCAGGCTTCTTTCCAAAGGGCGAGTTGGGCCCCACAGCATCTTGCTTCCAGCTCTTTGGGAAGCTAAGAAACAACTCGCTCTGCACAGTGCTCTTACAGCCTACGGGGAACATCTCTTCCAAAGGCCTGTGAAACGCAGTTTCTTTGCAGGCCTGATCTGGCTGAAGTAGGACTTCTGCTCTGGGTGTGCTACTTTGCCCTAGAGCTGAAAGGCACAACGTGCAGGCTTCTTTCCAAAGGGCGAGTTGGGCCCCACAGCATCTTGCTTCCAGCTCTTTGGGAAGCTAAGAAACAACTCGCTCTTCACAGTGCTCTTACAGTGTAGTGGGAACATCTCTTCCAAAGGCCTGTGAAACGCAGTTTCTTTGCAGGCCTGATCTGGCTGAAGTAGGACTTCTGCTCTGGGCGTGCTACTTTGCCCTAGAGCTGAAAGGCACAACGTGCAGGCTTCTTTCCAAAGGGCGAGTTGGTCCCCACAGCATCTTGCTTCCAGCTCTTTGGGAAGCTAAGAAACAACTCGCTCTGCACAGCGCTCTTACAGCCTACGGGGAACATCTCTTCCAAAGGCCTGTGAAACGCAGTTTCCTTGCAGGCCTGATCTGGCTGAAGTAGGACTTCTGCTCTGGGTGTGCTACTTTGCCCTAGAGCTGAAAGGCGCAACGTGCAGGCTTCTTTCCAAAGGGCGAGTTGGGCCCCACAGCATCTTGCTTCCAGCTCTTTGGGAAGCTAAGAAACAACTCGCTCTGCACAGTGCTCTTACAGCCTACTGGGAGCATCTCTTCCAAAGGCTTGTGAAATGCAGTTTCTTTGCAGGCCTGATCTGGCTGAAGTAGGACTTCTGCTCTGGGTGTGCTACTTTGCTCTAGAGCTGAAAGGCACAACGTGCAGGCTTCTTTCCAAAGGGCGAGTTGGGCCCCACAGCATCTTGCTTCCAGCTCTTTGGGAAGCTAAGAAACAACTCGCTCTGCACAGTGCTCTTACAGCCTACCGGGAACATCTCTTCCAAAGGCCTGTGAAACGCAGTTTCTTTGCAGGCCTGATCTGGCTGAAGTAGGACTTCTGCTCTTGGTGTGCTACTTTGCCCTAGAGCTGAAAGGCGCAACGTGCTGGCTTCTTTCCAAAGGGCGAGTTGGGCCCCACAGCATCTTGCTTCCAGCTCTTTGGGAAGCTAAGAAACAACTCGCTCTGCACAGTGCTCTTACAGCCTACCGGGAACATCTCTTCCAAAGGCCTGTGAAACGCAGTTTCTTTGCAGGCCTGAGCTGGCTGAAGTAGGACTTCTGCTCTGGGTGTGCTACTTTGCCCTAGAGCTGAAAGGCACAACGTGCAGGCTTCTTTCCAAAGGGCGAGTTGGGCCCCACAGCATCTTGCTTCCAGCTCTTTGGGAAGCTGAGAAACAACTCGCTCTGCACAGTGCTCTTACAGCCTAGTGGGAACATCTCTTCCAAAGGCCTGTGAAACGCAGTTTCTTTGCAGGCCCGATCTGGCTGAAGTAGGACTTCTGCTCTGGGTGTGCTACTTTGCCCTAGAGCTGAAAGGCACAACGTACAGGTTTCTTTCCAAAGGGCGAGTTGGACCCCACAGCATCTTGCTTCCAGCTCTTTGGGAAGCTAAGAAACAACTCGCTCTGCACAGTGCTCTTACAGCCTATGGGGAACATCTCTTCCAAAGGCCTGTGAAACGCAGTTTCTTTGCAGGCCTGATCTGGCTGAAGTAGGACTTCTGCTCTGGGTGTGCTACTTTGCCCTAGAGGTGAAAGGCACAACGTGCAGGCTTCTTTCCAAAGGGCGAGTTGGGCCCCACAGCATCTTGCTTCCAGCTCTTTGGGAAGCTAAGAAACAACTCGCTCTGCACAGTGCTCTTACAGCCTACGGGGAACATCTCTTCCAAAGGCCTGTGAAACGCAGTTTCTTTGCAGGCCTGATCTGGCTGAAGTAGGACTTCTGCTCTGGGTGTGCTACTTTGCCCTAGAGCTGAAAGGCACAACGTGCAGGCTTCTTTCCAAAGGGCGAGTTGGGCCCCACAGCATCTTGCTTCCAGCTCTTTGGGAAGCTAAGAAACAACTCGCTCTTCACAGTGCTCTTACAGTGTAGTGGGAACATCTCTTCCAAAGGCCTGTGAAACGCAGTTTCTTTGCAGGCCTGATCTGGCTGAAGTAGGACTTCTGCTCTGGGCGTGCTACTTTGCCCTAGAGCTGAAAGGCACAACGTGCAGGCTTCTTTCCAAAGGGCGAGTTGGGCCCCACAGCATCTTGCTTCCAGCTCTTTGGGAAGCTAAGAAACAACTCGCTCTGCACAGCGCTCTTACAGCCTACGGGGAACATCTCTTCCAAAGGCCTGTGAAACGCAGTTTCCTTGCAGGCCTGATCTGGCTGAAGTAGGACTTCTGCTCTGGGTGTGCTACTTTGCCCTAGAGCTGAAAGGCACAACGTGCAGGCTTCTTTCCAAAGGGCGAGTTGGGCCCCACAGCATCTTGCTTCCAGCTCTTTGGGAAGCTAAGAAACAACTCGCTCTGCACAGTGCTCTTACAGCCTAGTGGGAACATCTCTTCCAAAGGCCTGTGAAACGCAGTTTCATTGCAGGCCCGATCTGGCTGAAGTAGGACTTCTGCTCTGGGTGTGCTACTTTGCCCTAGAGCTGAAAGGCAAAACGTGCAGGCTTCTTTCCAAAGGGCGAGTTGGGCCCCACAGCATCTTGCTTCCAGCTCTTTGGGAAGCTGAGAAACAACTCGCTCTGCACAGTGCTCTTACAGCCTAGTGGGAACATCTCTTCCAAAGGGCTGTGAAACGCAGTTTCTTTGCAGGCCTGATCTGGCTGAAGTAGGACTTCTGCTCTGGGTGTGCTGCTTTGCCCTAGAGCTGAAAGGCACAACGTGCAGGCTTCTTTCCAAAGGGCGAGTTGGGCCCCACAGCATCTTGCTTCCAGCTCTTTGGGAAGCTAAGAAACAACTCGCTCTGCACAGTGCTCTTACAGCCTACGGGGAACATCTCTTCCAAAGGCCTGTGAAACGCAGTTTCTTTGCAGGCCTGATCTGGCTGAAGTAGGACTTCTGCTCTGGGTGTGCTACTTTGCCCTAGAGCTGAAAGGCACAACGTGCAGGCTTCTTTCCAAAGGGCGAGTTGGGCCCCACAGCATCTTGCTTCCAGCTCTTTGGGAAGCTAAGAAACAACTCGCTCTTCACAGTGCTCTTACAGTGTAGTGGGAACATCTCTTCCAAAGGCCTGTGAAACGCAGTTTCTTTGCAGGCCTGATCTGGCTGAAGTAGGACTTCTGCTCTGGGCGTGCTACTTTGCCCTAGAGCTGAAAGGCACAACGTGCAGGCTTCTTTCCAAAGGGCGAGTTGGGCCCCACAGCATCTTGCTTCCAGCTCTTTGGGAAGCTAAGAAACAACTCGCTCTGCACAGCGCTCTTACAGCCTACGGGGAACATCTCTTCCAAAGGCCTGTGAAACGCAGTTTCCTTGCAGGCCTGATCTGGCTGAAGTAGGACTTCTGCTCTGGGTGTGCTACTTTGCCCTAGAGCTGAAAGGCGCAACGTGCAGGCTTCTTTCCAAAGGGCGAGTTGGGCCCCACAGCATCTTGCTTCCAGCTCTTTGGGAAGCTAAGAAACAACTCGCTCTGCACAGTGCTCTTACAGCCTAGTGGGAACATCTCTTCCAAAGGCCTGTGAAATGCAGTTTCTTTGCAGGCCTGATCTGGCTGAAGTAGGACTTCTGCTCTGGGTGTGCTACTTTGCTCTAGAGCTGAAAGGCACAACGTGCAGGCTTCTTTCCAAAGGGCGAGTTGGGCCCCACAGCATCTTGCTTCCAGCTCTTTGGGAAGCTAAGAAACAACTCGCTCTGCCCAGTGCTCTTACAGCCTAGTGGGAACATCTCTTCCAAAGGCCTGTGAAATGCAGTTTCTTTGCAGGCCTGATCTGGCTGAAGTAGGACTTCTGCTCTTGGTGTGCTACTTTGCCCTAGAGCTGAAAGGCGCAACGTGCTGGCTTCTTTCCAAAGGGCGAGTTGGGCCCCACAGCATCTTGCTTCCAGCTCTTTGGGAAGCTAAGAAACAACTCGCTCTGCACAGTGCTCTTACAGCCTACCGGGAACATCTCTTCCAAAGGCCTGTGAAACGCAGTTTCTTTGCAGGCCTGAGCTGGCTGAAGTAGGACTTCTGCTCTGGGTGTGCTACTTTGCCCTAGAGCTGAAAGGCACAACGTGCAGGCTTCTTTCCAAAGGGCGAGTTGGGCCCCACAGCATCTTGCTTCCAGCTCTTTGGGAAGCTGAGAAACAACTCGCTCTGCACAGTGCTCTTACAGCCTAGTGGGAACATCTCTTCCAAAGGCCTGTGAAACGCAGTTTCTTTGCAGGCCCGATCTGGCTGAAGTAGGACTTCTGCTCTGGGTGTGCTACTTTGCCCTAGAGGTGAAAGGCACAACGTGCAGGCTTCTTTCCAAAGGGCGAGTTGGGCCCCACAGCATCTTGCTTCCAGCTCTTTGGGAAGCTAAGAAACAACTCGCTCTGCACAGCGCTCTTACAGCCTACCGGGAAGATCTCTTCCAAAGGCCAGTGAAACGCAGTTTCTTTGCAGGCCTGATCTGGCTGAAGTAGGACTTCTGCTCTGGGTGTGCTACTTTGCCCTAGAGCTGAAAGGCACAACGTGCAGGCTTCTTTCCAAAGGTCGAGTTGGGCCCCACAGCATCTTGCTTCCAGCTCTTTGGGAAGCTAAGAAACAACTCGCTCTGCACAGTGCTCTTACAGCCTAGTGGGAACATCTCTTCCAAAGGCCTGTGAAACGCAGTTTCTTTGCAGGCCTGATCTGGCTGAAGTAGGACTTCTGCTCTGGGTGTGCTACTTTGCCCTAGAGCTGAAAGGCGCAACTTGCAGGCTTCTTTCCAAAGGGCGAGTTGGGCCCCACAGCATCTTGCTTCCAGCTCTTTGGGAAGCTAAGAAACAACTCGCTCTGCACAGTGCTCTTACAGCCTAGTGGGAACATCTCTTCCAAAGGCCTGTGAAACGCAGTTTCTTTGCAGGCCCGATCTGGCTGAAGTAGGACTTCTGCTCTTGGTGTGCTACTTTGCCCTAGAGCTGAAAGGCACAACGTGCAGGCTTCTTTCCAAAGGGCGAGTTGGGCCCCACAGCATCTTGCTTCCAGCTCTTTGGGAAGCTAAGAAACAACTCGCTCTGCACAGTGCTCTTACAGCCTACCGGGAACATCTCTTCCAAAGGCCTGTGCAACGCAGTTTCTTTGCAGGCCTGATCTGGCTGAAGTAGGACTTCTGCTCTGGGTGTGCTACTTTGCCCTAGAGCTGAAAGGCACAACGTGCAGGCTTCTTTCCAAAGGGCGAGTTGGGCCCCACAGCATCTTGCTTCCAGCTCTTTGGGAAGCTAAGAAACAACTCGCTCTGCACAGTGCTCTTACAGCCTACGGGGAACATCTCTTCCAAAGGCCTGTGAAACGCAGTTTCTTTGCAGGCCTGAGCTGGCTGAAGTAGGACTTCTGCTCTGGGTGTGCTACTTTGCCCTAGAGCTGAAAGGCACAACGTGCAGGCTTCTTTCCAAAGGGCGAGTTGGGCCCCACAGCATCTTGCTTCCAGCTCTTTGGGAAGCTAAGAAACAACTCGCTCTGCACAGCGCTCTTACAGCCTACCGGGAAGATCTCTTCCAAAGGCCAGTGAAACGCAGTTTCTTTGCAGGCCTGATCTGGCTGAAGTAGGACTTCTGCTCTGGGTGTGCTACTTTGCCCTAGAGCTGAAAGGCACAACGTGCAGGCTTCTTTCCAAAGGGCGAGTTGGGCCCCACAGCATCTTGCTTCCAGCTCTTTGGGAAGCTAAGAAACAACTCGCTCTGCACAGTGCTCTTACAGCCTAGTGGGAACATCTCTTCCAAAGGCCTGTGAAACGCAGTTTCTTTGCAGGCCTGATCTGGCTGAAGTAGGACTTCTGCTCTGGGTGTGCTACTTTGCCCTAGAGCTGAAAGGCGCAACTTGCAGGCTTCTTTCCAAAGGGCGAGTTGGGCCCCACAGCATCTTGCTTCCAGCTCTTTGGGAAGCTAAGAAACAACTCGCTCTGCACAGTGCTCTTAAAGCCTAGTGGGAACATCTCTTCCAAAGGCCTGTGAAACGCAGTTTCTTTGCAGGCCCGATCTGGCTGAAGTAGGACTTCTGCTCTTGGTGTGCTACTTTGCCCTAGAGCTGAAAGGCACAACGTGCAGGCTTCTTTCCAAAGGGCGAGTTGGGCCCCACAGCATCTTGCTTCCAGCTCTTTGGGAAGCTAAGAAACAACTCGCTCTGCACAGTGCTCTTACAGCCTACCGGGAACATCTCTTCCAAAGGCCTGTGCAACGCAGTTTCTTTGCAGGCCTGATCTGGCTGAAGTAGGACTTCTGCTCTGGGTGTGCTACTTTGCCCTAGAGCTGAAAGGCACAACGTGCAGGCTTCTTTCCAAAGGGCGAGTTGGGCCCCACAGCATCTTGCTTCCAGCTCTTTGGGAAGCTAAGAAACAACTCGCTCTTCACAGTGCTCTTACAGCCTACGGGGAACATCTCTTCCAAAGGCCTGTGAAACGCAGTTTCTTTGCAGGCCTGATCTGGCTGAAGTAGGACTTCTGCTCTGGGTGTGCTACTTTGCCCTAGAGCTGAAAGGCACAACGTGCAGGCTTCTTTCCAAAGGGCGAGTTGGGCCCCACAGCATCTTGCTTCCAGCTCTTTGGGAAGCTAAGAAACAACTCGCTCTGCACAGTGCTCTTACAGCCTACCGGGAACATCTCTTCCAAAGGCCTGTGAAACGCAGTTTCTTTGCAGGCCTGATCTGGCTGAAGTAGGACTTCTGCTCTGGGTGTGCTACTTTGCCCTAGAGCTGAAAGGCACAACGTGCAGGCTTCTTTCCAAAGGGCGAGTTGGGCCCCACAGCATCTTGCTTCCAGCTCTTTGGGAAGCTAAGAAACAACTCGCTCTGCACAGTGCTCTTACAGCCTAGAGGGAACATCTCTTCCAAAGGCCTGTGAAACGCAGTTTCTTTGCAGGCCTGATCTGGCTGAAGTAGGACTTCTGCTCTGGGTGTGCTACTTTGCCCTAGAGCTGAAAGGCGCAACTTGCAGGCTTCTTTCCAAAGGGCGAGTTGGGCCCCACAGCATCTTGCTTCCAGCTCTTTGGGAAGCTAAGAAACAACTCGCTCTGCACAGTGCTCTTACAGCCTAGTGGGAACATCTCTTCCAAAGGCCTGTGAAACGCAGTTTCTTTGCAGGCCCGATCTGGCTGAAGTAGGACTTCTGCTCTGGGCGTGCTACTTTGCCCTAGAGCTGAAAGGCGCAACTTGCAGGCTTCTTTCCAAAGGGCGAGTTGGGCCCCACAGCATCTTGCTTCCAGCTCTTTGGGAAGCTAAGAAACAACTCGCTCTGCACAGTGCTCTTACAGCCTAGTGGGAACATCTCTTCCAAAGGCCTGTGAAACGCAGTTTCTTTGCAGGCCCGATCTGGCTGAAGTAGGACTTCTGCTCTGGGCGTGCTACTTTGCCCTAGAGCTGAAAGGCACAACGTGCAGGCTTCTTTCCAAAGGGCGAGTTGGGCCCCACAGCATCTTGCTTCCAGCTCTTTGGGAAGCTAAGAAACAACTCGCTCTGCACAGTGCTCTTACAGCCTAGTGGGAACATCTCTTCCAAAGGCCTGTGAAACGCAGTTTCATTGCAGGCCCGATCTGGCTGAAGTAGGACTTCTGCTCTGGGTGTGCTACTTTGCCCTAGAGCTGAAAGGCAAAACGTGCAGGCTTCTTTCCAAAGGGCGAGTTGGGCCCCACAGCATCTTGCTTCCAGCTCTTTGGGAAGCTGAGAAACAACTCGCTCTGCACAGTGCTCTTACAGCCTAGTGGGAACATCTCTTCCAAAGGGCTGTGAAACGCAGTTTCTTTGCAGGCCTGATCTGGCTGAAGTAGGACTTCTGCTCTGGGTGTGCTGCTTTGCCCTAGAGCTGAAAGGCACAACGTGCAGGCTTCTTTCCAAAGGGCGAGTTGGGCCCCACAGCATCTTGCTTCCAGCTCTTTGGGAAGCTAAGAAACAACTCGCTCTGCACAGTGCTCTTACAGCCTACGGGGAACATCTCTTCCAAAGGCCTGTGAAACGCAGTTTCTTTGCAGGCCTGATCTGGCTGAAGTAGGACTTCTGCTCTGGGTGTGCTACTTTGCCCTAGAGCTGAAAGGCACAACGTGCAGGCTTCTTTCCAAAGGGCGAGTTGGGCCCCACAGCATCTTGCTTCCAGCTCTTTGGGAAGCTAAGAAACAACTCGCTCTTCACAGTGCTCTTACAGTGTAGTGGGAACATCTCTTCCAAAGGCCTGTGAAACGCAGTTTCTTTGCAGGCCTGATCTGGCTGAAGTAGGACTTCTGCTCTGGGCGTGCTACTTTGCCCTAGAGCTGAAAGGCACAACGTGCAGGCTTCTTTCCAAAGGGCGAGTTGGGCCCCACAGCATCTTGCTTCCAGCTCTTTGGGAAGCTAAGAAACAACTCGCTCTGCACAGTGCTCTTACAGCCTACGGGGAACATCTCTTCCAAAGGCCTGTGAAACGCAGTTTCTTTGCAGGCCTGATCTGGCTGAAGTAGGACTTCTGCTCTGGGTGTGCTACTTTGCCCTAGAGCTGAAAGGCACAACGTGCAGGCTTCTTTCCAAAGGGCGAGTTGGGCCCCACAGCATCTTGCTTCCAGCTCTTTGGGAAGCTAAGAAACAACTCGCTCTTCACAGTGCTCTTACAGTGTAGTGGGAACATCTCTTCCAAAGGCCTGTGAAACGCAGTTTCTTTGCAGGCCTGATCTGGCTGAAGTAGGACTTCTGCTCTGGGCGTGCTACTTTGCCCTAGAGCTGAAAGGCACAACGTGCAGGCTTCTTTCCAAAGGGCGAGTTGGGCCCCACAGCATCTTGCTTCCAGCTCTTTGGGAAGCTAAGAAACAACTCGCTCTGCACAGCGCTCTTACAGCCTACGGGGAACATCTCTTCCAAAGGCCTGTGAAACGCAGTTTCTTTGCAGGCCTGATCTGGCTGAAGTAGGACTTCTGCTCTGGGTGTGCTACTTTGCCCTAGAGCTGAAAGGCACAACGTGCAGGCTTCTTTCCAAAGGGCGAGTTGGGCCCCACAGCATCTTGCTTCCAGCTCTTTGGGAAGCTAAGAAACAACTCGCTCTTCACAGTGCTCTTACAGTGTAGTGGGAACATCTCTTCCAAAGGCCTGTGAAACGCAGTTTCTTTGCAGGCCTGATCTGGCTGAAGTAGGACTTCTGCTCTGGGCGTGCTACTTTGCCCTAGAGCTGAAAGGCACAACGTGCAGGCTTCTTTCCAAAGGGCGAGTTGGGCCCCACAGCATCTTGCTTCCAGCTCTTTGGGAAGCTAAGAAACAACTCGCTCTGCACAGCGCTCTTACAGCCTACGGGGAACATCTCTTCCAAAGGCCTGTGAAACGCAGTTTCCTTGCAGGCCTGATCTGGCTGAAGTAGGACTTCTGCTCTGGGTGTGCTACTTTGCCCTAGAGCTGAAAGGCACAACGTGCAGGCTTCTTTCCAAAGGGCGAGTTGGGCCCCACAGCATCTTGCTTCCAGCTCTTTGGGAAGCTAAGAAACAACTCGCTCTGCACAGTGCTCTTACAGCCTAGTGGGAACATCTCTTCCAAAGGCCTGTGAAACGCAGTTTCATTGCAGGCCCGATCTGGCTGAAGTAGGACTTCTGCTCTGGGTGTGCTACTTTGCCCTAGAGCTGAAAGGCAAAACGTGCAGGCTTCTTTCCAAAGGGCGAGTTGGGCCCCACAGCATCTTGCTTCCAGCTCTTTGGGAAGCTGAGAAACAACTCGCTCTGCACAGTGCTCTTACAGCCTAGTGGGAACATCTCTTCCAAAGGGCTGTGAAACGCAGTTTCTTTGCAGGCCTGATCTGGCTGAAGTAGGACTTCTGCTCTGGGTGTGCTGCTTTGCCCTAGAGCTGAAAGGCACAACGTGCAGGCTTCTTTCCAAAGGGCGAGTTGGGCCCCACAGCATCTTGCTTCCAGCTCTTTGGGAAGCTAAGAAACAACTCGCTCTGCACAGTGCTCTTACAGCCTACGGGGAACATCTCTTCCAAAGGCCTGTGAAACGCAGTTTCTTTGCAGGCCTGATCTGGCTGAAGTAGGACTTCTGCTCTGGGTGTGCTACTTTGCCCTAGAGCTGAAAGGCACAACGTGCAGGCTTCTTTCCAAAGGGCGAGTTGGGCCCCACAGCATCTTGCTTCCAGCTCTTTGGGAAGCTAAGAAACAACTCGCTCTTCACAGTGCTCTTACAGTGTAGTGGGAACATCTCTTCCAAAGGCCTGTGAAACGCAGTTTCTTTGCAGGCCTGATCTGGCTGAAGTAGGACTTCTGCTCTGGGCGTGCTACTTTGCCCTAGAGCTGAAAGGCACAACGTGCAGGCTTCTTTCCAAAGGGCGAGTTGGGCCCCACAGCATCTTGCTTCCAGCTCTTTGGGAAGCTAAGAAACAACTCGCTCTGCACAGCGCTCTTACAGCCTACGGGGAACATCTCTTCCAAAGGCCTGTGAAACGCAGTTTCCTTGCAGGCCTGATCTGGCTGAAGTAGGACTTCTGCTCTGGGTGTGCTACTTTGCCCTAGAGCTGAAAGGCGCAACGTGCAGGCTTCTTTCCAAAGGGCGAGTTGGGCCCCACAGCATCTTGCTTCCAGCTCTTTGGGAAGCTAAGAAACAACTCGCTCTGCACAGTGCTCTTACAGCCTAGTGGGAACATCTCTTCCAAAGGCCTGTGAAATGCAGTTTCTTTGCAGGCCTGATCTGGCTGAAGTAGGACTTCTGCTCTGGGTGTGCTACTTTGCTCTAGAGCTGAAAGGCACAACGTGCAGGCTTCTTTCCAAAGGGCGAGTTGGGCCCCACAGCATCTTGCTTCCAGCTCTTTGGGAAGCTAAGAAACAACTCGCTCTGCCCAGTGCTCTTACAGCCTAGTGGGAACATCTCTTCCAAAGGCCTGTGAAATGCAGTTTCTTTGCAGGCCTGATCTGGCTGAAGTAGGACTTCTGCTCTTGGTGTGCTACTTTGCCCTAGAGCTGAAAGGCGCAACGTGCTGGCTTCTTTCCAAAGGGCGAGTTGGGCCCCACAGCATCTTGCTTCCAGCTCTTTGGGAAGCTAAGAAACAACTCGCTCTGCACAGTGCTCTTACATCCTACCGGGAACATCTCTTCCAAAGGCCTGTGAAACGCAGTTTCTTTGCAGGCCTGAGCTGGCTGAAGTAGGACTTCTGCTCTGGGTGTGCTACTTTGCCCTAGAGCTGAAAGGCACAACGTGCAGGCTTCTTTCCAAAGGGCGAGTTGGGCCCCACAGCATCTTGCTTCCAGCTCTTTGGGAAGCTGAGAAACAACTCGCTCTGCACAGTGCTCTTACAGCCTAGTGGGAACATCTCTTCCAAAGGCCTGTGAAACGCAGTTTCTTTGCAGGCCCGATCTGGCTGAAGTAGGACTTCTGCTCTGGGTGTGCTACTTTGCCCTAGAGCTGAAAGGCACAACGTGCAGGTTTCTTTCCAAAGGGCGAGTTGGACCCCACAGCATCTTGCTTCCAGCTCTTTGGGAAGCTAAGAAACAACTCGCTCTGCACAGTGCTCTTACAGCCTATGGGGAACATCTCTTCCAAAGGCCTGTGAAACGCAGTTTCTTTGCAGGCCTGATCTGGCTGAAGTAGGACTTCTGCTCTGGGTGTGCTACTTTGCCCTAGAGGTGAAAGGCACAACGTGCAGGCTTCTTTCCAAAGGGCGAGTTGGGCCCCACAGCATCTTGCTTCCAGCTCTTTGGGAAGCTAAGAAACAACTCGCTCTGCACAGCGCTCTTACAGCCTACCGGGAAGATCTCTTCCAAAGGCCAGTGAAACGCAGTTTCTTTGCAGGCCTGATCTGGCTGAAGTAGGACTTCTGCTCTGGGTGTGCTACTTTGCCCTAGAGCTGAAAGGCATAACGTGCAGGCTTCTTTCCAAAGGTCGAGTTGGGCCCCACAGCATCTTGCTTCCAGCTCTTTGGGAAGCTAAGAAACAACTCGCTCTGCACAGTGCTCTTACAGCCTAGTGGGAACATCTCTTCCAAAGGCCTGTGAAACGCAGTTTCTTTGCAGGCCTGATCTGGCTGAAGTAGGACTTCTGCTCTGGGTGTGCTACTTTGCCCTAGAGCTGAAAGGCGCAACTTGCAGGCTTCTTTCCAAAGGGCGAGTTGGGCCCCACAGCATCTTGCTTCCAGCTCTTTGGGAAGCTAAGAAACAACTCGCTCTGCACAGTGCTCTTACAGCCTAGTGGGAACATCTCTTCCAAAGGCCTGTGAAACGCAGTTTCTTTGCAGGCCCGATCTGGCTGAAGTAGGACTTCTGCTCTTGGTGTGCTACTTTGCCCTAGAGCTGAAAGGCACAACGTGCAGGCTTCTTTCCAAAGGGCGAGTTGGGCCCCACAGCATCTTGCTTCCAGCTCTTTGGGAAGCTAAGAAACAACTCGCTCTGCACAGTGCTCTTACAGCCTACCGGGAACATCTCTTCCAAAGGCCTGTGCAACGCAGTTTCTTTGCAGGCCTGATCTGGCTGAAGTAGGACTTCTGCTCTGGGTGTGCTACTTTGCCCTAGAGCTGAAAGGCACAACGTGCAGGCTTCTTTCCAAAGGGCGAGTTGGGCCCCACAGCATCTTGCTTCCAGCTCTTTGGGAAGCTAAGAAACAACTCGCTCTGCACAGTGCTCTTACAGCCTACGGGGAACATCTCTTCCAAAGGCCTGTGAAACGCAGTTTCTTTGCAGGCCTGAGCTGGCTGAAGTAGGACTTCTGCTCTGGGTGTGCTACTTTGCCCTAGAGCTGAAAGGCACAACGTGCAGGCTTCTTTCCAAAGGGCGAGTTGGGCCCCACAGCATCTTGCTTCCAGCTCTTTGGGAAGCTAAGAAACAACTCGCTCTGCACAGCGCTCTTACAGCCTACCGGGAAGATCTCTTCCAAAGGCCAGTGAAACGCAGTTTCTTTGCAGGCCTGATCTGGCTGAAGTAGGACTTCTGCTCTGGGTGTGCTACTTTGCCCTAGAGCTGAAAGGCACAACGTGCAGGCTTCTTTCCAAAGGGCGAGTTGGGCCCCACAGCATCTTGCTTCCAGCTCTTTGGGAAGCTAAGAAACAACTCGCTCTGCACAGTGCTCTTACAGCCTAGTGGGAACATCTCTTCCAAAGGCCTGTGAAACGCAGTTTCTTTGCAGGCCTGATCTGGCTGAAGTAGGACTTCTGCTCTGGGTGTGCTACTTTGCCCTAGAGCTGAAAGGCGCAACTTGCAGGCTTCTTTCCAAAGGGCGAGTTGGGCCCCACAGCATCTTGCTTCCAGCTCTTTGGGAAGCTAAGAAACAACTCGCTCTGCACAGTGCTCTTAAAGCCTAGTGGGAACATCTCTTCCAAAGGCCTGTGAAACGCAGTTTCTTTGCAGGCCCGATCTGGCTGAAGTAGGACTTCTGCTCTTGGTGTGCTACTTTGCCCTAGAGCTGAAAGGCACAACGTGCAGGCTTCTTTCCAAAGGGCGAGTTGGGCCCCACAGCATCTTGCTTCCAGCTCTTTGGGAAGCTAAGAAACAACTCGCTCTGCACAGTGCTCTTACAGCCTACCGGGAACATCTCTTCCAAAGGCCTGTGCAACGCAGTTTCTTTGCAGGCCTGATCTGGCTGAAGTAGGACTTCTGCTCTGGGTGTGCTACTTTGCCCTAGAGCTGAAAGGCACAACGTGCAGGCTTCTTTCCAAAGGGCGAGTTGGGCCCCACAGCATCTTGCTTCCAGCTCTTTGGGAAGCTAAGAAACAACTCGCTCTGCACAGTGCTCTTACAGCCTACGGGGAACATCTCTTCCAAAGGCCTGTGAAACGCAGTTTCTTTGCAGGCCTGATCTGGCTGAAGTAGGACTTCTGCTCTGGGTGTGCTACTTTGCCCTAGAGCTGAAAGGCACAACGTGCAGGCTTCTTTCCAAAGGGCGAGTTGGGCCCCACAGCATCTTGCTTCCAGCTCTTTGGGAAGCTAAGAAACAACTCGCTCTGCACAGTGCTCTTACAGCCTACCGGGAACATCTCTTCCAAAGGCCTGTGAAACGCAGTTTCTTTGCAGGCCTGATCTGGCTGAAGTAGGACTTCTGCTCTGGGTGTGCTACTTTGCCCTAGAGCTGAAAGGCACAACGTGCAGGCTTCTTTCCAAAGGGCGAGTTGGGCCCCACAGCATCTTGCTTCCAGCTCTTTGGGAAGCTAAGAAACAACTCGCTCTGCACAGTGCTCTTACAGCCTAGAGGGAACATCTCTTCCAAAGGCCTGTGAAACGCAGTTTCTTTGCAGGCCTGATCTGGCTGAAGTAGGACTTCTGCTCTGGGTGTGCTACTTTGCCCTAGAGCTGAAAGGCGCAACTTGCAGGCTTCTTTCCAAAGGGCGAGTTGGGCCCCACAGCATCTTGCTTCCAGCTCTTTGGGAAGCTAAGAAACAACTCGCTCTGCACAGTGCTCTTACAGCCTAGTGGGAACATCTCTTCCAAAGGCCTGTGAAACGCAGTTTCTTTGCAGGCCCGATCTGGCTGAAGTAGGACTTCTGCTCTGGGCGTGCTACTTTGCCCTAGAGCTGAAAGGCGCAACTTGCAGGCTTCTTTCCAAAGGGCGAGTTGGGCCCCACAGCATCTTGCTTCCAGCTCTTTGGGAAGCTAAGAAACAACTCGCTCTGCACAGTGCTCTTACAGCCTAGTGGGAACATCTCTTCCAAAGGCCTGTGAAACGCAGTTTCTTTGCAGGCCCGATCTGGCTGAAGTAGGACTTCTGCTCTGGGCGTGCTACTTTGCCCTAGAGCTGAAAGGCACAACGTGCAGGCTTCTTTCCAAAGGGCGAGTTGGGCCCCACAGCATCTTGCTTCCAGCTCTTTGGGAAGCTAAGAAACAACTCGCTCTGCACAGTGCTCTTACAGCCTAGTGGGAACATCTCTTCCAAAGGCCTGTGAAACGCAGTTTCATTGCAGGCCCGATCTGGCTGAAGTAGGACTTCTGCTCTGGGTGTGCTACTTTGCCCTAGAGCTGAAAGGCAAAACGTGCAGGCTTCTTTCCAAAGGGCGAGTTGGGCCCCACAGCATCTTGCTTCCAGCTCTTTGGGGAGCTGAGAAACAACTCGCTCTGCACAGTGCTCTTACAGCCTAGTGGGAACATCTCTTCCAAAGGGCTGTGAAACGCAGTTTCTTTGCAGGCCTGATCTGGCTGAAGTAGGACTTCTGCTCTGGGTGTGCTGCTTTGCCCTAGAGCTGAAAGGCACAACGTGCAGGCTTCTTTCCAAAGGGCGAGTTGGGCCCCACAGCATCTTGCTTCCAGCTCTTTGGGAAGCTAAGAAACAACTCGCTCTGCACAGTGCTCTTACAGCCTACGGGGAACATCTCTTCCAAAGGCCTGTGAAACGCAGTTTCTTTGCAGGCCTGATCTGGCTGAAGTAGGACTTCTGCTCTGGGTGTGCTACTTTGCCCTAGAGCTGAAAGGCACAACGTGCAGGCTTCTTTCCAAAGGGCGAGTTGGGCCCCACAGCATCTTGCTTCCAGCTCTTTGGGAAGCTAAGAAACAACTCGCTCTTCACAGTGCTCTTACAGTGTAGTGGGAACATCTCTTCCAAAGGCCTGTGAAACGCAGTTTCTTTGCAGGCCTGATCTGGCTGAAGTAGGACTTCTGCTCTGGGCGTGCTACTTTGCCCTAGAGCTGAAAGGCACAACGTGCAGGCTTCTTTCCAAAGGGCGAGTTGGGCCCCACAGCATCTTGCTTCCAGCTCTTTGGGAAGCTAAGAAACAACTCGCTCTGCACAGCGCTCTTACAGCCTACGGGGAACATCTCTTCCAAAGGCCTGTGAAACGCAGTTTCCTTGCAGGCCTGATCTGGCTGAAGTAGGACTTCTGCTCTGGGTGTGCTACTTTGCCCTAGAGCTGAAAGGCACAACGTGCAGGCTTCTTTCCAAAGGGCGAGTTGGGCCCCACAGCATCTTGCTTCCAGCTCTTTGGGAAGCTAAGAAACAACTCGCTCTGCACAGTGCTCTTACAGCCTAGTGGGAACATCTCTTCCAAAGGCCTGTGAAACGCAGTTTCATTGCAGGCCCGATCTGGCTGAAGTAGGACTTCTGCTCTGGGTGTGCTACTTTGCCCTAGAGCTGAAAGGCAAAACGTGCAGGCTTCTTTCCAAAGGGCGAGTTGGGCCCCACAGCATCTTGCTTCCAGCTCTTTGGGAAGCTGAGAAACAACTCGCTCTGCACAGTGCTCTTACAGCCTAGTGGGAACATCTCTTCCAAAGGGCTGTGAAACGCAGTTTCTTTGCAGGCCTGATCTGGCTGAAGTAGGACTTCTGCTCTGGGTGTGCTGCTTTGCCCTAGAGCTGAAAGGCACAACGTGCAGGCTTCTTTCCAAAGGGCGAGTTGGGCCCCACAGCATCTTGCTTCCAGCTCTTTGGGAAGCTAAGAAACAACTCGCTCTGCACAGTGCTCTTACAGCCTACGGGGAACATCTCTTCCAAAGGCCTGTGAAACGCAGTTTCTTTGCAGGCCTGATCTGGCTGAAGTAGGACTTCTGCTCTGGGTGTGCTACTTTGCCCTAGAGCTGAAAGGCACAACGTGCAGGCTTCTTTCCAAAGGGCGAGTTGGGCCCCACAGCATCTTGCTTCCAGCTCTTTGGGAAGCTAAGAAACAACTCGCTCTTCACAGTGCTCTTACAGTGTAGTGGGAACATCTCTTCCAAAGGCCTGTGAAACGCAGTTTCTTTGCAGGCCTGAGCTGGCTGAAGTAGGACTTCTGCTCTGGGTGTGCTACTTTGCCCTAGAGCTGAAAGGCACAACGTGCAGGCTTCTTTCCAAAGGGCGAGTTGGGCCCCACAGCATCTTGCTTCCAGCTCTTTGGGAAGCTGAGAAACAACTCGCTCTGCACAGTGCTCTTACAGCCTAGTGGGAACATCTCTTCCAAAGGCCTGTGAAACGCAGTTTCTTTGCAGGCCCGATCTGGCTGAAGTAGGACTTCTGCTCTGGGTGTGCTACTTTGCCCTAGAGCTGAAAGGCACAACGTACAGGTTTCTTTCCAAAGGGCGAGTTGGACCCCACAGCATCTTGCTTCCAGCTCTTTGGGAAGCTAAGAAACAACTCGCTCTGCACAGTGCTCTTACAGCCTATGGGGAACATCTCTTCCAAAGGCCTGTGAAACGCAGTTTCTTTGCAGGCCTGATCTGGCTGAAGTAGGACTTCTGCTCTGGGTGTGCTACTTTGCCCTAGAGGTGAAAGGCACAACGTGCAGGCTTCTTTCCAAAGGGCGAGTTGGGCCCCACAGCATCTTCCTTCCAGCTCTTTGGGAAGCTAAGAAACAACTCGCTCTGCACAGTGCTCTTACAGCCTACGGGGAACATCTCTTCCAAAGGCCTGTGAAACGCAGTTTCTTTGCAGGCCTGATCTGGCTGAAGTAGGACTTCTGCTCTGGGTGTGCTACTTTGCCCTAGAGCTGAAAGGCACAACGTGCAGGCTTCTTTCCAAAGGGCGAGTTGGGCCCCACAGCATCTTGCTTCCAGCTCTTTGGGAAGCTAAGAAACAACTCGCTCTGCACAGTGCTCTTACAGCCTAGAGGGAACATGTCTTCCAAAGGCCTGTGAAACGCAGTTTCTTTGCAGGCCTGATCTGGCTGAAGTAGGACTTCTGCTCTGGGTGTGCTACTTTGCCCTAGAGCTGAAAGGCGCAACTTGCAGGCTTCTTTCCAAAGGGCGAGTTGGGCCCCACAGCATCTTGCTTCCAGCTCTTTGGGAAGCTAAGAAACAACTCGCTCTGCAGAGTGCTCTTACAGCCTAGTGGGAACATCTCTTCCAAAGGCCTGTGAAACGCAGTTTCTTTGCAGGCCCGATCTGGCTGAAGTAGGACTTCTGCTCTGGGCGTGCTACTTTGCCCTAGAGCTGAAAGGCGCAACTTGCAGGCTTCTTTCCAAAGGGCGAGTTGGGCCGCACAGCATCTTGCTTCCAGCTCTTTGGGAAGCTAAGAAACAACTCGCTCTGCACAGTGCTCTTACAGCCTAGTGGGAACATCTCTTCCAAAGGCCTGTGAAACGCAGTTTCTTTGCAGGCCCGATCTGGCTGAAGTAGGACTTCTGCTCTGGGCGTGCTACTTTGCCCTAGAGCTGAAAGGCACAACGTGCAGGCTTCTTTCCAAAGGGCGAGTTGGGCCCCACAGCATCTTGCTTCCAGCTCTTTGGGAAGCTAAGAAACAACTCGCTCTGCACAGTGCTCTTACAGCCTAGTGGGAACATCTCTTCCAAAGGCCTGTGAAACGCAGTTTCATTGCAGGCCCGATCTGGCTGAAGTAGGACTTCTGCTCTGGGTGTGCTACTTTGCCCTAGAGCTGAAAGGCAAAACGTGCAGGCTTCTTTCCAAAGGGCCAGTTGGGCCCCACAGCATCTTGCTTCCAGCTCTTTGGGAAGCTGAGAAACAACTCGCTCTGCACAGTGCTCTTACAGCCTAGTGGGAACATCTCTTCCAAAGGGCTGTGAAACGCAGTTTCTTTGCAGGCCTGATCTGGCTGAAGTAGGACTTCTGCTCTGGGTGTGCTGCTTTGCCCTAGAGCTGAAAGGCACAACGTGCAGGCTTCTTTCCAAAGGGCGAGTTGGGCCCCACAGCATCTTGCTTCCAGCTCTTTGGGAAGCTAAGAAACAACTCGCTCTGCACAGTGCTCTTACAGCCTACGGGGAACATCTCTTCCAAAGGCCTGTGAAACGCAGTTTCTTTGCAGGCCTGATCTGGCTGAAGTAGGACTTCTGCTCTGGGTGTGCTACTTTGCCCTAGAGCTGAAAGGCACAACGTGCAGGCTTCTTTCCAAAGGGCGAGTTGGGCCCCACAGCATCTTGCTTCCAGCTCTTTGGGAAGCTAAGAAACAACTCGCTCTTCACAGTGCTCTTACAGTGTAGTGGGAACATCTCTTCCAAAGGCCTGTGAAACGCAGTTTCTTTGCAGGCCTGATCTGGCTGAAGTAGGACTTCTGCTCTGGGCGTGCTACTTTGCCCTAGAGCTGAAAGGCACAACGTGCAGGCTTCTTTCCAAAGGGCGAGTTGGGCCCCACAGCATCTTGCTTCCAGCTCTTTGGGAAGCTAAGAAACAACTCGCTCTGCACAGCGCTCTTACAGCCTACGGGGAACATCTCTTCCAAAGGCCTGTGAAACGCAGTTTCTTTGCAGGCCTGATCTGGCTGAAGTAGGACTTCTGCTCTGGGTGTGCTACTTTGCCCTAGAGCTGAAAGGCACAACGTGCAGGCTTCTTTCCAAAGGGCGAGTTGGGCCCCACAGCATCTTGCTTCCAGCTCTTTGGGAAGCTAAGAAACAACTCGCTCTTCACAGTGCTCTTACAGTGTAGTGGGAACATCTCTTCCAAAGGCCTGTGAAACGCAGTTTCTTTGCAGGCCTGATCTGGCTGAAGTAGGACTTCTGCTCTGGGCGTGCTACTTTGCCCTAGAGCTGAAAGGCACAACGTGCAGGCTTCTTTCCAAAGGGCGAGTTGGGCCCCACAGCATCTTGCTTCCAGCTCTTTGGGAAGCTAAGAAACAACTCGCTCTGCACAGCGCTCTTACAGCCTACGGGGAACATCTCTTCCAAAGGCCTGTGAAACGCAGTTTCCTTGCAGGCCTGATCTGGCTGAAGTAGGACTTCTGCTCTGGGTGTGCTACTTTGCCCTAGAGCTGAAAGGCACAACGTGCAGGCTTCTTTCCAAAGGGCGAGTTGGGCCCCACAGCATCTTGCTTCCAGCTCTTTGGGAAGCTAAGAAACAACTCGCTCTGCACAGTGCTCTTACAGCCTAGTGGGAACATCTCTTCCAAAGGCCTGTGAAACGCAGTTTCATTGCAGGCCCGATCTGGCTGAAGTAGGACTTCTGCTCTGGGTGTGCTACTTTGCCCTAGAGCTGAAAGGCAAAACGTGCAGGCTTCTTTCCAAAGGGCGAGTTGGGCCCCACAGCATCTTGCTTCCAGCTCTTTGGGAAGCTGAGAAACAACTCGCTCTGCACAGTGCTCTTACAGCCTAGTGGGAACATCTCTTCCAAAGGGCTGTGAAACGCAGTTTCTTTGCAGGCCTGATCTGGCTGAAGTAGGACTTCTGCTCTGGGTGTGCTGCTTTGCCCTAGAGCTGAAAGGCACAACGTGCAGGCTTCTTTCCAAAGGGCGAGTTGGGCCCCACAGCATCTTGCTTCCAGCTCTTTGGGAAGCTAAGAAACAACTCGCTCTGCACAATGCTCTTACAGCCTACGGGGAACATCTCTTCCAAAGGCCTGTGAAACGCAGTTTCTTTGCAGGCCTGATCTGGCTGAAGTAGGACTTCTGCTCTGGGTGTGCTACTTTGCCCTAGAGCTGAAAGGCACAACGTGCAGGCTTCTTTCCAAAGGGCGAGTTGGGCCCCACAGCATCTTGCTTCCAGCTCTTTGGGAAGCTAAGAAACAACTCGCTCTTCACAGTGCTCTTACAGTGTAGTGGGAACATCTCTTCCAAAGGCCTGTGAAACGCAGTTTCTTTGCAGGCCTGATCTGGCTGAAGTAGGACTTCTGCTCTGGGCGTGCTACTTTGCCCTAGAGCTGAAAGGCACAACGTGCAGGCTTCTTTCCAAAGGGCGAGTTGGGCCCCACAGCATCTTGCTTCCAGCTCTTTGGGAAGCTAAGAAACAACTCGCTCTGCACAGCGCTCTTACAGCCTACGGGGAACATCTCTTCCAAAGGCCTGTGAAACGCAGTTTCCTTGCAGGCCTGATCTGGCTGAAGTAGGACTTCTGCTCTGGGTGTGCTACTTTGCCCTAGAGCTGAAAGGCGCAACGTGCAGGCTTCTTTCCAAAGGGCGAGTTGGGCCCCACAGCATCTTGCTTCCAGCTCTTTGGGAAGCTAAGAAACAACTCGCTCTGCACAGTGCTCTTACAGCCTAGTGGGAACATCTCTTCCAAAGGCCTGTGAAATGCAGTTTCTTTGCAGGCCTGATCTGGCTGAAGTAGGACTTCTGCTCTGGGTGTGCTACTTTGCTCTAGAGCTGAAAGGCACAACGTGCAGGCTTCTTTCCAAAGGGCGAGTTGGGCCCCACAGCATCTTGCTTCCAGCTCTTTGGGAAGCTAAGAAACAACTCGCTCTGCCCAGTGCTCTTACAGCCTAGTGGGAACATCTCTTCCAAAGGCCTGTGAAACGCAGTTTCTTTGCAGGCCTGATCTGGCTGAAGTAGGACTTCTGCTCTTGGTGTGCTACTTTGCCCTAGAGCTGAAAGGCGCAACGTGCTGGCTTCTTTCCAAAGGGCGAGTTGGGCCCCACAGCATCTTGCTTCCAGCTCTTTGGGAAGCTAAGAAACAACTCGCTCTGCACAGTGCTCTTACAGCCTACCGGGAACATCTCTTCCAAAGGCCTGTGAAACGCAGTTTCTTTGCAGGCCTGAGCTGGCTGAAGTAGGACTTCTGCTCTGGGTGTGCTACTTTGCCCTAGAGCTGAAAGGCACAACGTGCAGGCTTCTTTCCAAAGGGCGAGTTGGGCCCCACAGCATCTTGCTTCCAGCTCTTTGGGAAGCTGAGAAACAACTCGCTCTGCACAGTGCTCTTACAGCCTAGTGGGAACATCTCTTCCAAAGGCCTGTGAAACGCAGTTTCTTTGCAGGCCCGATCTGGCTGAAGTAGGACTTCTGCTCTGGGTGTGCTACTTTGCCCTAGAGCTGAAAGGCACAACGTGCAGGTTTCTTTCCAAAGGGCGAGTTGGACCCCACAGCATCTTGCTTCCAGCTCTTTGGGAAGCTAAGAAACAACTCGCTCTGCACAGTGCTCTTACAGCCTATGGGGAACATCTCTTCCAAAGGCCTGTGAAACGCAGTTTCTTTGCAGGCCTGATCTGGCTGAAGTAGGACTTCTGCTCTGGGTGTGCTACTTTGCCCTAGAGGTGAAAGGCACAACGTGCAGGCTTCTTTCCAAAGGGCGAGTTGGGCCCCACAGCATCTTGCTTCCAGCTCTTTGGGAAGCTAAGAAACAACTCGCTCTGCACAGCGCTCTTACAGCCTACCGGGAAGATCTCTTCCAAAGGCCAGTGAAACACAGTTTCTTTGCAGGCCTGATCTGGCTGAAGTAGGACTTCTGCTCTGGGTGTGCTACTTTGCCCTAGAGCTGAAAGGCACAACGTGCAGGCTTCTTTCCAAAGGTCGAGTTGGGCCCCACAGCATCTTGCTTCCAGCTCTTTGGGAAGCTAAGAAACAACTCGCTCTGCACAGTGCTCTTACAGCCTAGTGGGAACATCTCTTCCAAATGCCTGTGAAACGCAGTTTCTTTGCAGGCCTGATCTGGCTGAAGTAGGACTTCTGCTCTGGGTGTGCTACTTTGCCCTAGAGCTGAAAGGCGCAACTTGCAGGCTTCTTTCCAAAGGGCGAGTTGGGCCCCACAGCATCTTGCTTCCAGCTCTTTGGGAAGCTAAGAAACAACTCGCTCTGCACAGTGCTCTTACAGCCTAGTGGGAACATCTCTTCCAAAGGCCTGTGAAACGCAGTTTCTTTGCAGGCCCGATCTGGCTGAAGTAGGACTTCTGCTCTTGGTGTGCTACTTTGCCCTAGAGCTGAAAGGCACAACGTGCAGGCTTCTTTCCAAAGGGCGAGTTGGGCCCCACAGCATCTTGCTTCCAGCTCTTTGGGAAGCTAAGAAACAACTCGCTCTGCACAGTGCTCTTACAGCCTAGTGGGAACATCTCTTCCAAAGGCCTGTGAAACGCAGTTTCTTTGCAGGCCCGATCTGGCTGAAGTAGGACTTCTGCTCTGGGCGTGCTACTTTGCCCTAGAGCTGAAAGGCGCAACTTGCAGGCTTCTTTCCAAAGGGCGAGTTGGGCCGCACAGCATCTTGCTTCCAGCTCTTTGGGAAGCTAAGAAACAACTCGCTCTGCACAGTGCTCTTACAGCCTAGTGGGAACATCTCTTCCAAAGGCCTGTGAAACGCAGTTTCTTTGCAGGCCCGATCTGGCTGAAGTAGGACTTCTGCTCTGGGCGTGCTACTTTGCCCTAGAGCTGAAAGGCACAACGTGCAGGCTTCTTTCCAAAGGGCGAGTTGGGCCCCACAGCATCTTGCTTCCAGCTCTTTGGGAAGCTAAGAAACAACTCGCTCTGCACAGTGCTCTTACAGCCTAGTGGGAACATCTCTTCCAAAGGCCTGTGAAACGCAGTTTCATTGCAGGCCCGATCTGGCTGAAGTAGGACTTCTGCTCTGGGTGTGCTACTTTGCCCTAGAGCTGAAAGGCAAAACGTGCAGGCTTCTTTCCAAAGGGCCAGTTGGGCCCCACAGCATCTTGCTTCCAGCTCTTTGGGAAGCTGAGAAACAACTCGCTCTGCACAGTGCTCTTACAGCCTAGTGGGAACATCTCTTCCAAAGGGCTGTGAAACGCAGTTTCTTTGCAGGCCTGATCTGGCTGAAGTAGGACTTCTGCTCTGGGTGTGCTGCTTTGCCCTAGAGCTGAAAGGCACAACGTGCAGGCTTCTTTCCAAAGGGCGAGTTGGGCCCCACAGCATCTTGCTTCCAGCTCTTTGGGAAGCTAAGAAACAACTCGCTCTGCACAGTGCTCTTACAGCCTACGGGGAACATCTCTTCCAAAGGCCTGTGAAACGCAGTTTCTTTGCAGGCCTGATCTGGCTGAAGTAGGACTTCTGCTCTGGGTGTGCTACTTTGCCCTAGAGCTGAAAGGCACAACGTGCAGGCTTCTTTCCAAAGGGCGAGTTGGGCCCCACAGCATCTTGCTTCCAGCTCTTTGGGAAGCTAAGAAACAACTCGCTCTTCACAGTGCTCTTACAGTGTAGTGGGAACATCTCTTCCAAAGGCCTGTGAAACGCAGTTTCTTTGCAGGCCTGATCTGGCTGAAGTAGGACTTCTGCTCTGGGCGTGCTACTTTGCCCTAGAGCTGAAAGGCACAACGTGCAGGCTTCTTTCCAAAGGGCGAGTTGGGCCCCACAGCATCTTGCTTCCAGCTCTTTGGGAAGCTAAGAAACAACTCGCTCTGCACAGCGCTCTTACAGCCTACGGGGAACATCTCTTCCAAAGGCCTGTGAAACGCAGTTTCTTTGCAGGCCTGATCTGGCTGAAGTAGGACTTCTGCTCTGGGTGTGCTACTTTGCCCTAGAGCTGAAAGGCACAACGTGCAGGCTTCTTTCCAAAGGGCGAGTTGGGCCCCACAGCATCTTGCTTCCAGCTCTTTGGGAAGCTAAGAAACAACTCGCTCTTCACAGTGCTCTTACAGTGTAGTGGGAACATCTCTTCCAAAGGCCTGTGAAACGCAGTTTCTTTGCAGGCCTGATCTGGCTGAAGTAGGACTTCTGCTCTGGGCGTGCTACTTTGCCCTAGAGCTGAAAGGCACAACGTGCAGGCTTCTTTCCAAAGGGCGAGTTGGGCCCCACAGCATCTTGCTTCCAGCTCTTTGGGAAGCTAAGAAACAACTCGCTCTGCACAGCGCTCTTACAGCCTACGGGGAACATCTCTTCCAAAGGCCTGTGAAACGCAGTTTCCTTGCAGGCCTGATCTGGCTGAAGTAGGACTTCTGCTCTGGGTGTGCTACTTTGCCCTAGAGCTGAAAGGCACAACGTGCAGGCTTCTTTCCAAAGGGCGAGTTGGGCCCCACAGCATCTTGCTTCCAGCTCTTTGGGAAGCTAAGAAACAACTCGCTCTGCACAGTGCTCTTACAGCCTAGTGGGAACATCTCTTCCAAAGGCCTGTGAAACGCAGTTTCATTGCAGGCCCGATCTGGCTGAAGTAGGACTTCTGCTCTGGGTGTGCTACTTTGCCCTAGAGCTGAAAGGCAAAACGTGCAGGCTTCTTTCCAAAGGGCGAGTTGGGCCCCACAGCATCTTGCTTCCAGCTCTTTGGGAAGCTGAGAAACAACTCGCTCTGCACAGTGCTCTTACAGCCTAGTGGGAACATCTCTTCCAAAGGGCTGTGAAACGCAGTTTCTTTGCAGGCCTGATCTGGCTGAAGTAGGACTTCTGCTCTGGGTGTGCTGCTTTGCCCTAGAGCTGAAAGGCACAACGTGCAGGCTTCTTTCCAAAGGGCGAGTTGGGCCCCACAGCATCTTGCTTCCAGCTCTTTGGGAAGCTAAGAAACAACTCGCTCTGCACAGTGCTCTTACAGCCTACGGGGAACATCTCTTCCAAAGGCCTGTGAAACGCAGTTTCTTTGCAGGCCTGATCTGGCTGAAGTAGGACTTCTGCTCTGGGTGTGCTACTTTGCCCTAGAGCTGAAAGGCACAACGTGCAGGCTTCTTTCCAAAGGGCGAGTTGGGCCCCACAGCATCTTGCTTCCAGCTCTTTGGGAAGCTAAGAAACAACTCGCTCTTCACAGTGCTCTTACAGTGTAGTGGGAACATCTCTTCCAAAGGCCTGTGAAACGCAGTTTCTTTGCAGGCCTGATCTGGCTGAAGTAGGACTTCTGCTCTGGGCGTGCTACTTTGCCCTAGAGCTGAAAGGCACAACGTGCAGGCTTCTTTCCAAAGGGCGAGTTGGGCCCCACAGCATCTTGCTTCCAGCTCTTTGGGAAGCTAAGAAACAACTCGCTCTGCACAGCGCTCTTACAGCCTACGGGGAACATCTCTTCCAAAGGCCTGTGAAACGCAGTTTCCTTGCAGGCCTGATCTGGCTGAAGTAGGACTTCTGCTCTGGGTGTGCTACTTTGCCCTAGAGCTGAAAGGCGCAACGTGCAGGCTTCTTTCCAAAGGGCGAGTTGGGCCCCACAGCATCTTGCTTCCAGCTCTTTGGGAAGCTAAGAAACAACTCGCTCTGCACAGTGCTCTTACAGCCTAGTGGGAACATCTCTTCCAAAGGCCTGTGAAATGCAGTTTCTTTGCAGGCCTGATCTGGCTGAAGTAGGACTTCTGCTCTGGGTGTGCTACTTTGCTCTAGAGCTGAAAGGCACAACGTGCAGGCTTCTTTCCAAAGGGCGAGTTGGGCCCCACAGCATCTTGCTTCCAGCTCTTTGGGAAGCTAAGAAACAACTCGCTCTGCCCAGTGCTCTTACAGCCTAGTGGGAACATCTCTTCCAAAGGCCTGTGAAACGCAGTTTCTTTGCAGGCCTGATCTGGCTGAAGTAGGACTTCTGCTCTTGGTGTGCTACTTTGCCCTAGAGCTGAAAGGCGCAACGTGCTGGCTTCTTTCCAAAGGGCGAGTTGGGCCCCACAGCATCTTGCTTCCAGCTCTTTGGGAAGCTAAGAAACAACTCGCTCTGCACAGTGCTCTTACAGCCTACCGGGAACATCTCTTCCAAAGGCCTGTGAAACGCAGTTTCTTTGCAGGCCTGAGCTGGCTGAAGTAGGACTTCTGCTCTGGGTGTGCTACTTTGCCCTAGAGCTGAAAGGCACAACGTGCAGGCTTCTTTCCAAAGGGCGAGTTGGGCCCCACAGCATCTTGCTTCCAGCTCTTTGGGAAGCTGAGAAACAACTCGCTCTGCACAGTGCTCTTACAGCCTAGTGGGAACATCTCTTCCAAAGGCCTGTGAAACGCAGTTTCTTTGCAGGCCCGATCTGGCTGAAGTAGGACTTCTGCTCTGGGTGTGCTACTTTGCCCTAGAGCTGAAAGGCACAACGTGCAGGTTTCTTTCCAAAGGGCGAGTTGGACCCCACAGCATCTTGCTTCCAGCTCTTTGGGAAGCTAAGAAACAACTCGCTCTGCACAGTGCTCTTACAGCCTATGGGGAACATCTCTTCCAAAGGCCTGTGAAACGCAGTTTCTTTGCAGGCCTGATCTGGCTGAAGTAGGACTTCTGCTCTGGGTGTGCTACTTTGCCCTAGAGGTGAAAGGCACAACGTGCAGGCTTCTTTCCAAAGGGCGAGTTGGGCCCCACAGCATCTTGCTTCCAGCTCTTTGGGAAGCTAAGAAACAACTCGCTCTGCACAGCGCTCTTACAGCCTACCGGGAAGATCTCTTCCAAAGGCCAGTGAAACACAGTTTCTTTGCAGGCCTGATCTGGCTGAAGTAGGACTTCTGCTCTGGGTGTGCTACTTTGCCCTAGAGCTGAAAGGCACAACGTGCAGGCTTCTTTCCAAAGGTCGAGTTGGGCCCCACAGCATCTTGCTTCCAGCTCTTTGGGAAGCTGAGAAACAACTCGCTCTGCACAGTGCTCTTACAGCCTAGTGGGAACATCTCTTCCAAAGGGCTGTGAAACGCAGTTTCTTTGCAGGCCTGATCTGGCTGAAGTAGGACTTCTGCTCTGGGTGTGCTGCTTTGCCCTAGAGCTGAAAGGCGCAACTTGCAGGCTTCTTTCCAAAGGGCGAGTTGGGCCCCACAGCATCTTGCTTCCAGCTCTTTGGGAAGCTAAGAAACAACTCGCTCTGCACAGTGCTCTTACAGCCTAGTGGGAACATCTCTTCCAAAGGCCTGTGAAACGCAGTTTCTTTGCAGGCCCGATCTGGCTGAAGTAGGACTTCTGCTCTTGGTGTGCTACTTTGCCCTAGAGCTGAAAGGCACAACGTGCAGGCTTCTTTCCAAAGGGCGAGTTGGGCCCCACAGCATCTTGCTTCCAGCTCTTTGGGAAGCTAAGAAACAACTCGCTCTGCACAGTGCTCTTACAGCCTACCGGGAACATCTCTTCCAAAGGCCTGTGCAACGCAGTTTCTTTGCAGGCCTGATCTGGCTGAAGTAGGACTTCTGCTCTGGGTGTGCTACTTTGCCCTAGAGCTGAAAGGCACAACGTGCAGGCTTCTTTCCAAAGGGCGAGTTGGGCCCCACAGCATCTTGCTTCCAGCTCTTTGGGAAGCTAAGAAACAACTCGCTCTGCACAGTGCTCTTACAGCCTACGGGGAACATCTCTTCCAAAGGCCTGTGAAACGCAGTTTCTTTGCAGGCCTGAGCTGGCTGAAGTAGGACTTCTGCTCTGGGTGTGCTACTTTGCCCTAGAGCTGAAAGGCACAACGTGCAGGCTTCTTTCCAAAGGGCGAGTTGGGCCCCACAGCATCTTGCTTCCAGCTCTTTGGGAAGCTAAGAAACAACTCGCTCTGCACAGCGCTCTTACAGCCTACCGGGAAGATCTCTTCCAAAGGCCAGTGAAACGCAGTTTCTTTGCAGGCCTGATCTGGCTGAAGTAGGACTTCTGCTCTGGGTGTGCTACTTTGCCCTAGAGCTGAAAGGCACAACGTGCAGGCTTCTTTCCAAAGGGCGAGTTGGGCCCCACAGCATCTTGCTTCCAGCTCTTTGGGAAGCTAAGAAACAACTCGCTCTGCACAGTGCTCTTACAGCCTAGTGGGAACATCTCTTCCAAAGGCCTGTGAAACGCAGTTTCTTTGCAGGCCTGATCTGGCTGAAGTAGGACTTCTGCTCTGGGTGTGCTACTTTGCCCTAGAGCTGAAAGGCGCAACTTGCAGGCTTCTTTCCAAAGGGCGAGTTGGGCCCCACAGCATCTTGCTTCCAGCTCTTTGGGAAGCTAAGAAACAACTCGCTCTGCACAGTGCTCTTACAGCCTAGTGGGAACATCTCTTCCAAAGGCCTGTGAAACGCAGTTTCTTTGCAGGCCCGATCTGGCTGAAGTAGGACTTCTGCTCTTGGTGTGCTACTTTGCCCTAGAGCTGAAAGGCACAACGTGCAGGCTTCTTTCCAAAGGGCGAGTTGGGCCCCACAGCATCTTGCTTCCAGCTCTTTGGGAAGCTAAGAAACAACTCGCTCTGCACAGTGCTCTTACAGCCTACCGGGAACATCTCTTCCAAAGGCCTGTGCAACGCAGTTTCTTTGCAGGCCTGATCTGGCTGAAGTAGGACTTCTGCTCTGGGTGTGCTACTTTGCCCTAGAGCTGAAAGGCACAACGTGCAGGCTTCTTTCCAAAGGGCGAGTTGGGCCCCACAGCATCTTGCTTCCAGCTCTTTGGGAAGCTAAGAAACAACTCGCTCTGCACAGTGCTCTTACAGCCTACGGGGAACATCTCTTCCAAAGGCCTGTGAAACGCAGTTTCTTTGCAGGCCTGATCTGGCTGAAGTAGGACTTCTGCTCTGGGTGTGCTACTTTGCCCTAGAGCTGAAAGGCACAACGTGCAGGCTTCTTTCCAAAGGGCGAGTTGGGCCCCACAGCATCTTGCTTCCAGCTCTTTGGGAAGCTAAGAAACAACTCGCTCTGCACAGTGCTCTTACAGCCTACCGGGAACATCTCTTCCAAAGGCCTGTGAAACGCAGTTTCTTTGCAGGCCTGATCTGGCTGAAGTAGGACTTCTGCTCTGGGTGTGCTACTTTGCCCTAGAGCTGAAAGGCACAACGTGCAGGCTTCTTTCCAAAGGGCGAGTTGGGCCCCACAGCATCTTGCTTCCAGCTCTTTGGGAAGCTAAGAAACAACTCGCTCTGCACAGTGCTCTTACAGCCTAGAGGGAACATCTCTTCCAAAGGCCTGTGAAACGCAGTTTCTTTGCAGGCCTGATCTGGCTGAAGTAGGACTTCTGCTCTGGGTGTGCTACTTTGCCCTAGAGCTGAAAGGCGCAACTTGCAGGCTTCTTTCCAAAGGGCGAGTTGGGCCCCACAGCATCTTGCTTCCAGCTCTTTGGGAAGCTAAGAAACAACTCGCTCTGCACAGTGCTCTTACAGCCTAGTGGGAACATCTCTTCCAAAGGCCTGTGAAACGCAGTTTCTTTGCAGGCCCGATCTGGCTGAAGTAGGACTTCTGCTCTGGGCGTGCTACTTTGCCCTAGAGCTGAAAGGCGCAACTTGCAGGCTTCTTTCCAAAGGGCGAGTTGGGCCCCACAGCATCTTGCTTCCAGCTCTTTGGGAAGCTAAGAAACAACTCGCTCTGCACAGTGCTCTTACAGCCTAGTGGGAACATCTCTTCCAAAGGCCTGTGAAACGCAGTTTCTTTGCAGGCCTGATCTGGCTGAAGTAGGACTTCTGCTCTGGGCGTGCTACTTTGCCCTAGAGCTGAAAGGCACAACGTGCAGGCTTCTTTCCAAAGGGCGAGTAGGGCCCCACAGCATCTTGCTTCCAGCTCTTTGGGAAGCTAAGAAACAACTCGCTCTGCACAGTGCTCTTACAGCCTAGTGGGAACATCTCTTCCAAAGGCCTGTGAAACGCAGTTTCATTGCAGGCCCGATCTGGCTGAAGTAGGACTTCTGCTCTGGGTGTGCTACTTTGCCCTAGAGCTGAAAGGCAAAACGTGCAGGCTTCTTTCCAAAGGGCGAGTTGGGCCCCACAGCATCTTGCTTCCAGCTCTTTGGGAAGCTGAGAAACAACTCGCTCTGCACAGTGCTCTTACAGCCTAGTGGGAACATCTCTTCCAAAGGGCTGTGAAACGCAGTTTCTTTGCAGGCCTGATCTGGCTGAAGTAGGACTTCTGCTCTGGGTGTGCTGCTTTGCCCTAGAGCTGAAAGGCACAACGTGCAGGCTTCTTTCCAAAGGGCGAGTTGGGCCCCACAGCATCTTGCTTCCAGCTCTTTGGGAAGCTAAGAAACAACTCGCTCTGCACAGTGCTCTTACAGCCTACGGGGAACATCTCTTCCAAAGGCCTGTGAAACGCAGTTTCTTTGCAGGCCTGATCTGGCTGAAGTAGGACTTCTGCTCTGGGTGTGCTGCTTTGCCCTAGAGCTGAAAGGCACAACGTGCAGGCTTCTTTCCAAAGGGCGAGTTGGGCCCCACAGCATCTTGCTTCCAGCTCTTTGGGAAGCTAAGAAACAACTCGCTCTTCACAGTGCTCTTACAGTGTAGTGGGAACATCTCTTCCAAAGGCCTGTGAAACGCAGTTTCTTTGCAGGCCTGATCTGGCTGAAGTAGGACTTCTGCTCTGGGCGTGCTACTTTGCCCTAGAGCTGAAAGGCACAACGTGCAGGCTTCTTTCCAAAGGGCGAGTTGGGCCCCACAGCATCTTGCTTCCAGCTCTTTGGGAAGCTAAGAAACAACTCGCTCTGCACAGCGCTCTTACAGCCTACGGGGAACATCTCTTCCAAAGGCCTGTGAAACGCAGTTTCCTTGCAGGCCTGATCTGGCTGAAGTAGGACTTCTGCTCTGGGTGTGCTACTTTGCCCTAGAGCTGAAAGGCACAACGTGCAGGCTTCTTTCCAAAGGGCGAGTTGGGCCCCACAGCATCTTGCTTCCAGCTCTTTGGGAAGCTAAGAAACAACTCGCTCTGCACAGTGCTCTTACAGCCTAGTGGGAACATCTCTTCCAAAGGCCTGTGAAACGCAGTTTCATTGCAGGCCCGATCTGGCTGAAGTAGGACTTCTGCTCTGGGTGTGCTACTTTGCCCTAGAGCTGAAAGGCAAAACGTGCAGGCTTCTTTCCAAAGGGCGAGTTGGGCCCCACAGCATCTTGCTTCCAGCTCTTTGGGAAGCTGAGAAACAACTCGCTCTGCACAGTGCTCTTACAGCCTAGTGGGAACATCTCTTCCAAAGGGCTGTGAAACGCAGTTTCTTTGCAGGCCTGATCTGGCTGAAGTAGGACTTCTGCTCTGGGTGTGCTGCTTTGCCCTAGAGCTGAAAGGCACAACGTGCAGGCTTCTTTCCAAAGGGCGAGTTGGGCCCCACAGCATCTTGCTTCCAGCTCTTTGGGAAGCTAAGAAACAACTCGCTCTGCACAGTGCTCTTACAGCCTACGGGGAACATCTCTTCCAAAGGCCTGTGAAACGCAGTTTCTTTGCAGGCCTGATCTGGCTGAAGTAGGACTTCTGCTCTGGGTGTGCTACTTTGCCCTAGAGCTGAAAGGCACAACGTGCAGGCTTCTTTCCAAAGGGCGAGTTGGGCCCCACAGCATCTTGCTTCCAGCTCTTTGGGAAGCTAAGAAACAACTCGCTCTTCACAGTGCTCTTACAGTGTAGTGGGAACATCTCTTCCAAAGGCCTGTGAAACGCAGTTTCTTTGCAGGCCTGATCTGGCTGAAGTAGGACTTCTGCTCTGGGCGTGCTACTTTGCCCTAGAGCTGAAAGGCACAACGTGCAGGCTTCTTTCCAAAGGGCGAGTTGGGCCCCACAGCATCTTGCTTCCAGCTCTTTGGGAAGCTAAGAAACAACTCGCTCTGCACAGCGCTCTTACAGCCTACGGGGAACATCTCTTCCAAAGGCCTGTGAAACGCAGTTTCCTTGCAGGCCTGATCTGGCTGAAGTAGGACTTCTGCTCTGGGTGTGCTACTTTGCCCTAGAGCTGAAAGGCGCAACGTGCAGGCTTCTTTCCAAAGGGCGAGTTGGGCCCCACAGCATCTTGCTTCCAGCTCTTTGGGAAGCTAAGAAACAACTCGCTCTGCACAGTGCTCTTACAGCCTAGTGGGAACATCTCTTCCAAAGGCCTGTGAAATGCAGTTTCTTTGCAGGCCTGATCTGGCTGAAGTAGGACTTCTGCTCTGGGTGTGCTACTTTGCTCTAGAGCTGAAAGGCACAACGTGCAGGCTTCTTTCCAAAGGGCGAGTTGGGCCCCACAGCATCTTGCTTCCAGCTCTTTGGGAAGCTAAGAAACAACTCGCTCTGCCCAGTGCTCTTACAGCCTAGTGGGAACATCTCTTCCAAAGGCCTGTGAAACGCAGTTTCTTTGCAGGCCTGATCTGGCTGAAGTAGGACTTCTGCTCTTGGTGTGCTACTTTGCCCTAGAGCTGAAAGGCGCAACGTGCTGGCTTCTTTCCAAAGGGCGAGTTGGGCCCCACAGCATCTTGCTTCCAGCTCTTTGGGAAGCTAAGAAACAACTCACTCTGCACAGTGCTCTTACAGCCTACCGGGAACATCTCTTCCAAAGGCCTGTGAAACGCAGTTTCTTTGCAGGCCTGAGCTGGCTGAAGTAGGACTTCTGCTCTGGGTGTGCTACTTTGCCCTAGAGCTGAAAGGCACAACGTGCAGGCTTCTTTCCAAAGGGCGAGTTGGGCCCCACAGCATCTTGCTTCCAGCTCTTTGGGAAGCTGAGAAACAACTCGCTCTGCACAGTGCTCTTACAGCCTAGTGGGAACATCTCTTCCAAAGGCCTGTGAAACGCAGTTTCTTTGCAGGCCTGATCTGGCTGAAGTAGGACTTCTGCTCTGGGTGTGCTACTTTGCCCTAGAGCTGAAAGGCGCAACTTGCAGGCTTCTTTCCAAAGGGCGAGTTGGGCCCCACAGCATCTTGCTTCCAGCTCTTTGGGAAGCTAAGAAACAACTCGCTCTGCACAGTGCTCTTACAGCCTAGTGGGAACATCTCTTCCAAAGGCCTGTGAAACGCAGTTTCTTTGCAGGCCCGATCTGGCTGAAGTAGGACTTCTGCTCTTGGTGTGCTACTTTGCCCTAGAGCTGAAAGGCACAACGTGCAGGCTTCTTTCCAAAGGGCGAGTTGGGCCCCACAGCATCTTGCTTCCAGCTCTTTGGGAAGCTAAGAAACAACTCGCTCTGCACAGTGCTCTTACAGCCTACCGGGAACATCTCTTCCAAAGGCCTGTGCAACGCAGTTTCTTTGCAGGCCTGATCTGGCTGAAGTAGGACTTCTGCTCTGGGTGTGCTACTTTGCCCTAGAGCTGAAAGGCACAACGTGCAGGCTTCTTTCCAAAGGGCGAGTTGGGCCCCACAGCATCTTGCTTCCAGCTCTTTGGGAAGCTAAGAAACAACTCGCTCTGCACAGTGCTCTTACAGCCTACGGGGAACATCTCTTCCAAAGGCCTGTGAAACGCAGTTTCTTTGCAGGCCTGAGCTGGCTGAAGTAGGACTTCTGCTCTGGGTGTGCTACTTTGCCCTAGAGCTGAAAGGCACAACGTGCAGGCTGCTTTCCAAAGGGCGAGTTGGGCCCCACAGCATCTTGCTTCCAGCTCTTTGGGAAGCTAAGAAACAACTCGCTCTGCACAGCGCTCTTACAGCCTACCGGGAAGATCTCTTCCAAAGGCCAGTGAAACGCAGTTTCTTTGCAGGCCTGATCTGGCTGAAGTAGGACTTCTGCTCTGGGTGTGCTACTTTGCCCTAGAGCTGAAAGGCACAACGTGCAGGCTTCTTTCCAAAGGGCGAGTTGGGCCCCACAGCATCTTGCTTCCAGCTCTTTGGGAAGCTAAGAAACAACTCGCTCTGCACAGTGCTCTTACAGCCTAGTGGGAACATCTCTTCCAAAGGCCTGTGAAACGCAGTTTCTTTGCAGGCCTGATCTGGCTGAAGTAGGACTTCTGCTCTGGGTGTGCTACTTTGCCCTAGAGCTGAAAGGCGCAACTTGCAGGCTTCTTTCCAAAGGGCGAGTTGGGCCCCACAGCATCTTGCTTCCAGCTCTTTGGGAAGCTAAGAAACAACTCGCTCTGCACAGTGCTCTTACAGCCTAGTGGGAACATCTCTTCCAAAGGCCTGTGAAACGCAGTTTCTTTGCAGGCCCGATCTGGCTGAAGTAGGACTTCTGCTCTTGGTGTGCTACTTTGCCCTAGAGCTGAAAGGCACAACGTGCAGGCTTCTTTCCAAAGGGCGAGTTGGGCCCCACAGCATCTTGCTTCCAGCTCTTTGGGAAGCTAAGAAACAACTCGCTCTGCACAGTGCTCTTACAGCCTACCGGGAACATCTCTTCCAAAGGCCTGTGCAACGCAGTTTCTTTGCAGGCCTGATCTGGCTGAAGTAGGACTTCTGCTCTGGGTGTGCTACTTTGCCCTAGAGCTGAAAGGCACAACGTGCAGGCTTCTTTCCAAAGGGCGAGTTGGGCCCCACAGCATCTTGCTTCCAGCTCTTTGGGAAGCTAAGAAACAACTCGCTCTGCACAGTGCTCTTACAGCCTACGGGGAACATCTCTTCCAAAGGCCTGTGAAACGCAGTTTCTTTGCAGGCCTGATCTGGCTGAAGTAGGACTTCTGCTCTGGGTGTGCTACTTTGCCCTAGAGCTGAAAGGCACAACGTGCAGGCTTCTTTCCAAAGGGCGAGTTGGGCCCCACAGCATCTTGCTTCCAGCTCTTTGGGAAGCTAAGAAACAACTCGCTCTGCACAGTGCTCTTACAGCCTACCGGGAACATCTCTTCCAAAGGCCTGTGAAACGCAGTTTCTTTGCAGGCCTGATCTGGCTGAAGTAGGACTTCTGCTCTGGGTGTGCTACTTTGCCCTAGAGCTGAAAGGCACAACGTGCAGGCTTCTTTCCAAAGGGCGAGTTGGGCCCCACAGCATCTTGCTTCCAGCTCTTTGGGAAGCTAAGAAACAACTCGCTCTGCACAGTGCTCTTACAGCCTAGAGGGAACATCTCTTCCAAAGGCCTGTGAAACGCAGTTTCTTTGCAGGCCTGATCTGGCTGAAGTAGGACTTCTGCTCTGGGTGTGCTACTTTGCCCTAGAGCTGAAAGGCGCAACTTGCAGGCTTCTTTCCAAAGGGCGAGTTGGGCCCCACAGCATCTTGCTTCCAGCTCTTTGGGAAGCTAAGAAACAACTCGCTCTGCACAGTGCTCTTACAGCCTAGTGGGAACATCTCTTCCAAAGGCCTGTGAAACGCAGTTTCTTTGCAGGCCCGATCTGGCTGAAGTAGGACTTCTGCTCTGGGCGTGCTACTTTGCCCTAGAGCTGAAAGGCGCAACTTGCAGGCTTCTTTCCAAAGGGCGAGTTGGGCCCCACAGCATCTTGCTTCCAGCTCTTTGGGAAGCTAAGAAACAACTCGCTCTGCACAGTGCTCTTACAGCCTAGTGGGAACATCTCTTCCAAAGGCCTGTGAAACGCAGTTTCTTTGCAGGCCTGATCTGGCTGAAGTAGGACTTCTGCTCTGGGCGTGCTACTTTGCCCTAGAGCTGAAAGGCACAACGTGCAGGCTTCTTTCCAAAGGGCGAGTAGGGCCCCACAGCATCTTGCTTCCAGCTCTTTGGGAAGCTAAGAAACAACTCGCTCTGCACAGTGCTCTTACAGCCTAGTGGGAACATCTCTTCCAAAGGCCTGTGAAACGCAGTTTCATTGCAGGCCCGATCTGGCTGAAGTAGGACTTCTGCTCTGGGTGTGCTACTTTGCCCTAGAGCTGAAAGGCAAAACGTGCAGGCTTCTTTCCAAAGGGCGAGTTGGGCCCCACAGCATCTTGCTTCCAGCTCTTTGGGAAGCTGAGAAACAACTCGCTCTGCACAGTGCTCTTACAGCCTAGTGGGAACATCTCTTCCAAAGGGCTGTGAAACGCAGTTTCTTTGCAGGCCTGATCTGGCTGAAGTAGGACTTCTGCTCTGGGTGTGCTGCTTTGCCCTAGAGCTGAAAGGCGCAACTTGCAGGCTTCTTTCCAAAGGGCGAGTTGGGCCCCACAGCATCTTGCTTCCAGCTCTTTGGGAAGCTAAGAAACAACTCGCTCTGCACAGTGCTCTTACAGCCTAGTGGGAACATCTCTTCCAAAGGCCTGTGAAACGCAGTTTCTTTGCAGGCCCGATCTGGCTGAAGTAGGACTTCTGCTCTGGGTGTGCTACTTTGCCCTAGAGCTGAAAGGCACAACGTGCAGGCTTCTTTCCAAAGGGCGAGTTGGGCCCCACAGCATCTTGCTTCCAGCTCTTTGGGAAGCTAAGAAACAACTCGCTCTGCACAGTGCTCTTACAGCCTACCGGGAACATCTCTTCCAAAGGCCTGTGCAACGCAGTTTCTTTGCAGGCCTGATCTGGCTGAAGTAGGACTTCTGCTCTGGGTGTGCTACTTTGCCCTAGAGCTGAAAGGCACAACGTGCAGGCTTCTTTCCAAAGGGCGAGTTGGGCCCCACAGCATCTTGCTTCCAGCTCTTTGGGAAGCTAAGAAACAACTCGCTCTGCACAGTGCTCTTACAGCCTACGGGGAACATCTCTTCCAAAGGCCTGTGAAACGCAGTTTCTTTGCAGGCCTGAGCTGGCTGAAGTAGGACTTCTGCTCTGGGTGTGCTACTTTGCCCTAGAGCTGAAAGGCACAACGTGCAGGCTTCTTTCCAAAGGGCGAGTTGGGCCCCACAGCATCTTGCTTCCAGCTCTTTGGGAAGCTAAGAAACAACTCGCTCTGCACAGCGCTCTTACAGCCTACCGGGAAGATCTCTTCCAAAGGCCAGTGAAACGCAGTTTCTTTGCAGGCCTGATCTGGCTGAAGTAGGACTTCTGCTCTGGGTGTGCTACTTTGCCCTAGAGCTGAAAGGCACAACGTGCAGGCTTCTTTCCAAAGGGCGAGTTGGGCCCCACAGCATCTTGCTTCCAGCTCTTTGGGAAGCTAAGAAACAACTCGCTCTGCACAGTGCTCTTACAGCCTAGTGGGAACATCTCTTCCAAAGGCCTGTGAAACGCAGTTTCTTTGCAGGCCTGATCTGGCTGAAGTAGGACTTCTGCTCTGGGTGTGCTACTTTGCCCTAGAGCTGAAAGGCGCAACTTGCAGGCTTCTTTCCAAAGGGCGAGTTGGGCCCCACAGCATCTTGCTTCCAGCTCTTTGGGAAGCTAAGAAACAACTCGCTCTGCACAGTGCTCTTACAGCCTAGTGGGAACATCTCTTCCAAAGGCCTGTGAAACGCAGTTTCTTTGCAGGCCCGATCTGGCTGAAGTAGGACTTCTGCTCTTGGTGTGCTACTTTGCCCTAGAGCTGAAAGGCACAACGTGCAGGCTTCTTTCCAAAGGGCGAGTTGGGCCCCACAGCATCTTGCTTCCAGCTCTTTGGGAAGCTAAGAAACAACTCGCTCTGCACAGTGCTCTTACAGCCTACCGGGAACATCTCTTCCAAAGGCCTGTGCAACGCAGTTTCTTTGCAGGCCTGATCTGGCTGAAGTAGGACTTCTGCTCTGGGTGTGCTACTTTGCCCTAGAGCTGAAAGGCACAACGTGCAGGCTTCTTTCCAAAGGGCGAGTTGGGCCCCACAGCATCTTGCTTCCAGCTCTTTGGGAAGCTAAGAAACAACTCGCTCTGCACAGTGCTCTTACAGCCTACGGGGAACATCTCTTCCAAAGGCCTGTGAAACGCAGTTTCTTTGCAGGCCTGATCTGGCTGAAGTAGGACTTCTGCTCTGGGTGTGCTACTTTGCCCTAGAGCTGAAAGGCACAACGTGCAGGCTTCTTTCCAAAGGGCGAGTTGGGCCCCACAGCATCTTGCTTCCAGCTCTTTGGGAAGCTAAGAAACAACTCGCTCTGCACAGTGCTCTTACAGCCTACCGGGAACATCTCTTCCAAAGGCCTGTGAAACGCAGTTTCTTTGCAGGCCTGATCTGGCTGAAGTAGGACTTCTGCTCTGGGTGTGCTACTTTGCCCTAGAGCTGAAAGGCACAACGTGCAGGCTTCTTTCCAAAGGGCGAGTTGGGCCCCACAGCATCTTGCTTCCAGCTCTTTGGGAAGCTAAGAAACAACTCGCTCTGCACAGTGCTCTTACAGCCTAGAGGGAACATCTCTTCCAAAGGCCTGTGAAACGCAGTTTCTTTGCAGGCCTGATCTGGCTGAAGTAGGACTTCTGCTCTGGGTGTGCTACTTTGCCCTAGAGCTGAAAGGCGCAACTTGCAGGCTTCTTTCCAAAGGGCGAGTTGGGCCCCACAGCATCTTGCTTCCAGCTCTTTGGGAAGCTAAGAAACAACTCGCTCTGCACAGTGCTCTTACAGCCTAGTGGGAACATCTCTTCCAAAGGCCTGTGAAACGCAGTTTCTTTGCAGGCCCGATCTGGCTGAAGTAGGACTTCTGCTCTGGGCGTGCTACTTTGCCCTAGAGCTGAAAGGCGCAACTTGCAGGCTTCTTTCCAAAGGGCGAGTTGGGCCCCACAGCATCTTGCTTCCAGCTCTTTGGGAAGCTAAGAAACAACTCGCTCTGCACAGTGCTCTTACAGCCTAGTGGGAACATCTCTTCCAAAGGCCTGTGAAACGCAGTTTCTTTGCAGGCCTGATCTGGCTGAAGTAGGACTTCTGCTCTGGGCGTGCTACTTTGCCCTAGAGCTGAAAGGCACAACGTGCAGGCTTCTTTCCAAAGGGCGAGTAGGGCCCCACAGCATCTTGCTTCCAGCTCTTTGGGAAGCTAAGAAACAACTCGCTCTGCACAGTGCTCTTACAGCCTAGTGGGAACATCTCTTCCAAAGGCCTGTGAAACGCAGTTTCTTTGCAGGCCTGATCTGGCTGAAGTAGGACTTCTGCTCTGGGTGTGCTGCTTTGCCCTAGAGCTGAAAGGCACAACGTGCAGGCTTCTTTCCAAAGGGCGAGTTGGGCCCCACAGCATCTTGCTTCCAGCTCTTTGGGAAGCTAAGAAACAACTCGCTCTTCACAGTGCTCTTACAGTGTAGTGGGAACATCTCTTCCAAAGGCCTGTGAAACGCAGTTTCTTTGCAGGCCTGATCTGGCTGAAGTAGGACTTCTGCTCTGGGCGTGCTACTTTGCCCTAGAGCTGAAAGGCACAACGTGCAGGCTTCTTTCCAAAGGGCGAGTTGGGCCCCACAGCATCTTGCTTCCAGCTCTTTGGGAAGCTAAGAAACAACTCGCTCTGCACAGCGCTCTTACAGCCTACGGGGAACATCTCTTCCAAAGGCCTGTGAAACGCAGTTTCCTTGCAGGCCTGATCTGGCTGAAGTAGGACTTCTGCTCTGGGTGTGCTACTTTGCCCTAGAGCTGAAAGGCACAACGTGCAGGCTTCTTTCCAAAGGGCGAGTTGGGCCCCACAGCATCTTGCTTCCAGCTCTTTGGGAAGCTAAGAAACAACTCGCTCTGCACAGTGCTCTTACAGCCTAGTGGGAACATCTCTTCCAAAGGCCTGTGAAACGCAGTTTCATTGCAGGCCCGATCTGGCTGAAGTAGGACTTCTGCTCTGGGTGTGCTACTTTGCCCTAGAGCTGAAAGGCAAAACGTGCAGGCTTCTTTCCAAAGGGCGAGTTGGGCCCCACAGCATCTTGCTTCCAGCTCTTTGGGAAGCTGAGAAACAACTCGCTCTGCACAGTGCTCTTACAGCCTAGTGGGAACATCTCTTCCAAAGGGCTGTGAAACGCAGTTTCTTTGCAGGCCTGATCTGGCTGAAGTAGGACTTCTGCTCTGGGTGTGCTGCTTTGCCCTAGAGCTGAAAGGCACAACGTGCAGGCTTCTTTCCAAAGGGCGAGTTGGGCCCCACAGCATCTTGCTTCCAGCTCTTTGGGAAGCTAAGAAACAACTCGCTCTGCACAGTGCTCTTACAGCCTACGGGGAACATCTCTTCCAAAGGCCTGTGAAACGCAGTTTCTTTGCAGGCCTGATCTGGCTGAAGTAGGACTTCTGCTCTGGGTGTGCTACTTTGCCCTAGAGCTGAAAGGCACAACGTGCAGGCTTCTTTCCAAAGGGCGAGTTGGGCCCCACAGCATCTTGCTTCCAGCTCTTTGGGAAGCTAAGAAACAACTCGCTCTTCACAGTGCTCTTACAGTGTAGTGGGAACATCTCTTCCAAAGGCCTGTGAAACGCAGTTTCTTTGCAGGCCTGATCTGGCTGAAGTAGGACTTCTGCTCTGGGCGTGCTACTTTGCCCTAGAGCTGAAAGGCACAACGTGCAGGCTTCTTTCCAAAGGGCGAGTTGGGCCCCACAGCATCTTGCTTCCAGCTCTTTGGGAAGCTAAGAAACAACTCGCTCTGCACAGCGCTCTTACAGCCTACGGGGAACATCTCTTCCAAAGGCCTGTGAAACGCAGTTTCCTTGCAGGCCTGATCTGGCTGAAGTAGGACTTCTGCTCTGGGTGTGCTACTTTGCCCTAGAGCTGAAAGGCGCAACGTGCAGGCTTCTTTCCAAAGGGCGAGTTGGGCCCCACAGCATCTTGCTTCCAGCTCTTTGGGAAGCTAAGAAACAACTCGCTCTGCACAGTGCTCTTACAGCCTAGTGGGAACATCTCTTCCAAAGGCCTGTGAAATGCAGTTTCTTTGCAGGCCTGATCTGGCTGAAGTAGGACTTCTGCTCTGGGTGTGCTACTTTGCTCTAGAGCTGAAAGGCACAACGTGCAGGCTTCTTTCCAAAGGGCGAGTTGGGCCCCACAGCATCTTGCTTCCAGCTCTTTGGGAAGCTAAGAAACAACTCGCTCTGCCCAGTGCTCTTACAGCCTAGTGGGAACATCTCTTCCAAAGGCCTGTGAAACGCAGTTTCTTTGCAGGCCTGATCTGGCTGAAGTAGGACTTCTGCTCTTGGTGTGCTACTTTGCCCTAGAGCTGAAAGGCGCAACGTGCTGGCTTCTTTCCAAAGGGCGAGTTGGGCCCCACAGCATCTTGCTTCCAGCTCTTTGGGAAGCTAAGAAACAACTCACTCTGCACAGTGCTCTTACAGCCTACCGGGAACATCTCTTCCAAAGGCCTGTGAAACGCAGTTTCTTTGCAGGCCTGAGCTGGCTGAAGTAGGACTTCTGCTCTGGGTGTGCTACTTTGCCCTAGAGCTGAAAGGCACAACGTGCAGGCTTCTTTCCAAAGGGCGAGTTGGGCCCCACAGCATCTTGCTTCCAGCTCTTTGGGAAGCTGAGAAACAACTCGCTCTGCACAGTGCTCTTACAGCCTAGTGGGAACATCTCTTCCAAAGGCCTGTGAAACGCAGTTTCTTTGCAGGCCTGATCTGGCTGAAGTAGGACTTCTGCTCTGGGTGTGCTACTTTGCCCTAGAGCTGAAAGGCGCAACTTGCAGGCTTCTTTCCAAAGGGCGAGTTGGGCCCCACAGCATCTTGCTTCCAGCTCTTTGGGAAGCTAAGAAACAACTCGCTCTGCACAGTGCTCTTACAGCCTAGTGGGAACATCTCTTCCAAAGGCCTGTGAAACGCAGTTTCTTTGCAGGCCCGATCTGGCTGAAGTAGGACTTCTGCTCTTGGTGTGCTACTTTGCCCTAGAGCTGAAAGGCACAACGTGCAGGCTTCTTTCCAAAGGGCGAGTTGGGCCCCACAGCATCTTGCTTCCAGCTCTTTGGGAAGCTAAGAAACAACTCGCTCTGCACAGTGCTCTTACAGCCTACCGGGAACATCTCTTCCAAAGGCCTGTGCAACGCAGTTTCTTTGCAGGCCTGATCTGGCTGAAGTAGGACTTCTGCTCTGGGTGTGCTACTTTGCCCTAGAGCTGAAAGGCACAACGTGCAGGCTTCTTTCCAAAGGGCGAGTTGGGCCCCACAGCATCTTGCTTCCAGCTCTTTGGGAAGCTAAGAAACAACTCGCTCTGCACAGTGCTCTTACAGCCTACGGGGAACATCTCTTCCAAAGGCCTGTGAAACGCAGTTTCTTTGCAGGCCTGAGCTGGCTGAAGTAGGACTTCTGCTCTGGGTGTGCTACTTTGCCCTAGAGCTGAAAGGCACAACGTGCAGGCTGCTTTCCAAAGGGCGAGTTGGGCCCCACAGCATCTTGCTTCCAGCTCTTTGGGAAGCTAAGAAACAACTCGCTCTGCACAGCGCTCTTACAGCCTACCGGGAAGATCTCTTCCAAAGGCCAGTGAAACGCAGTTTCTTTGCAGGCCTGATCTGGCTGAAGTAGGACTTCTGCTCTGGGTGTGCTACTTTGCCCTAGAGCTGAAAGGCACAACGTGCAGGCTTCTTTCCAAAGGGCGAGTTGGGCCCCACAGCATCTTGCTTCCAGCTCTTTGGGAAGCTAAGAAACAACTCGCTCTGCACAGTGCTCTTACAGCCTAGTGGGAACATCTCTTCCAAAGGCCTGTGAAACGCAGTTTCTTTGCAGGCCTGATCTGGCTGAAGTAGGACTTCTGCTCTGGGTGTGCTACTTTGCCCTAGAGCTGAAAGGCGCAACTTGCAGGCTTCTTTCCAAAGGGCGAGTTGGGCCCCACAGCATCTTGCTTCCAGCTCTTTGGGAAGCTAAGAAACAACTCGCTCTGCACAGTGCTCTTACAGCCTAGTGGGAACATCTCTTCCAAAGGCCTGTGAAACGCAGTTTCTTTGCAGGCCCGATCTGGCTGAAGTAGGACTTCTGCTCTTGGTGTGCTACTTTGCCCTAGAGCTGAAAGGCACAACGTGCAGGCTTCTTTCCAAAGGGCGAGTTGGGCCCCACAGCATCTTGCTTCCAGCTCTTTGGGAAGCTAAGAAACAACTCGCTCTGCACAGTGCTCTTACAGCCTACCGGGAACATCTCTTCCAAAGGCCTGTGCAACGCAGTTTCTTTGCAGGCCTGATCTGGCTGAAGTAGGACTTCTGCTCTGGGTGTGCTACTTTGCCCTAGAGCTGAAAGGCACAACGTGCAGGCTTCTTTCCAAAGGGCGAGTTGGGCCCCACAGCATCTTGCTTCCAGCTCTTTGGGAAGCTAAGAAACAACTCGCTCTGCACAGTGCTCTTACAGCCTACGGGGAACATCTCTTCCAAAGGCCTGTGAAACGCAGTTTCTTTGCAGGCCTGATCTGGCTGAAGTAGGACTTCTGCTCTGGGTGTGCTACTTTGCCCTAGAGCTGAAAGGCACAACGTGCAGGCTTCTTTCCAAAGGGCGAGTTGGGCCCCACAGCATCTTGCTTCCAGCTCTTTGGGAAGCTAAGAAACAACTCGCTCTGCACAGTGCTCTTACAGCCTACCGGGAACATCTCTTCCAAAGGCCTGTGAAACGCAGTTTCTTTGCAGGCCTGATCTGGCTGAAGTAGGACTTCTGCTCTGGGTGTGCTACTTTGCCCTAGAGCTGAAAGGCACAACGTGCAGGCTTCTTTCCAAAGGGCGAGTTGGGCCCCACAGCATCTTGCTTCCAGCTCTTTGGGAAGCTAAGAAACAACTCGCTCTGCACAGTGCTCTTACAGCCTAGAGGGAACATCTCTTCCAAAGGCCTGTGAAACGCAGTTTCTTTGCAGGCCTGATCTGGCTGAAGTAGGACTTCTGCTCTGGGTGTGCTACTTTGCCCTAGAGCTGAAAGGCGCAACTTGCAGGCTTCTTTCCAAAGGGCGAGTTGGGCCCCACAGCATCTTGCTTCCAGCTCTTTGGGAAGCTAAGAAACAACTCGCTCTGCACAGTGCTCTTACAGCCTAGTGGGAACATCTCTTCCAAAGGCCTGTGAAACGCAGTTTCTTTGCAGGCCCGATCTGGCTGAAGTAGGACTTCTGCTCTGGGCGTGCTACTTTGCCCTAGAGCTGAAAGGCGCAACTTGCAGGCTTCTTTCCAAAGGGCGAGTTGGGCCCCACAGCATCTTGCTTCCAGCTCTTTGGGAAGCTAAGAAACAACTCGCTCTGCACAGTGCTCTTACAGCCTAGTGGGAACATCTCTTCCAAAGGCCTGTGAAACGCAGTTTCTTTGCAGGCCTGATCTGGCTGAAGTAGGACTTCTGCTCTGGGCGTGCTACTTTGCCCTAGAGCTGAAAGGCACAACGTGCAGGCTTCTTTCCAAAGGGCGAGTAGGGCCCCACAGCATCTTGCTTCCAGCTCTTTGGGAAGCTAAGAAACAACTCGCTCTGCACAGTGCTCTTACAGCCTAGTGGGAACATCTCTTCCAAAGGCCTGTGAAACGCAGTTTCATTGCAGGCCCGATCTGGCTGAAGTAGGACTTCTGCTCTGGGTGTGCTACTTTGCCCTAGAGCTGAAAGGCAAAACGTGCAGGCTTCTTTCCAAAGGGCGAGTTGGGCCCCACAGCATCTTGCTTCCAGCTCTTTGGGAAGCTGAGAAACAACTCGCTCTGCACAGTGCTCTTACAGCCTAGTGGGAACATCTCTTCCAAAGGGCTGTGAAACGCAGTTTCTTTGCAGGCCTGATCTGGCTGAAGTAGGACTTCTGCTCTGGGTGTGCTGCTTTGCCCTAGAGCTGAAAGGCGCAACGTGCAGGCTTCTTTCCAAAGGGCGAGTTGGGCCCCACAGCATCTTGCTTCCAGCTCTTTGGGAAGCTAAGAAACAACTCGCTCTGCACAGTGCTCTTACAGCCTACGGGGAACATCTCTTCCAAAGGCCTGTGAAACGCAGTTTCTTTGCAGGCCCGATCTGGCTGAAGTAGGACTTCTGCTCTGGGCGTGCTACTTTGCCCTAGAGCTGAAAGGCACAACGTGCAGGCTTCTTTCCAAAGGGCGAGTAGGGCCCCACAGCATCTTGCTTCCAGCTCTTTGGGAAGCTAAGAAACAACTCGCTCTGCACAGTGCTCTTACAGCCTAGTGGGAACATCTCTTCCAAAGGCCTGTGAAACGCAGTTTCATTGCAGGCCCGATCTGGCTGAAGTAGGACTTCTGCTCTGGGTGTGCTACTTTGCCCTAGAGCTGAAAGGCAAAACGTGCAGGCTTCTTTCCAAAGGGCGAGTTGGGCCCCACAGCATCTTGCTTCCAGCTCTTTGGGAAGCTGAGAAACAACTCGCTCTGCACAGTGCTCTTACAGCCTAGTGGGAACATCTCTTCCAAAGGGCTGTGAAACGCAGTTTCTTTGCAGGCCTGATCTGGCTGAAGTAGGACTTCTGCTCTGGGTGTGCTGCTTTGCCCTAGAGCTGAAAGGCACAACGTGCAGGCTTCTTTCCAAAGGGCGAGTTGGGCCCCACAGCATCTTGCTTCCAGCTCTTTGGGAAGCTAAGAAACAACTCGCTCTGCACAGTGCTCTTACAGCCTACGGGGAACATCTCTTCCAAAGGCCTGTGAAACGCAGTTTCTTTGCAGGCCTGATCTGGCTGAAGTAGGACTTCTGCTCTGGGTGTGCTACTTTGCCCTAGAGCTGAAAGGCACAACGTGCAGGCTTCTTTCCAAAGGGCGAGTTGGGCCCCACAGCATCTTGCTTCCAGCTCTTTGGGAAGCTAAGAAACAACTCGCTCTTCACAGTGCTCTTACAGTGTAGTGGGAACATCTCTTCCAAAGGCCTGTGAAACGCAGTTTCTTTGCAGGCCTGATCTGGCTGAAGTAGGACTTCTGCTCTGGGCGTGCTACTTTGCCCTAGAGCTGAAAGGCACAACGTGCAGGCTTCTTTCCAAAGGGCGAGTTGGGCCCCACAGCATCTTGCTTCCAGCTCTTTGGGAAGCTAAGAAACAACTCGCTCTGCACAGCGCTCTTACAGCCTACGGGGAACATCTCTTCCAAAGGCCTGTGAAACGCAGTTTCCTTGCAGGCCTGATCTGGCTGAAGTAGGACTTCTGCTCTGGGTGTGCTACTTTGCCCTAGAGCTGAAAGGCACAACGTGCAGGCTTCTTTCCAAAGGGCGAGTTGGGCCCCACAGCATCTTGCTTCCAGCTCTTTGGGAAGCTAAGAAACAACTCGCTCTGCACAGTGCTCTTACAGCCTAGTGGGAACATCTCTTCCAAAGGCCTGTGAAACGCAGTTTCTTTGCAGGCCCGATCTGGCTGAAGTAGGACTTCTGCTCTGGGTGTGCTGCTTTGCCCTAGAGCTGAAAGGCACAACGTGCGGGCTTCTTTCCAAAGGGCGAGTTGGGCCCCACAGCATCTTGCTTCCAGCTCTTTGGGAAGCTAAGAAACAACTCGCTCTGCACAGTGCTCTTACAGCCTAGTGGGAACATCTCTTCCAAAGGGCTGTGAAACGCAGTTTCTTTGCAGGCCTGATCTGGCTGAAGTAGGACTTCTGCTCTGGGTGTGCTGCTTTGCCCTAGAGCTGAAAGGCACAACGTGCAGGCTTCTTTCCAAAGGGCGAGTTGGGCCCCACAGCATCTTGCTTCCAGCTCTTTGGGAAGCTAAGAAACAACTCGCTCTGCACAGTGCTCTTACAGCCTACGGGGAACATCTCTTCCAAAGGCCTGTGAAACGCAGTTTCTTTGCAGGCCTGATCTGGCTGAAGTAGGACTTCTGCTCTGGGTGTGCTACTTTGCCCTAGAGCTGAAAGGCACAACGTGCAGGCTTCTTTCCAAAGGGCGAGTTGGGCCCCACAGCATCTTGCTTCCAGCTCTTTGGGAAGCTAAGAAACAACTCGCTCTTCACAGTGCTCTTACAGTGTAGTGGGAACATCTCTTCCAAAGGCCTGTGAAACGCAGTTTCTTTGCAGGCCTGATCTGGCTGAAGTAGGACTTCTGCTCTGGGCGTGCTACTTTGCCCTAGAGCTGAAAGGCACAACGTGCAGGCTTCTTTCCAAAGGGCGAGTTGGGCCCCACAGCATCTTGCTTCCAGCTCTTTGGGAAGCTAAGAAACAACTCGCTCTGCACAGCGCTCTTACAGCCTACGGGGAACATCTCTTCCAAAGGCCTGTGAAACGCAGTTTCCTTGCAGGCCTGATCTGGCTGAAGTAGGACTTCTGCTCTGGGTGTGCTACTTTGCCCTAGAGCTGAAAGGCACAACGTGCAGGCTTCTTTCCAAAGGGCGAGTTGGGCCCCACAGCATCTTGCTTCCAGCTCTTTGGGAAGCTGAGAAACAACTCGCTCTGCACAGTGCTCTTACAGCCTAGTGGGAACATCTCTTCCAAAGGCCTGTGAAACGCAGTTTCTTTGCAGGCCCGATCTGGCTGAAGTAGGACTTCTGCTCTGGGTGTGCTGCTTTGCCCTAGAGCTGAAAGGCACAACGTGCAGGCTTCTTTCCAAAGGGCGAGTTGGGCCCCACAGCATCTTGCTTCCAGCTCTTTGGGAAGCTAAGAAACAACTCGCTCTGCACAGTGCTCTTACAGCCTACGGGGAACATCTCTTCCAAAGGCCTGTGAAACGCAGTTTCTTTGCAGGCCTGATCTGGCTGAAGTAGGACTTCTTCTCTGGGTGTGCTACTTTGCCCTAGAGCTGAAAGGCACAACGTGCAGGCTTCTTTCCAAAGGGCGAGTTGGGCCCCACAGCATCATGCTTCCAGCTCTTTGGGAAGCTAAGAAACAACTCGCTCTGCACAGTGCTCTTACAGCCTACCGGGAAGATCTCTTCCAAAGGCCAGTGAAACGCAGTTTCTTTGCAGGCCTGATCTGGCTGAAGTAGGACTTCTGCTCTGGGTGTGCTACTTTGCCCTAGAGCTGAAAGGCACAACGTGCAGGCTTCTTTCCAAAGGGCGAGTTGGGCCTCACAGCATCTTGCTTCCAGCTCTTTGGGAAGCTAAGAAACAACTCGCTCTGCACAGTGCGCTTACAGCCTACCGGGAAGATCTCTTCCAAAGGCCAGTGAAACGCAGTTTCTTTGCAGGCCTGATCTGGCTGAAGTAGGACTTCTGCTCTGGGTGTGCTACTTTGCCCTAGAGCTGAAAGGCACAACGTGCAGGCTTCTTTCCAAAGGGCGAGTTGGGCCCCACAGCATCTTGCTTCCAGCTCTTTGGGAAGCTAAGAAACAACTCGCTCTGCACAGTGCTCTTACAGCCTAGTGGGAACATCTCTTCCAAAGGCCTGTGAAACGCAGTTTCTTTGCAGGCCTGATCTGGCTGAAGTAGGACTTCTGCTCTGGGTGTGCTACTTTGCCCTAGAGCTGAAAGGCACAACGTGCAGGCTTCTTTCCAAAGGGCGAGTTGGGCCCCACAGCATCTTGCTTCCAGCTCTTTGGGAAGCTAAGAAACAACTCGCTCTGCACAGTGCTCTTACAGCCTATGGGCAACATCTCTTCCAAAGGCCTGTGAAACGCAGTTTCTTTGCAGGCCTGATCTGGCTGAAGTAGGACTTCTGCTCTGGGTGTGCTACTTTGCCCTAGAGCTGAAAGGCACAACGTGCAGGCTTCTTTCCAAAGGGCGAGTTGGGCCCCACAGCATCTTGCTTCCAGCTCTTTGGGAAGCTAAGAAACAACTCGCTGTGCACAGTGCTCTTACAGCCTAATGGGAACATCTCTTCCAAAGGCCTGTGAAACGCAGTTTCTTTGCAGGCCTGATCTGGCTGAAGTAGGACTTCTGCTCTGGGTCTGCTACTTTGCCCTAGAGGTGAAAGGCACAACGTGCACGCTCCTTTCCAAAGGGCGAGTTGGGCCCCACAGCATCTTGCTTCCAGCTCTTTGGGAAGCTGAGAAACAACTCGCTCTGCACAGTGCTCTTACAGCCTAGTGGGAACATCTCTTCCAAAGGCCTGTGAAACGCAGTTTCTTTGCAGGCCCGATCTGGCTGAAGTAGGACTTCTGCTCTGGGTGTGCTGCTTTGCCCTAGAGCTGAAAGGCACAACGTGCAGGCTTCTTTCCAAAGGGCGAGTTGGGCCCCACAGCATCTTGCTTCCAGCTCTTTGGGAAGCTAAGAAACAACTCGCTCTGCACAGTGCTCTTACAGCCTACGGGGAACATCTCTTCCAAAGGCCTGTGAAACGCAGTTTCTTTGCAGGCCTGATCTGGCTGAAGTAGGACTTCTTCTCTGGGTGTGCTACTTTGCCCTAGAGCTGAAAGGCACAACGTGCAGGCTTCTTTCCAAAGGGCGAGTTGGGCCCCACAGCATCTTGCTTCCAGCTCTTTGGGAAGCTAAGAAACAACTCGCTCTGCACAGTGCTCTTACAGCCTACGGGGAACATCTCTTCCAAAGGCCTGTGAAACGCAGTTTCTTTGCAGGCCTGATCTGGCTGAAGTAGGACTTCTGCTCTGGGGGTGCTACTTTGCCCTAGAGCTGAAAGGCACAACGTGCAGGCTTCTTTCCAAAGGGCGAGTTGGGCCCCACAGCATCTTGCTTCCAGCTCTTTGGGAAGCTAAGAAACAACTCGCTCTGCACAGTGCTCTTACAGCCTACCGGGAACATCTCTTCCAAAGGCCTGTGAAACGCAGTTTCTTTGCAGGCCTGATCTGGCTGAAGTAGGACTTCTGCTCTGGGTGTGCTACTTTGCCCTAGAGCTGAAAGGCACAACGTGCAGGCTTCTTTCCAAAGGGCGAGTTGGGCCCCACAGCATCTTGCTTCCAGCTCTTTGGGAAGCTAAGAAACAACTCGCTCTGCACAGTGCTCTTACAGCCTACCGGGAAGATCTCTTCCAAAGGCCAGTGAAACGCAGTTTCTTTGCAGGCCTGATCTGGCTGAAGTAGGACTTCTGCTCTGGGTGTGCTACTTTGCCCTAGAGCTGAAAGGCACAACGTGCAGGCTTCTTTCCAAAGGGCGAGTTGGGCCCCACAGCATCTTGCTTCCAGCTCTTTGGGAAGCTAAGAAACAACTCGCTCTGCACAGTGCTCTTACAGCCTACCGGGAAGATCTCTTCCAAAGGCCAGTGAAACGCAGTTTCTTTGCAGGCCTGATCTGGCTGAAGTAGGACTTCTGCTCTGGGTGTGCTACTTTGCCCTAGAGCTGAAAGGCACAACGTGCAGGCTTCTTTCCAAAGGGCGAGTTGGGCCCCACAGCATCTTGCTTCCAGCTCTTTGGGAAGCTAAGAAACAACTCGCTCTGCACAGTGCTCTTACAGCCTAGTGGGAACATCTCTTCCAAAGGCCTGTGAAACGCAGTTTCTTTGCAGGCCTTATCTGGCTGAAGTAGGACTTCTGCTCTGGGTGTGCTACTTTGCCCTAGAGCTGAAAGGCACAACGTGCAGGCTTCTTTCCAAAGGGCGAGTTGGGCCCCACAGCATCTTGCTTCCAGCTCTTTGGGAAGCTAAGAAACAACTCGCTCTGCACAGTGCTCTTACAGCCTACGGGCAACATCTCTTCCAAAGGCCTGTGAAACGCAGTTTCTTTGCAGGCCTGATCTGGCTGAAGTAGGACTTCTGCTCTGGGTGTGCTACTTTGCCCTAGAGCTGAAAGGCACAACGTGCAGGCTTCTTTCCAAAGGGCGAGTTGGGCCCCACAGCATCTTGCTTCCAGCTCTTTGGGAAGCTAAGAAACAACTCGCTGTGCACAGTGCTCTTACAGCCTAATGGGAACATCTCTTCCAAAGGCCTGTGAAACGCAGTTTCTTTGCAGGCCTGATATGGCTGAAGTAGGACTTCTGCTCTGGGTCTGCTACTTTGCCCTAGAGGTGAAAGGCACAACGTGCACGCTCCTTTCCAAAGGGCGAGTTGGGCCCAACAGCATCTTGCTTCCAGCTCTTTGGGAAGCTAAGAAACAACTCGCTCTGCACAGTGCTCTTACAGCCTACCGGGAACATGTCTTCCAAAGGCCTGTGAAACGCAGTTTCTTTGCAGGCCTGATCTGGCTGAAGTAGGACTTCTGCTCTGGGTGTGCTACTTTGCCCTAGAGCTGAAAGGCACAACGTGCAGGCTTCTTTCCAAAGGGCGAGTTGGGCCCCACAGCATCTTGCTTCCAGCTCTTTGGGAAGCTGAGAAACAACTCGCTCTGCACAGTGCTCTTACAGCCTAGTGGGAACATCTCTTCCAAAGGGCTGTGAAACGCAGTTTCTTTGCAGGCCTGAGCTGGCTGAAGTAGGACTTCTGCTCTGGGTGTGCTACTTTGCCCTAGAGCTGAAAGGCACAACGTGCAGGCTTCTTTCCAAAGGGCGAGTTGGGCCCCACAGCATCTTGCTTCCAGCTCTTTGGGAAGCTGAGAAACAACTCGCTCTGCACAGTGCTCTTACAGCCTAGTGGGAACATCTCTTCCAAAGGCCTGTGAAACGCAGTTTCTTTGCAGGCCCGATCTGGCTGAAGTAGGACTTCTGCTCTGGGTGTGCTGCTTTGCCCTAGAGCTGAAAGGCACAACGTGCAGGCTTCTTTCCAAAGGGCGAGTTGGGCCCCACAGCATCTTGCTTCCAGCTCTTTGGGAAGCTAAGAAACAACTCGCTCTGCACAGTGCTCTTACAGCCTACGGGGAACATCTCTTCCAAAGGCCTGTGAAACGCAGTTTCTTTGCAGGCCTGATCTGGCTGAAGTAGGACTTCTTCTCTGGGTGTGCTACTTTGCCCTAGAGCTGAAAGGCACAACGTGCAGGCTTCTTTCCAAAGGGCGAGTTGGGCCCCACAGCATCTTGCTTCCAGCTCTTTGGGAAGCTAAGAAACAACTCGCTCTGCACAGTGCTCTTACAGCCTACGGGGAACATCTCTTCCAAAGGCCTGTGAAACGCAGTTTCTTTGCAGGCCTGATCTGGCTGAAGTAGGACTTCTGCTCTGGGTGTGCTACTTTGCCCTAGAGCTGAAAGGCACAACGTGCAGGCTTCTTTCCAAAGGGCGAGTTGGGCCCCACAGCATCTTGCTTCCAGCTCTTTGGGAAGCTAAGAAACAACTCGCTCTGCACAGTGCTCTTACAGCCTACCGGGAACATCTCTTCCAAAGGCCTGTGAAACGCAGTTTCTTTGCAGGCCTGATCTGGCTGAAGTAGGACTTCTGCTCTGGGTGTGCTACTTTGCCCTAGAGCTGAAAGGCACAACGTGCAGGCTTCTTTCCAAAGGGCGAGTTGGGCCCCACAGCATCTTGCTTCCAGCTCTTTGGGAAGCTAAGAAACCACTCGCTCTGCACAGTGCTCTTACAGCCTACCGGGAAGATCTCTTCCAAAGGCCAGTGAAACGCAGTTTCTTTGCAGGCCTGATCTGGCTGAAGTAGGACTTCTGCTCTGGGTGTGCTACTTTGCCCTAGAGCTGAAAGGCACAACGTGCAGGCTTCTTTCCAAAGGGCGAGTTGGGCCCCACAGCATCTTGCTTCCAGCTCTTTGGGAAGCTAAGAAACAACTCGCTCTGCACAGTGCTCTTACAGCCTAGTGGGAACATCTCTTCCAAAGGCCTGTGAAACGCAGTTTCTTTGCAGGCCTTATCTGGCTGAAGTAGGACTTCTGCTCTGGGTGTGCTACTTTGCCCTAGAGCTGAAAGGCACAACGTGCAGGCTTCTTTCCAAAGGGCGAGTTGGGCCCCACAGCATCTTGCTTCCAGCTCTTTGGGAAGCTAAGAAACAACTCGCTCTGCACAGTGCTCTTACAGCCTACGGGCAACATCTCTTCCAAAGGCCTGTGAAACGCAGTTTCTTTGCAGGCCTGATCTGGCTGAAGTAGGACTTCTGCTCTGGGTGTGCTACTTTGCCCTAGAGCTGAAAGGCACAACGTGCAGGCTTCTTTCCAAAGGGCGAGTTGGGCCCCACAGCATCTTGCTTCCAGCTCTTTGGGAAGCTAAGAAACAACTCGCTGTGCACAGTGCTCTTACAGCCTAATGGGAACATCTCTTCCAAAGGCCTGTGAAACGCAGTTTCTTTGCAGGCCTGATCTGGCTGAAGTAGGACTTCTGCTCTGGGTCTGCTACTTTGCCCTAGAGGTGAAAGGCACAACGTGCACGCTCCTTTCCAAAGGGCGAGTTGGGCCCAACAGCATCTTGCTTCCAGCTCTTTGGGAAGCTAAGAAACAACTCGCTCTGCACAGTGCTCTTACAGCCTACCGGGAACATGTCTTCCAAAGGCCTGTGAAACGCAGTTTCTTTGCAGGCCTGATCTGGCTGAAGTAGGACTTCTGCTCTGGGTGTGCTACTTTGCCCTAGAGCTGAAAGGCACAACGTGCAGGCTTCTTTCCAAAGGGCGAGTTGGGCCCCACAGCATCTTGCTTCCAGCTCTTTGGGAAGCTAAGAAACAACTCGCTCTGCACAGTGCTCTTACAGCCTACCGGGAACATGTCTTCCAAAGGCCTGTGAAACGCAGTTTCTTTGCAGGCCTGATCTGGATGAAGTAGGACTTCTGCTCTGGGTTGCTACTTTGCCCTAGAGCTGAGAGGCACAACGTGCAGGCTTCTTTCCAAAGGGCGAGTTGGGCCCCACAGCATCTTGCTTCCAGCTCTTTGGGAAGCTAAGAAACAACTCGCTCTGCACAGTGCTCTTACAGCCTACGGGGAACATCTCTGACAAAGGCCTGTGAAACGCAGTTTCTTTGCAGGCCTGATCTGGCTGAAGTAGGACTTCTGCTCTGGGTGTGCTACTTTGCCCTAGAGCTGAAAGGCACAACGTGCAGGCTTCTTTCCAAAGGGCGAGTTGGGCCCCACAGCATCTTGCTTCCAGCTCTTTGGGAAGCTAAGAAACAACTCGCTCTGCACAGTGCTCTTACAGCCTAGTGGGAACATCTCTTCCAAAGGCCTGTGAAACGCAGTTTCTTTGCAGGCCTGATCTGGCTGAAGTAGGACTTCTGCACTGGGTGTGCTACTTTGCCCTAGAGCTGAATGGCGCAACTTGCAGGCTTCTTTCCAAAGGGCGAGTTGGGCCCCACAGCATCTTGCTTCCAGCTCTTTGGGAAGCTAAGAAACAACTCGCTCTGCACAGTGCTCTTACAGCCTAGTGGGAACATCTCTTCCAAAGGCCTGTGAAACACAGTTTCTTTGCAGGCCCGATCTGGCTGAAGTAGGACTTCTGCTCTGGGTGTGCTACTTTGCCCTAGAGCTGAAAGGCACAACGTGCAGGCTTCTTTCCAAAGGGCGAGTTGGGCCCCACAGCATCTTGCTTCCAGCTCTTTGGGAAGCTAAGAAACAACTCGCTCTGCACAGTGCTCTTACAGACTACGGGGAACATCTCTTCCAAAGGCCAGTGAAACGCAGTTTCTTTGCAGGCCTGATCTGGCTGAAGTAGGACTTCTGCTCTGGGTGTGCTACTTTGCCCTAGAGCTGAAAGGCACAACGTGCAGGCTTCTTTCCAAAGGGCGAGTTGGGCCCCACAGCATCTTGCTTCCAGCTCTTTGGGAAGCTAAGAAACAACTCGCTCTGCACAGTGCTCTTACAGCCTACGGGGAACATCTCTTCCAAAGGCCTGTGAAACGCAGTTTCTTTGCAGGCCTGATCTGGCTGAAGTAGGACTTCTGCTCTGGGTGTGCTACTTTGCCCTAGAGCTGAAAGGCACAACGTGCAGGCTTCTTTCCAAAGGGCGAGTTGGGCCCCACAGCATCTTGCTTCCAGCTCTTTGGGAAGCTAAGAAACAACTCGCTCTGCACAGTGCTCTTACAGCCTATGGGGAATATCTCTTCCAAAGGCCTGTGAAACGCAGTTTCTTTGCAGGGCTGATCTGGCTGAAGTAGGACTTCTGCTCTGGGTGTGCTACTTTGCCCTAGAGCTGAAAGGCGCAACTTGCAGGCTTCTTTCCAAAGGGCGAGTTGGGCCCCACAGCATCTTGCTTCCAGCTCTGTGGGAAGCTAAGAAACAACTCGCTCTGCACAGTGCTCTTACAGCCTAGTGGGAACATCTCTTCCAAAGGCCTGTGAAACGCAGTTTCTTTGCAGGCCCGATCTGGCTGAAGTAGGACTTCTGCTCTGGGTGTGCTACTTTGCCCTAGAGCTGAAAGGCACAACGTGCAGGCTTCTTTCCAAAGGGCGAGTTGGGCCCCACAGCATCTTGCTTCCAGCTCTTTGGGAAGCTAAGAAACAACTCGCTCTGCACAGTGCTCTTACAGCCTAGTGGGAACATCTCTTCCAAAGGCCTGTGAAACGCAGTTTCTTTGCAGGCCCGATCTGGCTGAAGTAGGACTTCTGCTCTGGGTCTGCTACTTTGCCCTACAGGTGAAAGGCACAACGTGCAGGCTCCTTTCCAAAGGGCGAGTTGGGCCCCACAGCATCTTGCTTCCAGCTCTTTGGGAAGCTAAGAAACAACTCGCTCTGCACAGTGCTCTTACAGCCTACCGGGAACATGTCTTCCAAAGGCCTGTGAAACGCAGTTTCTTTGCAGGCCTGATCTGGCTGAAGTAGGACTTCTGCTCTGGGTGTGCTACTTTGCCCTAGAGCTGAAAGGCACAACGTGCAGGCTTCTTTCCAAAGGGCGAGTTGGGCCCCACAGCATCTTGCTTCCAGCTCTTTGGGAAGCTAAGAAACAACTCGCTCTGCACAGTGCTCTTACAGCCTAGTGGGAACATCTCTTCCAAAGGCCTGTGAAACGCAGTTTCTTTGCAGGCCCGATCTGGCTGAAGTAGGACTTCTGCTCTGGGTGTGCTACTTTGCCCTAGAGCTGAAAGGCACAACGTGCAGGCTTCTTTCCAAAGGGCGAGTTGGGCCCCACAGCATCTTGCTTCCAGCTCTTTGGGAAGCTAAGAAACAACTCGCTCTGCACAGTGCTCTTACAGCCTACGGGGAACATCTCTTCCAAAGGCCTGTGAAACGCAGTTTCTTTGCAGGCCTGATCTGGCTGAAGTAGGACTTCTGCTCTGGGTGTGCTACTTTGCCCTAGAGCTGAAAGGCACAACGTGCAGGCTTCTTTCCAAAGGGCGAGTTGGGCCCCACAGCATCTTGCTTCCAGCTCTTTGGGAAGCTAAGAAACAACTCGCTCTGCACAGTGCTCTTACAGCCTACCGGGAACATCTCTTCCAAAGGCCTGTGAAACGCAGTTTCTTTGCAGGCCTGATCTGGCTGAAGTAGGACTTCTGCTCTGGGTGTGCTACTTTGCCCTAGAGCTGAAAGGCACAACGTGCAGGCTTCTTTCCAAAGGGCGAGTTGGGCCCCACAGCATCTTGCTTCCAGCTCTTTGGGAAGCTAAGAAACAACTCGCTCTGCACAGTGCTCTTACAGCCTAGTGGGAACATCTCTTCCAAAGGCCTGTGAAACGCAGTTTCTTTGCAGGCCTGATCTGGCTGAAGTAGGACTTCTGCTCTGGGTGTGCTACTTTGCCCTAGAGCTGAAAGGCACAACGTGCAGGCTTCTTTCCAAAGGGCGAGTTGGGCCCCACAGCATCTTGCTTCCAGCTCTTTGGGAAGCTAAGAAACAACTCGCTCTGCACAGTGCTCTTACAGCCTACCGGGAACATCTCTTCCAAAGGCCTGTGAAACGCAGTTTCTTTGCAGGCCTGATCTGGCTGAAGTAGGACTTCTGCTCTGGGTGTGCTACTTTGCCCTAGAGCTGAAAGGCGCAACTTGCAGGCTTCTTTCCAAAGGGCGAGTTGGGCCCCACAGCATCTTGCTTCCAGCTCTTTGGGAAGCTAAGAAACAACTCGCTCTGCACAGTGCTCTTACAGCCTAGTGGGAACATCTCTTCCAAAGTCCTGTGAAACGCAGTTTCTTTGCAGGCCTGATCTGGCTGAAGTAGGACTTCTGCTCTGGGTGTGCTACTTTGCCCTAGAGCTGAAAGGCGCAACTTGCAGGCTTCTTTCCAAAGGGCGAGTTGGGCCCCACAGCATCTTGCTTCCAGCTCTTTGGGAAGCTAAGAAACAACTCGCTCTGCACAGTGCTCTTACAGCCTAGTGGGAACATCTCTTCCAAAGGCCTGTGAAACGCAGTTTCTTTGCAGGCCCGATCTGGCTGAAGTAGGACTTCTGCTCTGGGTGTGCTACTTTGCCCTAGAGCTGAAAGGCACAACGTGCAGGCTTCTTTCCAAAGGGCGAGTTGGGCCCCACAGCATCTTGCTTCCAGCTCTTTGGGAAGCTAAGAAACAACTCGCTCTGCACAGTGCTCTTACAGCCTAGTGGGAACATCTCTTCCAAAGGCCTGTGAAACGCAGTTTCTTTGCAGGCCTGATCTGGCTGAAGTAGGACTTCTGCTCTGGGTGTGCTACTTTGCCCTAGAGCTGAAAGGCACAACGTGCAGGCTTCTTTCCAAAGGGCGAGTTGGGCCCCACAGCATCTTGCTTCCAGCTCTTTGGGAAGCTAAGAAACAACTCGCTCTGCACAGTGCTCTTACAGCCTAGTGGGAACATCTCTTCCAAAGGCCTGTGAAACGCAGTTTCTTTGCAGGCCTGATCTGGCTGAAGTAGGACTTCTGCTCTGGGTGTGCTACTTTGCCCTAGAGCTGAAAGGCGCAACTTGCAGGCTTCTTTCCAAAGGGCGAGTTGGGCCCCACAGCATCTTGCTTCCAGCTCTTTGGGAAGCTAAGAAACAACTCGCTCTGCACAGTGCTCTTACAGCCTAGTGGGAACATCTCTTCCAAAGTCCTGTGAAACGCAGTTTCTTTGCAGGCCTGATCTGGCTGAAGTAGGACTTCTGCTCTGGGTGTGCTACTTTGCCCTAGAGCTGAAAGGCGCAACTTGCAGGCTTCTTTCCAAAGGGCGAGTTGGGCCCCACAGCATCTTGCTTCCAGCTCTTTGGGAAGCTAAGAAACAACTCGCTCTGCACAGTGCTCTTACAGCCTAGTGGGAACATCTCTTCCAAAGGCCTGTGAAACGCAGTTTCTTTGCAGGCCCGATCTGGCTGAAGTAGGACTTCTGCTCTGGGTGTGCTACTTTGCCCTAGAGCTGAAAGGCACAACGTGCAGGCTTCTTTCCAAAGGGCGAGTTGGGCCCCACAGCATCTTGCTTCCAGCTCTTTGGGAAGCTAAGAAACAACTCGCTCTGCACAGTGCTCTTACAGCCTAGTGGGAACATCTCTTCCAAAGGCCTGTGAAACGCAGTTTCTTTGCAGGCCTGATCTGGCTGAAGTAGGACTTCTGCTCTGGGTGTGCTACTTTGCCCTAGAGCTGAAAGGCACAACGTGCAGGCTTCTTTCCAAAGGGCGAGTTGGGCCCCACAGCATCTTGCTTCCAGCTCTTTGGGAAGCTAAGAAACAACTCGCTCTGCACAGTGCTCTTACAGCCTAGTGGGAACATCTCTTCCAAAGGCCTGTGCAACGCAGTTTCTTTGCAGGCCTGATCTGGCTGAAGTAGGACTTCTGCTCTGGGTGTGCTACTTTGCCCTAGAGCTGAAAGGCACAACGTGCAGGCTTCTTTCCAAAGGGCGAGTTGGGCCCCACAGCATCTTGCTTCCAGCTCTTTGGGAAGCTAAGAAACAACTCGCTCTGCACAGTGCTCTTACAGCCTACGGGGAACATCTCTTCCAAAGGCCTGTGAAACGCAGTTTCTTTGCAGGCCTGATCTGGCTGAAGTAGGACTTCTGCTCTGGGTGTGCTACTTTGCCCTAGAGCTGAAAGGCACAACGTGCAGGCTTCTTTCCAAAGGGCGAGTTGGGCCCCACAGCATCTTGCTTCCAGCTCTTTGGGAAGCTAAGAAACAACTCGCTCTGCACAGTGCTCTTACAGCCTACCGGGAACATCTCTTCCAAAGGCCTGTGAAACGCAGTTTCTTTGCAGGCCTGATCTGGCTGAAGTAGGACTTCTGCTCTGGGTGTGCTACTTTGCCCTAGAGCTGAAAGGCACAACGTGCAGGCTTCCTTCCAAAGGGCGAGTTGGGCCCCACAGCATCTTGCTTCCAGCTCTTTGGGAAGCTAAGAAACAACTCGCTCTGCACAGTGCTCTTACAGCCTAGAGGGAACATCTCTTCCAAAGGCCTGTGAAACGCAGTTTCTTTGCAGGCCTGATCTGGCTGAAGTAGGACTTCTGCTCTGGGTGTGCTACTTTGCCCTAGAGCTGAAAGGCACAACGTGCAGGCTTCTTTCCAAAGGGCGAGTTGGGCCCCACAGCATCTTGCTTCCAGCTCTTTGGGAAGCTAAGAAACAACTCGCTCTGCACAGTGCTCTTACAGCCTAGAGGGAACATCTCTTCCAAAGGCCTGTGAAACGCAGTTTCTTTGCAGGCCTGATCTGGCTGAAGTAGGACTTCTGCTCTGGGTGTGCTACTTTGCCCTAGAGCTGAAAGGCGCAACTTGCAGGCTTCTTTCCAAAGGGCGAGTTGGGCCCCACAGCATCTTGCTTCCAGCTCTTTGGGAAGCTAAGAAACAACTCGCTCTGCACAGTGCTCTTACAGCCTAGTGGGAACATCTCTTCCAAAGGCCTGTGAAACGCAGTTTCTTTGCAGGCCCGATCTGGCTGAAGTAGGACTTCTGCTCTGGGCGTGCTACTTTGCCCTAGAGCTGAAAGGCGCAACTTGCAGGCTTCTTTCCAAAGGGCGAGTTGGGCCCCACAGCATCTTGCTTCCAGCTCTTTGGGAAGCTAAGAAACAACTCGCTCTGCACAGTGCTCTTACAGCCTAGTGGGAACATCTCTTCCAAAGGCCTGTGAAACGCAGTTTCTTTGCAGGCCCGATCTGGCTGAAGTAGGACTTCTGCTCTGGGCGTGCTACTTTGCCCTAGAGCTGAAAGGCACAACGTGCAGGCTTCTTTCCAAAGGGCGAGTTGGGCCCCACAGCATCTTGCTTCCAGCTCTTTGGGAAGCTAAGAAACAACTCGCTCTGCACAGTGCTCTTACAGCCTAGTGGGAACATCTCTTCCAAAGGCCTGTGAAACGCAGTTTCATTGCAGGCCCGATCTGGCTGAAGTAGGACTTCTGCTCTGGGTGTGCTACTTTGCCCTAGAGCTGAAAGGCAAAACGTGCAGGCTTCTTTCCAAAGGGCGAGTTGGGCCCCACAGCATCTTGCTTCCAGCTCTTTGGGAAGCTGAGAAACAACTCGCTCTGCACAGTGCTCTTACAGCCTAGTGGGAACATCTCTTCCAAAGGGCTGTGAAACGCAGTTTCTTTGCAGGCCTGATCTGGCTGAAGTAGGACTTCTGCTCTGGGTGTGCTGCTTTGCCCTAGAGCTGAAAGGCACAACGTGCAGGCTTCTTTCCAAAGGGCGAGTTGGGCCCCACAGCATCTTGCTTCCAGCTCTTTGGGAAGCTAAGAAACAACTCGCTCTGCACAGTGCTCTTACAGCCTACGGGGAACATCTCTTCCAAAGGCCTGTGAAACGCAGTTTCTTTGCAGGCCTGATCTGGCTGAAGTAGGACTTCTGCTCTGGGTGTGCTACTTTGCCCTAGAGCTGAAAGGCACAACGTGCAGGCTTCTTTCCAAAGGGCGAGTTGGGCCCCACAGCATCTTGCTTCCAGCTCTTTGGGAAGCTAAGAAACAACTCGCTCTTCACAGTGCTCTTACAGTGTAGTGGGAACATCTCTTCCAAAGGCCTGTGAAACGCAGTTTCTTTGCAGGCCTGATCTGGCTGAAGTAGGACTTCTGCTCTGGGCGTGCTACTTTGCCCTAGAGCTGAAAGGCACAACGTGCAGGCTTCTTTCCAAAGGGCGAGTTGGGCCCCACAGCATCTTGCTTCCAGCTCTTTGGGAAGCTAAGAAACAACTCGCTCTGCACAGCGCTCTTACAGCCTACGGGGAACATCTCTTCCAAAGGCCTGTGAAACGCAGTTTCCTTGCAGGCCTGATCTGGCTGAAGTAGGACTTCTGCTCTGGGTGTGCTACTTTGCCCTAGAGCTGAAAGGCACAACGTGCAGGCTTCTTTCCAAAGGGCGAGTTGGGCCCCACAGCATCTTGCTTCCAGCTCTTTGGGAAGCTAAGAAACAACTCGCTCTGCACAGTGCTCTTACAGCCTAGTGGGAACATCTCTTCCAAAGGCCTGTGAAACGCAGTTTCATTGCAGGCCCGATCTGGCTGAAGTAGGACTTCTGCTCTGGGTGTGCTACTTTGCCCTAGAGCTGAAAGGCAAAACGTGCAGGCTTCTTTCCAAAGGGCGAGTTGGGCCCCACAGCATCTTGCTTCCAGCTCTTTGGGAAGCTGAGAAACAACTCGCTCTGCACAGTGCTCTTACAGCCTAGTGGGAACATCTCTTCCAAAGGGCTGTGAAACGCAGTTTCTTTGCAGGCCTGATCTGGCTGAAGTAGGACTTCTGCTCTGGGTGTGCTGCTTTGCCCTAGAGCTGAAAGGCACAACGTGCAGGCTTCTTTCCAAAGGGCGAGTTGGGCCCCACAGCATCTTGCTTCCAGCTCTTTGGGAAGCTAAGAAACAACTCGCTCTGCACAGTGCTCTTACAGCCTACGGGGAACATCTCTTCCAAAGGCCTGTGAAACGCAGTTTCTTTGCAGGCCTGATCTGGCTGAAGTAGGACTTCTGCTCTGGGTGTGCTACTTTGCCCTAGAGCTGAAAGGCACAACGTGCAGGCTTCTTTCCAAAGGGCGAGTTGGGCCCCACAGCATCTTGCTTCCAGCTCTTTGGGAAGCTAAGAAACAACTCGCTCTGCACAGTGCTCTTACAGTGTAGTGGGAACATCTCTTCCAAAGGCCTGTGAAACGCAGTTTCTTTGCAGGCCTGATCTGGCTGAAGTAGGACTTCTGCTCTGGGCGTGCTACTTTGCCCTAGAGCTGAAAGGCACAACGTGCTGGCTTCTTTCCAAAGGGCGAGTTGGTCCCCACAGCATCTTGCTTCCAGCTCTTTGGGAAGCTAAGAAACAACTCGCTCTGCACAGCGCTCTTACAGCCTACGGGGAACATCTCTTCCAAAGGCCTGTGAAACGCAGTTTCCTTGCAGGCCTGATCTGGCTGAAGTAGGACTTCTGCTCTGGGTGTGCTACTTTGCCCTAGAGCTGAAAGGCGCAACGTGCAGGCTTCTTTCCAAAGGGCGAGTTGGGCCCCACAGCATCTTGCTTCCAGCTCTTTGGGAAGCTAAGAAACAACTCGCTCTGCACAGTGCTCTTACAGCCTACTGGGAGCATCTCTTCCAAAGGCTTGTGAAATGCAGTTTCTTTGCAGGCCTGATCTGGCTGAAGTAGGACTTCTGCTCTGGGTGTGCTACTTTGCTCTAGAGCTGAAAGGCACAACGTGCAGGCTTCTTTCCAAAGGGCGAGTTGGGCCCCACAGCATCTTGCTTCCAGCTCTTTGGGAAGCTAAGAAACAACTCGCTCTGCACAGTGCTCTTACAGCCTACCGGGAACATCTCTTCCAAAGGCCTGTGAAACGCAGTTTCTTTGCAGGCCTGATCTGGCTGAAGTAGGACTTCTGCTCTTGGTGTGCTACTTTGCCCTAGAGCTGAAAGGCGCAACGTGCTGGCTTCTTTCCAAAGGGCGAGTTGGGCCCCACAGCATCTTGCTTCCAGCTCTTTGGGAAGCTAAGAAACAACTCGCTCTGCACAGTGCTCTTACAGCCTAGTGGGAACATCTCTTCCAAAGGCCTGTGAAACGCAGTTTCTTTGCAGGCCTGATCTGGCTGAAGTAGGACTTCTGCTCTGGGTGTGCTACTTTGCCCTAGAGCTGAAAGGCACAACGTGCAGGCTTCTTTCCAAAGGGCGAGTTGGGCCCCACAGCATCTTGCTTCCAGCTCTTTGGGAAGCTAAGAAACAACTCGCTCTGCACAGTGCTCTTACAGCCTAGTGGGAACATCTCTTCCAAAGGCCTGTGAAACGCAGTTTCTTTGCAGGCCTGATCTGGCTGAAGTAGGACTTCTGCTCTGGGTGTGCTACTTTGCCCTAGAGCTGAAAGGCGCAACTTGCAGGCTTCTTTCCAAAGGGCGAGTTGGGCCCCACAGCATCTTGCTTCCAGCTCTTTGGGAAGCTAAGAAACAACTCGCTCTGCACAGTGCTCTTACAGCCTAGTGGGAACATCTCTTCCAAAGTCCTGTGAAACGCAGTTTCTTTGCAGGCCTGATCTGGCTGAAGTAGGACTTCTGCTCTGGGTGTGCTACTTTGCCCTAGAGCTGAAAGGCGCAACTTGCAGGCTTCTTTCCAAAGGGCGAGTTGGGCCCCACAGCATCTTGCTTCCAGCTCTTTGGGAAGCTAAGAAACAACTCGCTCTGCACAGTGCTCTTACAGCCTAGTGGGAACATCTCTTCCAAAGGCCTGTGAAACGCAGTTTCTTTGCAGGCCCGATCTGGCTGAAGTAGGACTTCTGCTCTGGGTGTGCTACTTTGCCCTAGAGCTGAAAGGCACAACGTGCAGGCTTCTTTCCAAAGGGCGAGTTGGGCCCCACAGCATCTTGCTTCCAGCTCTTTGGGAAGCTAAGAAACAACTCGCTCTGCACAGTGCTCTTACAGCCTAGTGGGAACATCTCTTCCAAAGGCCTGTGAAACGCAGTTTCTTTGCAGGCCTGATCTGGCTGAAGTAGGACTTCTGCTCTGGGTGTGCTACTTTGCCCTAGAGCTGAAAGGCACAACGTGCAGGCTTCTTTCCAAAGGGCGAGTTGGGCCCCACAGCATCTTGCTTCCAGCTCTTTGGGAAGCTAAGAAACAACTCGCTCTGCACAGTGCTCTTACAGCCTAGTGGGAACATCTCTTCCAAAGGCCTGTGCAACGCAGTTTCTTTGCAGGCCTGATCTGGCTGAAGTAGGACTTCTGCTCTGGGTGTGCTACTTTGCCCTAGAGCTGAAAGGCACAACGTGCAGGCTTCTTTCCAAAGGGCGAGTTGGGCCCCACAGCATCTTGCTTCCAGCTCTTTGGGAAGCTAAGAAACAACTCGCTCTGCACAGTGCTCTTACAGCCTACGGGGAACATCTCTTCCAAAGGCCTGTGAAACGCAGTTTCTTTGCAGGCCTGATCTGGCTGAAGTAGGACTTCTGCTCTGGGTGTGCTACTTTGCCCTAGAGCTGAAAGGCACAACGTGCAGGCTTCTTTCCAAAGGGCGAGTTGGGCCCCACAGCATCTTGCTTCCAGCTCTTTGGGAAGCTAAGAAACAACTCGCTCTGCACAGTGCTCTTACAGCCTACCGGGAACATCTCTTCCAAAGGCCTGTGAAACGCAGTTTCTTTGCAGGCCTGATCTGGCTGAAGTAGGACTTCTGCTCTGGGTGTGCTACTTTGCCCTAGAGCTGAAAGGCACAACGTGCAGGCTTCCTTCCAAAGGGCGAGTTGGGCCCCACAGCATCTTGCTTCCAGCTCTTTGGGAAGCTAAGAAACAACTCGCTCTGCACAGTGCTCTTACAGCCTAGAGGGAACATCTCTTCCAAAGGCCTGTGAAACGCAGTTTCTTTGCAGGCCTGATCTGGCTGAAGTAGGACTTCTGCTCTGGGTGTGCTACTTTGCCCTAGAGCTGAAAGGCACAACGTGCAGGCTTCTTTCCAAAGGGCGAGTTGGGCCCCACAGCATCTTGCTTCCAGCTCTTTGGGAAGCTAAGAAACAACTCGCTCTGCACAGTGCTCTTACAGCCTAGAGGGAACATCTCTTCCAAAGGCCTGTGAAACGCAGTTTCTTTGCAGGCCTGATCTGGCTGAAGTAGGACTTCTGCTCTGGGTGTGCTACTTTGCCCTAGAGCTGAAAGGCGCAACTTGCAGGCTTCTTTCCAAAGGGCGAGTTGGGCCCCACAGCATCTTGCTTCCAGCTCTTTGGGAAGCTAAGAAACAACTCGCTCTGCACAGTGCTCTTACAGCCTAGTGGGAACATCTCTTCCAAAGGCCTGTGAAACGCAGTTTCTTTGCAGGCCCGATCTGGCTGAAGTAGGACTTCTGCTCTGGGCGTGCTACTTTGCCCTAGAGCTGAAAGGCGCAACTTGCAGGCTTCTTTCCAAAGGGCGAGTTGGGCCCCACAGCATCTTGCTTCCAGCTCTTTGGGAAGCTAAGAAACAACTCGCTCTGCACAGTGCTCTTACAGCCTAGTGGGAACATCTCTTCCAAAGGCCTGTGAAACGCAGTTTCTTTGCAGGCCCGATCTGGCTGAAGTAGGACTTCTGCTCTGGGCGTGCTACTTTGCCCTAGAGCTGAAAGGCACAACGTGCAGGCTTCTTTCCAAAGGGCGAGTTGGGCCCCACAGCATCTTGCTTCCAGCTCTTTGGGAAGCTAAGAAACAACTCGCTCTGCACAGTGCTCTTACAGCCTAGTGGGAACATCTCTTCCAAAGGCCTGTGAAACGCAGTTTCATTGCAGGCCCGATCTGGCTGAAGTAGGACTTCTGCTCTGGGTGTGCTACTTTGCCCTAGAGCTGAAAGGCAAAACGTGCAGGCTTCTTTCCAAAGGGCGAGTTGGGCCCCACAGCATCTTGCTTCCAGCTCTTTGGGAAGCTAAGAAACAACTCGCTCTGCACAGTGCTCTTACAGCCTAGTGGGAACATCTCTTCCAAAGGGCTGTGAAACGCAGTTTCTTTGCAGGCCTGATCTGGCTGAAGTAGGACTTCTGCTCTGGGTGTGCTGCTTTGCCCTAGAGCTGAAAGGCACAACGTGCAGGCTTCTTTCCAAAGGGCGAGTTGGGCCCCACAGCATCTTGCTTCCAGCTCTTTGGGAAGCTAAGAAACAACTCGCTCTGCACAGTGCTCTTACAGCCTACGGGGAACATCTCTTCCAAAGGCCTGTGAAACGCAGTTTCTTTGCAGGCCTGATCTGGCTGAAGTAGGACTTCTGCTCTGGGTGTGCTACTTTGCCCTAGAGCTGAAAGGCACAACGTGCAGGCTTCTTTCCAAAGGGCGAGTTGGGCCCCACAGCATCTTGCTTCCAGCTCTTTGGGAAGCTAAGAAACAACTCGCTCTTCACAGTGCTCTTACAGTGTAGTGGGAACATCTCTTCCAAAGGCCTGTGAAACGCAGTTTCTTTGCAGGCCTGATCTGGCTGAAGTAGGACTTCTGCTCTGGGTCTGCTACTTTGCCCTAGAGCTGAAAGGCACAACGTGCAGGCTTCTTTCCAAAGGGCGAGTTGGGCCCCACAGCATCTTGCTTCCAGCTCTTTGGGAAGCTAAGAAACAACTCGCTCTGCACAGCGCTCTTACAGCCTACGGGGAACATCTCTTCCAAAGGCCTGTGAAACGCAGTTTCCTTGCAGGCCTGATCTGGCTGAAGTAGGACTTCTGCTCTGGGTGTGCTACTTTGCCCTAGAGCTGAAAGGCACAACGTGCAGGCTTCTTTCCAAAGGGCGAGTTGGGCCCCACAGCATCTTGCTTCCAGCTCTTTGGGAAGCTAAGAAACAACTCGCTCTGCACAGTGCTCTTACAGCCTAGTGGGAACATCTCTTCCAAAGGCCTGTGAAACGCAGTTTCATTGCAGGCCCGATCTGGCTGAAGTAGGACTTCTGCTCTGGGTGTGCTACTTTGCCCTAGAGCTGAAAGGCAAAACGTGCAGGCTTCTTTCCAAAGGGCGAGTTGGGCCCCACAGCATCTTGCTTCCAGCTCTTTGGGAAGCTGAGAAACAACTCGCTCTGCACAGTGCTCTTACAGCCTAGTGGGAACATCTCTTCCAAAGGGCTGTGAAACGCAGTTTCTTTGCAGGCCTGATCTGGCTGAAGTAGGACTTCTGCTCTGGGTGTGCTGCTTTGCCCTAGAGCTGAAAGGCACAACGTGCAGGCTTCTTTCCAAAGGGCGAGTTGGGCCCCACAGCATCTTGCTTCCAGCTCTTTGGGAAGCTAAGAAACAACTCGCTCTGCACAGTGCTCTTACAGCCTACGGGGAACATCTCTTCCAAAGGCCTGTGAAACGCAGTTTCTTTGCAGGCCTGATCTGGCTGAAGTAGGACTTCTGCTCTGGGTGTGCTACTTTGCCCTAGAGCTGAAAGGCACAACGTGCAGGCTTCTTTCCAAAGGGCGAGTTGGGCCCCACAGCATCTTGCTTCCAGCTCTTTGGGAAGCTAAGAAACAACTCGCTCTTCACAGTGCTCTTACAGTGTAGTGGGAACATCTCTTCCAAAGGCCTGTGAAACGCAGTTTCTTTGCAGGCCTGATCTGGCTGAAGTAGGACTTCTGCTCTGGGCGTGCTACTTTGCCCTAGAGCTGAAAGGCACAACGTGCAGGCTTCTTTCCAAAGGGCGAGTTGGTCCCCACAGCATCTTGCTTCCAGCTCTTTGGGAAGCTAAGAAACAACTCGCTCTGCACAGCGCTCTTACAGCCTACGGGGAACATCTCTTCCAAAGGCCTGTGAAACGCAGTTTCCTTGCAGGCCTGATCTGGCTGAAGTAGGACTTCTGCTCTGGGTGTGCTACTTTGCCCTAGAGCTGAAAGGCGCAACGTGCAGGCTTCTTTCCAAAGGGCGAGTTGGGCCCCACAGCATCTTGCTTCCAGCTCTTTGGGAAGCTAAGAAACAACTCGCTCTGCACAGTGCTCTTACAGCCTACTGGGAGCATCTCTTCCAAAGGCTTGTGAAATGCAGTTTCTTTGCAGGCCTGATCTGGCTGAAGTAGGACTTCTGCTCTGGGTGTGCTACTTTGCTCTAGAGCTGAAAGGCACAACGTGCAGGCTTCTTTCCAAAGGGCGAGTTGGGCCCCACAGCATCTTGCTTCCAGCTCTTTGGGAAGCTAAGAAACAACTCGCTCTGCACAGTGCTCTTACAGCCTACCGGGAACATCTCTTCCAAAGGCCTGTGAAACGCAGTTTCTTTGCAGGCCTGATCTGGCTGAAGTAGGACTTCTGCTCTTGGTGTGCTACTTTGCCCTAGAGCTGAAAGGCGCAACGTGCTGGCTTCTTTCCAAAGGGCGAGTTGGGCCCCACAGCATCTTGCTTCCAGCTCTTTGGGAAGCTAAGAAACAACTCGCTCTGCACAGTGCTCTTACAGCCTACCGGGAACATCTCTTCCAAAGGCCTGTGAAACGCAGTTTCTTTGCAGGCCTGAGCTGGCTGAAGTAGGACTTCTGCTCTGGGTGTGCTACTTTGCCCTAGAGCTGAAAGGCACAACGTGCAGGCTTCTTTCCAAAGGGCGAGTTGGGCCCCACAGCATCTTGCTTCCAGCTCTTTGGGAAGCTGAGAAACAACTCGCTCTGCACAGTGCTCTTACAGCCTAGTGGGAACATCTCTTCCAAAGGCCTGTGAAACGCAGTTTCTTTGCAGGCCCGATCTGGCTGAAGTAGGACTTCTGCTCTGGGTGTGCTACTTTGCCCTAGAGCTGAAAGGCACAACGTACAGGTTTCTTTCCAAAGGGCGAGTTGGACCCCACAGCATCTTGCTTCCAGCTCTTTGGGAAGCTAAGAAACAACTCGCTCTGCACAGTGCTCTTACAGCCTATGGGGAACATCTCTTCCAAAGGCCTGTGAAACGCAGTTTCTTTGCAGGCCTGATCTGGCTGAAGTAGGACTTCTCCTCTGGGTGTGCTACTTTGCCCTAGAGGTGAAAGGCACAACGTGCAGGCTTCTTTCCAAAGGGCGAGTTGGGCCCCACAGCATCTTGCTTCCAGCTCTTTGGGAAGCTAAGAAACAACTCGCTCTGCACAGTGCTCTTACAGCCTACGGGGAACATCTCTTCCAAAGGCCTGTGAAACGCAGTTTCTTTGCAGGCCTGATCTGGCTGAAGTAGGACTTCTGCTCTGGGTGTGCTACTTTGCCCTAGAGCTGAAAGGCACAACGTGCAGGCTTCTTTCCAAAGGGCGAGTTGGGCCCCACAGCATCTTGCTTCCAGCTCTTTGGGAAGCTAAGAAACAACTCGCTCTGCACAGTGCTCTTACAGCCTAGAGGGAACATGTCTTCCAAAGGCCTGTGAAACGCAGTTTCTTTGCAGGCCTGATCTGGCTGAAGTAGGACTTCTGCTCTGGGTGTGCTACTTTGCCCTAGAGCTGAAAGGCGCAACTTGCAGGCTTCTTTCCAAAGGGCGAGTTGGGCCCCACAGCATCTTGCTTCCAGCTCTTTGGGAAGCTAAGAAACAACTCGCTCTGCAGAGTGCTCTTACAGCCTAGTGGGAACATCTCTTCCAAAGGCCTGTGAAACGCAGTTTCTTTGCAGGCCCGATCTGGCTGAAGTAGGACTTCTGATCTGGGCGTGCTACTTTGCCCTAGAGCTGAAAGGCGCAACTTGCAGGCTTCTTTCCAAAGGGCGAGTTGGGCCGCACAGCATCTTGCTTCCAGCTCTTTGGGAAGCTAAGAAACAACTCGCTCTGCACAGTGCTCTTACAGCCTAGTGGGAACATCTCTTCCAAAGGCCTGTGAAACGCAGTTTCTTTGCAGGCCCGATCTGGCTGAAGTAGGACTTCTGCTCTGGGCGTGCTACTTTGCCCTAGAGCTGAAAGGCACAACGTGCAGGCTTCTTTCCAAAGGGCGAGTTGGGCCCCACAGCATCTTGCTTCCAGCTCTTTGGGAAGCTAAGAAACAACTCGCTCTGCACAGTGCTCTTACAGCCTAGTGGGAACATCTCTTCCAAAGGCCTGTGAAACGCAGTTTCATTGCAGGCCCGATCTGGCTGAAGTAGGACTTCTGCTCTGGGTGTGCTACTTTGCCCTAGAGCTGAAAGGCACAACGTGCAGGCTTCTTTCCAAAGGGCGAGTTGGGCCCCACAGCATCTTGCTTCCAGCTCTTTGGGAAGCTGAGAAACAACTCGCTCTGCACAGTGCTCTTACAGCCTAGTGGGAACATCTCTTCCAAAGGGCTGTGAAACGCAGTTTCTTTGCAGGCCTGATCTGGCTGAAGTAGGACTTCTGCTCTGGGTGTGCTGCTTTGCCCTAGAGCTGAAAGGCACAACGTGCAGGCTTCTTTCCAAAGGGCGAGTTGGGCCCCACAGCATCTTGCTTCCAGCTCTTTGGGAAGCTAAGAAACAACTCGCTCTGCACAGTGCTCTTACAGCCTACCGGGAACATCTCTTCCAAAGGCCTGTGAAACGCAGTTTCTTTGCAGGCCTGATCTGGCTGAAGTAGGACTTCTGCTCTGGGTGTGCTACTTTGCCCTAGAGCTGAAAGGCACAACGTGCAGGCTTCTTTCCAAAGGGCGAGTTGGGCCCCACAGCATCTTGCTTCCAGCTCTTTGGGAAGCTAAGAAACAACTCGCTCTGCACAGTGCTCTTACAGCCTACGGGGAACATCTCTTCCAAAGGCCTGTGAAACGCAGTTTCTTTGCAGGCCTGATCTGGCTGAAGTAGGACTTCTGCTCTGGGTGTGCTACTTTGCCCTAGAGCTGAAAGGCACAACGTGCAGGCTTCTTTCCAAAGGGCGAGTTGGGCCCCACAGCATCTTGCTTCCAGCTCTTTGGGAAGCTAAGAAACAACTCGCTCTGCACAGTGCTCTTACAGCCTATGGGGAATATCTCTTCCAAAGGCCTGTGAAACGCAGTTTCTTTGCAGGGCTGATCTGGCTGAAGTAGGACTTCTGCTCTGGGTGTGCTACTTTGCCCTAGAGCTGAAAGGCGCAACTTGCAGGCTTCTTTCCAAAGGGCGAGTTGGGCCCCACAGCATCTTGCTTCCAGCTCTTTGGGAAGCTAAGAAACAACTCGCTCTGCACAGTGCTCTTACAGCCTAGTGGGAACATCTCTTCCAAAGGCCTGTGAAACGCAGTTTCTTTGCAGGCCCGATCTGGCTGAAGTAGGACTTCTGCTCTGGGTGTGCTACTTTGCCCTAGAGCTGAAAGGCACAACGCGCAGGCTTCTTTCCAAAGGGCGAGTTGGGCCCCACAGCATCTTGCTTCCAGCTCTTTGGGAAGCTAAGAAACAACTCGCTCTGCACAGTGCTCTTACAGCCTAGTGGGAACATCTCTTCCAAAGGCCTGTGAAACGCAGTTTCTTTGCAGGCCCGATCTGGCTGAAGTAGGACTTCTGCTCTGGGTCTGCTACTTTGCCCTACAGGTGAAAGGCACAACGTGCAGGCTCCTTTCCAAAGGGCGAGTTGGGCCCCACAGCATCTTGCTTCCAGCTCTTTGGGAAGCTAAGAAACAACTCGCTCTGCACAGTGCTCTTACAGCCTACCGGGAACATGTCTTCCAAAGGCCTGTGAAACGCAGTTTCTTTGCAGGCCTGATCTGGCTGAAGTAGGACTTCTGCTCTGGGTGTGCTACTTTGCCCTAGAGCTGAAAGGCACAACGTGCAGGCTTCTTTCCAAAGGGCGAGTTGGGCCCCACAGCATCTTGCTTCCAGCTCTTTGGGAAGCTAAGAAACAACTCGCTCTGCACAGTGCTCTTACAGCCTACGGGGAACATCTCTTCCAAAGGCCTGTGAAACGCAGTTTCTTTGCAGGCCCGATCTGGCTGAAGTAGGACTTCTGCTCTGGGTGTGCTACTTTGCCCTAGAGCTGAAAGGCACAACGTGCAGGCTTCTTTCCAAAGGGCGAGTTGGGCCCCACAGCATCTTGCTTCCAGCTCTTTGGGAAGCTAAGAAACAACTCGCTCTGCACAGTGCTCTTACAGCCTACCGGGAACATCTCTTCCAAAGGCCTGTGAAACGCAGTTTCTTTGCAGGCCTGATCTGGCTGAAGTAGGACTTCTGCTCTGGGTGTGCTACTTTGCCCTAGAGCTGAAAGGCACAACGTGCAGGCTTCTTTCCAAAGGGCGAGTTGGGCCCCACAGCATCTTGCTTCCAGCTCTTTGGGAAGCTAAGAAACAACTCGCTCTGCACAGTGCTCTTACAGCCTACCGGGAACATCTCTTCCAAAGGCCTGTGAAACGCAGTTTCTTTGCAGGCCTGATCTGGCTGAAGTAGGACTTCTGCTCTGGGTGTGCTACTTTGCCCTAGAGCTGAAAGGCACAACGTGCAGGCTTCTTTCCAAAAGGCGAGTTGGGCCCCACAGCATCTTGCTTCCAGCTCTTTGGGAAGCTAAGAAACAACTCGCTCTGCACAGTGCTCTTACAGCCTAGTGGGAACATCTCTTCCAAAGGCCTGTGAAACGCAGTTTCTTTGCAGGCCTGATCTGGCTGAAGTAGGACTTCTGCTCTGGGTGTGCTACTTTGCCCTAGAGCTGAAAGGCACAACGTGCAGGCTTCTTTCCAAAGGGCGAGTTGGGCCCCACAGCATCTTGCTTCCAGCTCTTTGGGAAGCTAAGAAACAACTCGCTCTGCACAGTGCTCTTACAGCCTACCGGGAACATCTCTTCCAAAGGCCTGTGAAACGCAGTTTCTTTGCAGGCCTGATCTGGCTGAAGTAGGACTTCTGCTCTGGGTGTGCTACTTTGCCCTAGAGCTGAAAGGCGCAACTTGCAGGCTTCTTTCCAAAGGGCGAGTTGGGCCCCACAGCATCTTGCTTCCAGCTCTTTGGGAAGCTAAGAAACAACTCGCTCTGCACAGTGCTCTTACAGCCTAGTGGGAACATCTCTTCCAAAGTCCTGTGAAACGCAGTTTCTTTGCAGGCCTGATCTGGCTGAAGTAGGACTTCTGCTCTGGGTGTGCTACTTTGCCCTAGAGCTGAAAGGCGCAACTTGCAGGCTTCTTTCCAAAGGGCGAGTTGGGCCCCACAGCATCTTGCTTCCAGCTCTTTGGGAAGCTAAGAAACAACTCGCTCTGCACAGTGCTCTTACAGCCTAGTGGGAACATCTCTTCCAAAGGCCTGTGAAACGCAGTTTCTTTGCAGGCCCGATCTGGCTGAAGTAGGACTTCTGCTCTGGGTGTGCTACTTTGCCCTAGAGCTGAAAGGCACAACGTGCAGGCTTCTTTCCAAAGGGCGAGTTGGGCCCCACAGCATCTTGCTTCCAGCTCTTTGGGAAGCTAAGAAACAACTCGCTCTGCACAGTGCTCTTACAGCCTAGTGGGAACATCTCTTCCAAAGGCCTGTGAAACGCAGTTTCTTTGCAGGCCTGATCTGGCTGAAGTAGGACTTCTGCTCTGGGTGTGCTACTTTGCCCTAGAGCTGAAAGGCACAACGTGCAGGCTTCTTTCCAAAGGGCGAGTTGGGCCCCACAGCATCTTGCTTCCAGCTCTTTGGGAAGCTAAGAAACAACTCGCTCTGCACAGTGCTCTTACAGCCTAGTGGGAACATCTCTTCCAAAGGCCTGTGAAACGCAGTTTCTTTGCAGGCCTGATCTGGCTGAAGTAGGACTTCTGCTCTGGGTGTGCTACTTTGCCCTAGAGCTGAAAGGCGCAACTTGCAGGCTTCTTTCCAAAGGGCGAGTTGGGCCCCACAGCATCTTGCTTCCAGCTCTTTGGGAAGCTAAGAAACAACTCGCTCTGCACAGTGCTCTTACAGCCTAGTGGGAACATCTCTTCCAAAGTCCTGTGAAACGCAGTTTCTTTGCAGGCCTGATCTGGCTGAAGTAGGACTTCTGCTCTGGGTGTGCTACTTTGCCCTAGAGCTGAAAGGCGCAACTTGCAGGCTTCTTTCCAAAGGGCGAGTTGGGCCCCACAGCATCTTGCTTCCAGCTCTTTGGGAAGCTAAGAAACAACTCGCTCTGCACAGTGCTCTTACAGCCTAGTGGGAACATCTCTTCCAAAGGCCTGTGAAACGCAGTTTCTTTGCAGGCCCGATCTGGCTGAAGTAGGACTTCTGCTCTGGGTGTGCTACTTTGCCCTAGAGCTGAAAGGCACAACGTGCAGGCTTCTTTCCAAAGGGCGAGTTGGGCCCCACAGCATCTTGCTTCCAGCTCTTTGGGAAGCTAAGAAACAACTCGCTCTGCACAGTGCTCTTACAGCCTAGTGGGAACATCTCTTCCAAAGGCCTGTGAAACGCAGTTTCTTTGCAGGCCTGATCTGGCTGAAGTAGGACTTCTGCTCTGGGTGTGCTACTTTGCCCTAGAGCTGAAAGGCACAACGTGCAGGCTTCTTTCCAAAGGGCGAGTTGGGCCCCACAGCATCTTGCTTCCAGCTCTTTGGGAAGCTAAGAAACAACTCGCTCTGCACAGTGCTCTTACAGCCTAGTGGGAACATCTCTTCCAAAGGCCTGTGCAACGCAGTTTCTTTGCAGGCCTGATCTGGCTGAAGTAGGACTTCTGCTCTGGGTGTGCTACTTTGCCCTAGAGCTGAAAGGCACAACGTGCAGGCTTCTTTCCAAAGGGCGAGTTGGGCCCCACAGCATCTTGCTTCCAGCTCTTTGGGAAGCTAAGAAACAACTCGCTCTGCACAGTGCTCTTACAGCCTACGGGGAACATCTCTTCCAAAGGCCTGTGAAACGCAGTTTCTTTGCAGGCCTGATCTGGCTGAAGTAGGACTTCTGCTCTGGGTGTGCTACTTTGCCCTAGAGCTGAAAGGCACAACGTGCAGGCTTCTTTCCAAAGGGCGAGTTGGGCCCCACAGCATCTTGCTTCCAGCTCTTTGGGAAGCTAAGAAACAACTCGCTCTGCACAGTGCTCTTACAGCCTACCGGGAACATCTCTTCCAAAGGCCTGTGAAACGCAGTTTCTTTGCAGGCCTGATCTGGCTGAAGTAGGACTTCTGCTCTGGGTGTGCTACTTTGCCCTAGAGCTGAAAGGCACAACGTGCAGGCTTCCTTCCAAAGGGCGAGTTGGGCCCCACAGCATCTTGCTTCCAGCTCTTTGGGAAGCTAAGAAACAACTCGCTCTGCACAGTGCTCTTACAGCCTAGAGGGAACATCTCTTCCAAAGGCCTGTGAAACGCAGTTTCTTTGCAGGCCTGATCTGGCTGAAGTAGGACTTCTGCTCTGGGTGTGCTACTTTGCCCTAGAGCTGAAAGGCACAACGTGCAGGCTTCTTTCCAAAGGGCGAGTTGGGCCCCACAGCATCTTGCTTCCAGCTCTTTGGGAAGCTAAGAAACAACTCGCTCTGCACAGTGCTCTTACAGCCTAGAGGGAACATCTCTTCCAAAGGCCTGTGAAACGCAGTTTCTTTGCAGGCCTGATCTGGCTGAAGTAGGACTTCTGCTCTGGGTGTGCTACTTTGCCCTAGAGCTGAAAGGCGCAACTTGCAGGCTTCTTTCCAAAGGGCGAGTTGGGCCCCACAGCATCTTGCTTCCAGCTCTTTGGGAAGCTAAGAAACAACTCGCTCTGCACAGTGCTCTTACAGCCTAGTGGGAACATCTCTTCCAAAGGCCTGTGAAACGCAGTTTCTTTGCAGGCCCGATCTGGCTGAAGTAGGACTTCTGCTCTGGGCGTGCTACTTTGCCCTAGAGCTGAAAGGCGCAACTTGCAGGCTTCTTTCCAAAGGGCGAGTTGGGCCCCACAGCATCTTGCTTCCAGCTCTTTGGGAAGCTAAGAAACAACTCGCTCTGCACAGTGCTCTTACAGCCTAGTGGGAACATCTCTTCCAAAGGCCTGTGAAACGCAGTTTCTTTGCAGGCCCGATCTGGCTGAAGTAGGACTTCTGCTCTGGGCGTGCTACTTTGCCCTAGAGCTGAAAGGCACAACGTGCAGGCTTCTTTCCAAAGGGCGAGTTGGGCCCCACAGCATCTTGCTTCCAGCTCTTTGGGAAGCTAAGAAACAACTCGCTCTGCACAGTGCTCTTACAGCCTAGTGGGAACATCTCTTCCAAAGGCCTGTGAAACGCAGTTTCATTGCAGGCCCGATCTGGCTGAAGTAGGACTTCTGCTCTGGGTGTGCTACTTTGCCCTAGAGCTGAAAGGCAAAACGTGCAGGCTTCTTTCCAAAGGGCGAGTTGGGCCCCACAGCATCTTGCTTCCAGCTCTTTGGGAAGCTGAGAAACAACTCGCTCTGCACAGTGCTCTTACAGCCTAGTGGGAACATCTCTTCCAAAGGGCTGTGAAACGCAGTTTCTTTGCAGGCCTGATCTGGCTGAAGTAGGACTTCTGCTCTGGGTGTGCTGCTTTGCCCTAGAGCTGAAAGGCACAACGTGCAGGCTTCTTTCCAAAGGGCGAGTTGGGCCCCACAGCATCTTGCTTCCAGCTCTTTGGGAAGCTAAGAAACAACTCGCTCTGCACAGTGCTCTTACAGCCTACGGGGAACATCTCTTCCAAAGGCCTGTGAAACGCAGTTTCTTTGCAGGCCTGATCTGGCTGAAGTAGGACTTCTGCTCTGGGTGTGCTACTTTGCCCTAGAGCTGAAAGGCACAACGTGCAGGCTTCTTTCCAAAGGGCGAGTTGGGCCCCACAGCATCTTGCTTCCAGCTCTTTGGGAAGCTAAGAAACAACTCGCTCTTCACAGTGCTCTTACAGTGTAGTGGGAACATCTCTTCCAAAGGCCTGTGAAACGCAGTTTCTTTGCAGGCCTGATCTGGCTGAAGTAGGACTTCTGCTCTGGGCGTGCTACTTTGCCCTAGAGCTGAAAGGCACAACGTGCAGGCTTCTTTCCAAAGGGCGAGTTGGGCCCCACAGCATCTTGCTTCCAGCTCTTTGGGAAGCTAAGAAACAACTCGCTCTGCACAGCGCTCTTACAGCCTACGGGGAACATCTCTTCCAAAGGCCTGTGAAACGCAGTTTCCTTGCAGGCCTGATCTGGCTGAAGTAGGACTTCTGCTCTGGGTGTGCTACTTTGCCCTAGAGCTGAAAGGCACAACGTGCAGGCTTCTTTCCAAAGGGCGAGTTGGGCCCCACAGCATCTTGCTTCCAGCTCTTTGGGAAGCTAAGAAACAACTCGCTCTGCACAGTGCTCTTACAGCCTAGTGGGAACATCTCTTCCAAAGGCCTGTGAAACGCAGTTTCATTGCAGGCCCGATCTGGCTGAAGTAGGACTTCTGCTCTGGGTGTGCTACTTTGCCCTAGAGCTGAAAGGCAAAACGTGCAGGCTTCTTTCCAAAGGGCGAGTTGGGCCCCACAGCATCTTGCTTCCAGCTCTTTGGGAAGCTGAGAAACAACTGGCTCTGCACAGTGCTCTTACAGCCTAGTGGGAACATCTCTTCCAAAGGGCTGTGAAACGCAGTTTCTTTGCAGGCCTGATCTGGCTGAAGTAGGACTTCTGCTCTGGGTGTGCTGCTTTGCCCTAGAGCTGAAAGGCACAACGTGCAGGCTTCTTTCCAAAGGGCGAGTTGGGCCCCACAGCATCTTGCTTCCAGCTCTTTGGGAAGCTAAGAAACAACTCGCTCTGCACAGTGCTCTTACAGCCTACGGGGAACATCTCTTCCAAAGGCCTGTGAAACGCAGTTTCTTTGCAGGCCTGATCTGGCTGAAGTAGGACTTCTGCTCTGGGTGTGCTACTTTGCCCTAGAGCTGAAAGGCACAACGTGCAGGCTTCTTTCCAAAGGGCGAGTTGGGCCCCACAGCATCTTGCTTCCAGCTCTTTGGGAAGCTAAGAAACAACTCGCTCTTCACAGTGCTCTTACAGTGTAGTGGGAACATCTCTTCCAAAGGCCTGTGAAACGCAGTTTCTTTGCAGGCCTGATCTGGCTGAAGTAGGACTTCTGCTCTGGGCGTGCTACTTTGCCCTAGAGCTGAAAGGCACAACGTGCAGGCTTCTTTCCAAAGGGCGAGTTGGTCCCCACAGCATCTTGCTTCCAGCTCTTTGGGAAGCTAAGAAACAACTCGCTCTGCACAGCGCTCTTACAGCCTACGGGGAACATCTCTTCCAAAGGCCTGTGAAACGCAGTTTCCTTGCAGGCCTGATCTGGCTGAAGTAGGACTTCTGCTCTGGGTGTGCTACTTTGCCCTAGAGCTGAAAGGCGCAACGTGCAGGCTTCTTTCCAAAGGGCGAGTTGGGCCCCACAGCATCTTGCTTCCAGCTCTTTGGGAAGCTAAGAAACAACTCGCTCTGCACAGTGCTCTTACAGCCTACTGGGAGCATCTCTTCCAAAGGCTTGTGAAATGCAGTTTCTTTGCAGGCCTGATCTGGCTGAAGTAGGACTTCTGCTCTGGGTGTGCTACTTTGCTCTAGAGCTGAAAGGCACAACGTGCAGGCTTCTTTCCAAAGGGCGAGTTGGGCCCCACAGCATCTTGCTTCCAGCTCTTTGGGAAGCTAAGAAACAACTCGCTCTGCACAGTGCTCTTACAGCCTACCGGGAACATCTCTTCCAAAGGCCTGTGAAACGCAGTTTCTTTGCAGGCCTGATCTGGCTGAAGTAGGACTTCTGCTCTTGGTGTGCTACTTTGCCCTAGAGCTGAAAGGCGCAACGTGCTGGCTTCTTTCCAAAGGGCGAGTTGGGCCCCACAGCATCTTGCTTCCAGCTCTTTGGGAAGCTAAGAAACAACTCGCTCTGCACAGTGCTCTTACAGCCTACCGGGAACATCTCTTCCAAAGGCCTGTGAAACGCAGTTTCTTTGCAGGCCTGAGCTGGCTGAAGTAGGACTTCTGCTCTGGGTGTGCTACTTTGCCCTAGAGCTGAAAGGCACAACGTGCAGGCTTCTTTCCAAAGGGCGAGTTGGGCCCCACAGCATCTTGCTTCCAGCTCTTTGGGAAGCTGAGAAACAACTCGCTCTGCACAGTGCTCTTACAGCCTAGTGGGAACATCTCTTCCAAAGGCCTGTGAAACGCAGTTTCTTTGCAGGCCCGATCTGGCTGAAGTAGGACTTCTGCTCTGGGTGTGCTACTTTGCCCTAGAGCTGAAAGGCACAACGTACAGGTTTCTTTCCAAAGGGCGAGTTGGACCCCACAGCATCTTGCTTCCAGCTCTTTGGGAAGCTAAGAAACAACTCGCTCTGCACAGTGCTCTTACAGCCTATGGGGAACATCTCTTCCAAAGGCCTGTGAAACGCAGTTTCTTTGCAGGCCTGATCTGGCTGAAGTAGGACTTCTGCTCTGGGTGTGCTACTTTGCCCTAGAGGTGAAAGGCACAACGTGCAGGCTTCTTTCCAAAGGGCGAGTTGGGCCCCACAGCATCTTGCTTCCAGCTCTTTGGGAAGCTAAGAAACAACTCGCTCTGCACAGTGCTCTTACAGCCTACGGGGAACATCTCTTCCAAAGGCCTGTGAAACGCAGTTTCTTTGCAGGCCTGATCTGGCTGAAGTAGGACTTCTGCTCTGGGTGTGCTACTTTGCCCTAGAGCTGAAAGGCACAACGTGCAGGCTTCTTTCCAAAGGGCGAGTTGGGCCCCACAGCATCTTGCTTCCAGCTCTTTGGGAAGCTAAGAAACAACTCGCTCTGCACAGTGCTCTTACAGCCTAGAGGGAACATGTCTTCCAAAGGCCTGTGAAACGCAGTTTCTTTGCAGGCCTGATCTGGCTGAAGTAGGACTTCTGCTCTGGGTGTGCTACTTTGCCCTAGAGCTGAAAGGCGCAACTTGCAGGCTTCTTTCCAAAGGGCGAGTTGGGCCCCACAGCATCTTGCTTCCAGCTCTTTGGGAAGCTAAGAAACAACTCGCTCTGCAGAGTGCTCTTACAGCCTAGTGGGAACATCTCTTCCAAAGGCCTGTGAAACGCAGTTTCTTTGCAGGCCCGATCTGGCTGAAGTAGGACTTCTGCTCTGGGCGTGCTACTTTGCCCTAGAGCTGAAAGGCGCAACTTGCAGGCTTCTTTCCAAAGGGCGAGTTGGGCCGCACAGCATCTTGCTTCCAGCTCTTTGGGAAGCTAAGAAACAACTCGCTCTGCACAGTGCTCTTACAGCCTAGTGGGAACATCTCTTCCAAAGGCCTGTGAAACGCAGTTTCTTTGCAGGCCCGATCTGGCTGAAGTAGGACTTCTGCTCTGGGCGTGCTACTTTGCCCTAGAGCTGAAAGGCACAACGTGCAGGCTTCTTTCCAAAGGGCGAGTTGGGCCCCACAGCATCTTGCTTCCAGCTCTTTGGGAAGCTAAGAAACAACTCGCTCTGCACAGTGCTCTTACAGCCTAGTGGGAACATCTCTTCCAAAGGCCTGTGAAACGCAGTTTCATTGCAGGCCCGATCTGGCTGAAGTAGGACTTCTGCTCTGGGTGTGCTACTTTGCCCTAGAGCTGAAAGGCAAAACGTGCAGGCTTCTTTCCAAAGGGCGAGTTGGGCCCCACAGCATCTTGCTTCCAGCTCTTTGGGAAGCTGAGAAACAACTCGCTCTGCACAGTGCTCTTACAGCCTAGTGGGAACATCTCTTCCAAAGGGCTGTGAAACGCAGTTTCTTTGCAGGCCTGATCTGGCTGAAGTAGGACTTCTGCTCTGGGTGTGCTGCTTTGCCCTAGAGCTGAAAGGCACAACGTGCAGGCTTCTTTCCAAAGGGCGAGTTGGGCCCCACAGCATCTTGCTTCCAGCTCTTTGGGAAGCTAAGAAACAACTCGCTCTGCACAGTGCTCTTACAGCCTACGGGGAACATCTCTTCCAAAGGCCTGTGAAACGCAGTTTCTTTGCAGGCCTGATCTGGCTGAAGTAGGACTTCTGCTCTGGGTGTGCTACTTTGCCCTAGAGCTGAAAGGCACAACGTGCAGGCTTCTTTCCAAAGGGCGAGTTGGGCCCCACAGCATCTTGCTTCCAGCTCTTTGGGAAGCTAAGAAACAACTCGCTCTTCACAGTGCTCTTACAGTGTAGTGGGAACATCTCTTCCAAAGGCCTGTGAAACGCAGTTTCTTTGCAGGCCTGATCTGGCTGAAGTAGGACTTCTGCTCTGGGCGTGCTACTTTGCCCTAGAGCTGAAAGGCACAACGTGCAGGCTTCTTTCCAAAGGGCGAGTTGGGCCCCACAGCATCTTGCTTCCAGCTCTTTGGGAAGCTAAGAAACAACTCGCTCTGCACAGCGCTCTTACAGCCTACGGGGAACATCTCTTCCAAAGGCCTGTGAAACGCAGTTTCTTTGCAGGCCTGATCTGGCTGAAGTAGGACTTCTGCTCTGGGTGTGCTACTTTGCCCTAGAGCTGAAAGGCACAACGTGCAGGCTTCTTTCCAAAGGGCGAGTTGGGCCCCACAGCATCTTGCTTCCAGCTCTTTGGGAAGCTAAGAAACAACTCGCTCTTCACAGTGCTCTTACAGTGTAGTGGGAACATCTCTTCCAAAGGCCTGTGAAACGCAGTTTCTTTGCAGGCCTGATCTGGCTGAAGTAGGACTTCTGCTCTGGGCGTGCTACTTTGCCCTAGAGCTGAAAGGCACAACGTGCAGGCTTCTTTCCAAAGGGCGAGTTGGGCCCCACAGCATCTTGCTTCCAGCTCTTTGGGAAGCTAAGAAACAACTCGCTCTGCACAGCGCTCTTACAGCCTACGGGGAACATCTCTTCCAAAGGCCTGTGAAACGCAGTTTCCTTGCAGGCCTGATCTGGCTGAAGTAGGACTTCTGCTCTGGGTGTGCTACTTTGCCCTAGAGCTGAAAGGCACAACGTGCAGGCTTCTTTCCAAAGGGCGAGTTGGGCCCCACAGCATCTTGCTTCCAGCTCTTTGGGAAGCTAAGAAACAACTCGCTCTGCACAGTGCTCTTACAGCCTAGTGGGAACATCTCTTCCAAAGGCCTGTGAAACGCAGTTTCATTGCAGGCCCGATCTGGCTGAAGTAGGACTTCTGCTCTGGGTGTGCTACTTTGCCCTAGAGCTGAAAGGCAAAACGTGCAGGCTTCTTTCCAAAGGGCGAGTTGGGCCCCACAGCATCTTGCTTCCAGCTCTTTGGGAAGCTGAGAAACAACTCGCTCTGCACAGTGCTCTTACAGCCTAGTGGGAACATCTCTTCCAAAGGGCTGTGAAACGCAGTTTCTTTGCAGGCCTGATCTGGCTGAAGTAGGACTTCTGCTCTGGGTGTGCTGCTTTGCCCTAGAGCTGAAAGGCACAACGTGCAGGCTTCTTTCCAAAGGGCGAGTTGGGCCCCACAGCATCTTGCTTCCAGCTCTTTGGGAAGCTAAGAAACAACTCGCTCTGCACAGTGCTCTTACAGCCTACGGGGAACATCTCTTCCAAAGGCCTGTGAAACGCAGTTTCTTTGCAGGCCTGATCTGGCTGAAGTAGGACTTCTGCTCTGGGTGTGCTACTTTGCCCTAGAGCTGAAAGGCACAACGTGCAGGCTTCTTTCCAAAGGGCGAGTTGGGCCCCACAGCATCTTGCTTCCAGCTCTTTGGGAAGCTAAGAAACAACTCGCTCTTCACAGTGCTCTTACAGTGTAGTGGGAACATCTCTTCCAAAGGCCTGTGAAACGCAGTTTCTTTGCAGGCCTGATCTGGCTGAAGTAGGACTTCTGCTCTGGGCGTGCTACTTTGCCCTAGAGCTGAAAGGCACAACGTGCAGGCTTCTTTCCAAAGGGCGAGTTGGGCCCCACAGCATCTTGCTTCCAGCTCTTTGGGAAGCTAAGAAACAACTCGCTCTGCACAGCGCTCTTACAGCCTACGGGGAACATCTCTTCCAAAGGCCTGTGAAACGCAGTTTCCTTGCAGGCCTGATCTGGCTGAAGTAGGACTTCTGCTCTGGGTGTGCTACTTTGCCCTAGAGCTGAAAGGCGCAACGTGCAGGCTTCTTTCCAAAGGGCGAGTTGGGCCCCACAGCATCTTGCTTCCAGCTCTTTGGGAAGCTAAGAAACAACTCGCTCTGCACAGTGCTCTTACAGCCTAGTGGGAACATCTCTTCCAAAGGCCTGTGAAATGCAGTTTCTTTGCAGGCCTGATCTGGCTGAAGTAGGACTTCTGCTCTGGGTGTGCTACTTTGCTCTAGAGCTGAAAGGCACAACGTGCAGGCTTCTTTCCAAAGGGCGAGTTGGGCCCCACAGCATCTTGCTTCCAGCTCTTTGGGAAGCTAAGAAACAACTCGCTCTGCCCAGTGCTCTTACAGCCTAGTGGGAACATCTCTTCCAAAGGCCTGTGAAACGCAGTTTCTTTGCAGGCCTGATCTGGCTGAAGTAGGACTTCTGCTCTTGGTGTGCTACTTTGCCCTAGAGCTGAAAGGCGCAACGTGCTGGCTTCTTTCCAAAGGGCGAGTTGGGCCCCACAGCATCTTGCTTCCAGCTCTTTGGGAAGCTAAGAAACAACTCGCTCTGCACAGTGCTCTTACAGCCTACCGGGAACATCTCTTCCAAAGGCCTGTGAAACGCAGTTTCTTTGCAGGCCTGAGCTGGCTGAAGTAGGACTTCTGCTCTGGGTGTGCTACTTTGCCCTAGAGCTGAAAGGCACAACGTGCAGGCTTCTTTCCAAAGGGCGAGTTGGGCCCCACAGCATCTTGCTTCCAGCTCTTTGGGAAGCTGAGAAACAACTCGCTCTGCACAGTGCTCTTACAGCCTAGTGGGAACATCTCTTCCAAAGGCCTGTGAAACGCAGTTTCTTTGCAGGCCCGATCTGGCTGAAGTAGGACTTCTGCTCTGGGTGTGCTACTTTGCCCTAGAGCTGAAAGGCACAACGTGCAGGTTTCTTTCCAAAGGGCGAGTTGGACCCCACAGCATCTTGCTTCCAGCTCTTTGGGAAGCTAAGAAACAACTCGCTCTGCACAGTGCTCTTACAGCCTATGGGGAACATCTCTTCCAAAGGCCTGTGAAACGCAGTTTCTTTGCAGGCCTGATCTGGCTGAAGTAGGACTTCTGCTCTGGGTGTGCTACTTTGCCCTAGAGGTGAAAGGCACAACGTGCAGGCTTCTTTCCAAAGGGCGAGTTGGGCCCCACAGCATCTTGCTTCCAGCTCTTTGGGAAGCTAAGAAACAACTCGCTCTGCACAGCGCTCTTACAGCCTACCGGGAAGATCTCTTCCAAAGGCCAGTGAAACGCAGTTTCTTTGCAGGCCTGATCTGGCTGAAGTAGGACTTCTGCTCTGGGTGTGCTACTTTGCCCTAGAGCTGAAAGGCACAACGTGCAGGCTTCTTTCCAAAGGTCGAGTTGGGCCCCACAGCATCTTGCTTCCAGCTCTTTGGGAAGCTAAGAAACAACTCGCTCTGCACAGTGCTCTTACAGCCTAGTGGGAACATCTCTTCCAAAGGCCTGTGAAACGCAGTTTCTTTGCAGGCCTGATCTGGCTGAAGTAGGACTTCTGCTCTGGGTGTGCTACTTTGCCCTAGAGCTGAAAGGCGCAACTTGCAGGCTTCTTTCCAAAGGGCGAGTTGGGCCCCACAGCATCTTGCTTCCAGCTCTTTGGGAAGCTAAGAAACAACTCGCTCTGCACAGTGCTCTTACAGCCTAGTGGGAACATCTCTTCCAAAGGCCTGTGAAACGCAGTTTCTTTGCATTCCCGATCTGGCTGAAGTAGGACTTCTGCTCTTGGTGTGCTACTTTGCCCTAGAGCTGAAAGGCACAACGTGCAGGCTTCTTTCCAAAGGGCGAGTTGGGCCCCACAGCATCTTGCTTCCAGCTCTTTGGGAAGCTAAGAAACAACTCGCTCTGCACAGTGCTCTTACAGCCTACCGGGAACATCTCTTCCAAAGGCCTGTGCAACGCAGTTTCTTTGCAGGCCTGATCTGGCTGAAGTAGGACTTCTGCTCTGCGTGTGCTACTTTGCCCTAGAGCTGAAAGGCACAACGTGCAGGCTTCTTTCCAAAGGGCGAGTTGGGCCCCACAGCATCTTGCTTCCAGCTCTTTGGGAAGCTAAGAAACAACTCGCTCTGCACAGTGCTCTTACAGCCTACGGGGAACATCTCTTCCAAAGGCCTGTGAAACGCAGTTTCTTTGCAGGCCTGAGCTGGCTGAAGTAGGACTTCTGCTCTGGGTGTGCTACTTTGCCCTAGAGCTGAAAGGCACAACGTGCAGGCTTCTTTCCAAAGGGCGAGTTGGGCCCCACAGCATCTTGCTTCCAGCTCTTTGGGAAGCTAAGAAACAACTCGCTCTGCACAGCGCTCTTACAGCCTACCGGGAAGATCTCTTCCAAAGGCCAGTGAAACGCAGTTTCTTTGCAGGCCTGATCTGGCTGAAGTAGGACTTCTGCTCTGGGTGTGCTACTTTGCCCTAGAGCTGAAAGGCACAACGTGCAGGCTTCTTTCCAAAGGGCGAGTTGGGCCCCACAGCATCTTGCTTCCAGCTCTTTGGGAAGCTAAGAAACAACTCGCTCTGCACAGTGCTCTTACAGCCTAGTGGGAACATCTCTTCCAAAGGCCTGTGAAACGCAGTTTCTTTGCAGGCCTGATCTGGCTGAAGTAGGACTTCTGCTCTGGGTGTGCTACTTTGCCCTAGAGCTGAAAGGCGCAACTTGCAGGCTTCTTTCCAAAGGGCGAGTTGGGCCCCACAGCATCTTGCTTCCAGCTCTTTGGGAAGCTAAGAAACAACTCGCTCTGCACAGTGCTCTTACAGCCTAGTGGGAACATCTCTTCCAAAGGCCTGTGAAACGCAGTTTCTTTGCAGGCCCGATCTGGCTGAAGTAGGACTTCTGCTCTTGGTGTGCTACTTTGCCCTAGAGCTGAAAGGCACAACGTGCAGGCTTCTTTCCAAAGGGCGAGTTGGGCCCCACAGCATCTTGCTTCCAGCTCTTTGGGAAGCTAAGAAACAACTCGCTCTGCACAGTGCTCTTACAGCCTACCGGGAACATCTCTTCCAAAGGCCTGTGCAACGCAGTTTCTTTGCAGGCCTGATCTGGCTGAAGTAGGACTTCTGCTCTGGGTGTGCTACTTTGCCCTAGAGCTGAAAGGCACAACGTGCAGGCTTCTTTCCAAAGGGCGAGTTGGGCCCCACAGCATCTTGCTTCCAGCTCTTTGGGAAGCTAAGAAACAACTCGCTCTGCACAGTGCTCTTACAGCCTACGGGGAACATCTCTTCCAAAGGCCTGTGAAACGCAGTTTCTTTGCAGGCCTGATCTGGCTGAAGTAGGACTTCTGCTCTGGGTGTGCTACTTTGCCCTAGAGCTGAAAGGCACAACGTGCAGGCTTCTTTCCAAAGGGCGAGTTGGGCCCCACAGCATCTTGCTTCCAGCTCTTTGGGAAGCTAAGAAACAACTCGCTCTGCACAGTGCTCTTACAGCCTACGGGGAACATCTCTTCCAAAGGCCTGTGAAACGCAGTTTCTTTGCAGGCCTGATCTGGCTGAAGTAGGACTTCTGCTCTGGGTGTGCTACTTTGCCCTAGAGCTGAAAGGCACAACGTGCAGGCTTCTTTCCAAAGGGCGAGTTGGGCCCCACAGCATCTTGCTTCCAGCTCTTTGGGAAGCTAAGAAACAACTCGCTCTGCACAGTGCTCTTACAGCCTAGAGGGAACATCTCTTCCAAAGGCCTGTGAAACGCAGTTTCTTTGCAGGCCTGATCTGGCTGAAGTAGGACTTCTGCTCTGGGTGTGCTACTTTGCCCTAGAGCTGAAAGGCGCAACTTGCAGGCTTCTTTCCAAAGGGCGAGTTGGGCCCCACAGCATCTTGCTTCCAGCTCTTTGGGAAGCTAAGAAACAACTCGCTCTGCACAGTGCTCTTACAGCCTAGTGGGAACATCTCTTCCAAAGGCCTGTGAAACGCAGTTTCTTTGCAGGCCCGATCTGGCTGAAGTAGGACTTCTGCTCTGGGCGTGCTACTTTGCCCTAGAGCTGAAAGGCGCAACTTGCAGGCTTCTTTCCAAAGGGCGAGTTGGGCCCCACAGCATCTTGCTTCCAGCTCTTTGGGAAGCTAAGAAACAACTCGCTCTGCACAGTGCTCTTACAGCCTAGTGGGAACATCTCTTCCAAAGGCCTGTGAAACGCAGTTTCTTTGCAGGCCTGATCTGGCTGAAGTAGGACTTCTGCTCTGGGCGTGCTACTTTGCCCTAGAGCTGAAAGGCACAACGTGCAGGCTTCTTTCCAAAGGGCGAGTAGGGCCCCACAGCATCTTGCTTCCAGCTCTTTGGGAAGCTAAGAAACAACTCGCTCTGCACAGTGCTCTTACAGCCTAGTGGGAACATCTCTTCCAAAGGCCTGTGAAACGCAGTTTCATTGCAGGCCCGATCTGGCTGAAGTAGGACTTCTGCTCTGGGTGTGCTACTTTGCCCTAGAGCTGAAAGGCAAAACGTGCAGGCTTCTTTCCAAAGGGCGAGTTGGGCCCCACAGCATCTTGCTTCCAGCTCTTTGGGAAGCTGAGAAACAACTCGCTCTGCACAGTGCTCTTACAGCCTAGTGGGAACATCTCTTCCAAAGGGCTGTGAAACGCAGTTTCTTTGCAGGCCTGATCTGGCTGAAGTAGGACTTCTGCTCTGGGTGTGCTGCTTTGCCCTAGAGCTGAAAGGCACAACGTGCAGGCTTCTTTCCAAAGGGCGAGTTGGGCCCCACAGCATCTTGCTTCCAGCTCTTTGGGAAGCTAAGAAACAACTCGCTCTGCACAGTGCTCTTACAGCCTACGGGGAACATCTCTTCCAAAGGCCTGTGAAACGCAGTTTCTTTGCAGGCCTGATCTGGCTGAAGTAGGACTTCTGCTCTGGGTGTGCTACTTTGCCCTAGAGCTGAAAGGCACAACGTGCAGGCTTCTTTCCAAAGGGCGAGTTGGGCCCCACAGCATCTTGCTTCCAGCTCTTTGGGAAGCTAAGAAACAACTCGCTCTTCACAGTGCTCTTACAGTGTAGTGGGAACATCTCTTCCAAAGGCCTGTGAAACGCAGTTTCTTTGCAGGCCTGATCTGGCTGAAGTAGGACTTCTGCTCTGGGCGTGCTACTTTGCCCTAGAGCTGAAAGGCACAACGTGCAGGCTTCTTTCCAAAGGGCGAGTTGGGCCCCACAGCATCTTGCTTCCAGCTCTTTGGGAAGCTAAGAAACAACTCGCTCTGCACAACGCTCTTACAGCCTACGGGGAACATCTCTTCCAAAGGCCTGTGAAACGCAGTTTCCTTGCAGGCCTGATCTGGCTGAAGTAGGACTTCTGCTCTGGGTGTGCTACTTTGCCCTAGAGCTGAAAGGCACAACGTGCAGGCTTCTTTCCAAAGGGCGAGTTGGGCCCCACAGCATCTTGCTTCCAGCTCTTTGGGAAGCTAAGAAACAACTCGCTCTGCACAGTGCTCTTACAGCCTAGTGGGAACATCTCTTCCAAAGGCCTGTGAAACGCAGTTTCATTGCAGGCCCGATCTGGCTGAAGTAGGACTTCTGCTCTGGGTGTGCTACTTTGCCCTAGAGCTGAAAGGCAAAACGTGCAGGCTTCTTTCCAAAGGGCGAGTTGGGCCCCACAGCATCTTGCTTCCAGCTCTTTGGGAAGCTGAGAAACAACTCGCTCTGCACAGTGCTCTTACAGCCTAGTGGGAACATCTCTTCCAAAGGGCTGTGAAACGCAGTTTCTTTGCAGGCCTGATCTGGCTGAAGTAGGACTTCTGCTCTGGGTGTGCTGCTTTGCCCTAGAGCTGAAAGGCACAACGTGCAGGCTTCTTTCCAAAGGGCGAGTTGGGCCCCACAGCATCTTGCTTCCAGCTCTTTGGGAAGCTAAGAAACAACTCGCTCTGCACAGTGCTCTTACAGCCTACGGGGAACATCTCTTCCAAAGGCCTGTGAAACGCAGTTTCTTTGCAGGCCTGATCTGGCTGAAGTAGGACTTCTGCTCTGGGTGTGCTACTTTGCCCTAGAGCTGAAAGGCACAACGTGCAGGCTTCTTTCCAAAGGGCGAGTTGGGCCCCACAGCATCTTGCTTCCAGCTCTTTGGGAAGCTAAGAAACAACTCGCTCTTCACAGTGCTCTTACAGTGTAGTGGGAACATCTCTTCCAAAGGCCTGTGAAACGCAGTTTCTTTGCAGGCCTGATCTGGCTGAAGTAGGACTTCTGCTCTGGGCGTGCTACTTTGCCCTAGAGCTGAAAGGCACAACGTGCAGGCTTCTTTCCAAAGGGCGAGTTGGGCCCCACAGCATCTTGCTTCCAGCTCTTTGGGAAGCTAAGAAACAACTCGCTCTGCACAGCGCTCTTACAGCCTACGGGGAACATCTCTTCCAAAGGCCTGTGAAACGCAGTTTCCTTGCAGGCCTGATCTGGCTGAAGTAGGACTTCTGCTCTGGGTGTGCTACTTTGCCCTAGAGCTGAAAGGCGCAACGTGCAGGCTTCTTTCCAAAGGGCGAGTTGGGCCCCACAGCATCTTGCTTCCAGCTCTTTGGGAAGCTAAGAAACAACTCGCTCTGCACAGTGCTCTTACAGCCTAGTGGGAACATCTCTTCCAAAGGCCTGTGAAATGCAGTTTCTTTGCAGGCCTGATCTGGCTGAAGTAGGACTTCTGCTCTGGGTGTGCTACTTTGCTCTAGAGCTGAAAGGCACAACGTGCAGGCTTCTTTCCAAAGGGCGAGTTGGGCCCCACAGCATCTTGCTTCCAGCTCTTTGGGAAGCTAAGAAACAACTCGCTCTGCCCAGTGCTCTTACAGCCTAGTGGGAACATCTCTTCCAAAGGCCTGTGAAACGCAGTTTCTTTGCAGGCCTGATCTGGCTGAAGTAGGACTTCTGCTCTTGGTGTGCTACTTTGCCCTAGAGCTGAAAGGCGCAACGTGCTGGCTTCTTTCCAAAGGGCGAGTTGGGCCCCACAGCATCTTGCTTCCAGCTCTTTGGGAAGCTAAGAAACAACTCGCTCTGCACAGTGCTCTTACAGCCTACCGGGAACATCTCTTCCAAAGGCCTGTGAAACGCAGTTTCTTTGCAGGCCTGAGCTGGCTGAAGTAGGACTTCTGCTCTGGGTGTGCTACTTTGCCCTAGAGCTGAAAGGCACAACGTGCAGGCTTCTTTCCAAAGGGCGAGTTGGGCCCCACAGCATCTTGCTTCCAGCTCTTTGGGAAGCTGAGAAACAACTCGCTCTGCACAGTGCTCTTACAGCCTAGTGGGAACATCTCTTCCAAAGGCCTGTGAAACGCAGTTTCTTTGCAGGCCCGATCTGGCTGAAGTAGGACTTCTGCTCTGGGTGTGCTACTTTGCCCTAGAGCTGAAAGGCACAACGTGCAGGTTTCTTTCCAAAGGGCGAGTTGGACCCCACAGCATCTTGCTTCCAGCTCTTTGGGAAGCTAAGAAACAACTCGCTCTGCACAGTGCTCTTACAGCCTATGGGGAACATCTCTTCCAAAGGCCTGTGAAACGCAGTTTCTTTGCAGGCCTGATCTGGCTGAAGTAGGACTTCTGCTCTGGGTGTGCTACTTTGCCCTAGAGGTGAAAGGCACAACGTGCAGGCTTCTTTCCAAAGGGCGAGTTGGGCCCCACAGCATCTTGCTTCCAGCTCTTTGGGAAGCTAAGAAACAACTCGCTCTGCACAGCGCTCTTACAGCCTACCGGGAAGATCTCTTCCAAAGGCCAGTGAAACGCAGTTTCTTTGCAGGCCTGATCTGGCTGAAGTAGGACTTCTGCTCTGGGTGTGCTACTTTGCCCTAGAGCTGAAAGGCACAACGTGCAGGCTTCTTTCCAAAGGTCGAGTTGGGCCCCACAGCATCTTGCTTCCAGCTCTTTGGGAAGCTAAGAAACAACTCGCTCTGCACAGTGCTCTTACAGCCTAGTGGGAACATCTCTTCCAAAGGCCTGTGAAACGCAGTTTCTTTGCAGGCCTGATCTGGCTGAAGTAGGACTTCTGCTCTGGGTGTGCTACTTTGCCCTAGAGCTGAAAGGCGCAACTTGCAGGCTTCTTTCCAAAGGGCGAGTTGGGCCCCACAGCATCTTGCTTCCAGCTCTTTGGGAAGCTAAGAAACAACTCGCTCTGCACAGTGCTCTTACAGCCTAGTGGGAACATCTCTTCCAAAGGCCTGTGAAACGCAGTTTCTTTGCAGGCCCGATCTGGCTGAAGTAGGACTTCTGCTCTTGGTGTGCTACTTTGCCCTAGAGCTGAAAGGCACAACGTGCAGGCTTCTTTCCAAAGGGCGAGTTGGGCCCCACAGCATCTTGCTTCCAGCTCTTTGGGAAGCTAAGAAACAACTCGCTCTGCACAGTGCTCTTACAGCCTACCGGGAACATCTCTTCCAAAGGCCTGTGCAACGCAGTTTCTTTGCAGGCCTGATCTGGCTGAAGTAGGACTTCTGCTCTGGGTGTGCTACTTTGCCCTAGAGCTGAAAGGCACAACGTGCAGGCTTCTTTCCAAAGGGCGAGTTGGGCCCCACAGCATCTTGCTTCCAGCTCTTTGGGAAGCTAAGAAACAACTCGCTCTGCACAGTGCTCTTACAGCCTACGGGGAACATCTCTTCCAAAGGCCTGTGAAACGCAGTTTCTTTGCAGGCCTGAGCTGGCTGAAGTAGGACTTCTGCTCTGGGTGTGCTACTTTGCCCTAGAGCTGAAAGGCACAACGTGCAGGCTTCTTTCCAAAGGGCGAGTTGGGCCCCACAGCATCTTGCTTCCAGCTCTTTGGGAAGCTAAGAAACAACTCGCTCTGCACAGCGCTCTTACAGCCTACCGGGAAGATCTCTTCCAAAGGCCAGTGAAACGCAGTTTCTTTGCAGGCCTGATCTGGCTGAAGTAGGACTTCTGCTCTGGGTGTGCTACTTTGCCCTAGAGCTGAAAGGCACAACGTGCAGGCTTCTTTCCAAAGGGCGAGTTGGGCCCCACAGCATCTTGCTTCCAGCTCTTTGGGAAGCTAAGAAACAACTCGCTCTGCACAGTGCTCTTACAGCCTAGTGGGAACATCTCTTCCAAAGGCCTGTGAAACGCAGTTTCTTTGCAGGCCTGATCTGGCTGAAGTAGGACTTCTGCTCTGGGTGTGCTACTTTGCCCTAGAGCTGAAAGGCGCAACTTGCAGGCTTCTTTCCAAAGGGCGAGTTGGGCCCCACAGCATCTTGCTTCCAGCTCTTTGGGAAGCTAAGAAACAACTCGCTCTGCACAGTGCTCTTACAGCCTAGTGGGAACATCTCTTCCAAAGGCCTGTGAAACGCAGTTTCTTTGCAGGCCCGATCTGGCTGAAGTAGGACTTCTGCTCTTGGTGTGCTACTTTGCCCTAGAGCTGAAAGGCACAACGTGCAGGCTTCTTTCCAAAGGGCGAGTTGGGCCCCACAGCATCTTGCTTCCAGCTCTTTGGGAAGCTAAGAAACAACTCGCTCTGCACAGTGCTCTTACAGCCTACCGGGAACATCTCTTCCAAAGGCCTGTGCAACGCAGTTTCTTTGCAGGCCTGATCTGGCTGAAGTAGGACTTCTGCTCTGGGTGTGCTACTTTGCCCTAGAGCTGAAAGGCACAACGTGCAGGCTTCTTTCCAAAGGGCGAGTTGGGCCCCACAGCATCTTGCTTCCAGCTCTTTGGGAAGCTAAGAAACAACTCGCTCTGCACAGTGCTCTTACAGCCTACGGGGAACATCTCTTCCAAAGGCCTGTGAAACGCAGTTTCTTTGCAGGCCTGATCTGGCTGAAGTAGGACTTCTGCTCTGGGTGTGCTACTTTGCCCTAGAGCTGAAAGGCACAACGTGCAGGCTTCTTTCCAAAGGGCGAGTTGGGCCCCACAGCATCTTGCTTCCAGCTCTTTGGGAAGCTAAGAAACAACTCGCTCTGCACAGTGCTCTTACAGCCTACCGGGAACATCTCTTCCAAAGGCCTGTGAAACGCAGTTTCTTTGCAGGCCTGATCTGGCTGAAGTAGGACTTCTGCTCTGGGTGTGCTACTTTGCCCTAGAGCTGAAAGGCACAACGTGCAGGCTTCTTTCCAAAGGGCGAGTTGGGCCCCACAGCATCTTGCTTCCAGCTCTTTGGGAAGCTAAGAAACAACTCGCTCTGCACAGTGCTCTTACAGCCTAGAGGGAACATCTCTTCCAAAGGCCTGTGAAACGCAGTTTCTTTGCAGGCCTGATCTGGCTGAAGTAGGACTTCTGCTCTGGGTGTGCTACTTTGCCCTAGAGCTGAAAGGCGCAACTTGCAGGCTTCTTTCCAAAGGGCGAGTTGGGCCCCACAGCATCTTGCTTCCAGCTCTTTGGGAAGCTAAGAAACAACTCGCTCTGCACAGTGCTCTTACAGCCTAGTGGGAACATCTCTTCCAAAGGCCTGTGAAACGCAGTTTCTTTGCAGGCCCGATCTGGCTGAAGTAGGACTTCTGCTCTGGGCGTGCTACTTTGCCCTAGAGCTGAAAGGCGCAACTTGCAGGCTTCTTTCCAAAGGGCGAGTTGGGCCCCACAGCATCTTGCTTCCAGCTCTTTGGGAAGCTAAGAAACAACTCGCTCTGCACAGTGCTCTTACAGCCTAGTGGGAACATCTCTTCCAAAGGCCTGTGAAACGCAGTTTCTTTGCAGGCCTGATCTGGCTGAAGTAGGACTTCTGCTCTGGGCGTGCTACTTTGCCCTAGAGCTGAAAGGCACAACGTGCAGGCTTCTTTCCAAAGGGCGAGTAGGGCCCCACAGCATCTTGCTTCCAGCTCTTTGGGAAGCTAAGAAACAACTCGCTCTGCACAGTGCTCTTACAGCCTAGTGGGAACATCTCTTCCAAAGGCCTGTGAAACGCAGTTTCATTGCAGGCCCGATCTGGCTGAAGTAGGACTTCTGCTCTGGGTGTGCTACTTTGCCCTAGAGCTGAAAGGCAAAACGTGCAGGCTTCTTTCCAAAGGGCGAGTTGGGCCCCACAGCATCTTGCTTCCAGCTCTTTGGGAAGCTGAGAAACAACTCGCTCTGCACAGTGCTCTTACAGCCTAGTGGGAACATCTCTTCCAAAGGGCTGTGAAACGCAGTTTCTTTGCAGGCCTGATCTGGCTGAAGTAGGACTTCTGCTCTGGGTGTGCTGCTTTGCCCTAGAGCTGAAAGGCACAACGTGCAGGCTTCTTTCCAAAGGGCGAGTTGGGCCCCACAGCATCTTGCTTCCAGCTCTTTGGGAAGCTAAGAAACAACTCGCTCTGCACAGTGCTCTTACAGCCTACGGGGAACATCTCTTCCAAAGGCCTGTGAAACGCAGTTTCTTTGCAGGCCTGATCTGGCTGAAGTAGGACTTCTGCTCTGGGTGTGCTACTTTGCCCTAGAGCTGAAAGGCACAACGTGCAGGCTTCTTTCCAAAGGGCGAGTTGGGCCCCACAGCATCTTGCTTCCAGCTCTTTGGGAAGCTAAGAAACAACTCGCTCTTCACAGTGCTCTTACAGTGTAGTGGGAACATCTCTTCCAAAGGCCTGTGAAACGCAGTTTCTTTGCAGGCCTGATCTGGCTGAAGTAGGACTTCTGCTCTGGGCGTGCTACTTTGCCCTAGAGCTGAAAGGCACAACGTGCAGGCTTCTTTCCAAAGGGCGAGTTGGGCCCCACAGCATCTTGCTTCCAGCTCTTTGGGAAGCTAAGAAACAACTCGCTCTGCACAGCGCTCTTACAGCCTACGGGGAACATCTCTTCCAAAGGCCTGTGAAACGCAGTTTCCTTGCAGGCCTGATCTGGCTGAAGTAGGACTTCTGCTCTGGGTGTGCTACTTTGCCCTAGAGCTGAAAGGCACAACGTGCAGGCTTCTTTCCAAAGGGCGAGTTGGGCCCCACAGCATCTTGCTTCCAGCTCTTTGGGAAGCTGAGAAACAACTCGCTCTGCACAGTGCTCTTACAGCCTAGTGGGAACATCTCTTCCAAAGGCCTGTGAAACGCAGTTTCTTTGCAGGCCCGATCTGGCTGAAGTAGGACTTCTGCTCTGGGTGTGCTGCTTTGCCCTAGAGCTGAAAGGCACAACGTGCAGGCTTCTTTCCAAAGGGCGAGTTGGGCCCCACAGCATCTTGCTTCCAGCTCTTTGGGAAGCTAAGAAACAACTCGCTCTGCACAGTGCTCTTACAGCCTACGGGGAACATCTCTTCCAAAGGCCTGTGAAACGCAGTTTCTTTGCAGGCCTGATCTGGCTGAAGTAGGACTTCTTCTCTGGGTGTGCTACTTTGCCCTAGAGCTGAAAGGCACAACGTGCAGGCTTCTTTCCAAAGGGCGAGTTGGGCCCCACAGCATCATGCTTCCAGCTCTTTGGGAAGCTAAGAAACAACTCGCTCTGCACAGTGCTCTTACAGCCTACCGGGAAGATCTCTTCCAAAGGCCAGTGAAACGCAGTTTCTTTGCAGGCCTGATCTGGCTGAAGTAGGACTTCTGCTCTGGGTGTGCTACTTTGCCCTAGAGCTGAAAGGCACAACGTGCAGGCTTCTTTCCAAAGGGCGAGTTGGGCCTCACAGCATCTTGCTTCCAGCTCTTTGGGAAGCTAAGAAACAACTCGCTCTGCACAGTGCTCTTACAGCCTACCGGGAAGATCTCTTCCAAAGGCCAGTGAAACGCAGTTTCTTTGCAGGCCTGATCTGGCTGAAGTAGGACTTCTGCTCTGGGTGTGCTACTTTGCCCTAGAGCTGAAAGGCACAACGTGCAGGCTTCTTTCCAAAGGGCGAGTTGGGCCCCACAGCATCTTGCTTCCAGCTCTTTGGGAAGCTAAGAAACAACTCGCTCTGCACAGTGCTCTTACAGCCTAGTGGGAACATCTCTTCCAAAGGCCTGTGAAACGCAGTTTCTTTGCAGGCCTGATCTGGCTGAAGTAGGACTTCTGCTCTGGGTGTGCTACTTTGCCCTAGAGCTGAAAGGCACAACGTGCAGGCTTCTTTCCAAAGGGCGAGTTGGGCCCCACAGCATCTTGCTTCCAGCTCTTTGGGAAGCTAAGAAACAACTCGCTCTGCACAGTGCTCTTACAGCCTATGGGCAACATCTCTTCCAAAGGCCTGTGAAACGCAGTTTCTTTGCAGGCCTGATCTGGCTGAAGTAGGACTTCTGCTCTGGGTGTGCTACTTTGCCCTAGAGCTGAAAGGCACAACGTGCAGGCTTCTTTCCAAAGGGCGAGTTGGGCCCCACAGCATCTTGCTTCCAGCTCTTTGGGAAGCTAAGAAACAACTCGCTGTGCACAGTGCTCTTACAGCCTAATGGGAACATCTCTTCCAAAGGCCTGTGAAACGCAGTTTCTTTGCAGGCCTGATCTGGCTGAAGTAGGACTTCTGCTCTGGGTCTGCTACTTTGCCCTAGAGGTGAAAGGCACAACGTGCACGCTCCTTTCCAAAGGGCGAGTTGGGCCCCACAGCATCTTGCTTCCAGCTCTTTGGGAAGCTGAGAAACAACTCGCTCTGCACAGTGCTCTTACAGCCTAGTGGGAACATCTCTTCCAAAGGCCTGTGAAACGCAGTTTCTTTGCAGGCCCGATCTGGCTGAAGTAGGACTTCTGCTCTGGGTGTGCTGCTTTGCCCTAGAGCTGAAAGGCACAACGTGCAGGCTTCTTTCCAAAGGGCGAGTTGGGCCCCACAGCATCTTGCTTCCAGCTCTTTGGGAAGCTAAGAAACAACTCGCTCTGCACAGTGCTCTTACAGCCTACGGGGAACATCTCTTCCAAAGGCCTGTGAAACGCAGTTTCTTTGCAGGCCTGATCTGGCTGAAGTAGGACTTCTTCTCTGGGTGTGCTACTTTGCCCTAGAGCTGAAAGGCACAACGTGCAGGCTTCTTTCCAAAGGGCGAGTTGGGCCCCACAGCATCTTGCTTCCAGCTCTTTGGGAAGCTAAGAAACAACTCGCTCTGCACAGTGCTCTTACAGCCTACGGGGAACATCTCTTCCAAAGGCCTGTGAAACGCAGTTTCTTTGCAGGCCTGATCTGGCTGAAGTAGGACTTCTGCTCTGGGTGTGCTACTTTGCCCTAGAGCTGAAAGGCACAACGTGCAGGCTTCTTTCCAAAGGGCGAGTTGGGCCCCACAGCATCTTGCTTCCAGCTCTTTGGGAAGCTAAGAAACAACTCGCTCTGCACAGTGCTCTTACAGCCTACCGGGAACATCTCTTCCAAAGGCCTGTGAAACGCAGTTTCTTTGCAGGCCTGATCTGGCTGAAGTAGGACTTCTGCTCTGGGTGTGCTACTTTGCCCTAGAGCTGAAAGGCACAACGTGCAGGCTTCTTTCCAAAGGGCGAGTTGGGCCCCACAGCATCTTGCTTCCAGCTCTTTGGGAAGCTAAGAAACAACTCGCTCTGCACAGTGCTCTTACAGCCTACCGGGAAGATCTCTTCCAAAGGCCAGTGAAACGCAGTTTCTTTGCAGGCCTGATCTGGCTGAAGTAGGACTTCTGCTCTGGGTGTGCTACTTTGCCCTAGAGCTGAAAGGCACAACGTGCAGGCTTCTTTCCAAAGGGCGAGTTGGGCCCCACAGCATCTTGCTTCCAGCTCTTTGGGAAGCTAAGAAACAACTCGCTCTGCACAGTGCTCTTACAGCCTAGTGGGAACATCTCTTCCAAAGGCCTGTGAAACGCAGTTTCTTTGCAGGCCTTATCTGGCTGAAGTAGGACTTCTGCTCTGGGTGTGCTACTTTGCCCTAGAGCTGAAAGGCACAACGTGCAGGCTTCTTTCCAAAGGGCGAGTTGGGCCCCACAGCATCTTGCTTCCAGCTCTTTGGGAAGCTAAGAAACAACTCGCTCTGCACAGTGCTCTTACAGCCTACGGGCAACATCTCTTCCAAAGGCCTGTGAAACGCAGTTTCTTTGCAGGCCTGATCTGGCTGAAGTAGGACTTCTGCTCTGGGTGTGCTACTTTGCCCTAGAGCTGAAAGGCACAACGTGCAGGCTTCTTTCCAAAGGGCGAGTTGGGCCCCACAGCATCTTGCTTCCAGCTCTTTGGGAAGCTAAGAAACAACTCGCTGTGCACAGTGCTCTTACAGCCTAATGGGAACATCTCTTCCAAAGGCCTGTGAAACGCAGTTTCTTTGCAGGCCTGATCTGGCTGAAGTAGGACTTCTGCTCTGGGTCTGCTACTTTGCCCTAGAGGTGAAAGGCACAACGTGCACGCTCCTTTCCAAAGGGCGAGTTGGGCCCAACAGCATCTTGCTTCCAGCTCTTTGGGAAGCTAAGAAACAACTCGCTCTGCACAGTGCTCTTACAGCCTACCGGGAACATGTCTTCCAAAGGCCTGTGAAACGCAGTTTCTTTGCAGGCCTGATCTGGCTGAAGTAGGACTTCTGCTCTGGGTGTGCTACTTTGCCCTAGAGCTGAAAGGCACAACGTGCAGGCTTCTTTCCAAAGGGCGAGTTGGGCCCCACAGCATCTTGCTTCCAGCTCTTTGGGAAGCTGAGAAACAACTCGCTCTGCACAGTGCTCTTACAGCCTAGTGGGAACATCTCTTCCAAAGGGCTGTGAAACGCAGTTTCTTTGCAGGCCTGATCTGGCTGAAGTAGGACTTCTGCTCTGGGTGTGCTGCTTTGCCCTAGAGCTGAAAGGCACAACGTGCAAGCTTCTTTCCAAAGGGCGAGTTGGGCCCCACAGCATCTTGCTTCCAGCTCTTTGGGAAGCTAAGAAACAACTCGCTCTGCACAGTGCTCTTACAGCCTAGTGGGAACATCTCTTCCAAAGGCCTGTGAAACGCAGTTTCTTTGCAGGCCTGATCTGGCTGAAGTAGGACTTCTGCTCTGGGTGTGCTACTTTGCCCTAGAGCTGAATGGCGCAACGTGCTGGCTTCTTTCCAAAGGGCGAGTTGGGCCCCACAGCATCTTGCTTCCAGCTCTTTGGGAAGCTAAGAAACAACTCGCTCTGCACAGTGCTCTTACAGCCTACCGGGAACATCTCTTCCAAAGGCCTGTGAAACGCAGTTTCTTTGCAGGCCTGAGCTGGCTGAAGTAGGACTTCTGCTCTGGGTGTGCTACTTTGCCCTAGAGCTGAAAGGCACAACGTGCAGGCTTCTTTCCAAAGGGCGAGTTGGGCCCCACAGCATCTTGCTTCCAGCTCTTTGGGAAGCTGAGAAACAACTCGCTCTGCACAGTGCTCTTACAGCCTAGTGGGAACATCTCTTCCAAAGGCCTGTGAAACGCAGTTTCTTTGCAGGCCCGATCTGGCTGAAGTAGGACTTCTGCTCTGGGTGTGCTGCTTTGCCCTAGAGCTGAAAGGCACAACGTGCAGGCTTCTTTCCAAAGGGCGAGTTGGGCCCCACAGCATCTTGCTTCCAGCTCTTTGGGAAGCTAAGAAACAACTCGCTCTGCACAGTGCTCTTACAGCCTACGGGGAACATCTCTTCCAAAGGCCTGTGAAACGCAGTTTCTTTGCAGGCCTGATCTGGCTGAAGTAGGACTTCTTCTCTGGGTGTGCTACTTTGCCCTAGAGCTGCAAGGCACAACGTGCAGGCTTCTTTCCAAAGGGCGAGTTGGGCCCCACAGCATCTTGCTTCCAGCTCTTTGGGAAGCTAAGAAACAACTCGCTCTGCACAGTGCTCTTACATCCTACGGGGAACATCTCTTCCAAAGGCCTGTGAAACGCAGTTTCTTTGCAGGCCTGATCTGGCTGAAGTAGGACTTCTGCTCTGGGTGTGCTACTTTGCCCTAGAGCTGAAAGGCACAACGTGCAGGCTTCTTTCCAAAGGGCGAGTTGGGCCCCACAGCATCTTGCTTCCAGCTCTTTGGGAAGCTAAGAAACAACTCGCTCTGCACAGTGCTCTTACAGCCTACCGGGAACATCTCTTCCAAAGGCCTGTGAAACGCAGTTTCTTTGCAGGCCTGATCTGGCTGAAGTAGGACTTCTGCTCTGGGTGTGCTACTTTGCCCTAGAGCTGAAAGGCACAACGTGCAGGCTTCTTTCCAAAGGGCGAGTTGGGCCCCACAGCATCTTGCTTCCAGCTCTTTGGGAAGCTAAGAAACCACTCGCTCTGCACAGTGCTCTTACAGCCTACCGGGAAGATCTCTTCCAAAGGCCAGTGAAACGCAGTTTCTTTGCAGGCCTGATCTGGCTGAAGTAGGACTTCTGCTCTGGGTGTGCTACTTTGCCCTAGAGCTGAAAGGCACAACGTGCAGGCTTCTTTCCAAAGGGCGAGTTGGGCCCCACAGCATCTTGCTTCCAGCTCTTTGGGAAGCTAAGAAACAACTCGCTCTGCACAGTGCTCTTACAGCCTAGTGGGAACATCTCTTCCAAAGGCCTGTGAAACGCAGTTTCTTTGCAGGCCTTATCTGGCTGAAGTAGGACTTCTGCTCTGGGTGTGCTACTTTGCCCTAGAGCTGAAAGGCACAACGTGCAGGCTTCTTTCCAAAGGGCGAGTTGGGCCCCACAGCATCTTGCTTCCAGCTCTTTGGGAAGCTAAGAAACAACTCGCTCTGCACAGTGCTCTTACAGCCTACGGGCAACATCTCTTCCAAAGGCCTGTGAAACGCAGTTTCTTTGCAGGCCTGATCTGGCTGAAGTAGGACTTCTGCTCTGGGTGTGCTACTTTGCCCTAGAGCTGAAAGGCACAACGTGCAGGCTTCTTTCCAAAGGGCGAGTTGGGCCCCACAGCATCTTGCTTCCAGCTCTTTGGGAAGCTAAGAAACAACTCGCTGTGCACAGTGCTCTTACAGCCTAATGGGAACATCTCTTCCAAAGGCCTGTGAAACGCAGTTTCTTTGCAGGCCTGATCTGGCTGAAGTAGGACTTCTGCTCTGGGTCTGCTACTTTGCCCTAGAGGTGAAAGGCACAACGTGCACGCTCCTTTCCAAAGGGCGAGTTGGGCCCAACAGCATCTTGCTTCCAGCTCTTTGGGAAGCTAAGAAACAACTCGCTCTGCACAGCGCTCTTACAGCCTACCGGGAACATGTCTTCCAAAGGCCTGTGAAACGCAGTTTCTTTGCAGGCCTGATCTGGCTGAAGTAGGACTTCTGCTCTGGGTGTGCTACTTTGCCCTAGAGCTGAAAGGCACAACGTGCAGGCTTCTTTCCAAAGGGCGAGTTGGGCCCCACAGCATCTTGCTTCCAGCTCTTTGGGAAGCTAAGAAACAACTCGCTCTGCACAGTGCTCTTACAGCCTACCGGGAACATGTCTTCCAAAGGCCTGTGAAACGCAGTTTCTTTGCAGGCCTGATCTGGATGAAGTAGGACTTCTGCTCTGGGTTGCTACTTTGCCCTAGAGCTGAGAGGCACAACGTGCAGGCTTCTTTCCAAAGGGCGAGTTGGGCCCCACAGCATCTTGCTTCCAGCTCTTTGGGAAGCTAAGAAACAACTCGCTCTGCACAGTGCTCTTACAGCCTACGGGGAACATCTCTGACAAAGGCCTGTGAAACGCAGTTTCTTTGCAGGCCTGATCTGGCTGAAGTAGGACTTCTGCTCTGGGTGTGCTACTTTGCCCTAGAGCTGAAAGGCACAACGTGCAGGCTTCTTTCCAAAGGGCGAGTTGGGCCCCACAGCATCTTGCTTCCAGCTCTTTGGGAAGCTAAGAAACAACTCGCTCTGCACAGTGCTCTTACAGCCTAGTGGGAACATCTCTTCCAAAGGCCTGTGAAACGCAGTTTCTTTGCAGGCCTGATCTGGCTGAAGTAGGACTTCTGCACTGGGTGTGCTACTTTGCCCTAGAGCTGAATGGCGCAACTTGCAGGCTTCTTTCCAAAGGGCGAGTTGGGCCCCACAGCATCTTGCTTCCAGCTCTTTGGGAAGCTAAGAAACAACTCGCTCTGCACAGTGCTCTTACAGCCTAGTGGGAACATCTCTTCCAAAGGCCTGTGAAACACAGTTTCTTTGCAGGCCCGATCTGGCTGAAGTAGGACTTCTGCTCTGGGTGTGCTACTTTGCCCTAGAGCTGAAAGGCACAACGTGCAGGCTTCTTTCCAAAGGGCGAGTTGGGCCCCACAGCATCTTGCTTCCAGCTCTTTGGGAAGCTAAGAAACAACTCGCTCTGCACAGTGCTCTTACAGACTACGGGGAACATCTCTTCCAAAGGCCAGTGAAACGCAGTTTCTTTGCAGGCCTGATCTGGCTGAAGTAGGACTTCTGCTCTGGGTGTGCTACTTTGCCCTAGAGCTGAAAGGCACAACGTGCAGGCTTCTTTCCAAAGGGCGAGTTGGGCCCCACAGCATCTTGCTTCCAGCTCTTTGGGAAGCTAAGAAACAACTCGCTCTGCACAGTGCTCTTACAGCCTACGGGGAACATCTCTTCCAAAGGCCTGTGAAACGCAGTTTCTTTGCAGGCCTGATCTGGCTGAAGTAGGACTTCTGCTCTGGGTGTGCTACTTTGCCCTAGAGCTGAAAGGCACAACGTGCAGGCTTCTTTCCAAAGGGCGAGTTGGGCCCCACAGCATCTTGCTTCCAGCTCTTTGGGAAGCTAAGAAACAACTCGCTCTGCACAGTGCTCTTACAGCCTATGGGGAATATCTCTTCCAAAGGCCTGTGAAACGCAGTTTCTTTGCAGGGCTGATCTGGCTGAAGTAGGACTTCTGCTCTGGGTGTGCTACTTTGCCCTAGAGCTGAAAGGCGCAACTTGCAGGCTTCTTTCCAAAGGGCGAGTTGGGCCCCACAGCATCTTGCTTCCAGCTCTTTGGGAAGCTAAGAAACAACTCGCTCTGCACAGTGCTCTTACAGCCTAGTGGGAACATCTCTTCCAAAGGCCTGTGAAACGCAGTTTCTTTGCAGGCCCGATCTGGCTGAAGTAGGACTTCTGCTCTGGGTGTGCTACTTTGCCCTAGAGCTGAAAGGCACAACGTGCAGGCTTCTTTCCAAAGGGCGAGTTGGGCCCCACAGCATCTTGCTTCCAGCTCTTTGGGAAGCTAAGAAACAACTCGCTCTGCACAGTGCTCTTACAGCCTAGTGGGAACATCTCTTCCAAAGGCCTGTGAAACGCAGTTTCTTTGCAGGCCCGATCTGGCTGAAGTAGGACTTCTGCTCTGGGTCTGCTACTTTGCCCTACAGGTGAAAGGCACAACGTGCAGGCTCCTTTCCAAAGGGCGAGTTGGGCCCCACAGCATCTTGCTTCCAGCTCTTTGGGAAGCTAAGAAACAACTCGCTCTGCACAGTGCTCTTACAGCCTACCGGGAACATGTCTTCCAAAGGCCTGTGAAACGCAGTTTCTTTGCAGGCCTGATCTGGCTGAAGTAGGACTTCTGCTCTGGGTGTGCTACTTTGCCCTAGAGCTGAAAGGCACAACGTGCAGGCTTCTTTCCAAAGGGCGAGTTGGGCCCCACAGCATCTTGCTTCCAGCTCTTTGGGAAGCTAAGAAACAACTCGCTCTGCACAGTGCTCTTACAGCCTAGTGGGAACATCTCTTCCAAAGTCCTGTGAAACGCAGTTTCTTTGCAGGCCTGATCTGGCTGAAGTAGGACTTCTGCTCTGGGTGTGCTACTTTGCCCTAGAGCTGAAAGGCGCAACTTGCAGGCTTCTTTCCAAAGGGCGAGTTGGGCCCCACAGCATCTTGCTTCCAGCTCTTTGGGAAGCTAAGAAACAACTCGCTCTGCACAGTGCTCTTACAGCCTAGTGGGAACATCTCTTCCAAAGGCCTGTGAAACGCAGTTTCTTTGCAGGCCCGATCTGGCTGAAGTAGGACTTCTGCTCTGGGTGTGCTACTTTGCCCTAGAGCTGAAAGGCACAACGTGCAGGCTTCTTTCCAAAGGGCGAGTTGGGCCCCACAGCATCTTGCTTCCAGCTCTTTGGGAAGCTAAGAAACAACTCGCTCTGCACAGTGCTCTTACAGCCTAGTGGGAACATCTCTTCCAAAGGCCTGTGAAACGCAGTTTCTTTGCAGGCCTGATCTGGCTGAAGTAGGACTTCTGCTCTGGGTGTGCTACTTTGCCCTAGAGCTGAAAGGCACAACGTGCAGGCTTCTTTCCAAAGGGCGAGTTGGGCCCCACAGCATCTTGCTTCCAGCTCTTTGGGAAGCTAAGAAACAACTCGCTCTGCACAGTGCTCTTACAGCCTAGTGGGAACATCTCTTCCAAAGGCCTGTGAAACGCAGTTTCTTTGCAGGCCTGATCTGGCTGAAGTAGGACTTCTGCTCTGGGTGTGCTACTTTGCCCTAGAGCTGAAAGGCGCAACTTGCAGGCTTCTTTCCAAAGGGCGAGTTGGGCCCCACAGCATCTTGCTTCCAGCTCTTTGGGAAGCTAAGAAACAACTCGCTCTGCACAGTGCTCTTACAGCCTAGTGGGAACATCTCTTCCAAAGTCCTGTGAAACGCAGTTTCTTTGCAGGCCTGATCTGGCTGAAGTAGGACTTCTGCTCTGGGTGTGCTACTTTGCCCTAGAGCTGAAAGGCGCAACTTGCAGGCTTCTTTCCAAAGGGCGAGTTGGGCCCCACAGCATCTTGCTTCCAGCTCTTTGGGAAGCTAAGAAACAACTCGCTCTGCACAGTGCTCTTACAGCCTAGTGGGAACATCTCTTCCAAAGGCCTGTGAAACGCAGTTTCTTTGCAGGCCCGATCTGGCTGAAGTAGGACTTCTGCTCTGGGTGTGCTACTTTGCCCTAGAGCTGAAAGGCACAACGTGCAGGCTTCTTTCCAAAGGGCGAGTTGGGCCCCACAGCATCTTGCTTCCAGCTCTTTGGGAAGCTAAGAAACAACTCGCTCTGCACAGTGCTCTTACAGCCTAGTGGGAACATCTCTTCCAAAGGCCTGTGAAACGCAGTTTCTTTGCAGGCCTGATCTGGCTGAAGTAGGACTTCTGCTCTGGGTGTGCTACTTTGCCCTAGAGCTGAAAGGCACAACGTGCAGGCTTCTTTCCAAAGGGCGAGTTGGGCCCCACAGCATCTTGCTTCCAGCTCTTTGGGAAGCTAAGAAACAACTCGCTCTGCACAGTGCTCTTACAGCCTAGTGGGAACATCTCTTCCAAAGGCCTGTGAAACGCAGTTTCTTTGCAGGCCTGATCTGGCTGAAGTAGGACTTCTGCTCTGGGTGTGCTACTTTGCCCTAGAGCTGAAAGGCACAACGTGCAGGCTTCTTTCCAAAGGGCGAGTTGGGCCCCACAGCATCTTGCTTCCAGCTCTTTGGGAAGGTAAGAAACAACTCGCTCTGCACAGTGCTCTTACAGCCTACCAGGAACATCTCTTCCAAAGGCCTGTGAAACGCAGTTTCTTTGCAGGCCTGATCTGGCTGAAGTAGGACTTCTGCTCTGGGTGTGCTACTTTGCCCTAGAGCTGAAAGGCACAACGTGCAGGCTTCTTTCCAAAGGGCGAGTTGGGCCCCACAGCATCTTGCTTCCAGCTCTTTGGGAAGCTAAGAAACAACTCGCTCTGCACAGTGCTCTTACAGCCTACCGGGAACATCTCTTCCAAAGGCCTGTGAAACGCAGTTTCTTTGCAGGCCTGATCTGGCTGAAGTAGGACTTCTGCTCTGGGTGTGCTACTTTGCCCTAGAGCTGAAAGGCACAACGTGCAGGCTTCTTTCCAAAGGGCGAGTTGGGCCCCACAGCATCTTGCTTCCAGCTCTTTGGGAAGCTAAGAAACAACTCGCTCTGCACAGTGCTCTTACAGCCTAGTGGGAACATCTCTTCCAAAGGCCTGTGAAACGCAGTTTCTTTGCAGGCCTGATCTGGCTGAAGTAGGACTTCTGCTCTGGGTGTGCTACTTTGCCCTAGAGCTGAAAGGCACAACGTGCAGGCTTCTTTCCAAAGGGCGAGTTGGGCCCCACAGCATCTTGCTTCCAGCTCTTTGGGAAGGTAAGAAACAACTCGCTCTGCACAGTGCTCTTACAGCCTACCAGGAACATCTCTTCCAAAGGCCTGTGAAACGCAGTTTCTTTGCAGGCCTGATCTGGCTGAAGTAGGACTTCTGCTCTGGGTGTGCTACTTTGCCCTAGAGCTGAAAGGCACAACGTGCTGGCTTCTTTCCAAAGGGCGAGTTGGGCCCCACAGCATCTTGCTTCCAGCTCTTTGGGAAGCTAAGAAACAACTCGCTCTGCACAGTGCTCTTACAGCCTACCGGGAACATCTCTTCCAAAGGCCTGTGAAACGCAGTTTCTTTGCAGGCCTGATCTGGCTGAAGTAGGACTTCTGCTCTGGGTGTGCTACTTTGCCCTAGAGCTGAAAGGCACAACGTGCAGGCTTCTTTCCAAAGGGCGAGTTGGGCCCCACAGCATCTTGCTTCCAGCTCTTTGGGAAGCTAAGAAACAACTCGCTCTGCACAGTGCTCTTACAGCCTAGTGGGAACATCTCTTCCAAAGGCCTGTGAAACGCAGTTTCTTTGCAGGCCTGATCTGGCTGAAGTAGGACTTCTGCTCTGGGTGTGCTACTTTGCCCTAGAGCTGAAAGGCACAACGTGCAGGCTTCTTTCCAAAGGGCGAGTTGGGCCCCACAGCATCTTGCTTCCAGCTCTTTGGGAAGCTAAGAAACAACTCGCTCTGCACAGTGCTCTTACAGCCTAGTGGGAACATCTCTTCCAAAGGCCTGTGAAACGCAGTTTCTTTGCAGGCCTGATCTGGCTGAAGTAGGACTTCTGCTCTGGGTGTGCTACTTTGCCCTAGAGCTGAAAGGCACAACGTGCAGGCTTCTTTCCAAAGGGCGAGTTGGGCCCCACAGCATCTTGCTTCCAGCTCTTTGGGAAGCTAAGAAACAACTCGCTCTGCACAGTGCTCTTACAGCCTAGTGGGAACATCTCTTCCAAAGGCCTGTGAAACGCAGTTTCTTTGCAGGCCTGATCTGGCTGAAGTAGGACTTCTGCTCTGGGTGTGCTACTTTGCCCTAGAGCTGAAAGGCACAACGTGCAGGCTTCTTTCCAAAGGGCGAGTTGGGCCCCACAGCATCTTGCTTCCAGCTCTTTGGGAAGCTAAGAAACAACTCGCTCTGCACAGTGCTCTTACAGCCTAGTGGGAACATCTCTTCCAAAGGCCTGTGAAACGCAGTTTCTTTGCAGGCCTGATCTGGCTGAAGTAGGACTTCTGCTCTGGGTGTGCTACTTTGCCCTAGAGCTGAAAGGCACAACGTGCAGGCTTCTTTCCAAAGGGCGAGTTGGGCCCCACAGCATCTTGCTTCCAGCTCTTTGGGAAGCTAAGAAACAACTCGCTCTGCACAGTGCTCTTACAGCCTAGTGGGAACATCTCTTCCAAAGGCCTGTGAAACGCAGTTTCTTTGCAGGCCTGATCTGGCTGAAGTAGGACTTCTGCTCTGGGTGTGCTACTTTGCCCTAGAGCTGAAAGGCACAACGTGCAGGCTTCTTTCCAAAGGGCGAGTTGGGCCCCACAGCATCTTGCTTCCAGCTCTTTGGGAAGCTAAGAAACAACTCGCTCTGCACAGTGCTCTTACAGCCTAGTGGGAACATCTCTTCCAAAGGCCTGTGAAACGCAGTTTCTTTGCAGGCCTGATCTGGCTGAAGTAGGACTTCTGCTCTGGGTGTGCTACTTTGCCCTAGAGCTGAAAGGCACAACGTGCAGGCTTCTTTCCAAAGGGCGAGTTGGGCCCCACAGCATCTTGCTTCCAGCTCTTTGGGAAGCTAAGAAACAACTCGCTCTGCACAGTGCTCTTACAGCCTAGTGGGAACATCTCTTCCAAAGGCCTGTGAAACGCAGTTTCTTTGCAGGCCTGATCTGGCTGAAGTAGGACTTCTGCTCTGGGTGTGCTACTTTGCCCTAGAGCTGAAAGGCACAACGTGCAGGCTTCTTTCCAAAGGGCGAGTTGGGCCCCACAGCATCTTGCTTCCAGCTCTTTGGGAAGGTAAGAAACAACTCGCTCTGCACAGTGCTCTTACAGCCTACCAGGAACATCTCTTCCAAAGGCCTGTGAAACGCAGTTTCTTTGCAGGCCTGATCTGGCTGAAGTAGGACTTCTGCTCTGGGTGTGCTACTTTGCCCTAGAGCTGAAAGGCACAACGTGCTGGCTTCTTTCCAAAGGGCGAGTTGGGCCCCACAGCATCTTGCTTCCAGCTCTTTGGGAAGCTAAGAAACAACTCGCTCTGCACAGTGCTCTTACAGCCTACCGGGAACATCTCTTCCAAAGGCCTGTGAAACGCAGTTTCTTTGCAGGCCTGATCTGGCTGAAGTAGGACTTCTGCTCTGGGTGTGCTACTTTGCCCTAGAGCTGAAAGGCACAACGTGCAGGCTTCTTTCCAAAGGGCGAGTTGGGCCCCACAGCATCTTGCTTCCAGCTCTTTGGGAAGCTAAGAAACAACTCGCTCTGCACAGTGCTCTTACAGCCTAGTGGGAACATCTCTTCCAAAGGCCTGTGAAACGCAGTTTCTTTGCAGGCCTGATCTGGCTGAAGTAGGACTTCTGCTCTGGGTGTGCTACTTTGCCCTAGAGCTGAAAGGCACAACGTGCAGGCTTCTTTCCAAAGGGCGAGTTGGGCCCCACAGCATCTTGCTTCCAGCTCTTTGGGAAGCTAAGAAACAACTCGCTCTGCACAGTGCTCTTACAGCCTAGTGGGAACATCTCTTCCAAAGGCCTGTGAAACGCAGTTTCTTTGCAGGCCTGATCTGGCTGAAGTAGGACTTCTGCTCTGGGTGTGCTACTTTGCCCTAGAGCTGAAAGGCACAACGTGCAGGCTTCTTTCCAAAGGGCGAGTTGGGCCCCACAGCATCTTGCTTCCAGCTCTTTGGGAAGGTAAGAAACAACTCGCTCTGCACAGTGCTCTTACAGCCTACCAGGAACATCTCTTCCAAAGGCCTGTGAAACGCAGTTTCTTTGCAGTCCTGATATGGCTGAAGTAGGACTTCTGCTCTGGGTGTGCTACTTTGCCCTAGAGCTGAAAGGCACAACGTGCAGGCTTCTTTCCAAAGGGCGAGTTGGGCCCCACAGCATCTTGCTTCCAGCTCTTTGGGAAGCTAAGAAACAACTCGCTCTGCACAGTGCTCTTACAGCCTACCGGGAACATCTCTTCCAAAGGCCTGTGAAACGCAGTTTCTTTGCAGGCCTGATCTGGCTGAAGTAGGACTTCTGCTCTGGGTGTGCTACTTTGCCCTAGAGCTGAAAGGCACAACGTGCAGGCTTCTTTCCAAAGGGCGAGTTGGGCCCCACAGCATCTTGCTTCCAGCTCTTTGGGAAGCTAAGAAACAACTCGCTCTGCACAGTGCTCTTACAGCCTAGTGGGAACATCTCTTCCAAAGGCCTGTGAAACGCAGTTTCTTTGCAGGCCTGATCTGGCTGAAGTAGGACTTCTGCTCTGGGTGTGCTACTTTGCCCTAGAGCTGAAAGGCACAACGTGCAGGCTTCTTTCCAAAGGGCGAGTTGGGCCCCACAGCATCTTGCTTCCAGCTCTTTGGGAAGCTAAGAAACAACTCGCTCTGCACAGTGCTCTTACAGCCTACCAGGAACATCTCTTCCAAAGGCCTGTGAAACGCAGTTTCTTTGCAGGCCTGATCTGGCTGAAGTAGGACTTCTGCTCTGGGTGTGCTACTTTGCCCTACAGCTGAAAGGCACAACGTGCAGGCTTCTTTCCAAAGGGCGAGTTGGGCCCCACAGCATCTTGCTTCCAGCTCTTTGGGAAGCTAAGAAACAACTCGCTCTGCACAGTGCTCTTACAGCCTAGTGGGAACATCTCTTCCAAAGTCCTGTGAAACGCAGTTTCTTTGCAGGCCTGATCTGGCTGAAGTAGGACTTCTGCTCTGGGTGTGCTACTTTGCCCTAGAGCTGAAAGGCACAACGTGCAGGCTTCTTTCCAAAGGGCGAGTTGGGCCCCACAGCATCTTGCTTCCAGCTCTTTGGGAAGCTAAGAAACAACTCGCTCTGCACAGTGCTCTTACAGCCTAGTGGGAACATCTCTTCCAAAGGCCTGTGAAACGCAGTTTCTTTGCAGGCCTGATCTGGCTTAAGTAGGACTTCTGCTCTGGGTGTGCTACTTTGCCCTAGAGCTGAAAGGCACAACGTGCAGGCTTCTTTCCAAAGGGCGAGTTGGGCCCCACAGCATCTTGCTTCCAGCTCTTTGGGAAGCTAAGAAACAACTCGCTCTGCACAGTGCTCTTACAGCCTACCGGGAACATCTCTTCCAAAGGCCTGTGAAACGCAGTTTCTTTGCAGGCCTGATCTGGCTGAAGTAGGACTTCTGCTCTTGGTGTGCTACTTTGCCCTAGAGCTGAAAGGCACAACGTGCAGGCTTCTTTCCAAAGGGCGAGTAGGGCCCCACAGCATCTTGCTTCCAGCTCTTTGGGAAGCTAAGAAAAAACTCGCTCTGCACAGTGCTCTTACAGCCTACGGGGAACATCTCTGACAAAGGCCTGTGAAACGCAGTTTCTTTGCAGGCCTGATCTGGCTGAAGTAGGACTTCTGCTCTGGGTGTGCTACTTTGCCCTAGAGCTGAAAGGCACAACGTGCAGGCTTCTTTCCAAAGGGTGAGTTGGGCCCCACAGCATCTTGCTTCCAGCTCTTTGGGAAGCTAAGAAACAACTCGCTCTGCACAGTGCTCTTACAGCCTACCGGGAACATCTCTGACAAAGGCCTGTGAAACGCAGTTTCTTTGCAGGCCCGATCTGGCTGAAGTAGGACTTCTGCTCTGGGTGTGCTACTTTGCCCTAGAGCTGAAAGGCACAACGTGCAGGCTTCTTTCCAAAGGGCGAGTTGGGCCCCACAGCATCTTGCTTCCAGCTCTTTGGGAAGCTAAGAAACAACTCGCTCTGCACAGTGCTCTTACAGCCTAGTGGGAACATCTCTTCCAAAGGCCTGTGAAACGCAGTTTCTTTGCAGGCCCGATCTGGCTGAAGTAGGACTTCTGCTCTGGGTGTGCTACTTTGCCCTAGAGCTGAAAGGCACAACGTGCAGGCTTCTTTCCAAAGGGCGAGTTGGGCCCCACAGCATCTTGCTTCCAGCTCTTTGGGAAGCTAAGAAACAACTCGCTCTGCACAGTGCTCTTACAGCCTACCGGGAAAATCTCTTCCAAAGGCCTGTGAAACGCAGTTTCTTTGCAGGCCTGATCTGGCTGAAGTAGGACTTCTGCTCTGGGTGTGCTACTTTGCCCTAGAGCTGAAAGGCACAACGTGCAGGCTTCTTTCCAAAGGGCGAGTTGGGCCCCACAGCATCTTGCTTCCAGCTCTTTGGGAAGCTAAGAAACAACTCGCTCTGCACAGTGCTCTTACAGCCTAGTGGGAACATCTCTTCCAAAGGCCTGTGAAACGCAGTTTCTTTGCAGGCCTGATCTGGCTGAAGTAGGACTTCTGCTCTGGGTGTGCTACTTTGCCCTAGAGCTGAAAGGCACAACGTGCAGGCTTCTTTCCAAAGGGCGAGTTGGGCCCCACAGCATCTTGCTTCCAGCTCTTTGGGAAGCTAAGAAACAACTCGCTCTGCACAGTGCTCTTACAGCCTAGTGGGAACATCTCTTCCAAAGTCCTGTGAAACGCAGTTTCTTTGCAGGCCTGATCTGGCTGAAGTAGGACTTCTGCTCTGGGTGTGCTACTTTGCCCTAGAGCTGAAAGGCACAACGTGCAGGCTTCTTTCCAAAGGGCGAGTTGGGCCCCACAGCATCTTGCTTCCAGCTCTTTGGGAAGCTAAGAAACAACTCGCTCTGCACAGTGCTCTTACAGCCTAGTGGGAACATCTCTTCCAAAGGCCTGTGAAACGCAGTTTCTTTGCAGGCCTGATCTGGCTTAAGTAGGACTTCTGCTCTGGGTGTGCTACTTTGCCCTAGAGCTGAAAGGCACAACGTGCAGGCTTCTTTCCAAAGGGCGAGTTGGGCCCCACAGCATCTTGCTTCCAGCTCTTTGGGAAGCTAAGAAACAACTCGCTCTGCACAGTGCTCTTACAGCCTACCGGGAACATCTCTTCCAAAGTCCTGTGAAACGCAGTTTCTTTGCAGGCCTGATCTGGCTGAAGTAGGACTTCTGCTCTTGGTGTGCTACTTTGCCCTAGAGCTGAAAGGCACAACGTGCAGGCTTCTTTCCAAAGGGCGAGTAGGGCCCCACAGCATCTTGCTTCCAGCTCTTTGGGAAGCTAAGAAAAAACTCGCTCTGCACAGTGCTCTTACAGCCTACGGGGAACATCTCTGACAAAGGCCTGTGAAACGCAGTTTCTTTGCAGGCCTGATCTGGCTGAAGTAGGACTTCTGCTCTGGGTGTGCTACTTTGCCCTAGAGCTGAAAGGCACAACGTGCAGGCTTCTTTCCAAAGGGTGAGTTGGGCCCCACAGCATCTTGCTTCCAGCTCTTTGGGAAGCTAAGAAACAACTCGCTCTGCACAGTGCTCTTACAGCCTACCGGGAACATCTCTGACAAAGGCCTGTGAAACGCAGTTTCTTTGCAGGCCCGATCTGGCTGAAGTAGGACTTCTGCTCTGGGTGTGCTACTTTGCCCTAGAGCTGAAAGGCACAACGTGCAGGCTTCTTTCCAAAGGGCGAGTTGGGCCCCACAGCATCTTGCTTCCAGCTCTTTGGGAAGCTAAGAAACAACTCGCTCTGCACAGTGCTCTTACAACCTAGTGGGAACATCTCTTCCAAAGGCCTGTGAAACGCAGTTTCTTTGCAGGCCCGATCTGGCTGAAGTAGGACTTCTGCTCTGGGTGTGCTACTTTGCCCTAGAGCTGAAAGGCACAACGTGCAGGCTTCTTTCCAAAGGGCGAGTTGGGCCCCACAGCATCTTGCTTCCAGCTCTTTGGGAAGCTAAGAAACAACTCGCTCTGCACAGTGCTCTTACAGCCTACCGGGAAAATCTCTTCCAAAGGCCTGTGAAACGCAGTTTCTTTGCAGGCCTGATCTGGCTGAAGTAGGACTTCTGCTCTGGGTGTGCTACTTTGCCCTAGAGCTGAAAGGCACAACGTGCAGGCTTCTTTCCAAAGGGCGAGTTGGGCCCCACAGCATCTTGCTTCCAGCTCTTTGGGAAGCTAAGAAACAACTCGCTCTGCACAGTGCTCTTACAGCCTAGTGGGAACATCTCTTCCAAAGGCCTGTGAAACGCAGTTTCTTTGCAGGCCTGATCTGGCTGAAGTAGGACTTCTGCTCTGGGTGTGCTACTTTGCCCTAGAGCTGAAAGGCACAACGTGCAGGCTTCTTTCCAAAGGGCGAGTTGGGCCCCACAGCATCTTGCTTCCAGCTCTTTGGGAAGCTAAGAAACAACTCGCTCTGCACAGTGCTCTTACAGCCTAGTGGGAACATCTCTTCCATAGGCCTGTGAAACGCAGTTTCTTTGCAGGCCTGATCTGGCTGAAGTAGGACTTGTGCTCTGGGTGTGCTACTTTGCCCTAGAGCTGAAAGGCACAACGTGCAGGCTTCTTTCCAAAGGGCGAGTTGGGCCCCACAGCATCTTGCTTCCAGCTCTTTGGGAAGCTGAGAAACAACTCGCTCTGCACAGTGCTCTTACAGCCTAGTGGGAACATCTCTTCCAAAGGCCTGTGAAACGCAGTTTCTTTGCATGCCTGATCTGGCTGAAGTAGGACTTCTGCTCTGGGTGTGCTACTTTGCCCTAGAGCTGAAAGGCACAACGTGCAGGCTTCTTTCCAAAGGGCGAGTTGGGCCCCACAGCATCTTGCTTCCAGCTCTTTGGGAAGCTAAGAAACAACTCGCTCTGCACAGTGCTCTTACAGCCTACCGGGAAGATCTCTTCCAAAGGCCAGTGAAACGCAGTTTCTTTGCAGGCCTGATCTGGCTGAAGTAGGACTTCTGCTCTGGGTGTGCTACTTTGCCCTAGAGCTGAAAGGCACAACGTGCAGGCTTCTTTCCAAAGGGCGAGTTGGGCCCCACAGCATCTTGCTTCCAGCTCTTTGGGAAGCTAAGAAACAACTCGCTCTGCACAGTGCTCTTACAGCCTACCGGGAACATCTCTTCCAAAGGCCTGTGAAACGCAGTTTCTTTGCAGGCCTGATCTGGCTGAAGTAGGACTTCTGCTCTGGGTGTGCTACTTTGCCCTAGAGCTGAAAGGCACAACGTGCAGGCTTCTTTCCAAAGGGCGAGTTGGGCCCCACAGCATCTTGCTTCCAGCTCTTTGGGAAGCTGAGAAACAACTCGCTCTGCACAGTGCTCTTACAGCCTAGTGGGAACATCTCTTCCAAAGGCCTGTGAAACGCAGTTTCTTTGCATGCCTGATCTGGCTGAAGTAGGACTTCTGCTCTGGGTGTGCTACTTTGCCCTAGAGCTGAAAGGCACAACGTGCAGGCTTCTTTCCAAAGGGCGAGTTGGGCCCCACAGCATCTTGCTTCCAGCTCTTTGGGAAGCTAAGAAACAACTCGCTCTGCACAGTGCTCTTACAGCCTACCGGGAAGATCTCTTCCAAAGGCCAGTGAAACGCAGTTTCTTTGCAGGCCTGATCTGGCTGAAGTAGGACTTCTGCTCTGGGTGTGCTACTTTGCCCTAGAGCTGAAAGGCACAACGTGCAGGCTTCTTTCCAAAGGGCGAGTTGGGCCCCACAGCATCTTGCTTCCAGCTCTTTGGGAAGCTAAGAAACAACTCGCTCTGCACAGTGCTCTTACAGCCTACCGGGAACATCTCTTCCAAAGGCCTGTGAAACGCAGTTTCTTTGCAGGCCTGATCTGGCTGAAGTAGGACTTCTGCTCTGGGTGTGCTACTTTGCCCTAGAGCTGAAAGGCACAACGTGCAGGCTTCTTTCCAAAGGGCGAGTTGGGCCCCACAGCATCTTGCTTCCAGCTCTTTGGGAAGCTAAGAAACAACTCGCTCTGCACAGTGCTCTTACAGCCTACGGGGAACATCTCTGACAAAGGCCTGTGAAACGCAGTTTCTTTGCAGGCCTGATCTGGCTGAAGTAGGACTTCTGCTCTGGGTGTGCTACTTTGCCCTAGAGCTGAAAGGCACAACGTGCAGGCTTCTTTCCAAAGGGCGAGTTGGGCCCCACAGCATCTTGCTTCCAGCTCTTTGGGAAGCTAAGAAACAACTCGCTCTGCACAGTGCTCTTACAGCCTACCGGGAAAATCTCTTCCAAAGGCCTGTGAAACGCAGTTTCTTTGCAGGCCTGATCTGGCTGAAGTAGGACTTCTGCTCTGGGTGTGCTACTTTGCCCTAGAGCTGAAAGGCACAACGTGCAGGCTTCTTTCCAAAGGGCGAGTTGGGCCCCACAGCATCTTGCTTCCAGCTCTTTGGGAAGCTAAGAAACAACTCGCTCTGCACAGTGCTCTTACAGCCTATGGGGAATATCTCTTCCAAAGGCCTGTGAAACGCAGTTTCTTTGCAGGGCTGATCTGGCTGAAGTAGGACTTCTGCTCTGGGTGTGCTACTTTGCCCTAGAGCTGAAAGGCGCAACTTGCAGGCTTCTTTCCAGAGGGCGAGTTGGGCCCCACAGCATCTTGCTTCCAGCTCTTTGGGAAGCTAAGAAACAACTCGCTCTGCACAGTGCTCTTACAGCCTAGTGGGAACATCTCTTCCAAAGGCCTGTGAAACGCAGTTTCTTTGCAGGCCCGATCTGGCTGAAGTAGGACTTCTGCTCTGGGTGTGCTACTTTGCCCTAGAGCTGAAAGGCACAACGTGCAGGCTTCTTTCCAAAGGGCGAGTTGGGCCCCACAGCATCTTGCTTCCAGCTCTTTGGGAAGCTAAGAAACAACTCGCTCTGCACAGTGCTCTTACAGCCTAGTGGGAACATCTCTTCCAAAGGCCTGTGAAACGCAGTTTCTTTGCAGGCCCGATCTGGCTGAAGTAGGACTTCTGCTCTGGGTCTGCTACTTTGCCCTACAGGTGAAAGGCACAACGTGCAGGCTCCTTTCCAAAGGGCGAGTTGGGCCCCACAGCATCTTGCTTCCAGCTCTTTGGGAAGCTAAGAAACAACTCGCTCTGCACAGTGCTCTTACAGCCTACCGGGAACATGTCTTCCAAAGGCCTGTGAAACGCAGTTTCTTTGCAGGCCTGATCTGGCTGAAGTAGGACTTCTGCTCTGGGTGTGCTACTTTGCCCTAGAGCTGAAAGGCACAACGTGCAGGCTTCTTTCCAAAGGGCGAGTTGGGCCCCACAGCATCTTGCTTCCAGCTCTTTGGGAAGCTAAGAAACAACTCGCTCTGCACAGTGCTCTTACAGCCTAGTGGGAACATCTCTTCCAAAGGCCTGTGAAACGCAGTTTCTTTGCAGGCCCGATCTGGCTGAAGTAGGACTTCTGCTCTGGGTGTGCTACTTTGCCCTAGAGCTGAAAGGCACAACGTGCAGGCTTCTTTCCAAAGGGCGAGTTGGGCCCCACAGCATCTTGCTTCCAGCTCTTTGGGAAGCTAAGAAACAACTCGCTCTGCACAGTGCTCTTACAGCCTACCGGGAACATCTCTTCCAAAGGCCTGTGAAACGCAGTTTCTTTGCAGGCCTGATCTGGCTGAAGTAGGACTTCTGCTCTGGGTGTGCTACTTTGCCCTAGAGCTGAAAGGCACAACGTGCAGGCTTCTTTCCAAAGGGCGAGTTGGGCCCCACAGCATCTTGCTTCCAGCTCTTTGGGAAGCTAAGAAACAACTCGCTCTGCACAGTGCTCTTACAGCCTAGTGGGAACATCTCTTCCAAAGGCCTGTGAAACGCAGTTTCTTTGCAGGCCTGATCTGGCTGAAGTAGGACTTCTGCTCTGGGTGTGCTACTTTGCCCTAGAGCTGAAAGGCACAACGTGCAGGCTTCTTTCCAAAGGGCGAGTTGGGCCCCACAGCATCTTGCTTCCAGCTCTTTGGGAAGCTAAGAAACAACTCGCTCTGCACAGTGCTCTTACAGCCTAGTGGGAACATCTCTTCCAAAGGCCTGTGAAACGCAGTTTCTTTGCAGGCCTGATCTGGCTGAAGTAGGACTTCTGCTCTGGGTGTGCTACTTTGCCCTAGAGCTGAAAGGCACAACGTGCAGGCTTCTTTCCAAAGGGCGAGTTGGGCCCCACAGCATCTTGCTTCCAGCTCTTTGGGAAGCTAAGAAACAACTCGCTCTGCACAGTGCTCTTACAGCCTACCGGGAACATCTCTTCCAAAGGCCTGTGAAACGCAGTTTCTTTGCAGGCCTGATCTGGCTGAAGTAGGACTTCTGCTCTGGGTGTGCTACTTTGCCCTAGAGGTGAAAGGCACAACGTGCAGGCTTCTTTCCAAAGGGCGAGTTGGGCCCCACAGCATCTTGCTTCCAGCTCTTTGGGAAGCTAAGAAACAACTCGCTCTGCACAGTGCTCTTGCAGCCTAGTGGGAACATCTCTTCCAAAGTCCTGTGAAACGCAGTTTCTTTGCAGGCCTGATCTGGCTGAAGTAGGACTTCTGCTCTGGGTGTGCTACTTTGCCCTAGAGCTGAAAGGCGCAACTTGCAGGCTTCTTTCCAAAGGGCGAGTTGGGCCCCACAGCATCTTGCTTCCAGCTCTTTGGGAAGCTAAGAAACAACTCGCTCTGCACAGTGCTCTTACAGCCTAGTGGGAACATCTCTTCCAAAGGCCTGTGAAACGCAGTTTCTTTGCAGGCCCGATCTGGCTGAAGTAGGACTTCTGCTCTGGGTGTGCTACTTTGCCCTAGAGCTGAAAGGCACAACGTGCAGGCTTCTTTCCAAAGGGCGAGTTGGGCCCCACAGCATCTTGCTTCCAGCTCTTTGGGAAGCTAAGAAACAACTCGCTCTGCACAGTGCTCTTACAGCCTAGTGGGAACATCTCTTCCAAAGGCCTGTGAAACGCAGTTTCTTTGCAGGCCTGATCTGGCTGAAGTAGGACTTCTGCTCTGGGTGTGCTACTTTGCCCTAGAGCTGAAAGGCACAACGTGCAGGCTTCTTTCCAAAGGGCGAGTTGGGCCCCACAGCATCTTGCTTCCAGCTCTTTGGGAAGCTAAGAAACAACTCGCTCTGCACAGTGCTCTTACAGCCTAGTGGGAACATCTCTTCCAAAGGCCTGTGAAACGCAGTTTCTTTGCAGGCCTGATCTGGCTGAAGTAGGACTTCTGCTCTGGGTGTGCTACTTTGCCCTAGAGCTGAAAGGCGCAACTTGCAGGCTTCTTTCCAAAGGGCGAGTTGGGCCCCACAGCATCTTGCTTCCAGCTCTTTGGGAAGCTAAGAAACAACTCGCTCTGCACAGTGCTCTTACAGCCTAGTGGGAACATCTCTTCCAAAGTCCTGTGAAACGCAGTTTCTTTGCAGGCCTGATCTGGCTGAAGTAGGACTTCTGCTCTGGGTGTGCTACTTTGCCCTAGAGCTGAAAGGCGCAACTTGCAGGCTTCTTTCCAAAGGGCGAGTTGGGCCCCACAGCATCTTGCTTCCAGCTCTTTGGGAAGCTAAGAAACAACTCGCTCTGCACAGTGCTCTTACAGCCTAGTGGGAACATCTCTTCCAAAGGCCTGTGAAACGCAGTTTCTTTGCAGGCCTGATCTGGCTGAAGTAGGACTTCTGCTCTGGGTGTGCTACTTTGCCCTAGAGCTGAAAGGCACAACGTGCAGGCTTCTTTCCAAAGGGCGAGTTGGGCCCCACAGCATCTTGCTTCCAGCTCTTTGGGAAGCTAAGAAACAACTCGCTCTGCACAGTGCTCTTACAGCCTACCGGGAACATCTCTTCCAAAGGCCTGTGCAACGCAGTTTCTTTGCAGGCCTGATCTGGCTGAAGTAGGACTTCTGCTCTGGGTGTGCTACTTTGCCCTAGAGCTGAAAGGCGCAACTTGCAGGCTTCTTTCCAAAGGGCGAGTTGGGCCCCACAGCATCTTGCTTCCAGCTCTTTGGGAAGCTAAGAAACAACTCGCTCTGCACAGTGCTCTTACAGCCTAGTGGGAACATCTCTTCCAAAGTCCTGTGAAACGCAGTTTCTTTGCAGGCCTGATCTGGCTGAAGTAGGACTTCTGCTCTGGGTGTGCTACTTTGCCCTAGAGCTGAAAGGCGCAACTTGCAGGCTTCTTTCCAAAGGGCGAGTTGGGCCCCACAGCATCTTGCTTCCAGCTCTTTGGGAAGCTAAGAAACAACTCGCTCTGCACAGTGCTCTTACAGCCTAGTGGGAACATCTCTTCCAAAGGCCTGTGAAACGCAGTTTCTTTGCAGGCCCGATCTGGCTGAAGTAGGACTTCTGCTCTTGGTGTGCTACTTTGCCCTAGAGCTGAAAGGCACAACGTGCAGGCTTCTTTCCAAAGGGCGAGTTGGGCCCCACAGCATCTTGCTTCCAGCTCTTTGGGAAGCTAAGAAACAACTCGCTCTGCACAGTGCTCTTACAGCCTACCGGGAACATCTCTTCCAAAGGCCTGTGCAACGCAGTTTCTTTGCAGGCCTGATCTGGCTGAAGTAGGACTTCTGCTCTGGGTGTGCTACTTTGCCCTAGAGCTGAAAGGCACAACGTGCAGGCTTCTTTCCAAAGGGCGAGTTGGGCCCCACAGCATCTTGCTTCCAGCTCTTTGGGAAGCTAAGAAACAACTCGCTCTGCACAGTGCTCTTACAGCCTACGGGGAACATCTCTTCCAAAGGCCTGTGAAACGCAGTTTCTTTGCAGGCCTGATCTGGCTGAAGTAGGACTTCTGCTCTGGGTGTGCTACTTTGCCCTAGAGCTGAAAGGCACAACGTGCAGGCTTCTTTCCAAAGGGCGATTTGGGCCCCACAGCATCTTGCTTCCAGCTCTTTGGGAAGCTAAGAAACAACTCGCTCTGCACAGTGCTCTTACAGCCTACGGGGAACATCTCTTCCAAAGGCCTGTGAAACGCAGTTTCTTTGCAGGCCTGATCTGGCTGAAGTAGGACTTCTGCTCTGGGTGTGCTACTTTGCCCTAGAGCTGAAAGGCACAACGTGCAGGCTTCTTTCCAAAGGGCGAGTTGGGCCCCACAGCATCTTGCTTCCAGCTCTTTGGGAAGCTAAGAAACAACTCGCTCTGCACAGTGCTCTTACAGCCTACCGGGAACATCTCTTCCAAAGGCCTGTGAAACGCAGTTTCTTTGCAGGCCTGATCTGGCTGAAGTAGGACTTCTGCTCTGGGTGTGCTACTTTGCCCTAGAGCTGAAAGGCGCAACTTGCAGGCTTCTTTCCAAAGGGCGAGTTGGGCCCCACAGCATCTTGCTTCCAGCTCTTTGGGAAGCTAAGAAACAACTCGCTCTGCAGAGTGCTCTTACAGCCTAGTGGGAACATCTCTTCCAAAGGCCTGTGAAACGCAGTTTCTTTGCAGGCCCGATCTGGCTGAAGTAGGACTTCTGCTCTGGGCGTGCTACTTTGCCCTAGAGCTGAAAGGCGCAACTTGCAGGCTTCTTTCCAAAGGGCGAGTTGGGCCCCACAGCATCTTGCTTCCAGCTCTTTGGGAAGCTAAGAAACAACTCGCTCTGCACAGTGCTCTTACAGCCTAGTGGGAACATCTCTTCCAAAGGCCTGTGAAACGCAGTTTCTTTGCAGGCCCGATCTGGCTGAAGTAGGACTTCTGCTCTGGGCGTGCTACTTTGCCCTAGAGCTGAAAGGCACAACGTGCAGGCTTCTTTCCAAAGGGCGAGTTGGGCCCCACAGCATCTTGCTTCCAGCTCTTTGGGAAGCTAAGAAACAACTCGCTCTGCACAGTGCTCTTACAGCCTAGTGGGAACATCTCTTCCAAAGGCCTGTGAAACGCAGTTTCATTGCAGGCCCGATCTGGCTGAAGTAGGACTTCTGCTCTGGGTGTGCTACTTTGCCCTAGAGCTGAAAGGCAAAACGTGCAGGCTTCTTTCCAAAGGGCGAGTTGGGCCCCACAGCATCTTGCTTCCAGCTCTTTGGGAAGCTGAGAAACAACTCGCTCTGCACAGTGCTCTTACAGCCTAGTGGGAACATCTCTTCCAAAGGGCTGTGAAACGCAGTTTCTTTGCAGGCCTGATCTGGCTGAAGTAGGACTTCTGCTCTGGGTGTGCTGCTTTGCCCTAGAGCTGAAAGGCACAACGTGCAGGCTTCTTTCCAAAGGGCGAGTTGGGCCCCACAGCATCTTGCTTCCAGCTCTTTGGGAAGCTAAGAAACAACTCGCTCTGCACAGTGCTCTTACAGCCTACGGGGAACATCTCTTCCAAAGGCCTGTGAAACGCAGTTTCTTTGCAGGCCTGATCTGGCTGAAGTAGGACTTCTGCTCTGGGTGTGCTACTTTGCCCTAGAGCTGAAAGGCACAACGTGCAGGCTTCTTTCCAAAGGGCGAGTTGGGCCCCACAGCATCTTGCTTCCAGCTCTTTGGGAAGCTAAGAAACAACTCGCTCTTCACAGTGCTCTTACAGTGTAGTGGGAACATCTCTTCCAAAGGCCTGTGAAACGCAGTTTCTTTGCAGGCCTGATCTGGCTGAAGTAGGACTTCTGCTCTGGGCGTGCTACTTTGCCCTAGAGCTGAAAGGCACAACGTGCAGGCTTCTTTCCAAAGGGCGAGTTGGGCCCCACAGCATCTTGCTTCCAGCTCTTTGGGAAGCTAAGAAACAACTCGCTCTGCACAGCGCTCTTACAGCCTACGGGGAACATCTCTTCCAAAGGCCTGTGAAACGCAGTTTCCTTGCAGGCCTGATCTGGCTGAAGTAGGACTTCTGCTCTGGGTGTGCTACTTTGCCCTAGAGCTGAAAGGCACAACGTGCAGGCTTCTTTCCAAAGGGCGAGTTGGGCCCCACAGCATCTTGCTTCCAGCTCTTTGGGAAGCTAAGAAACAACTCGCTCTGCACAGTGCTCTTACAGCCTAGTGGGAACATCTCTTCCAAAGGCCTGTGAAACGCAGTTTCATTGCAGGCCCGATCTGGCTGAAGTAGGACTTCTGCTCTGGGTGTGCTACTTTGCCCTAGAGCTGAAAGGCAAAACGTGCAGGCTTCTTTCCAAAGGGCGAGTTGGGCCCCACAGCATCTTGCTTCCAGCTCTTTGGGAAGCTGAGAAACAACTCGCTCTGCACAGTGCTCTTACAGCCTAGTGGGAACATCTCTTCCAAAGGGCTGTGAAACGCAGTTTCTTTGCAGGCCTGATCTGGCTGAAGTAGGACTTCTGCTCTGGGTGTGCTGCTTTGCCCTAGAGCTGAAAGGCACAACGTGCAGGCTTCTTTCCAAAGGGCGAGTTGGGCCCCACAGCATCTTGCTTCCAGCTCTTTGGGAAGCTAAGAAACAACTCGCTCTGCACAGTGCTCTTACAGCCTACGGGGAACATCTCTTCCAAAGGCCTGTGAAACGCAGTTTCTTTGCAGGCCTGATCTGGCTGAAGTAGGACTTCTGCTCTGGGTGTGCTACTTTGCCCTAGAGCTGAAAGGCACAACGTGCAGGCTTCTTTCCAAAGGGCGAGTTGGGCCCCACAGCATCTTGCTTCCAGCTCTTTGGGAAGCTAAGAAACAACTCGCTCTTCACAGTGCTCTTACAGTGTAGTGGGAACATCTCTTCCAAAGGCCTGTGAAACGCAGTTTCTTTGCAGGCCTGATCTGGCTGAAGTAGGACTTCTGCTCTGGGCGTGCTACTTTGCCCTAGAGCTGAAAGGCACAACGTGCAGGCTTCTTTCCAAAGGGCGAGTTGGTCCCCACAGCATCTTGCTTCCAGCTCTTTGGGAAGCTAAGAAACAACTCGCTCTGCACAGCGCTCTTACAGCCTACGGGGAACATCTCTTCCAAAGGCCTGTGAAACGCAGTTTCCTTGCAGGCCTGATCTGGCTGAAGTAGGACTTCTGCTCTGGGTGTGCTACTTTGCCCTAGAGCTGAAAGGCGCAACGTGCAGGCTTCTTTCCAAAGGGCGAGTTGGGCCCCACAGCATCTTGCTTCCAGCTCTTTGGGAAGCTAAGAAACAACTCGCTCTGCACAGTGCTCTTACAGCCTAGTGGGAACATCTCTTCCAAAGGCTTGTGAAATGCAGTTTCTTTGCAGGCCTGATCTGGCTGAAGTAGGACTTCTGCTCTGGGTGTGCTACTTTGCTCTAGAGCTGAAAGGCACAACGTGCAGGCTTCTTTCCAAAGGGCGAGTTGGGCCCCACAGCATCTTGCTTCCAGCTCTTTGGGAAGCTAAGAAACAACTCGCTCTGCACAGTGCTCTTACAGCCTACCGGGAACATCTCTTCCAAAGGCCTGTGAAACGCAGTTTCTTTGCAGGCCTGATCTGGCTGAAGTAGGACTTCTGCTCTTGGTGTGCTACTTTGCCCTAGAGCTGAAAGGCGCAACGTGCTGGCTTCTTTCCAAAGGGCGAGTTGGGCCCCACAGCATCTTGCTTCCAGCTCTTTGGGAAGCTAAGAAACAACTCGCTCTGCACAGTGCTCTTACAGCCTACCGGGAACATCTCTTCCAAAGGCCTGTGAAACGCAGTTTCTTTGCAGGCCTGAGCTGGCTGAAGTAGGACTTCTGCTCTGGGTGTGCTACTTTGCCCTAGAGCTGAAAGGCACAACGTGCAGGCTTCTTTCCAAAGGGCGAGTTGGGCCCCACAGCATCTTGCTTCCAGCTCTTTGGGAAGCTGAGAAACAACTCGCTCTGCACAGTGCTCTTACAGCCTAGTGGGAACATCTCTTCCAAAGGCCTGTGAAACGCAGTTTCTTTGCAGGCCCGATCTGGCTGAAGTAGGACTTCTGCTCTGGGTGTGCTACTTTGCCCTAGAGCTGAAAGGCACAACGTGCAGGCTTCTTTCCAAAGGGCGAGTTGGGCCCCACAGCATCTTGCTTCCAGCTCTTTGGGAAGCTAAGAAACAACTCGCTCTGCACAGTGCTCTTACAGCCTAGTGGGAACATCTCTTCCAAAGGCCTGTGAAACGCAGTTTCTTTGCAGGCCTGATCTGGCTGAAGTAGGACTTCTGCTCTGGGTGTGCTACTTTGCCCTAGAGCTGAAAGGCACAACGTGCAGGCTTCTTTCCAAAGGGCGAGTTGGGCCCCACAGCATCTTGCTTCCAGCTCTTTGGGAAGCTAAGAAACAACTCGCTCTGCACAGTGCTCTTACAGCCTAGTGGGAACATCTCTTCCAAAGGCCTGTGAAACGCAGTTTCTTTGCAGGCCTGATCTGGCTGAAGTAGGACTTCTGCTCTGGGTGTGCTACTTTGCCCTAGAGCTGAAAGGCGCAACTTGCAGGCTTCTTTCCAAAGGGCGAGTTGGGCCCCACAGCATCTTGCTTCCAGCTCTTTGGGAAGCTAAGAAACAACTCGCTCTGCACAGTGCTCTTACAGCCTAGTGGGAACATCTCTTCCAAAGTCCTGTGAAACGCAGTTTCTTTGCAGGCCTGATCTGGCTGAAGTAGGACTTCTGCTCTGGGTGTGCTACTTTGCCCTAGAGCTGAAAGGCGCAACTTGCAGGCTTCTTTCCAAAGGGCGAGTTGGGCCCCACAGCATCTTGCTTCCAGCTCTTTGGGAAGCTAAGAAACAACTCGCTCTGCACAGTGCTCTTACAGCCTAGTGGGAACATCTCTTCCAAAGGCCTGTGAAACGCAGTTTCTTTGCAGGCCCGATCTGGCTGAAGTAGGACTTCTGCTCTGGGTGTGCTACTTTGCCCTAGAGCTGAAAGGCACAACGTGCAGGCTTCTTTCCAAAGGGCGAGTTGGGCCCCACAGCATCTTGCTTCCAGCTCTTTGGGAAGCTAAGAAACAACTCGCTCTGCACAGTGCTCTTACAGCCTACCGGGAACATCTCTTCCAAAGGCCTGTGCAACGCAGTTTCTTTGCAGGCCTGATCTGGCTGAAGTAGGACTTCTGCTCTGGGTGTGCTACTTTGCCCTAGAGCTGAAAGGCGCAACTTGCAGGCTTCTTTCCAAAGGGCGAGTTGGGCCCCACAGCATCTTGCTTCCAGCTCTTTGGGAAGCTAAGAAACAACTCGCTCTGCACAGTGCTCTTACAGCCTAGTGGGAACATCTCTTCCAAAGTCCTGTGAAACGCAGTTTCTTTGCAGGCCTGATCTGGCTGAAGTAGGACTTCTGCTCTGGGTGTGCTACTTTGCCCTAGAGCTGAAAGGCGCAACTTGCAGGCTTCTTTCCAAAGGGCGAGTTGGGCCCCACAGCATCTTGCTTCCAGCTCTTTGGGAAGCTAAGAAACAACTCGCTCTGCACAGTGCTCTTACAGCCTAGTGGGAACATCTCTTCCAAAGGCCTGTGAAACGCAGTTTCTTTGCAGGCCCGATCTGGCTGAAGTAGGACTTCTGCTCTTGGTGTGCTACTTTGCCCTAGAGCTGAAAGGCACAACGTGCAGGCTTCTTTCCAAAGGGCGAGTTGGGCCCCACAGCATCTTGCTTCCAGCTCTTTGGGAAGCTAAGAAACAACTCGCTCTGCACAGTGCTCTTACAGCCTACCGGGAACATCTCTTCCAAAGGCCTGTGCAACGCAGTTTCTTTGCAGGCCTGATCTGGCTGAAGTAGGACTTCTGCTCTGGGTGTGCTACTTTGCCCTAGAGCTGAAAGGCACAACGTGCAGGCTTCTTTCCAAAGGGCGAGTTGGGCCCCACAGCATCTTGCTTCCAGCTCTTTGGGAAGCTAAGAAACAACTCGCTCTGCACAGTGCTCTTACAGCCTACGGGGAACATCTCTTCCAAAGGCCTGTGAAACGCAGTTTCTTTGCAGGCCTGATCTGGCTGAAGTAGGACTTCTGCTCTGGGTGTGCTACTTTGCCCTAGAGCTGAAAGGCACAACGTGCAGGCTTCTTTCCAAAGGGCGATTTGGGCCCCACAGCATCTTGCTTCCAGCTCTTTGGGAAGCTAAGAAACAACTCGCTCTGCACAGTGCTCTTACAGCCTACGGGGAACATCTCTTCCAAAGGCCTGTGAAACGCAGTTTCTTTGCAGGCCTGATCTGGCTGAAGTAGGACTTCTGCTCTGGGTGTGCTACTTTGCCCTAGAGCTGAAAGGCACAACGTGCAGGCTTCTTTCCAAAGGGCGAGTTGGGCCCCACAGCATCTTGCTTCCAGCTCTTTGGGAAGCTAAGAAACAACTCGCTCTGCACAGTGCTCTTACAGCCTACCGGGAACATCTCTTCCAAAGGCCTGTGAAACGCAGTTTCTTTGCAGGCCTGATCTGGCTGAAGTAGGACTTCTGCTCTGGGTGTGCTACTTTGCCCTAGAGCTGAAAGGCGCAACTTGCAGGCTTCTTTCCAAAGGGCGAGTTGGGCCCCACAGCATCTTGCTTCCAGCTCTTTGGGAAGCTAAGAAACAACTCGCTCTGCAGAGTGCTCTTACAGCCTAGTGGGAACATCTCTTCCAAAGGCCTGTGAAACGCAGTTTCTTTGCAGGCCCGATCTGGCTGAAGTAGGACTTCTGCTCTGGGCGTGCTACTTTGCCCTAGAGCTGAAAGGCGCAACTTGCAGGCTTCTTTCCAAAGGGCGAGTTGGGCCCCACAGCATCTTGCTTCCAGCTCTTTGGGAAGCTAAGAAACAACTCGCTCTGCACAGTGCTCTTACAGCCTAGTGGGAACATCTCTTCCAAAGGCCTGTGAAACGCAGTTTCTTTGCAGGCCCGATCTGGCTGAAGTAGGACTTCTGCTCTGGGCGTGCTACTTTGCCCTAGAGCTGAAAGGCACAACGTGCAGGCTTCTTTCCAAAGGGCGAGTTGGGCCCCACAGCATCTTGCTTCCAGCTCTTTGGGAAGCTAAGAAACAACTCGCTCTGCACAGTGCTCTTACAGCCTAGTGGGAACATCTCTTCCAAAGGCCTGTGAAACGCAGTTTCATTGCAGGCCCGATCTGGCTGAAGTAGGACTTCTGCTCTGGGTGTGCTACTTTGCCCTAGAGCTGAAAGGCAAAACGTGCAGGCTTCTTTCCAAAGGGCGAGTTGGGCCCCACAGCATCTTGCTTCCAGCTCTTTGGGAAGCTGAGAAACAACTCGCTCTGCACAGTGCTCTTACAGCCTAGTGGGAACATCTCTTCCAAAGGGCTGTGAAACGCAGTTTCTTTGCAGGCCTGATCTGGCTGAAGTAGGACTTCTGCTCTGGGTGTGCTGCTTTGCCCTAGAGCTGAAAGGCACAACGTGCAGGCTTCTTTCCAAAGGGCGAGTTGGGCCCCACAGCATCTTGCTTCCAGCTCTTTGGGAAGCTAAGAAACAACTCGCTCTGCACAGTGCTCTTACAGCCTACGGGGAACATCTCTTCCAAAGGCCTGTGAAACGCAGTTTCTTTGCAGGCCTGATCTGGCTGAAGTAGGACTTCTGCTCTGGGTGTGCTACTTTGCCCTAGAGCTGAAAGGCACAACGTGCAGGCTTCTTTCCAAAGGGCGAGTTGGGCCCCACAGCATCTTGCTTCCAGCTCTTTGGGAAGCTAAGAAACAACTCGCTCTTCACAGTGCTCTTACAGTGTAGTGGGAACATCTCTTCCAAAGGCCTGTGAAACGCAGTTTCTTTGCAGGCCTGATCTGGCTGAAGTAGGACTTCTGCTCTGGGCGTGCTACTTTGCCCTAGAGCTGAAAGGCACAACGTGCAGGCTTCTTTCCAAAGGGCGAGTTGGGCCCCACAGCATCTTGCTTCCAGCTCTTTGGGAAGCTAAGAAACAACTCGCTCTGCACAGCGCTCTTACAGCCTACGGGGAACATCTCTTCCAAAGGCCTGTGAAACGCAGTTTCTTTGCAGGCCTGATCTGGCTGAAGTAGGACTTCTGCTCTGGGTGTGCTACTTTGCCCTAGAGCTGAAAGGCACAACGTGCAGGCTTCTTTCCAAAGGGCGAGTTGGGCCCCACAGCATCTTGCTTCCAGCTCTTTGGGAAGCTAAGAAACAACTCGCTCTTCACAGTGCTCTTACAGTGTAGTGGGAACATCTCTTCCAAAGGCCTGTGAAACGCAGTTTCTTTGCAGGCCTGATCTGGCTGAAGTAGGACTTCTGCTCTGGGCGTGCTACTTTGCCCTAGAGCTGAAAGGCACAACGTGCAGGCTTCTTTCCAAAGGGCGAGTTGGGCCCCACAGCATCTTGCTTCCAGCTCTTTGGGAAGCTAAGAAACAACTCGCTCTGCACAGCGCTCTTACAGCCTACGGGGAACATCTCTTCCAAAGGCCTGTGAAACGCAGTTTCCTTGCAGGCCTGATCTGGCTGAAGTAGGACTTCTGCTCTGGGTGTGCTACTTTGCCCTAGAGCTGAAAGGCACAACGTGCAGGCTTCTTTCCAAAGGGCGAGTTGGGCCCCACAGCATCTTGCTTCCAGCTCTTTGGGAAGCTAAGAAACAACTCGCTCTGCACAGTGCTCTTACAGCCTACCGGGAACATCTCTTCCAAAGGCCTGTGAAACGCAGTTTCATTGCAGGCCCGATCTGGCTGAAGTAGGACTTCTGCTCTGGGTGTGCTACTTTGCCCTAGAGCTGAAAGGCAAAACGTGCAGGCTTCTTTCCAAAGGGCGAGTTGGGCCCCACAGCATCTTGCTTCCAGCTCTTTGGGAAGCTGAGAAACAACTCGCTCTGCACAGTGCTCTTACAGCCTAGTGGGAACATCTCTTCCAAAGGGCTGTGAAACGCAGTTTCTTTGCAGGCCTGATCTGGCTGAAGTAGGACTTCTGCTCTGGGTGTGCTGCTTTGCCCTAGAGCTGAAAGGCACAACGTGCAGGCTTCTTTCCAAAGGGCGAGTTGGGCCCCACAGCATCTTGCTTCCAGCTCTTTGGGAAGCTAAGAAACAACTCGCTCTGCACAGTGCTCTTACAGCCTACGGGGAACATCTCTTCCAAAGGCCTGTGAAACGCAGTTTCTTTGCAGGCCTGATCTGGCTGAAGTAGGACTTCTGCTCTGGGTGTGCTACTTTGCCCTAGAGCTGAAAGGCACAACGTGCAGGCTTCTTTCCAAAGGGCGAGTTGGGCCCCACAGCATCTTGCTTCCAGCTCTTTGGGAAGCTAAGAAACAACTCGCTCTTCACAGTGCTCTTACAGTGTAGTGGGAACATCTCTTCCAAAGGCCTGTGAAACGCAGTTTCTTTGCAGGCCTGATCTGGCTGAAGTAGGACTTCTGCTCTGGGCGTGCTACTTTGCCCTAGAGCTGAAAGGCACAACGTGCAGGCTTCTTTCCAAAGGGCGAGTTGGGCCCCACAGCATCTTGCTTCCAGCTCTTTGGGAAGCTAAGAAACAACTCGCTCTGCACAGTGCTCTTACAGCCTACGGGGAACATCTCTGACAAAGGCCTGTGAAACGCAGTTTCTTTGCAGGCCTGATCTGGCTGAAGTAGGACTTCTGCTCTGGGTGTGCTACTTTGCCCTAGAGCTGAAAGGCACAACGTGCAGGCTTCTTTCCAAAGGGCGAGTTGGGCCCCACAGCATCTTGCTTCCAGCTCTTTGGGAAGCTAAGAAACAACTCGCTCTGCACAGTGCTCTTACAGCCTACCGGGAACATCTCTTCCAAAGGCCTGTGAAACGCAGTTTCTTTGCAGGCCTGATCTGGCTGAAGTAGGACTTCTGCTCTGGGTGTGCTACTTTGCCCTAGAGCTGAAAGGCACAACGTGCAGGCTTCTTTCCAAAGGGCGAGTTGGGCCCCACAGCATCTTGCTTCCAGCTCTTTGGGAAGCTAAGAAACAACTCGCTCTGCACAGTGCTCTTACAGCCTACGGGGAACATCTCTGACAAAGGCCTGTGAAACGCAGTTTCTTTGCAGGCCTGATCTGGCTGAAGTAGGACTTCTGCTCTGGGTGTGCTACTTTGCCCTAGAGCTGAAAGGCACAACGTGCAGGCTTCTTTCCAAAGGGCGAGTTGGGCCCCACAGCATCTTGCTTCCAGCTCTTTGGGAAGCTAAGAAACAACTCGCTCTGCACAGTGCTCTTACAGCCTATGGGGAATATCTCTTCCAAAGGCCTGTGAAACGCAGTTTCTTTGCAGGCCTGATCTGGCTGAAGTAGGACTTCTGCTCTGGGTGTGCTACTTTGCCCTAGAGCTGAAAGGCGCAACTTGCAGGCTTCTTTCCAAAGGGCGAGTTGGGCCCCACAGCATCTTGCTTCCAGCTCTTTGGGAAGCTAAGAAACAACTCGCTCTGCACAGTGCTCTTACAGCCTAGTGGGAACATCTCTTCCAAAGGCCTGTGAAACGCAGTTTCTTTGCAGGACCGATCTGGCTGAAGTAGGACTTCTGCTCTGGGTGTGCTACTTTGCCCTAGAGCTGAAAGGCACAACGTGCAGGCTTCTTTCCAAAGGGCGAGTTGGGCCCCACAGCATCTTGCTTCCAGCTCTTTGGGAAGCTAAGAAACAACTCGCTCTGCACAGTGCTCTTACAGCCTAGTGGGAACATCTCTTCCAAAGGCCTGTGAAACGCAGTTTCTTTGCAGGCCCGATCTGGCTGAAGTAGGACTTCTGCTCTGGGTCTGCTACTTTGCCCTACAGGTGAAAGGCACAACGTGCAGGCTCCTTTCCAAAGGGCGAGTTGGGCCCCACAGCATCTTGCTTCCAGCTCTTTGGGAAGCTAAGAAACAACTCGCTCTGCACAGTGCTCTTACAGCCTACCGGGAACATGTCTTCCAAAGGCCTGTGAAACGCAGTTTCTTTGCAGGCCTGATCTGGCTGAAGTAGGACTTCTGCTCTGGGTGTGCTACTTTGCCCTAGAGCTGAAAGGCACAACGTGCAGGCTTCTTTCCAAAGGGCGAGTTGGGCCCCACAGCATCTTGCTTCCAGCTCTTTGGGAAGCTAAGAAACAACTCGCTCTGCACAGTGCTCTTACAGCCTAGTGGGAACATCTCTTCCAAAGGCCTGTGAAACGCAGTTTCTTTGCAGGCCCGATCTGGCTGAAGTAGGACTTCTGCTCTGGGTGTGCTACTTTGCCCTAGAGCTGAAAGGCACAACGTGCAGGCTTCTTTCCAAAGGGCGAGTTGGGCCCCACAGCATCTTGCTTCCAGCTCTTTGGGAAGCTAAGAAACAACTCGCTCTGCACAGTGCTCTTACAGCCTACCGGGAACATCTCTTCCAAAGGCCTGTGAAACGCAGTTTCTTTGCAGGCCTGATCTGGCTGAAGTAGGACTTCTGCTCTGGGTGTGCTACTTTGCCCTAGAGCTGAAAGGCACAACGTGCAGGCTTCTTTCCAAAGGGCGAGTTGGGCCCCACAGCATCTTGCTTCCAGCTCTTTGGGAAGCTAAGAAACAACTCGCTCTGCACAGTGCTCTTACAGCCTACGGGGAACATCTCTGACAAAGGCCTGTGAAACGCAGTTTCTTTGCAGGCCTGATCTGGCTGAAGTAGGACTTCTGCTCTGGGTGTGCTACTTTGCCCTAGAGCTGAAAGGCACAACGTGCAGGCTTCTTTCCAAAGGGCGAGTTGGGCCCCACAGCATCTTGCTTCCAGCTCTTTGGGAAGCTAAGAAACAACTCGCTCTGCACAGTGCTCTTACAGCCTAGTGGGAACATCTCTTCCAAAGGCCTGTGAAACGCAGTTTCTTTGCAGGACTGATCTGGCTGAAGTAGGACTTCTGCTCTGGGTGTGCTACTTTGCCCTAGAGCTGAAAGGCGCAACTTGCAGGCTTCTTTCCAAAGGGCGAGTTGGGCCCCACAGCATCTTGCTTCCAGCTCTTTGGGAAGCTAAGAAACAACTCGCTCTGCACAGTGCTCTTACAGCCTAGTGGGAACATCTCTTCCAAAGGCCTGTGAAACGCAGTTTCTTTGCAGGCCCGATCTGGCTGAAGTAGGACTTCTGCTCTGGGTGTGCTACTTTGCCCTAGAGCTGAAAGGCACAACGTGCATGCTTCTTTCCAAAGGGCGAGTTGGGCCCCACAGCATCTTGCTTCCAGCTCTTTGGGAAGCTAAGAAACAACTCGCTCTGCACAGTGCTCTTACAGCCTAGTGGGAACATCTCTTCCAAAGGCCTGTGAAACGCAGTTTCTTTGCAGGCCTGATCTGGCTGAAGTAGGACTTCTGCTCTGGGTGTGCTACTTTGCCCTAGAGGTGAAAGGCACAACGTGCAGGCTTCTTTCCAAAGGGCGAGTTGGGCCCCACAGCATCTTGCTTCCAACTCTTTGGGAAGCTAAGAAACAACTCGCTCTGCACAGAGCTCTTACAGCCTACGGGGAACATCTCTGACAAAGGCCTGTGAAACGCAGTTTCTTTGCAGGCCTGATCTGGCTGAAGTAGGACTTCTGCTCTGGGTCTGCTACTTTGCCCTAGAGGTGAAAGGCACAACGTGCACGCTCCTTTCCAAAGGGCGAGTTGGGCCCAACAGCATCTTGCTTCCAGCTCTTTGGGAAGCTAAGAAACAACTCGCTCTGCACAGTGGTCTTACAGCCTACCGGGAACATGTCTTACAAAGGCCTGTGAAACGCAGTTTCTTTGCAGGCCTGATCTGGCTGAAGTAGGACTTCTGCTCTGGGTGTGCTACTTTGCCCTAGAGCTGAAAGGCACAACGTGCAGGCTTCTTTCCAAAGGGCGAGTTGGGCCCCACAGCATCTTGCTTCCAGCTCTTTGGGAAGCTAAGAAACAACTCGCTCTGCACAGTGCTCTTACTGCCTACCGGGAACATGTCTTCCAAAGGCCTGTGAAACGCAGTTTCTTTGCAGGCCTGATCTGGATGAAGTAGGACTTCTGCTCTGGGTGTGCTACTTTGCCCTAGAGCTGAAAGGCACAACGTGCAGGCTTCTTTCCAAAGGGCGAGTTGGGCCCCACAGCATCTTGCTTCCAGCTCTTTGGGAAGCTAAGAAACAACTCGCTCTGCACAGTGCTCTTACAGCCTAGTGGGAACATCTCTTCCAAAGGCCTGTGAAACGCAGTTTCTTTGCAGGCCTGATCTGGCTGAAGTAGGACTTCTGCTCTGGGTGTGCTACTTTGCCCTAGAGCTGAAAGGCACAACGTGCAGGCTTCTTTCCAAAGGGCGAGTTGGGCCCCACAGCATCTTGCTTCCAGCTCTTTGGGAAGCTAAGAAACAACTCGCTCTGCACAGTGCTCTTACAGCCTAGTGGGAACATCTCTTCCAAAGGCCTGTGAAACGCAGTTTCTTTGCAGGCCTGATCTGGCTGAAGTAGGACTTCTGCACTGGGTGTGCTACTTTGCCCTAGAGCTGAATGGCGCAACTTGCAGGCTTCTTTCCAAAGGGCGAGTTGGGCCCCACAGCATCTTGCTTCCAGCTCTTTGGGAAGCTAAGAAACAACTCGCTCTGCACAGTGCTCTTACAGCCTAGTGGGAACATCTCTTCCAAAGGCCTGTGAAACACAGTTTCTTTGCAGGCCCGATCTGGCTGAAGTAGGACTTCTGCTCTGGGTGTGCTACTTTGCCCTAGAGCTGAAAGGCACAACGTGCAGGCTTCTTTCCAAAGGGCGAGTTGGGCCCCACAGCATCTTGCTTCCAGCTCTTTGGGAAGCTAAGAAACAACTCGCTCTGCACAGTGCTCTTACAGCCTAGTGGGAACATCTCTTCCAAAGGCCTGTGAAACGCAGTTTCATTGCAGGCCCGATCTGGCTGAAGTAGGACTTCTGCTCTGGGTGTGCTACTTTGCCCTAGAGCTGAAAGGCAAAACGTGCAGGCTTCTTTCCAAAGGGCGAGTTGGGCCCCACAGCATCTTGCTTCCAGCTCTTTGGGAAGCTGAGAAACAACTCGCTCTGCACAGTGCTCTTACAGCCTAGTGGGAACATCTCTTCCAAAGGGCTGTGAAACGCAGTTTCTTTGCAGGCCTGATCTGGCTGAAGTAGGACTTCTGCTCTGGGTGTGCTGCTTTGCCCTAGAGCTGAAAGGCACAACGTGCAGGCTTCTTTCCAAAGGGCGAGTTGGGCCCCACAGCATCTTGCTTCCAGCTCTTTGGGAAGCTAAGAAACAACTCGCTCTGCACAGTGCTCTTACAGCCTACGGGGAACATCTCTTCCAAAGGCCTGTGAAACGCAGTTTCTTTGCAGGCCTGATCTGGCTGAAGTAGGACTTCTGCTCTGGGTGTGCTACTTTGCCCTAGAGCTGAAAGGCACAACGTGCAGGCTTCTTTCCAAAGGGCGAGTTGGGCCCCACAGCATCTTGCTTCCAGCTCTTTGGGAAGCTAAGAAACAACTCGCTCTTCACAGTGCTCTTACAGTGTAGTGGGAACATCTCTTCCAAAGGCCTGTGAAACGCAGTTTCTTTGCAGGCCTGATCTGGCTGAAGTAGGACTTCTGCTCTGGGCGTGCTACTTTGCCCTAGAGCTGAAAGGCACAACGTGCAGGCTTCTTTCCAAAGGGCGAGTTGGGCCCCACAGCATCTTGCTTCCAGCTCTTTGGGAAGCTAAGAAACAACTCGCTCTGCACAGCGCTCTTACAGCCTACGGGGAAAATCTCTTCCAAAGGCCTGTTAAACGCAGTTTCCTTGCAGGCCTGATCTGGCTGAAGTAGGACTTCTGCTCTGGGTGTGCTACTTTGCCCTAGAGCTGAAAGGCGCAACGTGCAGGCTTCTTTCCAAAGGGCGAGTTGGGCCCCACAGCATCTTGCTTCCAGCTCTTTGGGAAGCTAAGAAACAACTCGCTCTGCACAGTGCTCTTACAGCCTAGTGGGAACATCTCTTCCAAAGGCCTGTGAAATGCAGTTTCTTTGCAGGCCTGATCTGGCTGAAGTAGGACTTCTGCTCTGGGTGTGCTACTTTGCTCTAGAGCTGAAAGGCACAACGTGCAGGCTTCTTTCCAAAGGGCGAGTTGGGCCCCACAGCATCTTGCTTCCAGCTCTTTGGGAAGCTAAGAAACAACTCGCTCTGCCCAGTGCTCTTACAGCCTAGTGGGAACATCTCTTCCAAAGGCCTGTGAAACGCAGTTTCTTTGCAGGCCTGATCTGGCTGAAGTAGGACTTCTGCTCTTGGTGTGCTACTTTGCCCTAGAGCTGAAAGGCGCAACGTGCTGGCTTCTTTCCAAAGGGCGAGTTGGGCCCCACAGCATCTTGCTTCCAGCTCTTTGGGAAGCTAAGAATCAACTCGCTCTGCACAGTGCTCTTACAGCCTACCGGGAACATCTCTTCCAAAGGCCTGTGAAACGCAGTTTCTTTGCAGGCCTGAGCTGGCTGAAGTAGGACTTCTGCTCTGGGTGTGCTACTTTGCCCTAGAGCTGAAAGGCACAACGTGCAGGCTTCTTTCCAAAGGGCGAGTTGGGCCCCACAGCATCTTGCTTCCAGCTCTTTGGGAAGCTGAGAAACAACTCGCTCTGCACAGTGCTCTTACAGCCTAGTGGGAACATCTCTTCCAAAGGCCTGTGAAACGCAGTTTCTTTGCAGGCCCGATCTGGCTGAAGTAGGACTTCTGCTCTGGGTGTGCTGCTTTGCCCTAGAGCTGAAAGGCACAACGTGCAGGCTTCTTTCCAAAGGGCGAGTTGGGCCCCACAGCATCTTGCTTCCAGCTCTTTGGGAAGCTAAGAAACAACTCGCTCTGCACAGTGCTCTTACAGCCTACGGGGAACATCTCTTCCAAAGGCCTGTGAAACGCAGTTTCTTTGCAGGCCTGATCTGGCTGAAGTAGGACTTCTTCTCTGGGTGTGCTACTTTGCCCTAGAGCTGAAAGGCACAACGTGCAGGCTTCTTTCCAAAGGGCGAGTTGGGCCCCACAGCATCTTGCTTCCAGCTCTTTGGGAAGCTAAGAAACAACTCGCTCTGCACAGTGCTCTTACAGCCTACGGGGAACATCTCTTCCAAAGGCCTGTGAAACGCAGTTTCTTTGCAGGCCTGATCTGGCTGAAGTAGGACTTCTGCTCTGGGTGTGCTACTTTGCCCTAGAGCTGAAAGGCACAACGTGCAGGCTTCTTTCCAAAGGGCGAGTTGGGCCCCACAGCATCTTGCTTCCAGCTCTTTGGGAAGCTAAGAAACAACTCGCTCTGCACAGTGCTCTTACAGCCTACCGGGAACATCTCTTCCAAAGGCCTGTGAAACGCAGTTTCTTTGCAGGCCTGATCTGGCTGAAGTAGGACTTCTGCTCTGGGTGTGCTACTTTGCCCTAGAGCTGAAAGGCACAACGTGCAGGCTTCTTTCCAAAGGGCGAGTTGGGCCCCACAGCATCTTGCTTCCAGCTCTTTGGGAAGCTAAGAAACAACTCGCTCTGCACAGTGCTCTTACAGCCTACCGGGAAGATCTCTTCCAAAGGCCAGTGAAACGCAGTTTCTTTGCAGGCCTGATCTGGCTGAAGTAGGACTTCTGCTCTGGGTGTGCTACTTTGCCCTAGAGCTGAAAGGCACAACGTGCAGGCTTCTTTCCAAAGGGCGAGTTGGGCCCCACAGCATCTTGCTTCCAGCTCTTTGGGAAGCTAAGAAACAACTCGCTCTGCACAGTGCTCTTACAGCCTAGTGGGAACATCTCTTCCAAAGGCCTGTGAAACGCAGTTTCTTTGCAGGCCTTATCTGGCTGAAGTAGGACTTCTGCTCTGGGTGTGCTACTTTGCCCTAGAGCTGAAAGGCACAACGTGCAGGTTTCTTTCCAAAGGGCGAGTTGGGCCCCACAGCATCTTGCTTCCAGCTCTTTGGGAAGCTAAGAAACAACTCGCTCTGCACAGTGCTCTTACAGCCTACGGGCAACATCTCTTCCAAAGGCCTGTGAAACGCAGTTTCTTTGCAGGCCTGATCTGGCTGAAGTAGGACTTCTGCTCTGGGTGTGCTACTTTGCCCTAGAGCTGAAAGGCACAACGTGCAGGCTTCTTTCCAAAGGGCGAGTTGGGCCCCACAGCATCTTGCTTCCAGCTCTTTGGGAAGCTAAGAAACAACTCGCTGTGCACAGTGCTCTTACAGCCTAATGGGAACATCTCTTCCAAAGGCCTGTGAAACGCAGTTTCTTTGCAGGCCTGATCTGGCTGAAGTAGGACTTCTGCTCTGGGTCTGCTACTTTGCCCTAGAGGTGAAAGGCACAACGTGCACGCTCCTTTCCAAAGGGCGAGTTGGGCCCAACAGCATCTTGCTTCCAGCTCTTTGGGAAGCTAAGAAACAACTCGCTCTGCACAGTGCTCTTACAGCCTACCGGGAACATGTCTTCCAAAGGCCTGTGAAACGCAGTTTCTTTGCAGGCCTGATCTGGCTGAAGTAGGACTTCTGCTCTGGGTGTGCTACTTTGCCCTAGAGCTGAAAGGCACAACGTGCAGGCTTCTTTCCAAAGGGCGAGTTGGGCCCCACAGCATCTTGCTTCCAGCTCTTTGGGAAGCTAAGAAACAACTCGCTCTGCACAGTGCTCTTACAGCCTACCGGGAACATGTCTTCCAAAGGCCTGTGAAACGCAGTTTCTTTGCAGGCCTGATCTGGATGAAGTAGGACTTCTGCTCTGGGTGTGCTACTTTGCCCTAGAGCTGAGAGGCACAACGTGCAGGCTTCTTTCCAAAGGGCGAGTTGGGCCCCACAGCATCTTGCTTCCAGCTCTTTGGGAAGCTAAGAAACAACTCGCTCTGCACAGTGCTCTTACAGCCTACGGGGAACATCTCTGACAAAGGCCTGTGAAACGCAGTTTCTTTGCAGGCCTGATCTGGCTGAAGTAGGACTTCTGCTCTGGGTGTGCTACTTTGCCCTAGAGCTGAAAGGCACAACGTGCAGGCTTCTTTCCAAAGGGCGAGTTGGGCCCCACAGCATCTTGCTTCCAGCTCTTTGGGAAGCTAAGAAACAACTCGCTCTGCACAGTGCTCTTACAGCCTAGTGGGAACATCTCTTCCAAAGGCCTGTGAAACGCAGTTTCTTTGCAGGCCTGATCTGGCTGAAGTAGGACTTCTGCACTGGGTGTGCTACTTTGCCCTAGAGCTGAATGGCGCAACTTGCAGGCTTCTTTCCAAAGGGCGAGTTGGGCCCCACAGCATCTTGCTTCCAGCTCTTTGGGAAGCTAAGAAACAACTCGCTCTGCACAGTGCTCTTACAGCCTAGTGGGAACATCTCTTCCAAAGGCCTGTGAAACACAGTTTCTTTGCAGGCCCGATCTGGCTGAAGTAGGACTTCTGCTCTGGGTGTGCTACTTTGCCCTAGAGCTGAAAGGCACAACGTGCAGGCTTCTTTCCAAAGGGCGAGTTGGGCCCCACAGCATCTTGCTTCCAGCTCTTTGGGAAGCTAAGAAACAACTCGCTCTGCACAGTGCTCTTACAGACTACGGGGAACATCTCTTCCAAAGGCCAGTGAAACGCAGTTTCTTTGCAGGCCTGATCTGGCTGAAGTAGGACTTCTGCTCTGGGTGTGCTACTTTGCCCTAGAGCTGAAAGGCACAACGTGCAGGCTTCTTTCCAAAGGGCGAGTTGGGCCCCACAGCATCTTGCTTCCAGCTCTTTGGGAAGCTAAGAAACAACTCGCTCTGCACAGTGCTCTTACAGCCTACGGGGAACATCTCTTCCAAAGGCCTGTGAAACGCAGTTTCTTTGCAGGCCTGATCTGGCTGAAGTAGGACTTCTGCTCTGGGTGTGCTACTTTGCCCTAGAGCTGAAAGGCACAACGTGCAGGCTTCTTTCCAAAGGGCGAGTTGGGCCCCACAGCATCTTGCTTCCAGCTCTTTGGGAAGCTAAGAAACAACTCGCTCTGCACAGTGCTCTTACAGCCTACGGGGAACATCTCTTCCAAAGGCCTGTGAAACGCAGTTTCTTTGCAGGCCTGATCTGGCTGAAGTAGGACTTCTGCTCTGGGTGTGCTACTTTGCCCTAGAGCTGAAAGGCACAACGTGCAGGCTTCTTTCCAAAGGGCGAGTTGGGCCCCACAGCATCTTGCTTCCAGCTCTTTGGGAAGCTAAGAAACAACTCGCTCTGCACAGTGCTCTTACAGCCTACCGGGAACATCTCTTCCAAAGGCCTGTGAAACGCAGTTTCTTTGCAGGCCTGATCTGGCTGAAGTAGGACTTCTGCTCTGGGTGTGCTACTTTGCCCTAGAGCTGAAAGGCACAACGTGCAGGCTTCTTTCCAAAGGGCGAGTTGGGCCCCACAGCATCTTGCTTCCAGCTCTTTGGGAAGCTAAGAAACAACTCGCTCTGCACAGTGCTCTTACAGCCTACCGGGAAGATCTCTTCCAAAGGCCAGTGAAACGCAGTTTCTTTGCAGGCCTGATCTGGCTGAAGTAGGACTTCTGCTCTGGGTGTGCTACTTTGCCCTAGAGCTGAAAGGCACAACGTGCAGGCTTCTTTCCAAAGGGCGAGTTGGGCCCCACAGCATCTTGCTTCCAGCTCTTTGGGAAGCTAAGAAACAACTCGCTCTGCACAGTGCTCTTACAGCCTAGTGGGAACATCTCTTCCAAAGGCCTGTGAAACGCAGTTTCTTTGCAGGCCTTATCTGGCTGAAGTAGGACTTCTGCTCTGGGTGTGCTACTTTGCCCTAGAGCTGAAAGGCACAACGTGCAGGCTTCTTTCCAAAGGGCGAGTTGGGCCCCACAGCATCTTGCTTCCAGCTCTTTGGGAAGCTAAGAAACAACTCGCTCTGCACAGTGCTCTTACAGCCTACGGGCAACATCTCTTCCAAAGGCCTGTGAAACGCAGTTTCTTTGCAGGCCTGATCTGGCTGAAGTAGGACTTCTGCTCTGGGTGTGCTACTTTGCCCTAGAGCTGAAAGGCACAACGTGCAGGCTTCTTTCCAAAGGGCGAGTTGGGCCCCACAGCATCTTGCTTCCAGCTCTTTGGGAAGCTAAGAAACAACTCGCTGTGCACAGTGCTCTTACAGCCTAATGGGAACATCTCTTCCAAAGGCCTGTGAAACGCAGTTTCTTTGCAGGCCTGATCTGGCTGAAGTAGGACTTCTGCTCTGGGTCTGCTACTTTGCCCTAGAGGTGAAAGGCACAACGTGCACGCTCCTTTCCAAAGGGCGAGTTGGGCCCAACAGCATCTTGCTTCCAGCTCTTTGGGAAGCTAAGAAACAACTCGCTCTGCACAGTGCTCTTACAGCCTACCGGGAACATGTCTTCCAAAGGCCTGTGAAACGCAGTTTCTTTGCAGGCCTGATCTGGCTGAAGTAGGACTTCTGCTCTGGGTGTGCTACTTTGCCCTAGAGCTGAAAGGCACAACGTGCAGGCTTCTTTCCAAAGGGCGAGTTGGGCCCCACAGCATCTTGCTTCCAGCTCTTTGGGAAGCTAAGAAACAACTCGCTCTGCACAGTGCTCTTAAAGCCTACCGGGAACATGTCTTCCAAAGGCCTGTGAAACGCAGTTTCTTTGCAGGCCTGATCTGGATGAAGTAGGACTTCTGCTCTGGGTGTGCTACTTTGCCCTAGAGCTGAGAGGCACAACGTGCAGGCTTCTTTCCAAAGGGCGAGTTGGGCCCCACAGCATCTTGCTTCCAGCTCTTTGGGAAGCTAAGAAACAACTCGCTCTGCACAGTGCTCTTACAGCCTACGGGGAACATCTCTGACAAAGGCCTGTGAAACGCAGTTTCTTTGCAGGCCTGATCTGGCTGAAGTAGGACTTCTGCTCTGGGTGTGCTACTTTGCCCTAGAGCTGAAAGGCACAACGTGCAGGCTTCTTTCCAAAGGGCGAGTTGGGCCCCACAGCATCTTGCTTCCAGCTCTTTGGGAAGCTAAGAAACAACTCGCTCTGCACAGTGCTCTTACAGCCTAGTGGGAACATCTCTTCCAAAGGCCTGTGAAACGCAGTTTCTTTGCAGGCCTGATCTGGCTGAAGTAGGACTTCTGCACTGGGTGTGCTACTTTGCCCTAGAGCTGAATGGCGCAACTTGCAGGCTTCTTTCCAAAGGGCGAGTTGGGCCCCACAGCATCTTGCTTCCAGCTCTTTGGGAAGCTAAGAAACAACTCGCTCTGCACAGTGCTCTTACAGACTACGGGGAACATCTCTTCCAAAGGCCAGTGAAACGCAGTTTCTTTGCAGGCCTGATCTGGCTGAAGTAGGACTTCTGCTCTGGGTGTGCTACTTTGCCCTAGAGCTGAAAGGCACAACGTGCAGGCTTCTTTCCAAAGGGCGAGTTGGGCCCCACAGCATCTTGCTTCCAGCTCTTTGGGAAGCTAAGAAACAACTCGCTCTGCACAGTGCTCTTACAGCCTACGGGGAACATCTCTTCCAAAGGCCTGTGAAACGCAGTTTCTTTGCAGGCCTGATCTGGCTGAAGTAGGACTTCTGCTCTGGGTGTGCTACTTTGCCCTAGAGCTGAAAGGCACAACGTGCAGGCTTCTTTCCAAAGGGCGAGTTGGGCCCCACAGCATCTTGCTTCCAGCTCTTTGGGAAGCTAAGAAACAACTCGCTCTGCACAGTGCTCTTACAGCCTATGGGGAATATCTCTTCCAAAGGCCTGTGAAACGCAGTTTCTTTGCAGGGCTGATCTGGCTGAAGTAGGACTTCTGCTCTGGGTGTGCTACTTTGCCCTAGAGCTGAAAGGCGCAACTTGCAGGCTTCTTTCCAAAGGGCGAGTTGGGCCCCACAGCATCTTGCTTCCAGCTCTTTGGGAAGCTAAGAAACAACTCGCTCTGCACAGTGCTCTTACAGCCTAGTGGGAACATCTCTTCCAAAGGCCTGTGAAACGCAGTTTCTTTGCAGGCCCGATCTGGCTGAAGTAGGACTTCTGCTCTGGGTGTGCTACTTTGCCCTAGAGCTGAAAGGCACAACGTGCAGGCTTCTTTCCAAAGGGCGAGTTGGGCCCCACAGCATCTTGCTTCCAGCTCTTTGGGAAGCTAAGAAACAACTCGCTCTGCACAGTGCTCTTACAGCCTAGTGGGAACATCTCTTCCAAAGGCCTGTGAAACGCAGTTTCTTTGCAGGCCCGATCTGGCTGAAGTAGGACTTCTGCTCTGGGTCTGCTACTTTGCCCTACAGGTGAAAGGCACAACGTGCAGGCTCCTTTCCAAAGGGCGAGTTGGGCCCCACAGCATCTTGCTTCCAGCTCTTTGGGAAGCTAAGAAACAACTCGCTCTGCACAGTGCTCTTACAGCCTCCCGGGAACATGTCTTCCAAAGGCCTGTGAAACGCAGTTTCTTTGCAGGCCTGATCTGGCTGAAGTAGGACTTCTGCTCTGGGTGTGCTACTTTGCCCTAGAGCTGAAAGGCACAACGTGCAGGCTTCTTTCCAAAGGGCGAGTTGGGCCCCACAGCATCTTGCTTCCAGCTCTTTGGGAAGCTAAGAAACAACTCGCTCTGCACAGTGCTCTTACAGCCTAGTGGGAACATCTCTTCCAAAGGCCTGTGAAACGCAGTTTCTTTGCAGGCCCGATCTGGCTGAAGTAGGACTTCTGCTCTGGGTGTGCTACTTTGCCCTAGAGCTGAAAGGCACAACGTGCAGGCTTCTTTCCAAAGGGCGAGTTGGGCCCCACAGCATCTTGCTTCCAGCTCTTTGGGAAGCTAAGAAACAACTCGCTCTGCACAGTGCTCTTACAGCCTACCGGGAACATCTCTTCCAAAGGCCTGTGAAACGCAGTTTCTTTGCAGGCCTGATCTGGCTGAAGTAGGACTTCTGCTCTGGGTGTGCTACTTTGCCCTAGAGCTGAAAGGCACAACGTGCAGGCTTCTTTCCAAAGGGCGAGTTGGGCCCCACAGCATCTTGCTTCCAGCTCTTTGGGAAGCTAAGAAACAACTCGCTCTGCACAGTGCTCTTACAGCCTACCGGGAACATCTCTTCCAAAGGCCTGTGAAACGCAGTTTCTTTGCAGGCCTGATCTGGCTGAAGTAGGACTTCTGCTCTGGGTGTGCTACTTTGCCCTAGAGCTGAAAGGCACAACGTGCAGGCTTCTTTCCAAAGGGCGAGTTGGGCCCCACAGCATCTTGCTTCCAGCTCTTTGGGAAGCTAAGAAACAACTCGCTCTGCACAGTGCTCTTACAGCCTAGTGGGAACATCTCTTCCAAAGGCCTGTGAAACGCAGTTTCTTTGCAGGCCTGATCTGGCTGAAGTAGGACTTCTGCTCTGGGTGTGCTACTTTGCCCTAGAGCTGAAAGGCACAACGTGCAGGCTTCTTTCCAAAGGGCGAGTTGGGCCCCACAGCATCTTGCTTCCAGCTCTTTGGGAAGCTAAGAAACAACTCGCTCTGCACAGTGCTCTTACAGCCTACCGGGAACATCTCTTCCAAAGGCCTGTGAAACGCAGTTTCTTTGCAGGCCTGATCTGGCTGAAGTAGGACTTGTGCTCTGGGTGTGCTACTTTGCCCTAGAGGTGAAAGGCACAACGTGCAGGCTTCTTTCCAAAGGGCGAGTTGGGCCCCACAGCATCTTGCTTCCAGCTCTTTGGGAAGCTAAGAAACAACTCGCTCTGCACAGTGCTCTTACAGCCTAGTGGGAACATCTCTTCCAAAGTCCTGTGAAACGCAGTTTCTTTGCAGGCCCGATCTGGCTGAAGTAGGACTTCTGCTCTGGGTGTGCTACTTTGCCCTAGAGCTGAAAGGCGCAACTTGCAGGCTTCTTTCCAAAGGGCGAGTTGGGCCCCACAGCATCTTGCTTCCAGCTCTTTGGGAAGCTAAGAAACAACTCGCTCTGCACAGTGCTCTTACAGCCTAGTGGGAACATCTCTTCCAAAGGCCTGTGAAACGCAGTTTCTTTGCAGGCCCGATCTGGCTGAAGTAGGACTTCTGCTCTGGGTGTGCTACTTTGCCCTAGAGCTGAAAGGCACAACGTGCAGGCTTCTTTCCAAAGGGCGAGTTGGGCCCCACAGCATCTTGCTTCCAGCTCTTTGGGAAGCTAAGAAACAACTCGCTCTGCACAGTGCTCTTACAGCCTAGTGGGAACATCTCTTCCAAAGGCCTGTGAAACGCAGTTTCTTTGCAGGCCTGATCTGGCTGAAGTAGGACTTCTGCTCTGGGTCTGCTACTTTGCCCTAGAGGTGAAAGGCACAACGTGCACGCTCCTTTCCAAAGGGCGAGTTGGGCCCAACAGCATCTTGCTTCCAGCTCTTTGGGAAGCTAAGAAACAACTCGCTCTGCACAGTGGTCTTACAGCCTACCGGGAACATGTCTTCCAAAGGCCTGTGAAACGCAGTTTCTTTGCAGGCCTGATCTGGCTGAAGTAGGACTTCTGCTCTGGGTGTGCTACTTTGCCCTAGAGCTGAAAGGCACAACGTGCAGGCTTCTTTCCAAAGGGCGAGTTGGGCCCCACAGCATCTTGCTTCCAGCTCTTTGGGAAGCTAAGAAACAACTCGCTCTGCACAGTGCTCTTACAGCCTGCCGGGAACATCTCTTCCAAAGGCCTGTGAAACGCAGTTTCTTTGCAGGCCTGATCTGGATGAAGTAGGACTTCTGCTCTGGGTGTGCTACTTTGCCCTAGAGCTGAGAGGCACAACGTGCAGGCTTCTTTCCAAAGGGCGAGTTGGGCCCCACAGCATCTTGCTTCCAGCTCTTTGGGAAGCTAAGAAACAACTCGCTCTGCACAGTGCTCTTACAGCCTACGGGGAACATCTCTGACAAAGGCCTGTGAAACGCAGTTTCTTTGCAGGCCTGATCTGGCTGAAGTAGGACTTCTGCTCTGGGTGTGCTACTTTGCCCTAGAGCTGAAAGGCACAACGTGCAGGCTTCTTTCCAAAGGGCGAGTTGGGCCCCACAGCATCTTGCTTCCAGCTCTTTGGGAAGCTAAGAAACAACTCGCTCTGCACAGTGCTCTTACAGCCTAGTGGGAACATCTCTTCCAAAGGCCTGTGAAACGCAGTTTCTTTGCAGGCCTGATCTGGCTGAAGTAGGACTTCTGCACTGGGTGTGCTACTTTGCCCTAGAGCTGAATGGCGCAACTTGCAGGCTTCTTTCCAAAGGGCGAGTTGGGCCCCACAGCATCTTGCTTCCAGCTCTTTGGGAAGCTAAGAAACAACTCGCTCTGCACAGTGCTCTTACAGCCTAGTGGGAACATCTCTTCCAAAGGCCTGTGAAACACAGTTTCTTTGCAGGCCCGATCTGGCTGAAGTAGGACTTCTGCTCTGGGTGTGCTACTTTGCCCTAGAGCTGAAAGGCACAACGTGCAGGCTTCTTTCCAAAGGGCGAGTTGGGCCCCACAGCATCTTGCTTCCAGCTCTTTGGGAAGCTAAGAACAACTCGCTCTGCACAGTGCTCTTACAGCCTAGTGGGAACATCTCTTCCAAAGGCCTGTGAAACGCAGTTTCATTGCAGGCCCGATCTGGCTGAAGTAGGACTTCTGCTCTGGGTGTGCTACTTTGCCCTAGAGCTGAAAGGCAAAACGTGCAGGCTTCTTTCCAAAGGGCGAGTTGGGCCCCACAGCATCTTGCTTCCAGCTCTTTGGGAAGCTGAGAAACAACTCGCTCTGCACAGTGCTCTTACAGCCTAGTGGGAACATCTCTTCCAAAGGGCTGTGAAACGCAGTTTCTTTGCAGGCCTGATCTGGCTGAAGTAGGACTTCTGCTCTGGGTGTGCTGCTTTGCCCTAGAGCTGAAAGGCACAACGTGCAGGCTTCTTTCCAAAGGGCGAGTTGGGCCCCACAGCATCTTGCTTCCAGCTCTTTGGGAAGCTAAGAAACAACTCGCTCTGCACAGTGCTCTTACAGCCTACGGGGAACATCTCTTCCAAAGGCCTGTGAAACGCAGTTTCTTTGCAGGCCTGATCTGGCTGAAGTAGGACTTGTGCTCTGGGTGTGCTACTTTGCCCTAGAGGTGAAAGGCACAACGTGCAGGCTTCTTTCCAAAGGGCGAGTTGGGCCCCACAGCATCTTGCTTCCAGCTCTTTGGGAAGCTAAGAAACAACTCGCTCTGCACAGTGCTCTTACAGCCTAGTGGGAACATCTCTTCCAAAGTCCTGTGAAACGCAGTTTCTTTGCAGGCCCAATCTGGCTGAAGTAGGACTTCTGCTCTGGGTGTGCTACTTTGCCCTAGAGCTGAAAGGCGCAACTTGCAGGCTTCTTTCCAAAGGGCGAGTTGGGCCCCACAGCATCTTGCTTCCAGCTCTTTGGGAAGCTAAGAAACAACTCGCTCTGCACAGTGGTCTTACAGCCTAGTGGGAACATCTCTTCCAAAGGCCTGTGAAACGCAGTTTCTTTGCAGGCCCGATCTGGCTGAAGTAGGACTTCTGCTCTGGGTGTGCTACTTTGCCCTAGAGCTGAAAGGCACAACGTGCAGGCTTCTTTCCAAAGGGCGAGTTGGGCCCCACAGCATCTTGCTTCCAGCTCTTTGGGAAGCTAAGAAACAACTCGCTCTGCACAGTGCTCTTACAGCCTAGTGGGAACATCTCTTCCAAAGGCCTGTGAAACGCAGTTTCTTTGCAGGCCTGATCTGGCTGAAGTAGGACTTCTGCTCTGGGTCTGCTACTTTGCCCTAGAGGTGAAAGGCACAACGTGCACGCTCCTTTCCAAAGGGCGAGTTGGGCCCAACAGCATCTTGCTTCCAGCTCTTTGGGAAGCTAAGAAACAACTCGCTCTGCACAGTGGTCTTACAGCCTACCGGGAACATGTCTTCCAAAGGCCTGTGAAACGCAGTTTCTTTGCAGGCCTGATCTGGCTGAAGTAGGACTTCTGCTCTGGGTGTGCTACTTTGCCCTAGAGCTGAAAGGCACAACGTGCAGGCTTCTTTCCAAAGGGCGAGTTGGGCCCCACAGCATCTTGCTTCCAGCTCTTTGGGAAGCTAAGAAACAACTCGCTCTGCACAGTGCTCTTACAGCCTGCCGGGAACATCTCTTCCAAAGGCCTGTGAAACGCAGTTTCTTTGCAGGCCTGATCTGGATGAAGTAGGACTTCTGCTCTGGGTGTGCTACTTTGCCCTAGAGCTGAGAGGCACAACGTGCAGGCTTCTTTCCAAAGGGCGAGTTGGGCCCCACAGCATCTTGCTTCCAGCTCTTTGGGAAGCTAAGAAACAACTCGCTCTGCACAGTGCTCTTACAGCCTACGGGGAACATCTCTGACAAAGGCCTGTGAAACGCAGTTTCTTTGCAGGCCTGATCTGGCTGAAGTAGGACTTCTGCTCTGGGTGTGCTACTTTGCCCTAGAGCTGAAAGGCACAACGTGCAGGCTTCTTTCCAAAGGGCGAGTTGGGCCCCACAGCATCTTGCTTCCAGCTCTTTGGGAAGCTAAGAAACAACTCGCTCTGCACAGTGCTCTTACAGCCTAGTGGGAACATCTCTTCCAAAGGCCTGTGAAACGCAGTTTCTTTGCAGGCCTGATCTGGCTGAAGTAGGACTTCTGCACTGGGTGTGCTACTTTGCCCTAGAGCTGAATGGCGCAACTTGCAGGCTTCTTTCCAAAGGGCGAGTTGGGCCCCACAGCATCTTGCTTCCAGCTCTTTGGGAAGCTAAGAAACAACTCGCTCTGCACAGTGCTCTTACAGCCTAGTGGGAACATCTCTTCCAAAGGCCTGTGAAACACAGTTTCTTTGCAGGCCCGATCTGGCTGAAGTAGGACTTCTGCTCTGGGTGTGCTACTTTGCCCTAGAGCTGAAAGGCACAACGTGCAGGCTTCTTTCCAAAGGGCGAGTTGGGCCCCACAGCATCTTGCTTCCAGCTCTTTGGGAAGCTAAGAACAACTCGCTCTGCACAGTGCTCTTACAGCCTAGTGGGAACATCTCTTCCAAAGGCCTGTGAAACGCAGTTTCATTGCAGGCCCGATCTGGCTGAAGTAGGACTTCTGCTCTGGGTGTGCTACTTTGCCCTAGAGCTGAAAGGCAAAACGTGCAGGCTTCTTTCCAAAGGGCGAGTTGGGCCCCACAGCATCTTGCTTCCAGCTCTTTGGGAAGCTGAGAAACAACTCGCTCTGCACAGTGCTCTTACAGCCTAGTGGGAACATCTCTTCCAAAGGGCTGTGAAACGCAGTTTCTTTGCAGGCCTGATCTGGCTGAAGTAGGACTTCTGCTCTGGGTGTGCTGCTTTGCCCTAGAGCTGAAAGGCACAACGTGCAGGCTTCTTTCCAAAGGGCGAGTTGGGCCCCACAGCATCTTGCTTCCAGCTCTTTGGGAAGCTAAGAAACAACTCGCTCTGCACAGTGCTCTTACAGCCTACGGGGAACATCTCTTCCAAAGGCCTGTGAAACGCAGTTTCTTTGCAGGCCTGATCTGGCTGAAGTAGGACTTCTGCTCTGGGTGTGCTACTTTGCCCTAGAGCTGAAAGGCACAACGTGCAGGCTTCTTTCCAAAGGGCGAGTTGGGCCCCACAGCATCTTGCTTCCAGCTCTTTGGGAAGCTAAGAAACAACTCGCTCTTCACAGTGCTCTTACAGTGTAGTGGGAACATCTCTTCCAAAGGCCTGTGAAACGCAGTTTCTTTGCAGGCCTGATCTGGCTGAAGTAGGACTTCTGCTCTGGGCGTGCTACTTTGCCCTAGAGCTGAAAGGCACAACGTGCAGGCTTCTTTCCAAAGGGCGAGTTGGGCCCCACAGCATCTTGCTTCCAGCTCTTTGGGAAGCTAAGAAACAACTCGCTCTGCACAGCGCTCTTACAGCCTACGGGGAAAATCTCTTCCAAAGGCCTGTGAAACGCAGTTTCCTTGCAGGCCTGATCTGGCTGAAGTAGGACTTCTGCTCTGGGTGTGCTACTTTGCCCTAGAGCTGAAAGGCGCAACGTGCAGGCTTCTTTCCAAAGGGCGAGTTGGGCCCCACAGCATCTTGCTTCCAGCTCTTTGGGAAGCTAAGAAACAACTCGCTCTGCACAGTGCTCTTACAGCCTAGTGGGAACATCTCTTCCAAAGGCCTGTGAAATGCAGTTTCTTTGCAGGCCTGATCTGGCTGAAGTAGGACTTCTGCTCTGGGTGTGCTACTTTGCTCTAGAGCTGAAAGGCACAACGTGCAGGCTTCTTTCCAAAGGGCGAGTTGGGCCCCACAGCATCTTGCTTCCAGCTCTTTGGGAAGCTAAGAAACAACTCGCTCTGCCCAGTGCTCTTACAGCCTAGTGGGAACATCTCTTCCAAAGGCCTGTGAAACGCAGTTTCTTTGCAGGCCTGATCTGGCTGAAGTAGGACTTCTGCTCTTGGTGTGCTACTTTGCCCTAGAGCTGAAAGGCGCAACGTGCTGGCTTCTTTCCAAAGGGCGAGTTGGGCCCCACAGCATCTTGCTTCCAGCTCTTTGGGAAGCTAAGAAACAACTCGCTCTGCACAGTGCTCTTACAGCCTACCGGGAACATCTCTTCCAAAGGCCTGTGAAACGCAGTTTCTTTGCAGGCCTGCGCTGGCTGAAGTAGGACTTCTGCTCTGGGTGTGCTACTTTGCCCTAGAGCTGAAAGGCACAACGTGCAGGCTTCTTTCCAAAGGGCGAGTTGGGCCCCACAGCATCTTGCTTCCAGCTCTTTGGGAAGCTGAGAAACAACTCGCTCTGCACAGTGCTCTTACAGCCTAGTGGGAACATCTCTTCCAAAGGCCTGTGAAACGCAGTTTCTTTGCAGGCCCGATCTGGCTGAAGTAGGACTTCTGCTCTGGGTGTGCTGCTTTGCCCTAGAGCTGAAAGGCACAACGTGCAGGCTTCTTTCCAAAGGGCGAGTTGGGCCCCACAGCATCTTGCTTCCAGCTCTTTGGGAAGCTAAGAAACAACTCGCTCTGCACAGTGCTCTTACAGCCTACGGGGAACATCTCTTCCAAAGGCCTGTGAAACGCAGTTTCTTTGCAGGCCTGATCTGGCTGAAGTAGGACTTCTGCTCTGGGTGTGCTACTTTGCCCTAGAGCTGAAAGGCACAACGTGCAGGCTTCTTTCCAAAGGGCGAGTTGGGCCCCACAGCATCTTGCTTCCAGCTCTTTGGGAAGCTAAGAAACAACTCGCTCTTCACAGTGCTCTTACAGTGTAGTGGGAACATCTCTTCCAAAGGCCTGTGAAACGCAGTTTCTTTGCAGGCCTGATCTGGCTGAAGTAGGACTTCTGCTCTGGGCGTGCTACTTTGCCCTAGAGCTGAAAGGCACAACGTGCAGGCTTCTTTCCAAAGGGCGAGTTGGGCCCCACAGCATCTTGCTTCCAGCTCTTTGGGAAGCTAAGAAACAACTCGCTCTGCACAGCGCTCTTACAGCCTACGGGGAAAATCTCTTCCAAAGGCCTGTGAAACGCAGTTTCCTTGCAGGCCTGATCTGGCTGAAGTAGGACTTCTGCTCTGGGTGTGCTACTTTGCCCTAGAGCTGAAAGGCGCAACGTGCAGGCTTCTTTCCAAAGGGCGAGTTGGGCCCCACAGCATCTTGCTTCCAGCTCTTTGGGAAGCTAAGAAACAACTCGCTCTGCACAGTGCTCTTACAGCCTAGTGGGAACATCTCTTCCAAAGGCCTGTGAAATGCAGTTTCTTTGCAGGCCTGATCTGGCTGAAGTAGGACTTCTGCTCTGGGTGTGCTACTTTGCTCTAGAGCTGAAAGGCACAACGTGCAGGCTTCTTTCCAAAGGGCGAGTTGGGCCCCACAGCATCTTGCTTCCAGCTCTTTGGGAAGCTAAGAAACAACTCGCTCTGCACAGTGCTCTTACAGCCTACCGGGAACATCTCTTCCAAAGGCCTGTGAAACGCAGTTTCTTTGCAGGCCTGATCTGGCTGAAGTAGGACTTCTGCTCTTGGTGTGCTACTTTGCCCTAGAGCTGAAAGGCGCAACGTGCTGGCTTCTTTCCAAAGGGCGAGTTGGGCCCCACAGCATCTTGCTTCCAGCTCTTTGGGAAGCTAAGAAACAACTCGCTCTGCACAGTGCTCTTACAGCCTACCGGGAACATCTCTTCCAAAGGCCTGTGAAACGCAGTTTCTTTGCAGGCCTGCGCTGGCTGAAGTAGGACTTCTGCTCTGGGTGTGCTACTTTGCCCTAGAGCTGAAAGGCACAACGTGCAGGCTTCTTTCCAAAGGGCGAGTTGGGCCCCACAGCATCTTGCTTCCAGCTCTTTGGGAAGCTGAGAAACAACTCGCTCTGCACAGTGCTCTTACAGCCTAGTGGGAACATCTCTTCCAAAGGCCTGTGAAACGCAGTTTCTTTGCAGGCCCGATCTGGCTGAAGTAGGACTTCTGCTCTGGGTGTGCTGCTTTGCCCTAGAGCTGAAAGGCACAACGTGCAGGCTTCTTTCCAAAGGGCGAGTTGGGCCCCACAGCATCTTGCTTCCAGCTCTTTGGGAAGCTAAGAAACAACTCGCTCTGCACAGTGCTCTTACAGCCTACGGGGAACATCTCTTCCAAAGGCCTGTGAAACGCAGTTTCTTTGCAGGCCTGATCTGGCTGAAGTAGGACTTCTTCTCTGGGTGTGCTACTTTGCCCTAGAGCTGAAAGGCACAACGTGCAGGCTTCTTTCCAAAGGGCGAGTTGGGCCCCACAGCATCTTGCTTCCAGCTCTTTGGGAAGCTAAGAAACAACTCGCTCTGCACAGTGCTCTTACAGCCTACGGGGAACATCTCTTCCAAAGGCCTGTGAAACGCAGTTTCTTTGCAGGCCTGATCTGGCTGAAGTAGGACTTCTGCTCTGGGTGTGCTACTTTGCCCTAGAGCTGAAAGGCACAACGTGCAGGCTTCTTTCCAAAGGGCGAGTTGGGCCCCACAGCATCTTGCTTCCAGCTCTTTGGGAAGCTAAGAAACAACTCGCTCTGCACAGTGCTCTTACAGCCTACCGGGAACATCTCTTCCAAAGGCCTGTGAAACGCAGTTTCTTTGCAGGCCTGATCTGGCTGAAGTAGGACTTCTGCTCTGGGTGTGCTACTTTGCCCTAGAGCTGAAAGGCACAACGTGCAGGCTTCTTTCCAAAGGGCGAGTTGGGCCCCACAGCATCTTGCTTCCAGCTCTTTGGGAAGCTAAGAAACAACTCGCTCTGCACAGTGCTCTTACAGCCTACCGGGAAGATCTCTTCCAAAGGCCAGTGAAACGCAGTTTCTTTGCAGGCCTGATCTGGCTGAAGTAGGACTTCTGCTCTGGGTGTGCTACTTTGCCCTAGAGCTGAAAGGCACAACGTGCAGGCTTCTTTCCAAAGGGCGAGTTGGGCCCCACAGCATCTTGCTTCCAGCTCTTTGGGAAGCTAAGAAACAACTCGCTCTGCACAGTGCTCTTACAGCCTAGTGGGAACATCTCTTCCAAAGGCCTGTGAAACGCAGTTTCTTTGCAGGCCTTATCTGGCTGAAGTAGGACTTCTGCTCTGGGTGTGCTACTTTGCCCTAGAGCTGAAAGGCACAACGTGCAGGCTTCTTTCCAAAGGGCGAGTTGGGCCCCACAGCATCTTGCTTCCAGCTCTTTGGGAAGCTAAGAAACAACTCGCTCTGCACAGTGCTCTTACAGCCTACGGGCAACATCTCTTCCAAAGGCCTGTGAAACGCAGTTTCTTTGCAGGCCTGATCTGGCTGAAGTAGGACTTCTGCTCTGGGTGTGCTACTTTGCCCTAGAGCTGAAAGGCACAACGTGCAGGCTTCTTTCCAAAGGGCGAGTTGGGCCCCACAGCATCTTGCTTCCAGCTCTTTGGGAAGCTAAGAAACAACTCGCTGTGCACAGTGCTCTTACAGCCTAATGGGAACATCTCTTCCAAAGGCCTGTGAAACGCAGTTTCTTTGCAGGCCTGATCTGGCTGAAGTAGGACTTCTGCTCTGGGTCTGCTACTTTGCCCTAGAGGTGAAAGGCACAACGTGCACGCTCCTTTCCAAAGGGCGAGTTGGGCCCAACAGCATCTTGCTTCCAGCTCTTTGGGAAGCTAAGAAACAACTCGCTCTGCACAGTGCTCTTACAGCCTACCGGGAACATGTCTTCCAAAGGCCTGTGAAACGCAGTTTCTTTGCAGGCCTGATCTGGCTGAAGTAGGACTTCTGCTCTGGGTGTGCTACTTTGCCCTAGAGCTGAAAGGCACAACGTGCAGGCTTCTTTCCAAAGGGCGAGTTGGGCCCCACAGCATCTTGCTTCCAGCTCTTTGGGAAGCTAAGAAACAACTCGCTCTGCACAGTGCTCTTACAGCCTACCGGGAACATGTCTTCCAAAGGCCTGTGAAACGCAGTTTCTTTGCAGGCCTGATCTGGATGAAGTAGGACTTCTGCTCTGGGTGTGCTACTTTGCCCTAGAGCTGAGAGGCACAACGTGCAGGCTTCTTTCCAAAGGGCGAGTTGGGCCCCACAGCATCTTGCTTCCAGCTCTTTGGGAAGCTAAGAAACAACTCGCTCTGCACAGTGCTCTTACAGCCTACGGGGAACATCTCTTCCAAAGGCCTGTGAAACGCAGTTTCTTTGCAGGCCTGATCTGGCTGAAGTAGGACTTCTGCTCTGGGTGTGCTACTTTGCCCTAGAGCTGAAAGGCACAACGTGCAGGCTTCTTTCCAAAGGGCGAGTTGGGCCCCACAGCATCTTGCTTCCAGCTCTTTGGGAAGCTAAGAAACAACTCGCTCTGCACAGTGCTCTTACAGCCTAGTGGGAACATCTCTTCCAAAGGCCTGTGAAACGCAGTTTCTTTGCAGGCCTGATCTGGCTGAAGTAGGACTTCTGCACTGGGTGTGCTACTTTGCCCTAGAGCTGAATGGCGCAACTTGCAGGCTTCTTTCCAAAGGGCGAGTTGGGCCCCACAGCATCTTGCTTCCAGCTCTTTGGGAAGCTAAGAAACAACTCGCTCTGCACAGTGCTCTTACAGCCTAGTGGGAACATCTCTTCCAAAGGCCTGTGAAACACAGTTTCTTTGCAGGCCCGATCTGGCTGAAGTAGGACTTCTGCTCTGGGTGTGCTACTTTGCCCTAGAGCTGAAAGGCACAACGTGCAGGCTTCTTTCCAAAGGGCGAGTTGGGCCCCACAGCATCTTGCTTCCAGCTCTTTGGGAAGCTAAGAAACAACTCGCTCTGCACAGTGCTCTTACAGACTACGGGGAACATCTCTTCCAAAGGCCAGTGAAACGCAGTTTCTTTGCAGGCCTGATCTGGCTGAAGTAGGACTTCTGCTCTTGGTGTGCTACTTTGCCCTAGAGCTGAAAGGCGCAACGTGCTGGCTTCTTTCCAAAGGGCGAGTTGGGCCCCACAGCATCTTGCTTCCAGCTCTTTGGGAAGCTAAGAAACAACTCGCTCTGCACAGTGCTCTTACAGCCTACCGGGAACATCTCTTCCAAAGGCCTGTGAAACGCAGTTTCTTTGCAGGCCTGCGCTGGCTGAAGTAGGACTTCTGCTCTGGGTGTGCTACTTTGCCCTAGAGCTGAAAGGCACAACGTGCAGGCTTCTTTCCAAAGGGCGAGTTGGGCCCCACAGCATCTTGCTTCCAGCTCTTTGGGAAGCTGAGAAACAACTCGCTCTGCACAGTGCTCTTACAGCCTAGTGGGAACATCTCTTCCAAAGGCCTGTGAAACGCAGTTTCTTTGCAGGCCCGATCTGGCTGAAGTAGGACTTCTGCTCTGGGTGTGCTGCTTTGCCCTAGAGCTGAAAGGCACAACGTGCAGGCTTCTTTCCAAAGGGCGAGTTGGGCCCCACAGCATCTTGCTTCCAGCTCTTTGGGAAGCTAAGAAACAACTCGCTCTGCACAGTGCTCTTACAGCCTACGGGGAACATCTCTTCCAAAGGCCTGTGAAACGCAGTTTCTTTGCAGGCCTGATCTGGCTGAAGTAGGACTTCTGCTCTGGGTGTGCTACTTTGCCCTAGAGCTGAAAGGCACAACGTGCAGGCTTCTTTCCAAAGGGCGAGTTGGGCCCCACAGCATCTTGCTTCCAGCTCTTTGGGAAGCTAAGAAACAACTCGCTCTGCACAGTGCTCTTACAGCCTACGGGGAACATCTCTTCCAAAGGCCTGTGAAACGCAGTTTCTTTGCAGGCCTGATCTGGCTGAAGTAGGACTTCTGCTCTGGGTGTGCTACTTTGCCCTAGAGCTGAAAGGCACAACGTGCAGGCTTCTTTCCAAAGGGCGAGTTGGGCCCCACAGCATCTTGCTTCCAGCTCTTTGGGAAGCTAAGAAACAACTCGCTCTGCACAGTGCTCTTACAGCCTACCGGGAACATCTCTTCCAAAGGCCTGTGAAACGCAGTTTCTTTGCAGGCCTGATCTGGCTGAAGTAGGACTTCTGCTCTGGGTGTGCTACTTTGCCCTAGAGCTGAAAGGCACAACGTGCAGGCTTCTTTCCAAAGGGCGAGTTGGGCCCCACAGCATCTTGCTTCCAGCTCTTTGGGAAGCTAAGAAACAACTCGCTCTGCACAGTGCTCTTACAGCCTACCGGGAAGATCTCTTCCAAAGGCCAGTGAAACGCAGTTTCTTTGCAGGCCTGATCTGGCTGAAGTAGGACTTCTGCTCTGGGTGTGCTACTTTGCCCTAGAGCTGAAAGGCACAACGTGCAGGCTTCTTTCCAAAGGGCGAGTTGGGCCCCACAGCATCTTGCTTCCAGCTCTTTGGGAAGCTAAGAAACAACTCGCTCTGCACAGTGCTCTTACAGCCTAGTGGGAACATCTCTTCCAAAGGCCTGTGAAACGCAGTTTCTTTGCAGGCCTTATCTGGCTGAAGTAGGACTTCTGCTCTGGGTGTGCTACTTTGCCCTAGAGCTGAAAGGCACAACGTGCAGGCTTCTTTCCAAAGGGCGAGTTGGGCCCCACAGCATCTTGCTTCCAGCTCTTTGGGAAGCTAAGAAACAACTCGCTCTGCACAGTGCTCTTACAGCCTACGGGCAACATCTCTTCCAAAGGCCTGTGAAACGCAGTTTCTTTGCAGGCCTGATCTGGCTGAAGTAGGACTTCTGCTCTGGGTGTGCTACTTTGCCCTAGAGCTGAAAGGCACAACGTGCAGGCTTCTTTCCAAAGGGCGAGTTGGGCCCCACAGCATCTTGCTTCCAGCTCTTTGGGAAGCTAAGAAACAACTCGCTGTGCACAGTGCTCTTACAGCCTAATGGGAACATCTCTTCCAAAGGCCTGTGAAACGCAGTTTCTTTGCAGGCCTGATCTGGCTGAAGTAGGACTTCTGCTCTGGGTCTGCTACTTTGCCCTAGAGGTGAAAGGCACAACGTGCACGCTCCTTTCCAAAGGGCGAGTTGGGCCCAACAGCATCTTGCTTCCAGCTCTTTGGGAAGCTAAGAAACAACTCGCTCTGCACAGTGCTCTTACAGCCTACCGGGAACATGTCTTCCAAAGGCCTGTGAAACGCAGTTTCTTTGCAGGCCCGATCTGGCTGAAGTAGGACTTCTGCTCTGGGTGTGCTACTTTGCCCTAGAGCTGAAAGGCACAACGTGCAGGCTTCTTTCCAAAGGGCGAGTTGGGCCCCACAGCATCTTGCTTCCAGCTCTTTGGGAAGCTAAGAAACAACTCGCTCTGCACAGTGCTCTTACAGCCTACCGGGAACATGTCTTCCAAAGGCCTGTGAAACGCAGTTTCTTTGCAGGCCTGATCTGGATGAAGTAGGACTTCTGCTCTGGGTGTGCTACTTTGCCCTAGAGCTGAGAGGCACAACGTGCAGGCTTCTTTCCAAAGGGCGAGTTGGGCCCCACAGCATCTTGCTTCCAGCTCTTTGGGAAGCTAAGAAACAACTCGCTCTGCACAGTGCTCTTACAGCCTACGGGGAACATCTCTGACAAAGGCCTGTGAAACGCAGTTTCTTTGCAGGCCTGATCTGGCTGAAGTAGGACTTCTGCTCTGGGTGTGCTACTTTGCCCTAGAGCTGAAAGGCACAACGTGCAGGCTTCTTTCCAAAGGGCGAGTTGGGCCCCACAGCATCTTGCTTCCAGCTCTTTGGGAAGCTAAGAAACAACTCGCTCTGCACAGTGCTCTTACAGCCTAGTGGGAACATCTCTTCCAAAGGCCTGTGAAACGCAGTTTCTTTGCAGGCCTGATCTGGCTGAAGTAGGACTTCTGCACTGGGTGTGCTACTTTGCCCTAGAGCTGAATGGCGCAACTTGCAGGCTTCTTTCCAAAGGGCGAGTTGGGCCCCACAGCATCTTGCTTCCAGCACTTTGGGAAGCTAAGAAACAACTCGCTCTGCACAGTGCTCTTACAGCCTAGTGGGAACATCTCTTCCAAAGGCCTGTGAAACACAGGTTCTTTGCAGGCCCGATCTGGCTGAAGTAGGACTTCTGCTCTGGGTGTGCTACTTTGCCCTAGAGCTGAAAGGCACAACGTGCAGGCTTCTTTCCAAAGGGCGAGTTGGGCCCCACAGCATCTTGCTTCCAGCTCTTTGGGAAGCTAAGAAACAACTCGCTCTGCACAGTGCTCTTACAGACTACGGGGAACATCTCTTCCAAAGGCCAGTGAAACGCAGTTTCTTTGCAGGCCTGATCTGGCTGAAGTAGGACTTCTGCTCTGGGTGTGCTACTTTGCCCTAGAGCTGAAAGGCACAACGTGCAGGCTTCTTTCCAAAGGGCGAGTTGGGCCCCACAGCATCTTGCTTCCAGCTCTTTGGGAAGCTAAGAAACAACTCGCTCTGCACAGTGCTCTTACAGCCTACGGGGAACATCTCTTCCAAAGGCCTGTGAAACGCAGTTTCTTTGCAGGCCTGATCTGGCTGAAGTAGGACTTCTGCTCTGGGTGTGCTACTTTGCCCTAGAGCTGAAAGGCACAACGTGCAGGCTTCTTTCCAAAGGGCGAGTTGGGCCCCACAGCATCTTGCTTCCAGCTCTTTGGGAAGCTAAGAAACAACTCGCTCTGCACAGTGCTCTTACAGCCTATGGGGAATATCTCTTCCAAAGGCCTGTGAAACGCAGTTTCTTTGCAGGGCTGATCTGGCTGAAGTAGGACTTCTGCTCTGGGTGTGCTACTTTGCCCTAGAGCTGAAAGGCGCAACTTGCAGGCTTCTTTCCAAAGGGCGAGTTGGGCCCCACAGCATCTTGCTTCCAGCTCTTTGGGAAGCTAAGAAACAACTCGCTCTGCACAGTGCTCTTACAGCCTAGTGGGAACATCTCTTCCAAAGGCCTGTGAAACGCAGTTTCTTTGCAGGCCCGATCTGGCTGAAGTAGGACTTCTGCTCTGGGTGTGCTACTTTGCCCTAGAGCTGAAAGGCACAACGTGCAGGCTTCTTTCCAAAGGGCGAGTTGGGCCCCACAGCATCTTGCTTCCAGCTCTTTGGGAAGCTAAGAAACAACTCGCTCTGCACAGTGCTCTTACAGCCTAGTGGGAACATCTCTTCCAAAGGCCTGTGAAACGCAGTTTCTTTGCAGGCCCGATCTGGCTGAAGTAGGACTTCTGCTCTGGGTCTGCTACTTTGCCCTACAGGTGAAAGGCACAACGTGCAGGCTCCTTTCCAAAGGGCGAGTTGGGCCCCACAGCATCTTGCTTCCAGCTCTTTGGGAAGCTAAGAAACAACTCGCTCTGCACAGTGCTCTTACAGCCTACCGGGAACATGTCTTCCAAAGGCCTGTGAAACGCAGTTTCTTTGCAGGCCTGATCTGGCTGAAGTAGGACTTCTGCTCTGGGTGTGCTACTTTGCCCTAGAGCTGAAAGGCACAACGTGCAGGCTTCTTTCCAAAGGGCGAGTTGGGCCCCACAGCATCTTGCTTCCAGCTCTTTGGGAAGCTAAGAAACAACTCGCTCTGCACAGTGCTCTTACAGCCTAGTGGGAACATCTCTTCCAAAGGCCTGTGAAACGCAGTTTCTTTGCAGGCCCGATCTGGCTGAAGTAGGACTTCTGCTCTGGGTGTGCTACTTTGCCCTAGAGCTGAAAGGCACAACGTGCAGGCTTCTTTCCAAAGGGCGAGTTGGGCCCCACAGCATCTTGCTTCCAGCTCTTTGGGAAGCTAAGAAACAACTCGCTCTGCACAGTGCTCTTACAGCCTACCGGGAACATCTCTTCCAAAGGCCTGTGAAACGCAGTTTCTTTGCAGGCCTGATCTGGCTGAAGTAGGACTTCTGCTCTGGGTGTGCTACTTTGCCCTAGAGCTGAAAGGCACAACGTGCAGGCTTCTTTCCAAAGGGCGAGTTGGGCCCCACAGCATCTTGCTTCCAGCTCTTTGGGAAGCTAAGAAACAACTCGCTCTGCACAGTGCTCTTACAGCCTACCGGGAACATCTCTTCCAAAGGCCTGTGAAACGCAGTTTCTTTGCAGGCCTGATCTGGCTGAAGTAGGACTTCTGCTCTGGGTGTGCTACTTTGCCCTAGAGCTGAAAGGCACAACGTGCAGGCTTCTTTCCAAAGGGCGAGTTGGGCCCCACAGCATCTTGCTTCCAGCTCTTTGGGAAGCTAAGAAACAACTCGCTCTGCACAGTGCTCTTACAGCCTAGTGGGAACATCTCTTCCAAAGGCCTGTGAAACGCAGTTTCTTTGCAGGCCTGATCTGGCTGAAGTAGGACTTCTGCTCTGGGTGTGCTACTTTGCCCTAGAGCTGAAAGGCACAACGTGCAGGCTTCTTTCCAAAGGGCGAGTTGGGCCCCACAGCATCTTGCTTCCAGCTCTTTGGGAAGCTAAGAAACAACTCGCTCTGCACAGTGCTCTTACAGCCTACCGGGAACATCTCTTCCAAAGGCCTGTGAAACGCAGTTTCTTTGCAGGCCTGATCTGGCTGAAGTAGGACTTCTGCTCTGGGTGTGCTACTTTGCCCTAGAGGTGAAAGGCACAACGTGCAGGCTTCTTTCCAAAGGGCGAGTTGGGCCCCACAGCATCTTGCTTCCAGCTCTTTGGGAAGCTAAGAAACAACTCGCTCTGCACAGTGCTCTTACAGCCTAGTGGGAACATCTCTTCCAAAGTCCTGTGAAACGCAGTTTCTTTGCAGGCCTGATCTGGCTGAAGTAGGACTTCTGCTCTGGGTGTGCTACTTTGCCCTAGAGCTGAAAGGCGCAACTTGCAGGCTTCTTTCCAAAGGGCGAGTTGGGCCCCACAGCATCTTGCTTCCAGCTCTTTGGGAAGCTAAGAAACAACTCGCTCTGCACAGTGCTCTTACAGCCTAGTGGGAACATCTCTTCCAAAGTCCTGTGAAACGCAGTTTCTTTGCAGGCCTGATCTGGCTGAAGTAGGACTTCTGCTCTGGGTGTGCTACTTTGCCCTAGAGCTGAAAGGCGCAACTTGCAGGCTTCTTTCCAAAGGGCGAGTTGGGCCCCACAGCATCTTGCTTCCAGCTCTTTGGGAAGCTAAGAAACAACTCGCTCTGCACAGTGCTCTTACAGCCTAGTGGGAACATCTCTTCCAAAGGCCTGTGAAACGCAGTTTCTTTGCAGGCCCGATCTGGCTGAAGTAGGACTTCTGCTCTGGGTGTGCTACTTTGCCCTAGAGCTGAAAGGCACAACGTGCAGGCTTCTTTCCAAAGGGCGAGTTGGGCCCCACAGCATCTTGCTTCCAGCTCTTTGGGAAGCTAAGAAACAACTCGCTCTGCACAGTGCTCTTACAGCCTAGTGGGAACATCTCTTCCAAAGGCCTGTGAAACGCAGTTTCTTTGCAGGCCTGATCTGGCTGAAGTAGGACTTCTGCTCTGGGTGTGCTACTTTGCCCTAGAGCTGAAAGGCACAACGTGCAGGCTTCTTTCCAAAGGGCGAGTTGGGCCCCACAGCATCTTGCTTCCAGCTCTTTGGGAAGCTAAGAAACAACTCGCTCTGCACAGTGCTCTTACAGCCTAGTGGGAACATCTCTTCCAAAGGCCTGTGAAACGCAGTTTCTTTGCAGGCCTGATCTGGCTGAAGTAGGACTTCTGCTCTGGGTGTGCTACTTTGCCCTAGAGCTGAAAGGCACAACGTGCAGGCTTCTTTCCAAAGGGCGAGTTGGACCCCACAGCATCTTGCTTCCAGCTCTTTGGGAAGGTAAGAAACAACTCGCTCTGCACAGTGCTCTTACAGCCTACCAGGAACATCTCTTCCAAAGGCCTGTGAAACGCAGTTTCTTTGCAGGCCTGATCTGGCTGAAGTAGGACTTCTGCTCTGGGTGTGCTACTTTGCCCTAGAGCTGAAAGGCACAACGTGCAGGCTTCTTTCCAAAGGGCGAGTTGGGCCCCACAGCATCTTGCTTCCAGCTCTTTGGGAAGCTAAGAAACAACTCGCTCTGCACAGTGCTCTTACAGCCTACCGGGAACATCTCTTCCAAAGGCCTGTGAAACGCAGTTTCTTTGCAGGCCTGATCTGGCTGAAGTAGGACTTCTGCTCTGGGTGTGCTACTTTGCCCTAGAGCTGAAAGGCACAACGTGCAGGCTTCTTTCCAAAGGGCGAGTTGGGCCCCACAGCATCTTGCTTCCAGCTCTTTGGGAAGCCAAGAAACAACTCGCTCTGCACAGTGCTCTTACAGCCTAGTGGGAACATCTCTTCCAAAGGCCTGTGAAACGCAGTTTCTTTGCAGGCCTGATCTGGCTGAAGTAGGACTTCTGCTCTGGGTGTGCTACTTTGCCCTAGAGCTGAAAGGCACAACGTGCAGGCTTCTTTCCAAAGGGCGAGTTGGGCCCCACAGCATCTTGCTTCCAGCTCTTTGGGAAGGTAAGAAACAACTCGCTCTGCACAGTGCTCTTACAGCCTACCAGGAACATCTCTTCCAAAGGCCTGTGAAACGCAGTTTCTTTGCAGGCCTGATCTGGCTGAAGTAGGACTTCTGCTCTGGGTGTGCTACTTTGCCCTAGAGCTGAAAGGCACAACGTGCTGGCTTCTTTCCAAAGGGCGAGTTGGGCCCCACAGCATCTTGCTTCCAGCTCTTTGGGAAGCTAAGAAACAACTCGCTCTGCACAGTGCTCTTACAGCCTACCGGGAACATCTCTTCCAAAGGCCTGTGAAACGCAGTTTCTTTGCAGGCCTGATCTGGCTGAAGTAGGACTTCTGCTCTGGGTGTGCTACTTTGCCCTAGAGCTGAAAGGCACAACGTGCAGGCTTCTTTCCAAAGGGCGAGTTGGGCCCCACAGCATCTTGCTTCCAGCTCTTTGGGAAGCTAAGAAACAACTCGCTCTGCACAGTGCTCTTACAGCCTAGTGGGAACATCTCTTCCAAAGGCCTGTGAAACGCAGTTTCTTTGCAGGCCTGATCTGGCTGAAGTAGGACTTCTGCTCTGGGTGTGCTACTTTGCCCTAGAGCTGAAAGGCACAACGTGCAGGCTTCTTTCCAAAGGGCGAGTTGGGCCCCACAGCATCTTGCTTCCAGCTCTTTGGGAAGCTAAGAAACAACTCGCTCTGCACAGTGCTCTTACAGCCTAGTGGGAACATCTCTTCCAAAGGCCTGTGAAACGCAGTTTCTTTGCAGGCCTGATCTGGCTGAAGTAGGACTTCTGCTCTGGGTGTGCTACTTTGCCCTAGAGCTGAAAGGCACAACGTGCAGGCTTCTTTCCAAAGGGCGAGTTGGGCCCCACAGCATCTTGCTTCCAGCTCTTTGGGAAGGTAAGAAACAACTCGCTCTGCACAGTGCTCTTACAGCCTACCAGGAACATCTCTTCCAAAGGCCTGTGAAACGCAGTTTCTTTGCAGTCCTGATATGGCTGAAGTAGGCTTCTGCTCTGGGTGTGCTACTTTGCCCTAGAGCTGAAAGGCACAACGTGCAGGCTTCTTTCCAAAGGGCGAGTTGGGCCCCACAGCATCTTGCTTCCAGCTCTTTGGGAAGCTAAGAAACAACTCGCTCTGCACAGTGCTCTTACAGCCTACCGGGAACATCTCTTCCAAAGGCCTGTGAAACGCAGTTTCTTTGCAGGCCTGATCTGGCTGAAGTAGGACTTCTGCTCTGGGTGTGCTACTTTGCCCTAGAGCTGAAAGGCACAACGTGCAGGCTTCTTTCCAAAGGGCGAGTTGGGCCCCACAGCATCTTGCTTCCAGCTCTTTGGGAAGCTAAGAAACAACTCGCTCTGCACAGTGATCTTACAGCCTAGTGGGAACATCTCTTCCAAAGGCCTGTGAAACGCAGTTTCTTTGCAGGCCTGATCTGGCTGAAGTAGGACTTCTGCTCTGGGTGTGCTACTTTGCCCTAGAGCTGAAAGGCACAACGTGCAGGCTTCTTTCCAAAGGGCGAGTTGGGCCCCACAGCATCTTGCTTCCAGCTCTTTGGGAAGCTAAGAAACAACTCGCTCTGCACAGTGCTCTTGCAGCCTACCGGGAACATCTCTTCCAAAGGCCTGTGAAACGCAGTTTCTTTGCAGGCCTGATCTGGCTGAAGTAGGACTTCTGCTCTGGGTGTGCTACTTTGCCCTAGAGCTGAAAGGCACAACGTGCAGGCTTCTTTCCAAAGGGCGAGTTGGGCCCCACAGCATCTTGCTTCCAGCACTTTGGGAAGCTAAGAAACAACTCGCTCTGCACAGTGCTCTTACAGCCTAGTGGGAACATCTCTTCCAAAGGCCTGTGAAACGCAGTTTCTTTGCAGGCCTGATCTGGCTGAAGTAGGACTTCTGCTCTGGGTGTGCTACTTTGCCCTAGAGCTGAAAGGCACAACGTGCAGGCTTCTTTCCAAAGGGCGAGTTGGGCCCCACAGCATCTTGCTTCCAGCTCTTTGGGAAGCTAAGAAACAACTCGCTCTGCACAGTGCTCTTACAGCCTAGTGGGAACATCTCTTCCAAAGGCCTGTGAAACGCAGTTTCTTTGCAGGCCTGATCTGGCTGAAGTAGGACTTCTGCTCTGGGTGTGCTACTTTGCCCTAGAGCTGAAAGGCACAACGTGCAGGCTTCTTTCCAAAGGGCGAGTTGGGCCCCACAGCATCTTGCTTCCAGCTCTTTGGGAAGCTAAGAAACAACTCGCTCTGCACAGTGCTCTTACAGCCTACCAGGAACATCTCTTCCAAAGGCCTGTGAAACGCAGTTTCTTTGCAGGCCTGATCTGGCTGAAGTAGGACTTCTGCTCTGGGTGTGCTACTTTGCCCTACAGCTGAAAGGCACAACGTGCAGGCTTCTTTCCAAAGGGCGAGTTGGGCCCCACAGCATCTTGCTTCCAGCTCTTTGGGAAGCTAAGAAACAACTCGCTCTGCACAGTGCTCTTACAGCCTAGTGGGAACATCTCTTCCAAAGTCCTGTGAAACGCAGTTTCTTTGCAGGCCTGATCTGGCTGAAGTAGGACTTCTGCTCTGGGTGTGCTACTTTGCCCTAGAGCTGAAAGGCACAACGTGCAGGCTTCTTTCCAAAGGGCGAGTTGGGCCCCACAGCATCTTGCTTCCAGCTCTTTGGGAAGCTAAGAAACAACTCGCTCTGCACAGTGCTCTTACAGCCTAGTGGGAACATCTCTTCCAAAGGCCTGTGAAACGCAGTTTCTTTGCAGGCCTGATCTGGCTTAAGTAGGACTTCTGCTCTGGGTGTGCTACTTTGCCCTAGAGCTGAAAGGCACAACGTGCAGGCTTCTTTCCAAAGGGCGAGTTGGGCCCCACAGCATCTTGCTTCCAGCTCTTTGGGAAGCTGAGAAACAACTCGCTCTGCACAGTGCTCTTACAGCCTAGTGGGAACATCTCTTCCAAAGGCCTGTGAAACGCAGTTTCTTTGCATGCCTGATCTGGCTGAAGTAGGACTTCTGCTCTGGGTGTGCTACTTTGCCCTAGAGCTGAAAGGCACAACGTGCAGGCTTCTTTCCAAAGGGCGAGTTGGGCCCCACAGCATCTTGCTTCCAGCTCTTTGGGAAGCTAAGAAACAACTCGCTCTGCACAGTGCTCTTACAGCCTACCGGGAAGATCTCTTCCAAAGGCCAGTGAAACGCAGTTTCTTTGCAGGCCTGATCTGGCTGAAGTAGGACTTCTGCTCTGGGTGTGCTACTTTGCCCTAGAGCTGAAAGGCACAACGTGCAGGCTTCTTTCCAAAGGGCGAGTTGGGCCCCACAGCATCTTGCTTCCAGCTCTTTGGGAAGCTAAGAAACAACTCGCTCTGCACAGTGCTCTTACAGCCTACGGGGAACATCTCTGACAAAGGCCTGTGAAACGCAGTTTCTTTGCAGGCCTGATCTGGCTGAAGTAGGACTTCTGCTCTGGGTGTGCTACTTTGCCCTAGAGCTGAAAGGCACAACGTGCAGGCTTCTTTCCAAAGGGCGAGTTGGGCCCCACAGCATCTTGCTTCCAGCTCTTTGGGAAGCTAAGAAACAACTCGCTCTGCACAGTGCTCTTACAGCCTATGGGGAATATCTCTTCCAAAGGCCTGTGAAACGCAGTTTCTTTGCAGGCCTGATCTGGCTGAAGTAGGACTTCTGCTCTGGGTGTGCTACTTTGCCCTAGAGCTGAAAGGCGCAACTTGCAGGCTTCTTTCCAAAGGGCGAGTTGGGCCCCACAGCATCTTGCTTCCAGCTCTTTGGGAAGCTAAGAAACAACTCGCTCTGCACAGTGCTCTTACAGCCTAGTGGGAACATCTCTTCCAAAGGCCTGTGAAACGCAGTTTCTTTGCAGGCCCGATCTGGCTGAAGTAGGACTTCTGCTCTGGGTGTGCTACTTTGCCCTAGAGCTGAAAGGCACAACGTGCAGGCTTCTTTCCAAAGGGCGAGTTGGGCCCCACAGCATCTTGCTTCCAGCTCTTTGGGAAGCTAAGAAACAACTCGCTCTGCACAGTGCTCTTACAGCCTAGTGGGAACATCTCTTCCAAAGGCCTGTGAAACGCAGTTTCTTTGCAGGCCCGATCTGGCTGAAGTAGGACTTCTGCTCTGGGTCTGCTACTTTGCCCTACAGGTGAAAGGCACAACGTGCAGGCTCCTTTCCAAAGGGCGAGTTGGGCCCCACAGCATCTTGCTTCCAGCTCTTTGGGAAGCTAAGAAACAACTCGCTCTGCACAGTGCTCTTACAGCCTACCGGGAACATGTCTTCCAAAGGCCTGTGAAACGCAGTTTCTTTGCAGGCCTGATCTGGCTGAAGTAGGACTTCTGCTCTGGGTGTGCTACTTTGCCCTAGAGCTGAAAGGCACAACGTGCAGGCTTCTTTCCAAAGGGCGAGTTGGGCCCCACAGCATCTTGCTTCCAGCTCTTTGGGAAGCTAAGAAACAACTCGCTCTGCACAGTGCTCTTACAGCCTAGTGGGAACATCTCTTCCAAAGGCCTGTGAAACGCAGTTTTTTTGCAGGCCCGATCTGGCTGAAGTAGGACTTCTGCTCTGGGTGTGCTACTTTGCCCTAGAGCTGAAAGGCACAACGTGCAGGCTTCTTTCCAAAGGGCGAGTTGGGCCCCACAGCATCTTGCTTCCAGCTCTTTGGGAAGCTAAGAAACAACTCGCTCTGCACAGTGCTCTTACAGCCTACCGGGAACATCTCTTCCAAAGGCCTGTGAAACGCAGTTTCTTTGCAGGCCTGATCTGGCTGAAGTAGGACTTCTGCTCTGGGTGTGCTACTTTGCCCTAGAGGTGAAAGGCACAACGTGCAGGCTTCTTTCCAAAGGGCGAGTTGGGCCCCACAGCATCTTGCTTCCAACTCTTTGGGAAGCTAAGAAACAACTCGCTCTGCACAGAGCTCTTACAGCCTAGTGGGAACATCTCTTCCAAAGGCCTGTGAAACGCAGTTTCTTTGCAGGCCTGATCTGGCTGAAGTAGGACTTCTGCTCTGGGTGTGCTACTTTGCCCTAGAGCTGAAAGGCACAACGTGCAGGCTTCTTTCCAAAGGGCGAGTTGGGCCCCACAGCATCTTGCTTCCAGCTCTTTGGGAAGCTAAGAAACAACTCGCTCTGCACAGTGCTCTTACAGCCTACGGGGAACATCTCTGACAAAGGCCTGTGAAACGCAGTTTCTTTGCAGGCCTGATCTGGCTGAAGTAGGACTTCTGCTCTGGGTGTGCTACTTTGCCCTAGAGCTGAAAGGCACAACGTGCAGGCTTCTTTCCAAAGGGCGAGTTGGGCCCCACAGCATCTTGCTTCCAGCTCTTTGGGAAGCTAAGAAACAACTCGCTCTGCACAGTGCTCTTACAGCCTATGGGGAATATCTCTTCCAAAGGCCTGTGAAACGCAGTTTCTTTGCAGGCCTGATCTGGCTGAAGTAGGACTTCTGCTCTGGGTGTGCTACTTTGCCCTAGAGCTGAAAGGCGCAACTTGCAGGCTTCTTTCCAAAGGGCGAGTTGGGCCCCACAGCATCTTGCTTCCAGCTCTTTGGGAAGCTAAGAAACAACTCGCTCTGCACAGTGCTCTTACAGCCTAGTGGGAACATCTCTTCCAAAGGCCTGTGAAACGCAGTTTCTTTGCAGGCCCGATCTGGCTGAAGTAGGACTTCTGCTCTGGGTGTGCTACTTTGCCCTAGAGCTGAAAGGCACAACGTGCAGGCTTCTTTCCAAAGGGCGAGTTGGGCCCCACAGCATCTTGCTTCCAGCTCTTTGGGAAGCTAAGAAACAACTCGCTCTGCACAGTGCTCTTACAGCCTAGTGGGAACATCTCTTCCAAAGGCCTGTGAAACGCAGTTTCTTTGCAGGCCCGATCTGGCTGAAGTAGGACTTCTGCTCTGGGTCTGCTACTTTGCCCTACAGGTGAAAGGCACAACGTGCAGGCTCCTTTCCAAAGGGCGAGTTGGGCCCCACAGCATCTTGCTTCCAGCTCTTTGGGAAGCTAAGAAACAACTCGCTCTGCACAGTGCTCTTACAGCCTACCGGGAACATGTCTTCCAAAGGCCTGTGAAACGCAGTTTCTTTGCAGGCCTGATCTGGCTGAAGTAGGACTTCTGCTCTGGGTGTGCTACTTTGCCCTAGAGCTGAAAGGCACAACGTGCAGGCTTCTTTCCAAAGGGCGAGTTGGGCCCCACAGCATCTTGCTTCCAGCTCTTTGGGAAGCTAAGAAACAACTCGCTCTGCACAGTGCTCTTACAGCCTAGTGGGAACATCTCTTCCAAAGGCCTGTGAAACGCAGTTTTTTTGCAGGCCCGATCTGGCTGAAGTAGGACTTCTGCTCTGGGTGTGCTACTTTGCCCTAGAGCTGAAAGGCACAACGTGCAGGCTTCTTTCCAAAGGGCGAGTTGGGCCCCACAGCATCTTGCTTCCAGCTCTTTGGGAAGCTAAGAAACAACTCGCTCTGCACAGTGCTCTTACAGCCTACCGGGAACATCTCTTCCAAAGGCCTGTGAAACGCAGTTTCTTTGCAGGCCTGATCTGGCTGAAGTAGGACTTCTGCTCTGGGTGTGCTACTTTGCCCTAGAGCTGAAAGGCACAACGTGCAGGCTTCTTTCCAAAGGGCGAGTTGGGCCCCACAGCATCTTGCTTCCAGCTCTTTGGGAAGCTAAGAAACAACTCGCTCTGCACAGTGCTCTTACAGCCTACGGGGAACATCTCTGACAAAGGCCTGTGAAACGCAGTTTCTTTGCAGGCCTGATCTGGCTGAAGTAGGACTTCTGCTCTGGGTGTGCTACTTTGCCCTAGAGCTGAAAGGCACAACGTGCAGGCTTCTTTCCAAAGGGCGAGTTGGGCCCCACAGCATCTTGCTTCCAGCTCTTTGGGAAGCTAAGAAACAACTCGCTCTGCACAGTGCTCTTACAGCCTAGTGGGAACATCTCTTCCAAAGGCCTGTGAAACGCAGTTTCTTTGCAGGACTGATCTGGCTGAAGTAGGACTTCTGCTCTGGGTGTGCTACTTTGCCCTAGAGCTGAAAGGCGCAACTTGCAGGCTTCTTTCCAAAGGGCGAGTTGGGCCCCACAGCATCTTGCTTCCAGCTCTTTGGGAAGCTAAGAAACAACTCGCTCTGCACAGTGCTCTTACAGCCTAGTGGGAACATCTCTTCCAAAGGCCTGTGAAACGCAGTTTCTTTGCAGGCCCGATCTGGCTGAAGTAGGACTTCTGCTCTGGGTGTGCTACTTTGCCCTAGAGCTGAAAGGCACAACGTGCAGGCTTCTTTCCAAAGGGCGAGTTGGGCCCCACAGCATCTTGCTTCCAGCTCTTTGGGAAGCTAAGAAACAACTCGCTCTGCACAGTGCTCTTACAGCCTACGGGGAACATCTCTTCCAAAGGCCTGTGAAACGCAGTTTCTTTGCAGGCCCGATCTGGCTGAAGTAGGACTTCTGCTCTGGGTGTGCTACTTTGCCCTAGAGCTGAAAGGCACAACGTGCAGGCTTCTTTCCAAAGGGCGAGTTGGGCCCCACAGCATCTTGCTTCCAGCTCTTTGGGAAGCTAAGAAACAACTCGCTCTGCACAGTGCTCTTACAGCCTAGTGGGAACATCTCTTCCAAAGGCCTGTGAAACACAGTTTCTTTGCAGGCCCGATCTGGCTGAAGTAGGACTTCTGCTCTGGGTGTGCTACTTTGCCCTAGAGCTGAAAGGCACAACGTGCAGGCTTCTTTCCAAAGGGCGAGTTGGGCCCCACAGCATCTTGCTTCCAGCTCTTTGGGAAGCTAAGAAACAACTCGCTCTGCACAGTGCTCTTACAGCCTACCGGGAACATCTCTTCCAAAGGCCTGTGAAACGCAGTTTCTTTGCAGGCCTGATCTGGCTGAAGTAGGACTTCTGCTCTGGGTGTGCTACTTTGCCCTAGAGCTGAAAGGCGAAACGTGCAGGCTTCTTTCCAAAGGGCGAGTTGGGCCCCACAGCATCTTGCTTCCAGCTCTTTGGGAAGCTAAGAAACAACTCGCTCTGCACAGTGCTCTTACAGCCTACGGGGAACATCTCTGACAAAGGCCTGTGAAACGCAGTTTCTTTGCAGGCCTGATCTGGCTGAAGTAGGACTTCTGCTCTGGGTGTGCTACTTTGCCCTAGAGCTGAAAGGCACAACGTGCAGGCTTCTTTCCAAAGGGCGAGTTGGGCCCCACAGCATCTTGCTTCCAGCTCTTTGGGAAGGTAAGAAACAACTCGCTCTGCACAGTGCTCTTACAGCCTAGTGGGAACATCTCTTCCAAAGTCCTGTGAAACGCAGTTTCTTTGCAGGCCTGATCTGGCTGAAGTAGGACTTCTGATCTGGGTGTGCTACTTTGCCCTAGAGCTGAAAGGCACAACGTGCAGGCTTCTTTCCAAAGGGCGAGTTGGGCCCCACAGCATCTTGCTTCCAGCTCTTTGGGAAGGTAAGAAACAACTCGCTCTGCACAGTGCTCTTACAGCCTACCGGGAACATCTCTTCCAAAGGCCTGTGAAACGCAGTTTCTTTGCAGGCCTGATCTGGCTGAAGTAGGACTTCTGCTCTGGGTGTGCTACTTTGCCCTAGAGCTGAAAGACAGAACGTGCAGGCTTCTTTCCAAAGGGCGAGTTGGGCCCCACAGCATCTTGCTTCCAGCTCTTTGGGAAGCTAAGAAACAACTCGCTCTGCACAGTGCTCTTACAGCCAACCGGGAACATCTCTTCCAAAGGCCTGTGAAACGCAGTTTCTTTGCAGGCCTGATCTGGCTGAAGTAGGACTTCTGCTCTGGGTGTGCTACTTTGCCCTAGAGCTGAAAGGCACAACGTGCAGGCTTCTTTCCAAAGGGCGAGTTGGGCCCCACAGCATCTTGCTTCCAGCTCTTTGGGAAGCTAAGAAACAACTCGCTCTGCACAGTGCTCTTACAGCCTAGTGGGAACATCTCTTCCAAAGGCCTGTGAAACGCAGTTTCTTTGCAGGCCTGATCTGGCTGAAGTAGGACTTCTGCTCTGGGTGTGCTACTTTGCCCTAGAGCTGAAAGGCACAACGTGCAGGCTTCTTTCCAAAGGGCGAGTTGGGCCCCACAGCATCTTGCTTCCAGCTCTTTGGGAAGCTAAGAAACAACTCGCTCTGCACAGTGCTCTTACAGCCTAGTGGGAACATCTCTTCCAAAGGCCTGTGAAACGCAGTTTCTTTGCAGGCCTGATCTGGCTGAAGTAGGACTTCTGCTCTGGGTGTGCTACTTTGCCCTAGAGCTGAAAGGCACAACGTGCAGGCTTCTTTCCAAAGGGCGAGTTGGGCCCCACAGCATCTTGCTTCCAGCTCTTTGGGAAGGTAAGAAACAACTCGCTCTGCACAGTGCTCTTACAGCCTAGTGGGAACATCTCTTCCAAAGTCCTGTGAAACGCAGTTTCTTTGCAGGCCTGATCTGGCTGAAGTAGGACTTCTGCTCTGGGTGTGCTACTTTGCCCTAGAGCTGAAAGGCACAACGTGCAGGCTTCTTTCCAAAGGGCGAGTTGGGCCCCACAGCATCTTGCTTCCAGCTCTTTGGGAAGCTAAGAAACAACTCGCTCTGCACAGTGCTCTTACAGCCAACCGGGAACATCTCTTCCAAAGGCCTGTGAAACGCAGTTTCTTTGCAGGCCTGATCTGGCTGAAGTAGGACTTCTGCTCTGGGTGTGCTACTTTGCCCTAGAGCTGAAAGGCACAACGTGCAGGCTTCTTTCCAAAGGGCGAGTTGGGCCCCACAGCATCTTGCTTCCAGCTCTTTGGGAAGCTAAGAAACAACTCGCTCTGCACAGTGCTCTTACAGCCTACCGGGAACATCTCTTCCAAAGGCCTGTGAAACGCAGTTTCTTTGCAGGCCTGATCTGGCTGAAGTAGGACTTCTGCTCTGGGTGTGCTACTTTGCCCTAGAGCTGAAAGGCACAACGTGCAGGCTTCTTTCCAAAGGGCGAGTTGGGCCCCACAGCATCTTGCTTCCAGCTCTTTGGGAAGCTAAGAAACAACTCGCTCTGCACAGTGATCTTACAGCCTAGTGGGAACATCTCTTCCAAAGGCCTGTGAAACGCAGTTTCTTTGCAGGCCTGATCTGGCTGAAGTAGGACTTCTGCTCTGGGTGTGCTACTTTGCCCTACAGCTGAAAGGCACAACGTGCAGGCTTCTTTCCAAAGGGCGAGTTGGGCCCCACAGCATCTTGCTTCCAGCTCTTTGGGAAGCTAAGAAACAACTCGCTCTGCGCAGTGCTCTTACAGCCTACCGGGAACATCTCTTCCAAAGGCCTGTGAAACGCAGTTTCTTTGCAGGCCTGATCTGGCTGAAGTAGGACTTCTGCTCTGGGTGTGCTACTTTGCCCTAGAGCTGAAAGGCACAACGTGCAGGCTTCTTTCCAAAGGGCGAGTTGGGCCCCACAGCATCTTGCTTCCAGCTCTTTGGGAAGCTAAGAAACAACTCGCTCTGCACAGTGCTCTTACAGCCTAGTGGGAACATCTCTTCCAAAGGCCAGTGAAACGCAGTTTCTTTGCAGGCCTGATCTGGCTGAAGTAGGACTTCTGCTCTGGGTGTGCTACTTTGCCCTAGAGCTGAAAGGCACAACGTGCAGGCTTCTTTCCAAAGGGCGAGTTGGGCCCCACAGCATCTTGCTTCCAGCTCTTTGGGAAGGTAAGAAACAACTCGCTCTGCACAGAGCTCTTACAGCCTACGGGGAACATGTCTGACAAAGGCCTGTGAAACGCAGTTTCTTTGCAGGCCTGATCTGGCTGAAGTAGGACTTCTGCTCTGGGTGTGCTACTTTGCCCTAGAGCTGAAAGGCACAACGTGCAGGCTTCTTTCCAAAGGGCGAGTTGGGCCCCACAGCATCTTGCTTCCAGCTCTTTGGGAAGCTAAGAAACAACGCGCTCTGCACAGTGCTCTTACAGCCTAGTGGGAACATCTCTTCCAAAGGCCTGTGAAACGCAGTTTCTTTGCAGGCCTGATCTGGCTGAAGTAGGACTTCTGCTCTGGGTGTGCTACTTTGCCCTAGAGCTGAAAGGCACAACGTGCAGGCTTCTTTCCAAAGGGTGAGTTGGGCCCCACAGCATCTTGCTTCCAGCTCTTTGGGAAGCTAAGAAACAACTCGCTCTGCACAGTGCTCTTACAGCCTACCGGGAACATCTCTGACAAAGGCCTGTGAAACGCAGTTTCTTTGCAGGCCCGATCTGGCTGAAGTAGGACTTCTGCTCTGGGTGTGCTACTTTGCCCTAGAGCTGAAAGGCACAACGTGCAGGCTTCTTTCCAAAGGGCGAGTTGGGCCCCACAGCATCTTGCTTCCAGCTCTTTGGGAAGCTAAGAAACAACTCGCTCTGCACAGTGCTCTTACAGCCTAGTGGGAACATCTCTTCCAAAGGCCTGTGAAACGCAGTTTCTTTGCAGGCCCGATCTGGCTGAAGTAGGACTTCTGCTCTGGGTGTGCTACTTTGCCCTAGAGCTGAAAGGCACAACGTGCAGGCTTCTTTCCAAAGGGCGAGTTGGGCCCCACAGCATCTTGCTTCCAGCTCTTTGGGAAGCTAAGAAACAACTCGCTCTGCACAGTGCTCTTACAGCCTACCGGGAAAATCTCTTCCAAAGGCCTGTGAAACGCAGTTTCTTTGCAGGCCTGATCTGGCTGAAGTAGGACTTCTGCTCTGGGTGTGCTACTTTGCCCTAGAGCTGAAAGGCACAACGTGCAGGCTTCTTTCCAAAGGGCGAGTTGGGCCCCACAGCATCTTGCTTCCAGCTCTTTGGGAAGCTAAGAAACAACTCGCTCTGCACAGTGCTCTTACAGCCTAGTGGGAACATCTCTTCCAAAGGCCTGTGAAACGCAGTTTCTTTGCAGGCCCGATCTGGCTGAAGTAGGACTTCTGCTCTGGGTGTGCTACTTTGCCCTAGAGCTGAAAGGCACAACGTGCAGGCTTCTTTCCAAAGGGCGAGTTGGGCCCCACAGCATCTTGCTTCCAGCTCTTTGGGAAGCTAAGAAACAACTCGCTCTGCACAGTGCTCTTACAGCCTAGTGGGAACATCTCTTCCATAGGCCTGTGAAACGCAGTTTCTTTGCAGGCCTGATCTGGCTGAAGTAGGACTTGTGCTCTGGGTGTGCTACTTTGCCCTAGAGCTGAAAGGCACAACGTGCAGGCTTCTTTCCAAAGGGCGAGTTGGGCCCCACAGCATCTTGCTTCCAGCTCTTTGGGAAGCTGAGAAACAACTCGCTCTGCACAGTGCTCTTACAGCCTAGTGGGAACATCTCTTCCAAAGGCCTGTGAAACGCAGTTTCTTTGCATGCCTGATCTGGCTGAAGTAGGACTTCTGCTCTGGGTGTGCTACTTTGCCCTAGAGCTGAAAGGCACAACGTGCAGGCTTCTTTCCAAAGGGCGAGTTGGGCCCCACAGCATCTTGCTTCCAGCTCTTTGGGAAGCTAAGAAACAACTCGCTCTGCACAGTGCTCTTACAGCCTACCGGGAAGATCTCTTCCAAAGGCCAGTGAAACGCAGTTTCTTTGCAGGCCTGATCTGGCTGAAGTAGGACTTCTGCTCTGGGTGTGCTACTTTGCCCTAGAGCTGAAAGGCACAACGTGCAGGCTTCTTTCCAAAGGGCGAGTTGGGCCCCACAGCATCTTGCTTCCAGCTCTTTGGGAAGCTAAGAAACAACTCGCTCTGCACAGTGCTCTTACAGCCTACGGGGAACATCTCTGACAAAGGCCTGTGAAACGCAGTTTCTTTGCAGGCCTGATCTGGCTGAAGTAGGACTTCTGCTCTGGGTGTGCTACTTTGCCCTAGAGCTGAAAGGCACAACGTGCAGGCTTCTTTCCAAAGGGCGAGTTGGGCCCCACAGCATCTTGCTTCCAGCTCTTTGGGAAGCTAAGAAACAACTCGCTCTGCACAGTGCTCTTACAGCCTATGGGGAATATCTCTTCCAAAGGCCTGTGAAACGCAGTTTCTTTGCAGGCCTGATCTGGCTGAAGTAGGACTTCTGCTCTGGGTGTGCTACTTTGCCCTAGAGCTGAAAGGCGCAACTTGCAGGCTTCTTTCCAAAGGGCGAGTTGGGCCCCACAGCATCTTGCTTCCAGCTCTTTGGGAAGCTAAGAAACAACTCGCTCTGCACAGTGCTCTTACAGCCTAGTGGGAACATCTCTTCCAAAGGCCTGTGAAACGCAGTTTCTTTGCAGGCCCGATCTGGCTGAAGTAGGACTTCTGCTCTGGGTGTGCTACTTTGCCCTAGAGCTGAAAGGCACAACGTGCAGGCTTCTTTCCAAAGGGCGAGTTGGGCCCCACAGCATCTTGCTTCCAGCTCTTTGGGAAGCTAAGAAACAACTCGCTCTGCACAGTGCTCTTACAGCCTAGTGGGAACATCTCTTCCAAAGGCCTGTGAAACGCAGTTTCTTTGCAGGCCCGATCTGGCTGAAGTAGGACTTCTGCTCTGGGTCTGCTACTTTGCCCTACAGGTGAAAGGCACAACGTGCAGGCTCCTTTCCAAAGGGCGAGTTGGGCCCCACAGCATCTTGCTTCCAGCTCTTTGGGAAGCTAAGAAACAACTCGCTCTGCACAGTGCTCTTACAGCCTACCGGGAACATGTCTTCCAAAGGCCTGTGAAACGCAGTTTCTTTGCAGGCCTGATCTGGCTGAAGTAGGACTTCTGCTCTGGGTGTGCTACTTTGCCCTAGAGCTGAAAGGCACAACGTGCAGGCTTCTTTCCAAAGGGCGAGTTGGGCCCCACAGCATCTTGCTTCCAGCTCTTTGGGAAGCTAAGAAACAACTCGCTCTGCACAGTGCTCTTACAGCCTAGTGGGAACATCTCTTCCAAAGGCCTGTGAAACGCAGTTTTTTTGCAGGCCCGATCTGGCTGAAGTAGGACTTCTGCTCTGGGTGTGCTACTTTGCCCTAGAGCTGAAAGGCACAACGTGCAGGCTTCTTTCCAAAGGGCGAGTTGGGCCCCACAGCATCTTGCTTCCAGCTCTTTGGGAAGCTAAGAAACAACTCGCTCTGCACAGTGCTCTTACAGCCTACCGGGAACATCTCTTCCAAAGGCCTGTGAAACGCAGTTTCTTTGCAGGCCTGATCTGGCTGAAGTAGGACTTCTGCTCTGGGTGTGCTACTTTGCCCTAGAGCTGAAAGGCACAACGTGCAGGCTTCTTTCCAAAGGGCGAGTTGGGCCCCACAGCATCTTGCTTCCAGCTCTTTGGGAAGCTAAGAAACAACTCGCTCTGCACAGTGCTCTTACAGCCTAGTGGGAACATCTCTTCCAAAGGCCTGTGAAACGCAGTTTCTTTGCAGGCCTGATCTGGCTGAAGTAGGACTTCTGCTCTGGGTGTGCTACTTTGCCCTAGAGCTGAAAGGCACAACGTGCAGGCTTCTTTCCAAAGGGCGAGTTGGGCCCCACAGCATCTTGCTTCCAGCTCTTTGGGAAGCTAAGAAACAACTCGCTCTGCACAGTGCTCTTACAGCCTAGTGGGAACATCTCTTCCAAAGGCCTGTGAAACGCAGTTTCTTTGCAGGACTGATCTGGCTGAAGTAGGACTTCTGCTCTGGGTGTGCTACTTTGCCCTAGAGCTGAAAGGCGCAACTTGCAGGCTTCTTTCCAAAGGGCGAGTTGGGCCCCACAGCATCTTGCTTCCAGCTCTTTGGGAAGCTAAGAAACAACTCGCTCTGCACAGTGCTCTTACAGCCTAGTGGGAACATCTCTTCCAAAGGCCTGTGAAACGCAGTTTCTTTGCAGGCCCGATCTGGCTGAAGTAGGACTTCTGCTCTGGGTGTGCTACTTTGCCCTAGAGCTGAAAGGCACAACGTGCAGGCTTCTTTCCAAAGGGCGAGTTGGGCCCCACAGCATCTTGCTTCCAGCTCTTTGGGAAGCTAAGAAACAACTCGCTCTGCACAGTGCTCTTACAGCCTAGTGGGAACATCTCTTCCAAAGGCCTGTGAAACGCAGTTTCTTTGCAGGCCTGATCTGGCTGAAGTAGGACTTCTGCTCTGGGTGTGCTACTTTGCCCTAGAGGTGAAAGGCACAACGTGCAGGCTTCTTTCCAAAGGGCGAGTTGGGCCCCACAGCATCTCGCTTCCAACTCTTTGGGAAGCTAAGAAACAACTCGCTCTGCACAGAGCTCTTACAGCCTACGGGGAACATCTCTGACAAAGGCCTGTGAAACGCAGTTTCTTTGCAGGCCTGATCTGGCTGAAGTAGGACTTCTGCTCTGGGTGTGCTACTTTGCCCTAGAGCTGAAAGGCACAACGTGCAGGCTTCTTTCCAAAGGGCGAGTTGGGCCCCACAGCATCTTGCTTCCAGCTCTTTGGGAAGCTAAGAAACAACTCGCTCTGCACAGTGCTCTTACAGCCTACGGGGAACATCTCTGACAAAGGCCTGTGAAACGCAGTTTCTTTGCAGGCCTGATCTGGCTGAAGTAGGACTTCTGCTCTGGGTGTGCTACTTTGCCCTAGAGCTGAAAGGCACAACGTGCAGGCTTCTTTCCAAAGGGCGAGTTGGGCCCCACAGCATCTTGCTTCCAGCTCTTTGGGAAGCTAAGAAACAACTCGCTCTGCACAGTGCTCTTACAGCCTATGGGGAATATCTCTTCCAAAGTCCTGTGAAACGCAGTTTCTTTGCAGGCCTGATCTGGCTGAAGTAGGACTTCTGCTCTGGGTGTGCTACTTTGCCCTAGAGCTGAAAGGCGCAACTTGCAGGCTTCTTTCCAAAGGGCGAGTTGGGCCCCACAGCATCTTGCTTCCAGCTCTTTGGGAAGCTAAGAAACAACTCGCTCTGCACAGTGCTCTTACAGCCTAGTGGGAACATCTCTTCCAAAGGCCTGTGAAACGCAGTTTCTTTGCAGGCCCGATCTGGCTGAAGTAGGACTTCTGCTCTGGGTGTGCTACTTTGCCCTAGAGCTGAAAGGCACAACGTGCAGGCTTCTTTCCAAAGGGCGAGTTGGGCCCCACAGCATCTTGCTTCCAGCTCTTTGGGAAGCTAAGAAACAACTCGCTCTGCACAGTGCTCTTACAGCCTAGTGGGAACGTCACTTCCAAAGGCCTGTGAAACACAGTTTCTTTGCAGGCCCAATCTGGCTGAAGTAGGACTTCTGCTCTGGGTGTGCTACTTTGCCCTAGAGCTGAAAGGCACAACGTGCAGGCTTCTTTCCAAAGGGCGAGTTGGGCCCCACAGCATCTTGCTTCCAGCTCTTTGGGAAGCTAAGAAACAACTCGCTCTGCACAGTGCTCTTACAGCCTACCGGGAACATCTCTTCCAAAGGCCTGTGAAACGCAGTTTCTTTGCAGGCCTGATCTGGCTGAAGTAGGACTTCTGCTCTGGGTGTGCTACTTTGCCCTAGAGCTGAAAGGCACAACGTGCAGGCTTCTTTCCAAAGGGCGAGTTGGGCCCCACAGCATCTTGCTTCCAGCTCTTTGGGAAGCTAAGAAACAACTCGCTCTGCACAGTGCTCTTACAGCCTAGTGGGAACATCTCTTCCAAAGGCCTGTGAAACGCAGTTTCTTTGCAGGCCTGATCTGGCTGAAGTAGGACTTCTGCTCTGGGTGTGCTACTTTGCCCTAGAGCTGAAAGGCACAACGTGCAGGCTTCTTTCCAAAGGGCGAGTTGGGCCCCACAGCATCTTGCTTCCAGCTCTTTGGGAAGGTAAGAAACAACTCGCTCTGCACAGTGCTCTTACAGCCTAGTGGGAACATCTCTTCCAAAGTCCTGTGAAACGCAGTTTCTTTGCAGGCCTGATCTGGCTGAAGTAGGACTTCTGCTCTGGGTGTGCTACTTTGCCCTAGAGCTGAAAGGCACAACGTGCAGGCTTCTTTCCAAAGGGCGAGTTGGGCCCCACAGCATCTTGCTTCCAGCTCTTTGGGAAGGTAAGAAACAACTCGCTCTGCACAGTGCTCTTACAGCCTAGTGGGAACATCTCTTCCAAAGGCCTGTGAAACGCAGTTTCTTTGCAGGCCTGATCTGGCTGAAGTAGGACTTCTGCTCTGGGTGTGCTACTTTGCCCTAGAGCTGAAAGACAGAACGTGCAGGCTTCTTTCCAAAGGGCGAGTTGGGCCCCACAGCATCTTGCTTCCAGCTCTTTGGGAAGCTAAGAAACAACTCGCTCTGCACAGTGCTCTTACAGCCAACCGGGAACATCTCTTCCAAAGGCCTGTGAAACGCAGTTTCTTTGCAGGCCTGATCTGGCTGAAGTAGGACTTCTGCTCTGGGTGTGCTACTTTGCCCTAGAGCTGAAAGGCACAACGTGCAGGCTTCTTTCCAAAGGGCGAGTTGGGCCCCACAGCATCTTGCTTCCAGCTCTTTGGGAAGCTAAGAAACAACTCGCTCTGCACAGTGCTCTTACAGCCTAGTGGGAACATCTCTTCCAAAGGCCTGTGAAACGCAGTTTCTTTGCAGGCCTGATCTGGCTGAAGTAGGACTTCTGCTCTGGGTGTGCTACTTTGCCCTAGAGCTGAAAGGCACAACGTGCAGGCTTCTTTCCAAAGGGCGAGTTGGGCCCCACAGCATCTTGCTTCCAGCTCTTTGGGAAGCTAAGAAACAACTCGCTCTGCACAGTGCTCTTACAGCCTAGTGGGAACATCTCTTCCAAAGGCCTGTGAAACGCAGTTTCTTTGCAGGCCTGATCTGGCTGAAGTAGGACTTCTGCTCTGGGTGTGCTACTTTGCCCTAGAGCTGAAAGGCACAACGTGCAGGCTTCTTTCCAAAGGGCGAGTTGGGCCCCACAGCATCTTGCTTCCAGCTCTTTGGGAAGGTAAGAAACAACTCGCTCTGCACAGTGCTCTTACAGCCTAGTGGGAACATCTCTTCCAAAGTCCTGTGAAACGCAGTTTCTTTGCAGGCCTGATCTGGCTGAAGTAGGACTTCTGCTCTGGGTGTGCTACTTTGCCCTAGAGCTGAAAGGCACAACGTGCAGGCTTCTTTCCAAAGGGCGAGTTGGGCCCCACAGCATCTTGCTTCCAGCTCTTTGGGAAGCTAAGAAACAACTCGCTCTGCACAGTGCTCTTACAGCCAACCGGGAACATCTCTTCCAAAGGCCTGTGAAACGCAGTTTCTTTGCAGGCCTGATCTGGCTGAAGTAGGACTTCTGCTCTGGGTGTGCTACTTTGCCCTAGAGCTGAAAGGCACAACGTGCAGGCTTCTTTCCAAAGGGCGAGTTGGGCCCCACAGCATCTTGCTTCCAGCTCTTTGGGAAGCTAAGAAACAACTCGCTCTGCACAGTGCTCTTACAGCCTACCGGGAACATCTCTTCCAAAGGCCTGTGAAACGCAGTTTCTTTGCAGGCCTGATCTGGCTGAAGTAGGACTTCTGCTCTGGGTGTGCTACTTTGCCCTAGAGCTGAAAGGCACAACGTGCAGGCTTCTTTCCAAAGGGCGAGTTGGGCCCCACAGCATCTTGCTTCCAGCTCTTTGGGAAGCTAAGAAACAACTCGCTCTGCACAGTGATCTTACAGCCTAGTGGGAACATCTCTTCCAGAGGCCTATGAAACGCAGTTTCTTTGCAGGCCTGATCTGGCTGAAGTAGGACTTCTGCTCTGGGTGTGCTACTTTGCCCTACAGCTGAAAGGCACAACGTGCAGGCTTCTTTCCAAAGGGCGAGTTGGGCCCCACAGCATCTTGCTTCCAGCTCTTTGGGAAGCTAAGAAACAACTCGCTCTGCACAGTGCTCTTACAGCCTACCGGGAACATGTCTTCCAAAGGCCTGTGCAACGCAGTTTCTTTGCAGGCCTGATCTGGCTGAAGTAGGACTTCTGCTCTGGGTGTGCTACTTTGCCCTAGAGCTGAAAGGCACAACGTGCAGGCTTCTTTCCAAAGGGCGAGTTGGGCCCCACAGCATCTTGCTTCCAGCTCTTTGGGAAGCTAAGAAACAACTCGCTCTGCACAGTGCTCTTACAGCCTAGTGGGAACATCTCTTCCAAAGGCCTGTGAAACGCAGTTTTTTTGCAGGCCCGATCTGGCTGAAGTAGGACTTCTGCTCTGGGTGTGCTACTTTGCCCTAGAGCTGAAAGGCAAAACGTGCAGGCTTCTTTCCAAAGGGCGAGTTGGGCCCCACAGCATCTTGCTTCCAGCTCTTTGGGAAGCTAAGAAACAACTCGCTCTGCACAGTGCTCTTACAGCCTACCGGGAACATCTCTTCCAAAGGCCTGTGAAACGCAGTTTCTTTGCAGGCCTGATCTGGCTGAAGTAGGACTTCTGCTCTGGGTGTGCTACTTTGCCCTAGAGCTGAAAGGCACAACGTGCAGGCTTCTTTCCAAAGGGCGAGTTGGGCCCCACAGCATCTTGCTTCCAGCTCTTTGGGAAGCTAAGAAACAACTCGCTCTGCACAGTGCTCTTACAGCCTAGTGGGAACATCTCTTCCAAAGGCCTGTGAAACGCAGTTTCTTTGCAGGCCTGATCTGGCTGAAGTAGGACTTCTGCTCTGGGTGTGCTACTTTGCCCTAGAGCTGAAAGGCACAACGTGCAGGCTTCTTTCCAAAGGGCGAGTTGGGCCCCACAGCATCTTGCTTCCAGCTCTTTGGGAAGGTAAGAAACAACTCGCTCTGCACAGTGCTCTTACAGCCTACCGGGAACATCTCTTCCAAAGGCCTGTGAAACGCAGTTTCTTTGCAGGCCTGATCTGGCTGAAGTAGGACTTCTGCTCTGGGTGTGCTACTTTGCCCTAGAGCTGAAAGGCAGAACGTGCAGGCTTCTTTCCAAAGGGCGAGTTGGGCCCCACAGCATCTTGCTTCCAGCTCTTTGGGAAGCTAAGAAACAACTCGCTCTGCACAGTGCTCTTACAGCCTACGGGGAACATCTCTTCCAAAGGCCTGTGAAACGCAGTTTCTTTGCAGGCCTGATCTGGCTGAAGTAGGACTTCTGCTCTGGGTGTGCTACTTTGCCCTAGAGCTGAAAGGCACAACGTGCAGGCTTCTTTCCAAAGGGCGAGTTGGGCCCCACAGCATCTTGCTTCCAGCTCTTTGGGAAGCTAAGAAACAACTCGCTCTGCACAGTGCTCTTACAGCCTACCGGGAACATCTCTTCCAAAGGCCTGTGAAACGCAGTTTCTTTGCAGGCCTGATCTGGCTGAAGTAGGACTTCTGCTCTGGGTGTGCTACTTTGCCCTAGAGCTGAAAGGCACAACGTGCAGGCTTCTTTCCAAAGGGCGAGTTGGGCCCCACAGCATCTTGCTTCCAGCTCTTTGGGAAGCTAAGAAAAAACTCGCTCTGCACAGTGCTCTTAAAGCCTACGGGGAACATCTCTGACAAAGGCCTGTGAAACGCAGTTTCTTTGCAGGCCTGATCTGGCTGAAGTAGGACTTCTGCTCTGGGTGTGCTACTTTGCCCTAGAGCTGAAAGGCACAACGTGCAGGCTTCTTTCCAAAGGGTGAGTTGGGCCCCACAGCATCTTGCTTCCAGCTCTTTGGGAAGCTAAGAAACAACTCGCTCTGCACAGTGCTCTTACAGCCTACCGGGAACATCTCTGACAAAGGCCTGTGAAACGCAGTTTCTTTGCAGGCCTGATCTGGCTGAAGTAGGACTTCTGCTCTGGGTGTGCTACTTTGCCCTAGAGCTGAAAGGCACAACGTGCAGGCTTCTTTCCAAAGGGCGAGTTGGGCCCCACAGCATCTTGCTTTCACCTCTTTGGGAAGCTAAGAAACAACTCGCTCTGCACAGTGCTCTTACAGCCTACCGGGAACATCTCTGACAAAGGCCTGTGAAACGCAGTTTCTTTGCAGGCCTGATCTGGCTGAAGTAGGACTTCTGCTCTGGGTGTGCTACTTTGCCCTAGAGCTGAAAGGCACAACGTGCAGGCTTCTTTCCAAAGGGCGAGTTGGGCCCCACAGCATCTTGCTTCCAGCTCTTTGGGAAGCTAAGAAACAACTCGCTCTGCACAGTGCTCTTACAGCCTACCGGGAACATCTCTTCCAAAGGCCAGTGAAACGCAGTTTCTTTGCAGGCCTGATCTGGCTGAAGTAGGACTTCTGCTCTGGGTGTGCTACTTTGCCCTAGAGCTGAAAGGCACAACGTGCAGGCTTCTTTCCAAAGGGCGAGTTGGGCCCCACAGCATCTTGCTTCCAGCTCTTTGGGAAGCTAAGAAACAACTCGCTCTGCACAGTGCTCTTACAGCCTACCGGGAACATCTCTTCCAAAGGCCTGTGAAACGCAGTTTCTTTGCAGGCCTGATCTGGCTGAAGTAGGACTTCTGCTCTGGGTGTGCTACTTTGCCCTAGAGCTGAAAGGCACAACGTGCAGGCTTCTTTCCAAAGGGCGAGTTGGGCCCCACAGCATCTTGCTTCCAGCTCTTTGGGAAGCTAAGAAACAACTCGCTCTGCACAGTGCTCTTACAGCCTACGGGGAACATCTCTGACAAAGGCCTGTGAAACGCAGTTTCTTTGCAGGCCTGATCTGGCTGAAGTAGGACTTCTGCTCTGGGTGTGCTACTTTGCCCTAGAGCTGAAAGGCACAACGTGCAGGCTTCTTTCCAAAGGGCGAGTTGGGCCCCACAGCATCTTGCTTCCAGCTCTTTGGGAAGGTAAGAAACAACTCGCTCTGCACAGTGCTCTTACAGCCTACCAGGAACATCTCTTCCAAAGGCCTGTGAAACGCAGTTTCTTTGCAGGCCTGATCTGGCTGAAGTAGGACTTCTGCTCTGGGTGTGCTACTTTGCCCTAGAGCTGAAAGGCACAACGTGCAGGCTTCTTTCCAAAGGGCGAGTTGGGCCCCACAGCATCTTGCTTCCAGCTCTTTGGGAAGCTAAGAAACAACTCGCTCTGCACAGTGCTCTTACAGCCTAGTGGGAACATCTCTTCCAAAGGCCTGTGAAACGCAGTTTCTTTGCAGGCCTGATCTGGCTGAAGTAGGACTTCTGCTCTGGGTGTGCTACTTTGCCCTAGAGCTGAAAGGCACAACGTGCAGGCTTCTTTCCAAAGGGCGAGTTGGGCCCCACAGCATCTTGCTTCCAGCTCTTTGGGAAGCTAAGAAACAACTCGCTCTGCACAGTGCTCTTACAGCCTACCGGGAACATCTCTTCCAAAGGCCTGTGAAACGCAGTTTCTTTGCAGGCCTGATCTGGCTGAAGTAGGACTTCTGCTCTGGGTGTGCTACTTTGCCCTAGAGCTGAAAGGCACAACGTGCAGGCTTCTTTCCAAAGGGCGAGTTGGGCCCCACAGCATCTTGCTTCCAGCTCTTTGGGAAGCTAAGAAACAACTCGCTCTGCACAGTGCTCTTACAGCCTAGTGGGAACATCTCTTCCAAAGGCCTGTGAAACGCAGTTTCTTTGCAGGCCTGATCTGGCTGAAGTAGGACTTCTGCTCTGGGTGTGCTACTTTGCCCTAGAGCTGAAAGGCACAACGTGCAGGCTTCTTTCCAAAGGGCGAGTTGGGCCCCACAGCATCTTGCTTCCAGCTCTTTGGGAAGGTAAGAAACAACTCGCTCTGCACAGTGCTCTTACAGCCTACCAGGAACATCTCTTCCAAAGGCCTGTGAAACGCAGTTTCTTTGCAGGCCTGATCTGGCTGAAGTAGGACTTCTGCTCTGGGTGTGCTACTTTGCCCTAGAGCTGAAAGGCACAACGTGCAGGCTTCTTTCCAAAGGGCGAGTTGGGCCCCACAGCATCTTGCTTCCAGCTCTTTGGGAAGCTAAGAAACAACTCGCTCTGCACAGTGCTCTTACAGCCTACCGGGAACATCTCTTCCAAAGGCCTGTGAAACGCAGTTACTTTGCAGGCCTGATCTGGCTGAAGTAGGACTTCTGCTCTGGGTGTGCTACTTTGCCCTAGAGCTGAAAGGCACAACGTGCAGGCTTCTTTCCAAAGGGCGAGTTGGGCCCCACAGCATCTTGCTTCTAGCTCTTTGGGAAGCTAAGAAACAACTCGCTCTGCACAGTGATCTTACAGCCTAGTGGGAACATCTCTTCCAAAGGCCTGTGAAACGCAGTTTCTTTGCAGGCCTGATCTGGCTGAAGTAGGACTTCTGCTCTGGGTGTGCTACTTTGCCCTAGAGCTGAAAGGCACAACGTGCAGGCTTCTTTCCAAAGGGCGAGTTGGGCCCCACAGCATCTTGCTTCCAGCTCTTTGGGAAGCTAAGAAACAACTCGCTCTGCACAGTGCTCTTACAGCCTAGTGGGAACATCTCTTCCAAAGTCCTGTGAAACGCAGTTTCTTTGCAGGCCTGATCTGGCTGAAGTAGGACTTCTGCTCTGGGTGTGCTACTTTGCCCTAGAGCTGAAAGGCACAACGTGCAGGCTTCTTTCCAAAGGGCGAGTTGGGCCCCACAGCATCTTGCTTCCAGCTCTTTGGGAAGCTAAGAAACAACTCGCTCTGCACAGTGCTCTTACAGCCTAGTGGGAACATCTCTTCCAAAGGCCTGTGAAACGCAGTTTCTTTGCAGGCCTGATCTGGCTGAAGTAGGACTTCTGCTCTGGGTGTGCTACTTTGCCCTAGAGCTGAAAGGCACAACGTGCAGGCTTCTTTCCAAAGGGCGAGTTGGGCCCCACAGCATCTTGCTTCCAGCTCTTTGGGAAGCTAAGAAACAACTCGCTCTGCACAGTGCTCTTACAGCCTAGTGGGAACATCTCTTCCAAAGGCCTGTGAAACGCAGTTTCTTTGCAGGCCTGATCTGGATGAAGTAGGACTTCTGCTCTGGGTGTGCTACTTTGCCCTACAGCTGAAAGGCACAACGTGCAGGCTTCTTTCCAAAGGGCGAGTTGGGCCCCACAGCATCTTGCTTCCAGCTCTTTGGGAAGCTAAGAAACAACTCGATCTGCACAGTGCTCTTACAGCCTAGTGGGAACATCTCTGACAAAGGCCTGTGAAACGCAGTTTCTTTGCAGGCCTGATCTGGCTGAAGTAGGTCTTCTGCTCTGGGTGTGCTACTTTGCCCTAGAGCTGAAAGGCACAACGTGCAGGATTCTTTCCAAAGGGCGAGTTGGGCCCCACAGCATCTTGCTTCCAGCTCTTTGGGAAGCTAAGAAACAACTCGCTCTGCACAGTGCTCTTACAGCCTAGTGGGAACATCTCTTCCAAAGGCCTGTGAAACGCAGTTTCTTTGCAGGCCTGATCTGGCTGAAGTAGGACTTCTGCTCTGGGTGTGCTACTTTGCCCTAGAGCTGAAAGGCACAACGTGCAGGCTTCTTTCCAAAGGGCGAGTTGGGCCCAACAGCATCTTGCTTCCAGCTCTTTGGGAAGCTAAGAAACAAGTCGCTCTGCACAGTGCTCTTACAGCCTAGTGGGAACATCTCTTCCAAAGGCCTGTGAAACGCAGTTTCTTTGCAGGCCTGATCTGGCTGAAGTAGGACTTCTGCTCTGGGTGTGCTACTTTGCCCTAGAGCTGAAAGGCACAACGTGCAGGCTTCTTTCCAAAGGGCGAGTTGGGCCCCACAGCATCTTGCTTCCAGCTCTTTGGGAAGCTAAGAAAAAACTCGCTCTGCACAGTGCTCTTACAGCCTAGTGGGAACATCTCTTCCAAAGGCCTGTGAAACGCAGTTTCTTTGCAGGCCCGATCTGGCTGAAGTAGAACTTCTGCTCTGGGTGTGCTACTTTGCCCTAGAGCTGAAAGGCACAACGTGCTGGCTTCTTTCCAAAGGGCGAGTTGGGCCCCACAGCATCTTGCTTCCAGCTCTTTGGGAAGCTAAGAAACAACTCGCTCTGCACAGTGCTCTTACAGCCTAGTGGGAACATCTCTTCCAAAGGACTGTGAAACGCAGTTTCTTTGCAGGCCTGATCTGGCTGAAGTAGGACTTCTGCTCTGGGTGTGCTACTTTGCCCTAGAGCTGAAAGGCACAACGTGCAGGCTTCTTTCCAAAGGGCGAGTTGGGCCCCACAGCATCTTGCTTCCAGCTCTTTGGGAAGCTAAGAAACAACTCGCTCTGCACAGTGCTCTTACAGCCTAGTGGGAACATCTCTTCCAAAGGCCTGTGAAACGCAGTTTCTTTGCAGGCCCGATCTGGCTGAAGTAGGACTTCTGCTCTGGGTGTGCTACTTTGCCCTAGAGCTGAAAGGCACAACGTGCAGGCTTCTTTCCAAAGGGCGAGTTGGGCCCCACAGCATCTTGCTTCCAGCTCTTTGGGAAGCTAAGAAACAACTCGCTCTGCACAGTGCTCTTACAGCCTACCGGGAACATCTCTGACAAAGGCCTGTGAAACGCAGTTTCTTTGCAGGCCCGATCTGGCTGACGTAGGACTTCTGCTCTGGGTGTGCTACTTTGCCCTAGAGCTGAAAGGCACAACGAGCAGGCTTCTTTCCAAAGGGCGAGTTGGGCCCCACAGCATCTTGCTTCCAGCTCTTTGGGAAGCTAAGAAACAACTCGCTCTGCACAGTGCTCTTACAGCCTAGTGGGAACATCTCTTCCAAAGGCCTGTGAAACGCAGTTTCTTTGCAGGCCTGATCTGGCTGAAGTAGGACTTCTGCTCTGGGTGTGCTACTTTGCCCTAGAGCTGAAAGGCGCAACGTGCAGGCTTCTTTCCAAAGGGCGAGTTGGGCCCCATTGCATCTTGCTTCCAGCTCTTTGGGAAGCTAAGAAACAACTCGCTCTGCACAGTGCTCTTACAGCCTAGTGGGAACATCTCTTCCAAAGGCCTGTGAAACGCAGTTTCTTTGCAGGCCTGATCTGGCTGAAGTAGGACTTCTGCTCTGGGTGTGCTACTTTGCCCTAGAGCTGAAAGGCACAACGTGCAGGCTTCTTTCCAAAGGGCGAGTTGGGCCCCACAGCATCTTGCTTCCAGCTCTTTGGGAAGCTAAGAAACAACTCGCTCTGCACAGTGCTCTTACAGCCTACGGGGAAGATCTCTGACAAAGGCCTGTGAAACGCAGTTTCTTTGCAGGCCTGATCTGGCTGAAGTAGGACTTCTGCTCTGGGTGTGCTACTTTGCCCTAGAGCTGAAAGGCACAACGTGCAGGCTTCTTTCCAAAGGGCGAGTTGGGCCCCACAGCATCTTGCTTCCAGCTCTTTGGGAAGCTAAGAAACAACTCGCTCTGCACAGTGCTCTTACAGCCTAGTGGGAACATCTCTTCCAAAGGCCTGTGAAACGCAGTTTCTTTGCAGGCCCGATCTGGCTGAAGTAGGACTTCTGCTCTGGGTGTGCTACTTTGCCCTAGAGCTGAAAGGCGCAACTTGCAGTCTTCTTTCCAAAGGGCGAGTTGGGCCCCACAGCATCTTGCTTCCAGCTCTTTGGGAAGCTGAGAAACAACTCGCTCTGCACAGTGCTCTTACAGCCTAGTGGGAACATCTCTTCCAAAGACCTGTGAAACGCAGTTTCTTTGCAGGCCCGATCTGGCTGAAGTAGGACTTCTGCTCTGGGTGTGCTACTTTGCCCTAGAGCTGAAAGGCACAACGTGTAGGCTTCTTTCCAAAGGGCGAGTTGGGCCCCACAGCATCTTGCTTCCAGCTCTTTGGGAAGCTAAGAAACAACTCGCTCTGCACAGTGCTCTTACAGCCTACCGGGAACATCTCTTCCAAAGGCCTGTGAAACGCAGTTTCTTTGCAGGCCTGATCTGGCTGAAGTAGGACTTCTGCTCTGGGTCTGCTACTTTGCCCTACAGGTGAAAGGCACAACGTGCAGGCTCCTTTCCAAAGGGCGAGTTGGGCCCCACAGCATCTTGCTTCCAGCTCTTTGGGAAGCTGAGAAACAACTCGCTCTGCACAGTGCTCTTACAGCCTAGTGGGAACATCTCTTCCAAAGGCCTGTGAAACGCAGTTTCTTTGCAGGCCTGATCTGGCTGAAGTAGGACTTCTGCTCTGGGTGTGCTGCTTTGCCCTAGAGCTGAAAGGCACAACGTGCAGGCTTCTTTCCAAAGGGCGAGTTGGGCCCCACAGCATCTTGCTTCCAGCTCTTTGGGAAGCTAAGAAACAACTCGCTCTGCACAGTGCTCTTACAACCTACGGGGAACATCTCTTCCAAAGGCCTGTGAAACGCAGTTTCTTTGCAGGCCTGATCTGGCTGAAGTAGGACTTCTGCTCTGGGTGTGCTACTTTGCCCTAGAGCTGAAAGGCACAACGTGCAGGCTTCTTTCCAAAGGGCGAGTTGGGCCCCACAGCATCTTGCTTCCAGCTCTTTGGGAAGCTAAGAAACAACTCGCTCTGCACAGTGCTCTTACAGCCTACCGGGAACATCTCTTCCAAAGGCCTGTGAAACGCAGTTTCTTTGCAGGCCTGATCTGGCTGAAGTAGGACTTCTGCTCTGGGTGTGCTACTTTGCCCTAGAGCTGAAAGGCACAACGTGCAGGCTTCTTTCCAAAGGGCGAGTTGGGCCCCACAGCATCTTGCTTCCAGCTCTTTGGGAAGCTAAGAAACAACTCGCTCTGCACAGTGCTCTTACAGCCTAGTGGGAACATCTCTTCCAAAGGCCTGTGAAACGCAGTTTCTTTGCAGGCCCGATCTGGCTGAAGTAGGACTTCTGCTCTGGGTGTGCTACTTTGCCCTAGAGCTGAAAGGCACAACGTGCAGGCTTCTTTCCAAAGGGCGAGTTGGGCCCCACAGCATCTTGCTTCCAGCTCTTTGGGAAGCTAAGAAACAACTCGCTCTGCACAGTGCTCTTACAGCCTAGTGGGAACATCTCTTCCAAAGGCCTGTGAAACGCAGTTTCTTGGCAGGCCTGATCTGGCTGAAGTAGGACTTCTGCTCTGGGTCTGCTACTTTGCCCTACAGGTGAAAGGCACAACGTGCAGGCTTCTTTCCAAAGGGCGAGTTGGGCCCCACAGCATCTTGCTTCCAGCTCTTTGGGAAGCTAAGAAACAACTCGCTCTGCACAGTGCTCTTACAGCCTACCGGGAAGATCTATTCCAAAGGCCAGTGAAACGCAGTTTCTTTGCAGGCCCGATCTGGCTGAAGTAGGACTTCTGCTCTGGGTGTGCTACTTTGCCCTAGAGCTGAAAGGCACAACGTGCAGGCTTCTTTCCAAATGGCGAGTTGGGCCCCACAGCATCTTGCTTCCAGCTCTTTGGCAAGCTAAGAAACAACTCGCTCTGCACAGTGCTCTTACAGCCTAGTGGGAACATCTCTTCCAAAGGCCTGTGAAACGCAGTTTCTTTGCAGGCCTGATCTGGCTGAAGTAGGACTTCTGCTCTGGGTGTGCTACTTAGCCCTAGAGCTGAAAGGCGCAACTTGCAGGCTTCTTTCCAAAGGGCGAGTTGGGCCCCACAGCATCTTGCTTCCAGCTCTTTGGGAAGGTAAGAAACAACTCGCTCTGCACAGTGCTCTTACAGCCTACCAGGAACATCTCTTCCAAAGGCCTGTGAAACGCAGTTTCTTTGCAGGCCTGATATGGCTGAAGTAGGACTTCTGCTCTGGGTCTGCTACTTTGCCCTAGAGCTGAAAGGCACAACGAGCAGGCTTCTTTCCAAAGGGCGAGTTGGGCCCCACAGCATCTTGCTTCCAGCTCTTTGGGAAGCTAAGAAACAACTCGCTCTGCACAGTGCTCTTACAGCCTACCGGGAACATCTCTTCCAAAGGCCTGTGAAACGCAGTTTCTTTGCAGGCCTGATCTGGCTGAAGTAGGACTTCTGCTCTGGGTGTGCTACTTTGCCCTAGAGCTGAAAGGCACAACGTGCAGGCTTCTTTCCAAAGGGCGAGTTGGGCCCCACAGCATCTTGCTTCCAGCTCTTTGGGAAGCTAAGAAACAACTCGCTCTGCACAGTGATCTTACAGCCTAGTGGGAACATCTCTTCCAAAGGCCTGTGAAACGCAGTTTCTTTGCAGGCCTGATCTGGCTGAAGTAGGACTTCTGCTCTGGGTGTGCTACTTTCCCCTAGAGCTGAAAGGCACAACGTGCAGGCTTCTTTCCAAAGGGCGAGTTGGGCCCCACAGCATCTTGCTTCCAGCTCTTTGGGAAGCTAAGAAACAACTCGCTCTGCACAGTGCTCTTACAGCCTACCGGGAACATCTCTTCCAAAGGCCTGTGAAACGCAGTTTCTTTGCAGGCCTGATCTGGCTGAAGTAGGACTTCTGCTCTGGGTGTGCTACTTTGCCCTAGAGCTGAAAGGCACAACGTGCAGGCTTCTTTCCAAAGGGCGAGTTGGGCCCCACAGCATCTTGCTTCCAGCTCTTTGGGAAGCTAAGAAACAACTCGCTCTGCACAGTGCTCTTACAGCCTAGTGGGAACATCTCTTCCAAAGGCCTGTGAAACGCAGTTTCTTTGCAGGCCTGATCTGGCTGAAGTAGGACTTCTGCTCTGGGTGTGCTACTTTGCCCTAGAGCTGAAAGGCACAACGTGCTGGCTTCTTTCCAAAGGGCGAGTTGGGCCCCACAGCATCTTGCTTCCAGCTCTTTGGGAAGCTAAGAAACAACTCGCTCTGCACAGTGCTCTTACAGCCTAGTGGGAACATCTCTTCCAAAGGCCTGTGAAACGCAGTTTCTTTGCAGGCCTGATCTGGCTGAAGTAGGACTTCTGCTCTGGGTGTGCTACTTTGCCCTAGAGCTGAAAGGCACAACGTGCAGGCTTCTTTCCAAAGGGCGAGTTGGGCCCCACAGCATCTTGCTTCCAGCTCTTTGGGAAGCTAAGAAACAACTCGCTCTGCACAGTGCTCTTACAGCCTAGTGGGAACATCTCTTCCAAAGGCCTGTGAAACGCAGTTTCTTTGCAGGCCCGATCTGGCTGAAGTAGGACTTCTGCTCTGGGTGTGCTACTTTGCCCTAGAGCTGAAAGGCACAACGTGCAGGCTTCTTTCCAAAGGGCGAGTTGGGCCCCACAGCATCTTGCTTCCAGCTCTTTGGGAAGCTAAGAAACAACTCGCTCTGCACAGTGCTCTTACAGCCTACCGGGAAAATCTCTTCCAAAGGCCTGTGAAACGCAGTTTCTTTGCAGGCCCGATCTGGCTGAAGTAGGACTTCTGCTCTGGGTGTGCTACTTTGCCCTAGAGCTGAAAGGCACAACGTGCAGGCTTCTTTCCAAAGGGCGAGTTGGGCCCCACAGCATCTTGCTTCCAGCTCTTTGGGAAGCTAAGATACAACTCGCTCTGCACAGTGCTCTTACAGCCTAGTGGGAACATCTCTTCCAAAGGCCTGTGAAACGCAGTTTCTTTGCAGGCCCGATCTGGCTGAAGTAGGACTTCTGCTCTGGGTGTGCTACTTTGCCCTAGAGCTGAAAGGCACAACGTGCAGGCTTCTTTCCAAAGGGCGAGTTGGGCCCCACAGCATCTTGCTTCCAGCTCTTTGGGAAGCTAAGAAACAACTCGCTCTGCACAGTGCTCTTACAGCCTAGTGGGAACATCTCTTCCATAGGCCTGTGAAACGCAGTTTCTTTGCAGGCCTGATCTGGCTGAAGTAGGACTTCTGCTCTGGGTGTGCTACTTTGCCCTAGAGCTGAAAGGCACAACGTGCAGGCTTCTTTCCAAAGGGCGAGTTGGGCCCCACAGCATCTTGCTTCCAGCTCTTTGGGAAGCTAAGAAACAACTCGCTCTGCACAGTGCTCTTACAGCCTACGGGGAACATCTCTTCCAAAGGCCTGTGAAACGCAGTTTCTTTGCAGGCCTGATCTGGCTGAAGTAGGACTTCTGCTCTGGGTGTGCTACTTTGCCCTAGAGCTGAAAGGCACAACGTGCAGGCTTCTTTCCAAAGGGCGAGTTGGGCCCCACAGCATCTTGCTTCCAGCTCTTTGGGAAGCTAAGAAACAACTCGCTCTGCACAGTGCTCTTACAGCCTACCGGGAAGATCTCTTCCAAAGGCCAGTGAAACGCAGTTTCTTTGCAGGCCTGATCTGGCTGAAGTAGGACTTCTGCTCTGGGTGTGCTACTTTGCCCTAGAGCTGAAAGGCACAACGTGCAGGCTTCTTTCCAAAGGGCGAGTTGGGCCCCACAGCATCTTGCTTCCAGCTCTTTGGGAAGCTAAGAAACAACTCGCTCTGCACAGTGCTCTTACAGCCTACGGGGAACATCTCTGACAAAGGCCTGTGAAACGCAGTTTCTTTGCAGGCCTGATCTGGCTGAAGTAGGACTTCTGCTCTGGGTGTGCTACTTTGCCCTAGAGCTGAAAGGCACAACGTGCAGGCTTCTTTCCAAAGGGCGAGTTGGGCCCCACAGCATCTTGCTTCCAGCTCTTTGGGAAGCTAAGAAACAACTCGCTCTGCACAGTGCTCTTACAGCCTATGGGGAATATCTCTTCCAAAGGCCTGTGAAACGCAGTTTCTTTGCAGGCCTGATCTGGCTGAAGTAGGACTTCTGCTCTGGGTGTGCTACTTTGCCCTAGAGCTGAAAGGCGCAACTTGCAGGCTTCTTTCCAAAGGGCGAGTTGGGCCCCACAGCATCTTGCTTCCAGCTCTTTGGGAAGCTAAGAAACAACTCGCTCTGCACAGTGCTCTTACAGCCTAGTGGGAACATCTCTTCCAAAGGCCTGTGAAACACAGTTTCTTTGCAGGCCCGATCTGGCTGAAGTAGGACTTCTGCTCTGGGTGTGCTACTTTGCCCTAGATCTGAAAGGCACAACGTGCAGGCTTCTTTCCAAAGGGCGAGTTGGGCCCCACAGCATCTTGCTTCCAGCTCTTTGGGAAGCTAAGAAACAACTCGCTCTGCACAGTGCTCTTACAGCCTAGTGGGAACATCTCTTCCAAAGGCCTGTGAAACGCAGTTTCTTTGCAGGCCCGATCTGGCTGAAGTAGGACTTCTGCTCTGGGTCTGCTACTTTGCCCTACAGGTGAAAGGCACAACGTGCAGGCTCCTTTCCAAAGGGCGAGTTGGGCCCCACAGCATCTTGCTTCCAGCTCTTTGGGAAGCTAAGAAACAACTCGCTCTGCACAGTGCTCTTACAGCCTACCGGGAACATGTCTTCCAAAGGCCTGTGCAACGCAGTTTCTTTGCAGGCCTGATCTGGCTGAAGTAGGACTTCTGCTCTGGGTGTGCTACTTTGCCCTAGAGCTGAAAGGCACAACGTGCAGGCTTCTTTCCAAAGGGCGAGTTGGGCCCCACAGCATCTTGCTTCCAGCTCTTTGGGAAGCTAAGAAACAACTCGCTCTGCACAGTGCTCTTACAGCCTAGTGGGGACATCTCTTCCAAAGGCCTGTGAAACGCAGTTTTTTTGCAGGCCCGATCTGGCTGAAGTAGGACTTCTGCTCTGGGTGTGCTACTTTGCCCTAGAGCTGAAAGGCAAAACGTGCAGGCTTCTTTCCAAAGGGCGAGTTGGGCCCCACAGCATCTTGCTTCCAGCTCTTTGGGAAGCTAAGAAACAACTCGCTCTGCACAGTGCTCTTACAGCCTAGTGGGAACATCTCTTCCAAAGGCCTGTGAAACGCAGTTTCTTTGCAGGCCTGATCTGGCTGAAGTAGGACTTCTGCTCTGGGTGTGCTACTTTGCCCTAGAGCTGAAAGGCACAACGTGCAGGCTTCTTTCCAAAGGGCGAGTTGGGCCCCACAGCATCTTGCTTCCAGCTCTTTGGGAAGCTAAGAAACAACTCGCTCTGCACAGTGCTCTTACAGCCTAGTGGGAACATCTCTTCCAAAGGCCTGTGAAACGCAGTTTCTTTGCAGGCCTGATCTGGCTGAAGTAGGACTTCTGCTCTGGGTGTGCTACTTTGCCCTAGAGCTGAAAGGCACAACGTGCAGGCTTCTTTCCAAAGGGCGAGTTGGGCCCCACAGCATCTTGCTTCCAGCTCTTTGGGAAGGTAAGAAACAACTCGCTCTGCACAGTGCTCTTACAGCCTACCGGGAACATCTCTTCCAAAGGCCTGTGAAACGCAGTTTCTTTGCAGGCCTGATCTGGCTGAAGTAGGACTTCTGCTCTGGGTGTGCTACTTTGCCCTAGAGCTGAAAGGCAGAACGTGCAGGCTTCTTTCCAAAGGGCGAGTTGGGCCCCACAGCATCTTGCTTCCAGCTCTTTGGGAAGCTAAGAAACAACTCGCTCTGCACAGTGCTCTTACAGCCTACGGGGAACATCTCTTCCAAAGGCCTGTGAAACGCAGTTTCTTTGCAGGCCTGATCTGGCTGAAGTAGGACTTCTGCTCTGGGTGTGCTACTTTGCCCTAGAGCTGAAAGGCACAACGTGCAGGCTTCTTTCCAAAGGGCGAGTTGGGCCCCACAGCATCTTGCTTCCAGCTCTTTGGGAAGCTAAGAAACAACTCGCTCTGCACAGTGCTCTTACAGCCTACCGGGAACATCTCTTCCAAAGGCCTGTGAAACGCAGTTTCTTTGCAGGCCTGATCTGGCTGAAGTAGGACTTCTGCTCTGGGTGTGCTACTTTGCCCTAGAGCTGAAAGGCACAACGTGCAGGCTTCTTTCCAAAGGGCGAGTTGGGCCCCACAGCATCTTGCTTCCAGCTCTTTGGGAAGCTAAGAAAAAACTCGCTCTGCACAGTGCTCTTAAAGCCTACGGGGAACATCTCTGACAAAGGCCTGTGAAACGCAGTTTCTTTGCAGGCCTGATCTGGCTGAAGTAGGACTTCTGCTCTGGGTGTGCTACTTTGCCCTAGAGCTGAAAGGCACAACGTGCAGGCTTCTTTCCAAAGGGTGAGTTGGGCCCCACAGCATCTTGCTTCCAGCTCTTTGGGAAGCTAAGAAACAACTCGCTCTGCACAGTGCTCTTACAGCCTACCGGGAACATCTCTGACAAAGGCCTGTGAAACGCAGTTTCTTTGCAGGCCTGATCTGGCTGAAGTAGGACTTCTGCTCTGGGTGTGCTACTTTGCCCTAGAGCTGAAAGGCACAACGTGCAGGCTTCTTTCCAAAGGGCGAGTTGGGCCCCACAGCATCTTGCTTTCACCTCTTTGGGAAGCTAAGAAACAACTCGCTCTGCACAGTGCTCTTACAGCCTACCGGGAACATCTCTGACAAAGGCCTGTGAAACGCAGTTTCTTTGCAGGCCTGATCTGGCTGAAGTAGGACTTCTGCTCTGGGTGTGCTACTTTGCCCTAGAGCTGAAAGGCACAACGTGCAGGCTTCTTTCCAAAGGGCGAGTTGGGCCCCACAGCATCTTGCTTCCAGCTCTTTGGGAAGCTAAGAAACAACTCGCTCTGCACAGTGCTCTTACAGCCTACCGGGAACATCTCTTCCAAAGGCCAGTGAAACGCAGTTTCTTTGCAGGCCTGATCTGGCTGAAGTAGGACTTCTGCTCTGGGTGTGCTACTTTGCCCTAGAGCTGAAAGGCACAACGTGCAGGCTTCTTTCCAAAGGGCGAGTTGGGCCCCACAGCATCTTGCTTCCAGCTCTTTGGGAAGCTAAGAAACAACTCGCTCTGCACAGTGCTCTTACAGCCTACCGGGAACATCTCTTCCAAAGGCCAGTGAAACGCAGTTTCTTTGCAGGCCTGATCTGGCTGAAGTAGGACTTCTGCTCTGGGTGTGCTACTTTGCCCTAGAGCTGAAAGGCACAACGTGCAGGCTTCTTTCCAAAGGGCGAGTTGGGCCCCACAGCATCTTGCTTCCAGCTCTTTGGGAAGCTAAGAAACAACTCGCTCTGCACAGTGCTCTTACAGCCTACGGGGAACATCTCTGACAAAGGCCTGTGAAACGCAGTTTCTTTGCAGGCCTGATCTGGCTGAAGTAGGACTTCTGCTCTGGGTGTGCTACTTTGCCCTAGAGCTGAAAGGCACAACGTGCAGGCTTCTTTCCAAAGGGCGAGTTGGGCCCCACAGCATCTTGCTTCCAGCTCTTTGGGAAGGTAAGAAACAACTCGCTCTGCACAGTGCTCTTACAGCCTACCAGGAACATCTCTTCCAAAGGCCTGTGAAACGCAGTTTCTTTGCAGGCCTGATCTGGCTGAAGTAGGACTTCTGCTCTGGGTGTGCTACTTTGCCCTAGAGCTGAAAGGCACAACGTGCAGGCTTCTTTCCAAAGGGCGAGTTGGGCCCCACAGCATCTTGCTTCCAGCTCTTTGGGAAGCTAAGAAACAACTCGCTCTGCACAGTGCTCTTACAGCCTAGTGGGAACATCTCTTCCAAAGGCCTGTGAAACGCAGTTTCTTTGCAGGCCTGATCTGGCTGAAGTAGGACTTCTGCTCTGGGTGTGCTACTTTGCCCTAGAGCTGAAAGGCACAACGTGCAGGCTTCTTTCCAAAGGGCGAGTTGGGCCCCACAGCATCTTGCTTCCAGCTCTTTGGGAAGGTAAGAAACAACTCGCTCTGCACAGTGCTCTTACAGCCTACCAGGAACATCTCTTCCAAAGGCCTGTGAAACGCAGTTTCTTTGCAGGCCTGATCTGGCTGAAGTAGGACTTCTGCTCTGGGTGTGCTACTTTGCCCTAGAGCTGAAAGGCACAACGTGCAGGCTTCTTTCCAAAGGGCGAGTTGGGCCCCACAGCATCTTGCTTCCAGCTCTTTGGGAAGCTAAGAAACAACTCGCTCTGCACAGTGCTCTTACAGCCTACCGGGAACATCTCTTCCAAAGGCCTGTGAAACGCAGTTACTTTGCAGGCCTGATCTTGCTGAAGTAGGACTTCTGCTCTGGGTGTGCTACTTTGCCCTAGAGCTGAAAGGCACAACGTGCAGGCTTCTTTCCAAAGGGCGAGTTGGGCCCCACAGCATCTTGCTTCTAGCTCTTTGGGAAGCTAAGAAACAACTCGCTCTGCACAGTGATCTTACAGCCTAGTGGGAACATCTCTTCCAAAGGCCTGTGAAACGCAGTTTCTTTGCAGGCCTGATCTGGCTGAAGTAGGACTTCTGCTCTGGGTGTGCTACTTTGCCCTACAGCTGAAAGGCACAACGTGCAGGCTTCTTTCCAAAGGGCGAGTTGGGCCCCACAGCATCTTGCTTCCAGCTCTTTGGGAAGCTAAGAAACAACTCGCTCTGCACAGTGCTCTTACAGCCTAGTGGGAACATCTCTTCCAAAGTCCTGTGAAACGCAGTTTCTTTGCAGGCCTGATCTGGCTGAAGTAGGACTTCTGCTCTGGGTGTGCTACTTTGCCCTAGAGCTGAAAGGCACAACGTGCAGGCTTCTTTCCAAAGGGCGAGTTGGGCCCCACAGCATCTTGCTTCCAGCTCTTTGGGAAGCTAAGAAACAACTCGCTCTGCACAGTGCTCTTACAGCCTAGTGGGAACATCTCTTCCAAAGGCCTGTGAAACGCAGTTTCTTTGCAGGCCTGATCTGGCTGAAGTAGGACTTCTGCTCTGGGTGTGCTACTTTGCCCTAGAGCTGAAAGGCACAACGTGCAGGCTTCTTTCCAAAGGGCGAGTTGGGCCCCACAGCATCTTGCTTCCAGCTCTTTGGGAAGCTAAGAAACAACTCGCTCTGCACAGTGCTCTTACAGCCTACCGGGAACATCTCTTCCAAAGGCCTGTGAAACGCAGTTTCTTTGCAGGCCTGATCTGGCTGAAGTAGGACTTCTGCTCTGGGTGTGCTACTTTGCCCTAGAGCTGAAAGGCACAACGTGCAGGCTTCTTTCCAAAGGGCGAGTTGGGCCCCACAGCATCTTGCTTCCAGCTCTTTGGGAAGCTAAGAAAAAACTCGCTGTGCACAGTGCTCTTACAGCCTACGGGGAACATCTCTGACAAAGGCCTGTGAAACGCAGTTTCTTTGCAGGCCTGATCTGGCTGAAGTAGGACTTCTGCTCTGGGTGTGCTACTTTGCCCTAGAGCTGAAAGGCACAACGTGCAGGCTTCTTTCCAAAGGGTGAGTTGGGCCCCACAGCATCTTGCTTCCAGCTCTTTGGGAAGCTAAGAAACAACTCGCTCTGCACAGTGCTCTTACAGCCTACCGGGAACATCTCTGACAAAGGCCTGTGAAACGCAGTTTCTTTGCAGGCCCGATCTGGCTGAAGTAGGACTTCTGCTCTGGGTGTGCTACTTTGCCCTAGAGCTGAAAGGCACAACGTGCAGGCTTCTTTCCAAAGGGCGAGTTGGGCCCCACAGCATCTTGCTTCCAGCTCTTTGGGAAGCTAAGAAACAACTCGCTCTGCACAGTGCTCTTACAGCCTAGTGGGAACATCTCTTCCAAAGGCCTGTGAAACGCAGTTTCTTTGCAGGCCCGATCTGGCTGAAGTAGGACTTCTGCTCTGGGTGTGCTACTTTGCCCTAGAGCTGAAAGGCACAACGTGCAGGCTTCTTTCCAAAGGGCGAGTTGGGCCCCACAGCATCTTGCTTCCAGCTCTTTGGGAAGCTAAGAATCAACTCGCTCTGCACAGTGCTCTTACAGCCTACCGGGAACATCTCTTCCAAAGGCCTGTGAAACGCAGTTTCTTTGCAGGCCTGATCTGGCTGAAGTAGGACTTCTGCTCTGGGTGTGCTACTTTGCCCTAGAGCTGAAAGGCACAACGTGCAGGCTTCTTTCCAAAGGGCGAGTTGGGCCCCACAGCATCTTGCTTCCAGCTCTTTGGGAAGCTAAGAAACAACTCGCTCTGCACAGTGCTCTTACAGCCTAGTGGGAACATCTCTTCCAAAGGCCTGTGAAACGCAGTTTCTTTGCAGGCCTGATCTGGCTGAAGTAGGACTTCTGCTCTGGGTGTGCTACTTTGCCCTAGAGCTGAAAGGCGCAACTTGCAGGCTTCTTTCCAAAGGGCGAGTTGGGCCCCACAGCATCTTGCTTCCAGCTCTTTGGGAAGCTAAGAAACAACTCGCTCTGCACAGTGCTCTTACAGCCTAGTGGGAACATCTCTTCCAAAGGCCTGTGAAACGCAGTTTCTTTGCAGGCCTGATCTGGCTGAAGTAGGACTTCTGCTCTGGGTGTGCTACTTTGCCCTAGAGCTGAAAGGCACAACGTGCAGGCTTCTTTCCAAAGGGCGAGTTGGGCCCCACAGCATCTTGCTTCCAGCTCTTTGGGAAGCTAAGAAACAACTCGCTCTGCACAGTGCTCTTACAGCCTACCGGGAACATCTCTTCCAAAGGCCTGTGAAACGCAGTTTCTTTGCAGGCCTGATCTGGCTGAAGTAGGACTTCTGCTCTGGGTGTGCTACTTTGCCCTAGAGCTGAAAGGCAAAACGTGCAGGCTTCTTTCCAAAGGGCGAGTTGGGCCCCACAGCATCTTGCTTCCAGCTCTTTGGGAAGATGAGAAACAACTCGCTCTGCACTGTGCTCTTACAGCCTAGTGGGAACATCTCTTCCAAAGGCCTGTGAAACGCAGTTTCTTTGCAGGCCTGATCTGGCTGAAGTAGGACTTCTGCTCTGGGTGTGTTGCTTTGCCCTAGAGCTGAAAGGCGCAACTTGCAGGCTTCTTTCCAAAGGGCGAGTTGGGCCCCACAGCATCTTGCTTCCAGCTCTTTGGGAAGCTAAGAAACAACTCGCTCTGCACAGTGCTCTTACAGCCTACGGGGAAGATCTCTTCCAAAGGCCTGTGAAACGCAGTTTCTTTGCAGGCCTGATCTGGCTGAAGTAGGACTTCTGCTCTGGGTGTGCTACTTTGCCCTAGAGCTGAAAGGCACAACGTGCAGTCTTCTTTCCAAAGGGCGAGTTGGGCCCCACAGCATCTTGCTTCCAGCTCTTTGGGAAGCTAAGAAACAACTCGCTCTGCACAGTGCTCTTACAGCCTACGGGGAACATCTCTTCCAAAGGCCTGTGAAACGCAGTTTCTTTGCAGGCCTGATCTGGCTGAAGTAGGACTTCTGCTCTGGGTGTGCTACTTTGCCCTAGAGCTGAAAGGCACAACGTGCAGGCTTCTTTCCAAAGGGCGAGTTGGGCCCCACAGCATCTTGCTTCCAGCTCTTTGGGAAGCTAAGAAATAACTCGCTCTGCACAGTGCTCTTACAGCCTACCGGGAACATCTCTTCCAAAGGCCTGTGAAACGCAGTTTCTTTGCAGGCCTGATCTGGCTGAAGTAGGACTTCTGCTCTGGGTGTGCTACTTTGCCCTAGAGCTGAAAGGCACAACGTGCAGGCTTCTTTCCAAAGGGCGAGTTGGGCCCCACAGCATCTTGCTTCCAGCTCTTTGGGAAGCTAAGAAACAACTCGCTCTGCACAGTGCTCTTACAGCCTACGGGGAACATCTCTTCCAAAGGCCTGTGAAACGCAGTTTCTTTGCAGGCCCGATCTGGCTGAAGTAGGACTTCTGCTCTGGGTGTGCTACTTTGCCCTAGAGCTGAAAGGCACAACGTGCAGGCTTCTTTCCAAAGGGCGAGTTGGGCCCCACAGCATCTTGCTTCCAGCTCTTTGGGAAGCTAAGAAACAACTCGCTCTGCACAGTGCTCTTACAGCCTACCGGGAACATCTCTTCCAAAGGCCTGTGAAACGCAGTTTCTTTGCAGGCCTGATCTGGCTGAAGTAGGACTTCTGCTCTGGGTGTGCTACTTTGCCCTAGAGCTGAAAGGCACAACGTGCAGGCTTCTTTCCAAAGGGCGAGTTGGGCCCCACAGCATCTTGCTTCCAGCTCTTTGGGAAGCTAAGAAACAACGCGCTCTGCACAGTGCTCTTACAGCCTAGTGGGAACAACTTTTCCAAAGGCCTGTGAAACGCAGTTTCTTTGCAGGCCTGATCTGGCTGAAGTAGGACTTCTGCTCTGGGTGTGCTACTTTGCCCTAGAGCTGAAAGGCACAACGTGCAGGCTTCTTTCCAAAGGGCGAGTTGGGCCCCACAGCATCTTGCTTCCAGCTCTTTGGGAAGCTAAGAAACAACTCGCTCTGCACAGTGCTCTTACAGCCTAGTGGGAACATCTCTTCCAAAGGCCTGTGAAACGCAGTTTCTTTGCAGGCCTGATCTGGCTGAAGTAGGACTTCTGCTCTGGGTGTGCTACTTTGCCCTAGAGCTGAAAGGCACAACGTGCAGGCTTCTTTCCAAAGGGCGAGTTGGGCCCCACAGCATCTTGCTTCCAGCTCTTTGGGAAGGTAAGAAACAACTCGCTCTGCACAGTGCTCTTACAGCCTTCCAGGAACATCTCTTCCAAAGGCCTGTGAAACGCAGTTTCTTTGCAGGCCTGATCTGGCTGAAGTAGGACTTCTGCTCTGGGTGTGCTACTTTGCCCTAGAGCTGAAAGGCACAACGTGCAGGCTTCTTTCCAAAGGGCGAGTTGGGCCCCACAGCATCTTGCTTCCAGCTCTTTGGGAAGCTAAGAAACAACTCGCTCTGCACAGTGCTCTTACAGCCTACCGGGAACATCTCTTCCAAAGGCCTGTGAAACGCAATTTGTTTGCAGCCTGATCTGGCTGAAGTAGGACTTCTGCTCTGGGTGTGCTACTTTGCCCTAGAGCTGAAAGGCACAACGTGCAGGCTTCTTTCCAAAGGGCGAGTTGGGCCCCACAGCATCTTGCTTCCAGCTCTTTGGGAAGCTAAGAAACAACTCGCTCTGCACAGTGCTCTTACAGCCTAGTGGGAACATCTCTTCCAAAGGCCTGTGAAACGCAGTTTCTTTGCAGGCCTGATCTGGCTGAAGTAGGACTTCTGCTCTGGGTGTGCTACTTTGCCCTAGAGCTGAAAGGCACAACGTGCAGCCTTCTTTCCAAAGGGCGAGTTGGGCCCCACAGCATCTTGCTTCCAGCACTTTGGGAAACTAAGAAACAACTCGCTCTGCACAGTGCTCTTACAGCCTAGTGGGAACATCTCTTCCAAAGGCCTGTGAAACGCAGTTTCTTTGCAGGCCTGATCTGGCTGAAGTAGGACTTCTGCTCTGGGTGTGCTACTTTGCCCTAGAGCTGAAAGGCACAACGTGCAGGCTTCTTTCCAAAGGGCGAGTTGGGCCCCACAGCATCTTGCTTCCAGCTCTTTGGGAAGCTAAGAAACAACTCGCTCTGCACAGTGCTCTTACAGCCTAGTGGGAACATCTCTTCCAAAGTCCTGTGAAACGCAGTTTCTTTGCAGGCCTGATCTGGCTGAAGTAGGACTTCTGCTCTGGGTGTGCTACTTTGCCCTAGAGCTGAAAGGCACAACGTGCAGGCTTCTTTCCAAAGGGCGAGTTGGGCCCCACAGCATCTTGCTTCCAGCTCTTTGGGAAGCTAAGAAACAACTCGCTCTGCACAGTGCTCTTACAGCCTAGTGGGAACATCTCTTCCAAAGGCCTGTGAAACGCAGTTTCTTTGCAGGCCTGATCTGGCTGAAGTAGAACTTCTGCTCTGGGTGTGCTACTTTGCCCTAGAGCTGAAAGGCACAACGGGCTGGCTTCTTTCCAAAGGGCGAGTTGGGCCCCACAGCATCTTGCTTCCAGCTCTTTGGGAAGCTAAGAAACAACTCGCTCTGCACAGTGCTCTTACAGCCTACCGGGTACATCTCTTCCAAAGGCCTGTGAAACGCAGTTTCTTTGCAGGCCTGATCTGGCTGAAGTAGGACTACTGCTCTGGGTGTGCTACTTTGCCCTAGAGCTGAAAGGCACAACGTGCAGGCTTCTTTCCAAAGGGTGAGTTGGGCCCCACAGCATCTTGCTTCCAGCTCTTTGGGAAGCTAAGAAACAACTCGCTCTGCACAGTGCTCTTACAGCCTAGTGGGAACATCTCTTCCAAAGGCCTGTGAAACGCAGTTTCTTTGCAGGCCTTATCTGGCTGAAGTAGGACTTCTGCTCTGGGTGTGCTACTTTGCCCTAGAGCTGAAAGGCACAACGTGCAGGCTTCTTTCCAAAGGGCGAGTTGGGCCCCACAGCATCTTGCTTCCAGCTCTTTGGGAAGCTAAGAAACAACTCGCTCTGCACAGTGCTCTTACAGCCTACGGCGAAGATCTCTTCCAAAGGCCTGTGAAACGCAGTTTCTTTGCAGGCCTGATCTGGCTGAAGTAGGACTTCTGCTCTGGGTGTGCTACTTTGCCCTAGAGCTGAAAGGCACAACGTGCAGGCTTCTTTCCAAAGGGCGAGTTGGGCCCCACAGCATCTTGCTTCCAGCTCTTTGGGAAGCTAAGAAACAACTCGCTCTGCACAGTGCTCTTACAGCCTAGTGGGAACATCTCTTCCAAAGGCCTGTGAAACGCAGTTTCTTTGCAGGCCTGATCTGGCTGAAGTAGGACTTCTGCTCTGGGTGTGCTACTTTGCCCTAGAGCTGAAAGGCACAACGTGCAGGCTTCTTTCCAAAGGGCGAGTTGGGCCCCACAGCATCTTGCTTCCAGCTCTTTGGGAAGCTAAGAAATAACTCGCTCTGCACAGTGCTCTTACAGCCTACCGGGAACATCTCTTCCAAAGGCCTGTGAAACGCAGTTTCTTTGCAGGCCTGATCTGGCTGAAGTAGGACTTCTGCTCTGGGTGTGCTACTTTGCCCTAGAGCTGAAAGGCACAACGTGCAGGCTTCTTTCCAAAGGGCGAGTTGGGCCCCACAGCATCTTGCTTCCAGCTCTTTGGGAAGCTAAGAAACAACTCGCTCTGCACAGTGCTCTTACAGCCTACGGGGAACATCTCTTCCAAAGGCCTGTGAAACGCAGTTTCTTTGCAGGCCCGATCTGGCTGAAGTAGGACTTCTGCTCTGGGTGTGCTACTTTGCCCTAGAGCTGAAAGGCACAACGTGCAGGCTTCTTTCCAAAGGGCGAGTTGGGCCCCACAGCATCTTGCTTCCAGCTCTTTGGGAAGCTAAGAAACAACTCGCTCTGCACAGTGCTCTTACAGCCTACCGGGAACATCTCTTCCAAAGGCCTGTGAAACGCAGTTTCTTTGCAGGCCTGATCTGGCTGAAGTAGGACTTCTGCTCTGGGTGTGCTACTTTGCCCTAGAGCTGAAAGGCACTACGTGCAGGCTTCTTTCCAAAGGGCGAGTTGGGCCCCACAGCATCTTGCTTCCAGCTCTTTGGGAAGCTAAGAAACAACTCGCTCTGCACAGTGCTCTTACAGCCTACGGGGAACATCTCTGACAAAGGCCTGTGAAACGCAGTTTCTTTGCAGGCCTGATCTGGCTGAAGTAGGACTTCTGCTCTGGGTGTGCTACTTTGCCCTAGAGCTGAAAGGCACAACGTGCAGGCTTCTTTCCAAAGGGCGAGTTGGGCCCCACAGCATCTTGCTTCCAGCTCTTTGGGAAGCTAAGAAACAACGCGCTCTGCACAGTGCTCTTACAGCCTAGTGGGAACATCTCTTCCAAAGGCCTGTGAAACGCAGTTTCTTTGCAGGCCTGATCTGGCTGAAGTAGGACTTCTGCTCTGGGTGTGCTACTTTGCCCTAGAGCTGAAAGGCACAACGTGCAGGCTTCTTTCCAAAGGGCGAGTTGGGCCCCACAGCATCTTGCTTCCAGCTCTTTGGGAAGCTAAGAAACAACTCGCTCTGCACAGTGCTCTTACAGCCTAGTGGGAACATCTCTTCCAAAGGCCTGTGAAACGCAGTTTCTTTGCAGGCCTGATCTGGCTGAAGTAGGACTTCTGCTCTGGGTGTGCTACTTTGCCCTAGAGCTGAAAGGCACAACGTGCAGGCTTCTTTCCAAAGGGCGAGTTGGGCCCCACAGCATCTTGCTTCCAGCTCTTTGGGAAGGTAAGAAACAACTCGCTCTGCACAGTGCTCTTACAGCCTTCCAGGAACATCTCTTCCAAAGGCCTGTGAAACGCAGTTTCTTTGCAGGCCTGATCTGGCTGAAGTAGGACTTCTGCTCTGGGTGTGCTACTTTGCCCTAGAGCTGAAAGGCACAACGTGCAGGCTTCTTTCCAAAGGGCGAGTTGGGCCCCACAGCATCTTGCTTCCAGCTCTTTGGGAAGCTAAGAAACAACTCGCTCTGCACAGTGCTCTTACAGCCTACCGGGAACATCTCTTCCAAAGGCCTGTGAAACGCAGTTTGTTTGCAGCCTGATCTGGCTGAAGTAGGACTTCTGCTCTGGGTGTGCTACTTTGCCCTAGAGCTGAAAGGCACAACGTGCAGGCTTCTTTCCAAAGGGCGAGTTGGGCCCCACAGCATCTTGCTTCCAGCTATTTGGGAAGCTAAGAAACAACTCGCTCTGCACAGTGCTCTTACAGCCTAGTGGGAACATCTCTTCCAAAGGCCTGTGAAACGCAGTTTCTTTGCAGGCCTGATCTGGCTGAAGTAGGACTTCTGCTCTGGGTGTGCTACTTTGCCCTAGAGCTGAAAGGCACAACGTGCAGGCTTCTTTCCAAAGGGCGAGTTGGGCCCCACAGCATCTTGCTTCCAGCACTTTGGGAAACTAAGAAACAACTCGCTCTGCACAGTGCTCTTACAGCCTAGTGGGAACATCTCTTCCAAAGGCCTGTGAAACGCAGTTTCTTTGCAGGCCTGATCTGGCTGAAGTAGGACTTCTGCTCTGGGTGTGCTACTTTGCCCTAGAGCTGAAAGGCACAACGTGCAGGCTTCTTTCCAAAGGGCGAGTTGGGCCCCACAGCATCTTGCTTCCAGCTCTTTGGGAAGCTAAGAAACAACTCGCTCTGCACAGTGCTCTTACAGCCTAGTGGGAACATCTCTTCCAAAGTCCTGTGAAACGCAGTTTCTTTGCAGGCCTGATCTGGCTGAAGTAGGACTTCTGCTCTGGGTGTGCTACTTTGCCCTAGAGCTGAAAGGCACAACGTGCAGGCTTCTTTCCAAAGGGCGAGTTGGGCCCCACAGCATCTTGCTTCCAGCTCTTTGGGAAGCTAAGAAACAACTCGCTCTGCACAGTGCTCTTACAGCCTAGTGGGAACATCTCTTCCAAAGGCCTGTGAAACGCAGTTTCTTTGCAGGCCTGATCTGGCTGAAGTAGAACTTCTGCTCTGGGTGTGCTACTTTGCCCTAGAGCTGAAAGGCACAACGGGCTGGCTTCTTTCCAAAGGGCGAGTTGGGCCCCACAGCATCTTGCTTCCAGCTCTTTGGGAAGCTAAGAAACAACTCGCTCTGCACAGTGCTCTTACAGCCTACCGGGTACATCCCTTCCAAAGGCCTGTGAAACGCAGTTTCTTTGCAGGCCTGATCTGGCTGAAGTAGGACTTCTGCTCTGGGTGTGCTACTTTGCCCTAGAGCTGAAAGGCACAACGTGCAGGCTTCTTTCCAAAGGGCGAGTTGGGCCCCACAGCATCTTGCTTCCAGCTCTTTGGGAAGCTAAGAAACAACTCGCTCTGCACAGTGCTCTTACAGCCTAGTGGGAACATCTCTTCCAAAGGCCTGTGAAACGCAGTTTCTTTGCAGGCCCGATCTGGCTGAAGTAGGACTTCTGCTCTGGGTGTGCTACTTTGCCCTAGAGCTGAAAGGCACAACGTGCAGGCTTCTTTCCAAAGGGCGAGTTGGGCCCCACAGCATCTTGCTTCCAGCTCTTTGGGAAGCTAAGAAACAACTCGCTCTGCACAGTGCTCTTACAGCCTACGGGGAACATCTCTTCCAAAGGCCTGTGAAACGCAGTTTCTTTGCAGGCCTGATCTGGCTGAAGTAGGACTTCTGCTCTGGGTGTGCTACTTTGCCCTAGAGCTGAAAGGCACAACGTGCAGGCTTCTTTCCAAAGGGCGAGTTGGGCCCCACAGCATCTTGCTTCCAGCTCTTTGGGAAGCTAAGAAACAACTCGCTCTGCACAGTGCTCTTACAGCCTACGGGGAACATCTCTTCCAAAGGCCTGTGAAACGCAGTTTCTTTGCAGGCCTGATCTGGCTGAAGTAGGACTTCTGCTCTGGGTGTGCTACTTTGCCCTAGAGCTGAAAGGCGCAACGTGCAGGCTTCTTTCCAAAGGGCGAGTTGGGCCCCACAGCATCTTGCTTCCAGCTCTTTGGGAAGCTAAGAAACAACTCGCTCTGCACAGTGCTCTTACAGCCTACGGGGAACATCTCTGACAAAGGCCTGTGAAACGCAGTTTCTTTGCAGGCCTGATCTGGCTGAAGTAGGACTTCTGCTCTGGGTGTGCTACTTTGCCCTAGAGCTGAAAGGCACAACGTGCAGGCTTCTTTCCAAAGGGCGAGTTGGGCCCCACAGCATCTTGCTTCCAGCTCTTTGGGAAGCTAAGAAACAACTCGCTCTGCACAGTGCTCTTACAGCCTAGTGGGAACATCTCTTCCAAAGGCCTGTGAAACGCAGTTTCTTTGCAGGCCCGATCTGGCTGAAGTAGGACTTCTGCTCTGGGTGTGCTACTTTGCCCTAGAGCTGAAAGGCACAACGTGCAGGCTTCTTTCCAAAGGGCGAGTTGGGCCCCACAGCATCTTGCTTCCAGCTCTTTGGGAAGCTAAGAAACAACTCGCTCTGCACAGTGCTCTTACAGCCTAGTGGGAACATCTCTTCCAAAGGCCTGTGAAACGCAGTTTCTTTGCAGGCCCGATCTGGCTGAAGTAGGACTTCTGCTCTGGGTGTGCTACTTTGCCCTAGAGCTGAAAGGCACAACGTGCAGGCTTCTTTCCAAAGGGCGAGTTGGGCCCCACAGCATCTTGCTTCCAGCTCTTTGGGAAGCTAAGAAACAACTCGCTCTGCACAGTGCTCTTACAGCCTACCGGGAACATCTCTTCCAAAGGCCTGTGAAACGCAGTTTCTTTGCAGGCCTGATCTGGCTGAAGTAGGACTTCTGCTCTGGGTGTGCTACTTTGCCCTAGAGCTGAAAGGCACAACGTGCAGGCTTCTTTCCAAAGGGCGAGTTGGGCCCCACAGCATCTTGCTTCCAGCTCTTTGGGAAGCTAAGAAACAACTCGCTCTGCACAGTGCTCTTACAGCCTACGGGGAACATCTCTGACAAAGGCCTGTGAAACGCAGTTTCTTTGCAGGCCTGATCTGGCTGAAGTAGGACTTCTGCTCTGGGTGTGCTACTTTGCCCTAGAGCTGAAAGGCACAACGTGCAGGCTTCTTTCCAAAGGGCGAGTTGGGCCCCACAGCATCTTGCTTCCAGCTCTTTGGGAAGCTAAGAAACAACTCGCTCTGCACAGTGCTCTTACAGCCTACCGGGAACATCTCTTCCAAAGGCCTGTGAAACGCAGTTTCTTTGCAGGCCTGATCTGGCTGAAGTAGGACTTCTGCTCTGGGTGTGCTACTTTGCCCTAGAGCTGAAAGGCACAACGTGCAGGCTTCTTTCCAAAGGGCGAGTTGGGCCCCACAGCATCTTGCTTCCAGCTCTTTGGGAAGCTAAGAAACAACTCGCTCTGCACAGTGCTCTTACAGCCTAGTGGGAACATCACTTCCAAAGGCCTGTGAAACGCAGTTTCTTTGCAGGACTGATCTGGCTGAAGTAGGACTTCTGCTCTGGGTGTGCTACTTTGCCCTAGAGCTGAAAGGCGCAACTTGCAGGCTTCTTTCCAAAGGGCGAGTTGGGCCCCACAGCATCTTGCTTCCAGCTCTTTGGGAAGCTAAGAAACAACTCGCTCTGCACAGTGCTCTTACAGCCTAGTGGGAACATCTCTTCCAAAGGCCTGTGAAACGCAGTTTCTTTGCAGGCCCGATCTGGCTGAAGTAGGACTTCTGCTCTGGGTGTGCTACTTTGCCCTAGAGCTGAAAGGCGCAACGTGCAGGCTTCTTTCCAAAGGGCGAGTTGGGCCCCACAGCATCTTGCTTCCAGCTCTTTGGGAAGCTAAGAAACAACTCGCTCTGCACAGTGCTCTTACAGCCTACGGGGAACATCTCTTCCAAAGGCCTGTGAAACGCAGTTTCTTTGCAGGCCTGATCTGGCTGAAGTAGGACTTCTGCTCTGGGTGTGCTACTTTGCCCTAGAGCTGAAAGGCGCAACTTGCAGGCTTCTTTCCAAAGGGCGAGTTGGGCCCCACAGCATCTTGCTTCCAGCTCTTTGGGAAGCTAAGAAACAACTCGCTCTGCACAGTGCTCTTACAGCCTAGTGGGAACATCTCTTCCAAAGGCCTGTGAAACGCAGTTTCTTTGCAGGCCTGATCTGGCTGAAGTAGAACTTCTGCTCTGGGTGTGCTACTTTGCCCTAGAGCTGAAAGGCACAACGGGCTGGCTTCTTTCCAAAGGGCGAGTTGGGCCCCACAGCATCTTGCTTCCAGCTCTTTGGGAAGCTAAGAAACAACTCGCTCTGCACAGTGCTCTTACAGCCTACCGGGTACATCTCTTCCAAAGGCCTGTGAAACGCAGTTTCTTTGCAGGCCTGATCTGGCTGAAGTAGGACTTCTGCTCTGGGTGTGCTACTTTGCCCTAGAGCTGAAAGGCACAACGTGCAGGCTTCTTTCCAAAGGGCGAGTTGGGCCCCACAGCATCTTGCTTCCAGCTCTTTGGGAAGCTAAGAAACAACTCGCTCTGCACAGTGCTCTTACAGCCTACCGGGAACATCTCTTCCAAAGGCCTGTGAAACGCAGTTTCTTTGCAGGCCTGATCTGGCTGAAGTAGGACTTCTGCTCTGGGTGTGCTACTTTGCCCTAGAGCTGAAAGGCAAAACGTGCAGGCTTCTTTCCAAAGGGCGAGTTGGGCCCCACAGCATCTTGCTTCCAGCTCTTTGGGAAGATGAGAAACAACTCGCTCTGCACTGTGCTCTTACAGCCTAGTGGGAACATCTCTTCCAAAGGCCTGTGAAACGCAGTTTCTTTGCAGGCCTGATCTGGCTGAAGTAGGACTTCTGCTCTGGGTGTGTTGCTTTGCCCTAGAGCTGAAAGGCGCAACTTGCAGGCTTCTTTCCAAAGGGCGAGTTGGGCCCCACAGCATCTTGCTTCCAGCTCTTTGGGAAGCTAAGAAACAACTCGCTCTGCACAGTGCTCTTACAGCCTACGGGGAAGATCTCTTCCAAAGGCCTGTGAAACGCAGTTTCTTTGCAGGCCTGATCTGGCTGAAGTAGGACTTCTGCTCTGGGTGTGCTACTTTGCCCTAGAGCTGAAAGGCACAACGTGCAGTCTTCTTTCCAAAGGGCGAGTTGGGCCCCACAGCATCTTGCTTCCAGCTCTTTGGGAAGCTAAGAAACAACTCGCTCTGCACAGTGCTCTTACAGCCTAGTGGGAACATCTCTTCCAAAGGCCTGTGAAACGCAGTTTCTTTGCAGGCCCGATCTGGCTGAAGTAGGACTTCTGCTCTGGGTGTGCTACTTTGCCCTAGAGCTGAAAGGCACAACGTGCAGGCTTCTTTCCAAAGGGCGAGTTGGGCCCCACAGCATCTTGCTTCCAGCTCTTTGGGAAGCTAAGAAACAACTTGCTCTGCACAGTGCTCTTACAGCCTACGGGGAACATCTCTTCCAAAGGCCTGTGAAACGCAGTTTCTTTGCAGGCCCGATCTGGCTGAAGTAGGACTTCTGCTCTGGGTGTGCTACTTTGCCCTAGAGCTGAAAGGCACAACGTGCAGGCTTCTTTCCAAAGGGCGAGTTGGGCCCCACAGCATCTTGCTTCCAGCTCTTTGGGAAGCTAAGAAACAACTCGCTCTGCACAGTGCTCTTACAGCCTACCGGGAACATCTCTTCCAAAGGCCTGTGAAACGCAGTTTCTTTGCAGGCCTGATCTGGCTGAAGTAGGACTTCTGCTCTGGGTGTGCTACTTTGCCCTAGAGCTGAAAGGCACAACGTGCAGGCTTCTTTCCAAAGGGCGAGTTGGGCCCCACAGCATCTTGCTTCCAGCTCTTTGGGAAGCTAAGAAACAACTCGCTCTGCACAGTGCTCTTACAGCCTACGGGGAACATCTCTGACAAAGGCCTGTGAAACGCAGTTTCTTTGCAGGCCCGATCTGGCTGAAGTAGGACTTCTGCTCTGGGTGTGCTACTTTGCCCTAGAGCTGAAAGGCACAACGTGCAGGCTTCTTTCCAAAGGGCGAGTTGGGCCCCACAGCATCTTGCTTCCAGCTCTTTGGGAAGCTAAGAAACAACGCGCTCTGCACAGTGCTCTTACAGCCTAGTGGGAACATCTTTTCCAAAGGCCTGTGAAACGCAGTTTCTTTGCAGGCCTGATCTGGCTGAAGTAGGACTTCTGCTCTGGGTGTGCTACTTTGCCCTAGAGCTGAAAGGCACAACGTGCAGGCTTCTTTCCAAAGGGCGAGTTGGGCCCCACAGCATCTTGCTTCCAGCTCTTTGGGAAGCTAAGAAACAACTCGCTCTGCACAGTGCTCTTACAGCCTAGTGGGAACATCTCTTCCAAAGGCCTGTGAAACGCAGTTTCTTTGCAGGCCTGATCTGGCTGAAGTAGGACTTCTGCTCTGGGTGTGCTACTTTGCCCTAGAGCTGAAAGGCACAACGTGCAGGCTTCTTTCCAAAGGGCGAGTTGGGCCCCACAGCATCTTGCTTCCAGCTCTTTGGGAAGCTAAGAAACAACTCGCTCTGCACAGTGCTCTTACAGCCTTCCAGGAACATCTCTTCCAAAGGCCTGTGAAACGCAGTTTCTTTGCAGGCCTGATCTGGCTGAAGTAGGACTTCTGCTCTGGGTGTGCTACTTTGCCCTAGAGCTGAAAGGCACAACGTGCAGGCTTCTTTCCAAAGGGCGAGTTGGGCCCCACAGCATCTTGCTTCCAGCTCTTTGGGAAGCTAAGAAACAACTCGCTCTGCACAGTGCTCTTACAGCCTACCGGGAACATCTCTTCCAAAGGCCTGTGAAACGCAATTTGTTTGCAGCCTGATCTGGCTGAAGTAGGACTTCTGCTCTGGGTGTGCTACTTTGCCCTAGAGCTGAAAGGCACAACGTGCAGGCTTCTTTCCAAAGGGCGAGTTGGGCCCCACAGCATCTTGCTTCCAGCTCTTTGGGAAGCTAAGAAACAACTCGCTCTGCACAGTGCTCTTACAGCCTAGTGGGAACATCTCTTCCAAAGGCCTGTGAAACGCAGTTTCTTTGCAGGCCTGATCTGGCTGAAGTAGGACTTCTGCTCTGGGTGTGCTACTTTGCCCTAGAGCTGAAAGGCACAACGTGCAGGCTTCTTTCCAAAGGGCGAGTTGGGCCCCACAGCATCTTGCTTCCAGCACTTTGGGAAACTAAGAAACAACTCGCTCTGCACAGTGCTCTTACAGCCTAGTGGGAACATCTCTTCCAAAGGCCTGTGAAACGCAGTTTCTTTGCAGGCCTGATCTGGCTGAAGTAGGACTTCTGCTCTGGGTGTGCTACTTTGCCCTAGAGCTGAAAGGCACAACGTGCAGGCTTCTTTCCAAAGGGCGAGTTGGGCCCCACAGCATCTTGCTTCCAGCTCTTTGGGAAGCTAAGAAACAACTCGCTCTGCACAGTGCTCTTACAGCCTAGTGGGAACATCTCTTCCAAAGTCCTGTGAAACGCAGTTTCTTTGCAGGCCTGATCTGGCTGAAGTAGGACTTCTGCTCTGGGTGTGCTACTTTGCCCTAGAGCTGAAAGGCACAACGTGCAGGCTTCTTTCCAAAGGGCGAGTTGGGCCCCACAGCATCTTGCTTCCAGCTCTTTGGGAAGCTAAGAAACAACTCGCTCTGCACAGTGCTCTTACAGCCTAGTGGGAACATCTCTTCCAAAGGCCTGTGAAACGCAGTTTCTTTGCAGGCCTGATCTGGCTGAAGTAGAACTTCTGCTCTGGGTGTGCTACTTTGCCCTAGAGCTGAAAGGCACAACGGGCTGGCTTCTTTCCAAAGGGCGAGTTGGGCCCCACAGCATCTTGCTTCCAGCTCTTTGGGAAGCTAAGAAACAACTCGCTCTGCACAGTGCTCTTACAGCCTACCGGGTACATCTCTTCCAAAGGCCTGTGAAACGCAGTTTCTTTGCAGGCCTGATCTGGCTGAAGTAGGACTTCTGCTCTGGGTGTGCTACTTTGCCCTAGAGCTGAAAGGCACAACGTGCAGGCTTCTTTCCAAAGGGTGAGTTGGGCCCCACAGCATCTTGCTTCCAGCTCTTTGGGAAGCTAAGAAACAACTCGCTCTGCACAGTGCTCTTACAGCCTAGTGGGAACATCTCTTCCAAAGGCCTGTGAAACGCAGTTTCTTTGCAGGCCTTATCTGGCTGAAGTAGGACTTCTGCTCTGGGTGTGCTACTTTGCCCTAGAGCTGAAAGGCACAACGTGCAGGCTTCTTTCCAAAGGGCGAGTTGGGCCCCACAGCATCTTGCTTCCAGCTCTTTGGGAAGCTAAGAAACAACTCGCTCTGCACAGTGCTCTTACAGCCTACGGGGAAGATCTCTTCCAAAGGCCTGTGAAACGCAGTTTCTTTGCAGGCCTGATCTGGCTGAAGTAGGACTTCTGCTCTGGGTGTGCTACTTTGCCCTAGAGCTGAAAGGCACAACGTGCAGGCTTCTTTCCAAAGGGCGAGTTGGGCCCCACAGCATCTTGCTTCCAGCTCTTTGGGAAGCTAAGAAACAACTCGCTCTGCACAGTGCTCTTACAGCCTACGGGGAACATCTCTTCCAAAGGCCTGTGAAACGCAGTTTCTTTGCAGGCCTGATCTGGCTGAAGTAGGACTTCTGCTCTGGGTGTGCTACTTTGCCCTAGAGCTGAAAGGCACAACGTGCAGGCTTCTTTCCAAAGGGCGAGTTGGGCCCCACAGCATCTTGCTTCCAGCTCTTTGGGAAGCTAAGAAATAACTCGCTCTGCACAGTGCTCTTACAGCCTACCGGGAACATCTCTTCCAAAGGCCTGTGAAACGCAGTTTCTTTGCAGGCCTGATCTGGCTGAAGTAGGACTTCTGCTCTGGGTGTGCTACTTTGCCCTAGAGCTGAAAGGCACAACGTGCAGGCTTCTTTCCAAAGGGCGAGTTGGGCCCCACAGCATCTTGCTTCCAGCTCTTTGGGAAGCTAAGAAACAACTCGCTCTGCACAGTGCTCTTACAGCCTACGGGGAACATCTCTTCCAAAGGCCTGTGAAACGCAGTTTCTTTGCAGGCCCGATCTGGCTGAAGTAGGACTTCTGCTCTGGGTGTGCTACTTTGCCCTAGAGCTGAAAGGCACAACGTGCAGGCTTCTTTCCAAAGGGCGAGTTGGGCCCCACAGCATCTTGCTTCCAGCTCTTTGGGAAGCTAAGAAACAACTCGCTCTGCACAGTGCTCTTACAGCCTACCGGGAACATCTCTTCCAAAGGCCTGTGAAACGCAGTTTCTTTGCAGGCCTGATCTGGCTGAAGTAGGACTTCTGCTCTGGGTGTGCTACTTTGCCCTAGAGCTGAAAGGCACAACGTGCAGGCTTCTTTCCAAAGGGCGAGTTGGGCCCCACAGCATCTTGCTTCCAGCTCTTTGGGAAGCTAAGAAACAACTCGCTCTGCACAGTGCTCTTACAGCCTAGTGGGAACATCTCTTCCAAAGGCCTGTGAAACGCAGTTTCTTTGCAGGCCTGATCTGGCTGAAGTAGGACTTCTGCTCTGGGTGTGCTACTTTGCCCTAGAGCTGAAAGGCACAACGTGCAGGCTTCTTTCCAAAGGGCGAGTTGGGCCCCACAGCATCTTGCTTCCAGCTCTTTGGGAAGGTAAGAAACAACTCGCTCTGCACAGTGCTCTTACAGCCTTCCAGGAACATCTCTTCCAAAGGCCTGTGAAACGCAGTTTCTTTGCAGGCCTGATCTGGCTGAAGTAGGACTTCTGCTCTGGGTGTGCTACTTTGCCCTAGAGCTGAAAGGCACAACGTGCAGGCTTCTTTCCAAAGGGCGAGTTGGGCCCCACAGCATCTTGCTTCCAGCTCTTTGGGAAGCTAAGAAACAACTCGCTCTGCACAGTGCTCTTACAGCCTACCGGGAACATCTCTTCCAAAGGCCTGTGAAACGCAATTTGTTTGCAGCCTGATCTGGCTGAAGTAGGACTTCTGCTCTGGGTGTGCTACTTTGCCCTAGAGCTGAAAGGCACAACGTGCAGGCTTCTTTCCAAAGGGCGAGTTGGGCCCCACAGCATCTTGCTTCCAGCTCTTTGGGAAGCTAAGAAACAACTCGCTCTGCACAGTGCTCTTACAGCCTAGTGGGAACATCTCTTCCAAAGGCCTGTGAAACGCAGTTTCTTTGCAGGCCTGATCTGGCTGAAGTAGGACTTCTGCTCTGGGTGTGCTACTTTGCCCTAGAGCTGAAAGGCACAACGTGCAGGCTTCTTTCCAAAGGGCGAGTTGGGCCCCACAGCATCTTGCTTCCAGCACTTTGGGAAACTAAGAAACAACTCGCTCTGCACAGTGCTCTTACAGCCTAGTGGGAACATCTCTTCCAAAGGCCTGTGAAACGCAGTTTCTTTGCAGGCCTGATCTGGCTGAAGTAGGACTTCTGCTCTGGGTGTGCTACTTTGCCCTAGAGCTGAAAGGCACAACGTGCAGGCTTCTTTCCAAAGGGCGAGTTGGGCCCCACAGCATCTTGCTTCCAGCTCTTTGGGAAGCTAAGAAACAACTCGCTCTGCACAGTGCTCTTACAGCCTAGTGGGAACATCTCTTCCAAAGTCCTGTGAAACGCAGTTTCTTTGCAGGCCTGATCTGGCTGAAGTAGGACTTCTGCTCTGGGTGTGCTACTTTGCCCTAGAGCTGAAAGGCACAACGTGCAGGCTTCTTTCCAAAGGGCGAGTTGGGCCCCACAGCATCTTGCTTCCAGCTCTTTGGGAAGCTAAGAAACAACTCGCTCTGCACAGTGCTCTTACAGCCTAGTGGGAACATCTCTTCCAAAGGCCTGTGAAACGCAGTTTCTTTGCAGGCCTGATCTGGCTGAAGTAGAACTTCTGCTCTGGGTGTGCTACTTTGCCCTAGAGCTGAAAGGCACAACGGGCTGGCTTCTTTCCAAAGGGCGAGTTGGGCCCCACAGCATCTTGCTTCCAGCTCTTTGGGAAGCTAAGAAACAACTCGCTCTGCACAGTGCTCTTACAGCCTACCGGGTACATCTCTTCCAAAGGCCTGTGAAACGCAGTTTCTTTGCAGGCCTGATCTGGCTGAAGTAGGACTTCTGCTCTGGGTGTGCTACTTTGCCCTAGAGCTGAAAGGCACAACGTGCAGGCTTCTTTCCAAAGGGTGAGTTGGGCCCCACAGCATCTTGCTTCCAGCTCTTTGGGAAGCTAAGAAACAACTCGCTCTGCACAGTGCTCTTACAGCCTAGTGGGAACATCTCTTCCAAAGGCCTGTGAAACGCAGTTTCTTTGCAGGCCTTATCTGGCTGAAGTAGGACTTCTGCTCTGGGTGTGCTACTTTGCCCTAGAGCTGAAAGGCACAACGTGCAGGCTTCTTTCCAAAGGGCGAGTTGGGCCCCACAGCATCTTGCTTCCAGCTCTTTGGGAAGCTAAGAAACAACTCGCTCTGCACAGTGCTCTTACAGCCTACGGCGAAGATCTCTTCCAAAGGCCTGTGAAACGCAGTTTCTTTGCAGGCCTGATCTGGCTGAAGTAGGACTTCTGCTCTGGGTGTGCTACTTTGCCCTAGAGCTGAAAGGCACAACGTGCAGGCTTCTTTCCAAAGGGCGAGTTGGGCCCCACAGCATCTTGCTTCCAGCTCTTTGGGAAGCTAAGAAACAACTCGCTCTGCACAGTGCTCTTACAGCCTAGTGGGAACATCTCTTCCAAAGGCCTGTGAAACGCAGTTTCTTTGCAGGCCTGATCTGGCTGAAGTAGAACTTCTGCTCTGGGTGTGCTACTTTGCCCTAGAGCTGAAAGGCACAACGGGCTGGCTTCTTTCCAAAGGGCGAGTTGGGCCCCACAGCATCTTGCTTCCAGCTCTTTGGGAAGCTAAGAAACAACTCGCTCTGCACAGTGCTCTTACAGCCTACCGGGTACATCTCTTCCAAAGGCCTGTGAAACGCAGTTTCTTTGCAGGCCTGATCTGGCTGAAGTAGGACTTCTGCTCTGGGTGTGCTACTTTGCCCTAGAGCTGAAAGGCACAACGTGCAGGCTTCTTTCCAAAGGGCGAGTTGGGCCCCACAGCATCTTGCTTCCAGCTCTTTGGGAAGCTAAGAAACAACTCGCTCTGCACAGTGCTCTTACAGCCTAGTGGGAACATCTCTTCCAAAGGCCTGTGAAACGCAGTTTCTTTGCAGGCCTGATCTGGCTGAAGTAGGACTTCTGCTCTGGGTGTGCTACTTTGCCCTAGAGCTGAAAGGCACAACGTGCAGGCTTCTTTCCAAAGGGCGAGTTGGGCCCCACAGCATCTTGCTTCCAGCTCTTTGGGAAGCTAAGAAACAACTCGCTCTGCACAGTGCTCTTACAGCCTAGTGGGAACATCTCTTCCAAAGGCCTGTGAAACGCAGTTTCTTTGCAGGCCCGATCTGGCTGAAGTAGGACTTCTGCGCTGGGTGTGCTACTTTGCCCTAGAGCTGAAAGGCACAACGTGCAGGCTTCTTTCCAAAGGGCGAGTTGGGCCCCACAGCATCTTGCTTCCAGCTCTTTGGGAAGCTAAGAAACAACTCGCTCTGCACAGTGCTCTTACAGCCTACGGGGAACATCTCTTCCAAAGGCCTGTGAAACGCAGTTTCTTTGCAGGCCTGATCTGGCTGAAGTAGGACTTCTGCTCTGGGTGTGCTACTTTGCCCTAGAGCTGAAAGGCACAACGTGCAGGCTTCTTTCCAAAGGGCGAGTTGGGCCCCACAGCATCTTGCTTCCAGCTCTTTGGGAAGCTAAGAAACAACTCGCTCTGCACAGTGCTCTTACAGCCTACGGGGAACATCTCTTCCAAAGGCCTGTGAAACGCAGTTTCTTTGCAGGCCTGATCTGGCTGAAGTAGGACTTCTGCTCTGGGTGTGCTACTTTGCCCTAGAGCTGAAAGGCGCAACGTGCAGGCTTCTTTCCAAAGGGCGAGTTGGGCCCCACAGCATCTTGCTTCCAGCTCTTTGGGAAGCTAAGAAACAACTCGCTCTGCACAGTGCTCTTACAGCCTACGGGGAACATCTCTGACAAAGGCCTGTGAAACGCAGTTTCTTTGCAGGCCTGATCTGGCTGAAGTAGGACTTCTGCTCTGGGTGTGCTACTTTGCCCTAGAGCTGAAAGGCACAACGTGCAGGCTTCTTTCCAAAGGGCGAGTTGGGCCCCACAGCATCTTGCTTCCAGCTCTTTGGGAAGCTAAGAAACAACTCGCTCTGCACAGTGCTCTTACAGCCTAGTGGGAACATCTCTTCCAAAGGCCTGTGAAACGCAGTTTCTTTGCAGGCCTGATCTGGCTGAAGTAGGACTTCTGCTCTGGGTGTGCTACTTTGCCCTAGAGCTGAAAGGCACAACGTGCAGGCTTCTTTCCAAAGGGCGAGTTGGGCCCCACAGCATCTTGCTTCCAGCTCTTTGGGAAGCTAAGAAACAACTCGCTCTGCACAGTGCTCTTACAGCCTAGTGGGAACATCTCTTCCAAAGGCCTGTGAAACGCAGTTTCTTTGCAGGCCCGATCTGGCTGAAGTAGGACTTCTGCTCTGGGTGTGCTACTTTGCCCTAGAGCTGAAAGGCACAACGTGCAGGCTTCTTTCCAAAGGGCGAGTTGGGCCCCACAGCATCTTGCTTCCAGCTCTTTGGGAAGCTAAGAAACAACTCGCTCTGCACAGTGCTCTTACAGCCTACCGGGAACATCTCTTCCAAAGGCCTGTGAAACGCAGTTTCTTTGCAGGACTGATCTGGCTGAAGTAGGACTTCTGCTCTGGGTGTGCTACTTTGCCCTAGAGCTGAAAGGCGCAACTTGCAGGCTTCTTTCCAAAGGGCGAGTTGGGCCCCACAGCATCTTGCTTCCAGCTCTTTGGGAAGCTAAGAAACAACTCGCTCTGCACAGTGCTCTTACAGCCTAGTGGGAACATCTCTTCCAAAGGCCTGTGAAACGCAGTTTCTTTGCAGGCCAGATCTGGCTGAAGTAGGACTTCTGCTCTGGGTGTGCTACTTTGCCCTAGAGCTGAAAGGCGCAACGTGCAGGCTTCTTTCCAAAGGGCGAGTTGGGCCCCACAGCATCTTGCTTCCAGCTCTTTGGGAAGCTAAGAAACAACTCGCTCTGCACAGTGCTCTTACAGCCTACGGGGAACATCTCTTCCAAAGGCCTGTGAAACGCAGTTTCTTTGCAGGCCTGATCTGGCTGAAGTAGGACTTCTGCTCTGGGTGTGCTACTTTGCCCTAGAGCTGAAAGGCGCAACTTGCAGGCTTCTTTCCAAAGGGCGAGTTGGGCCCCACAGCATCTTGCTTCCAGCTCTTTGGGAAGCTAAGAAACAACTCGCTCTGCACAGTGCTCTTACAGCCTAGTGGGAACATCTCTTCCAAAGGCCTGTGAAACGCAGTTTCTTTGCAGGCCTGATCTGGCTGAAGTAGAACTTCTGCTCTGGGTGTGCTACTTTGCCCTAGAGCTGAAAGGCACAACGGGCTGGCTTCTTTCCAAAGGGCGAGTTGGGCCCCACAGCATCTTGCTTCCAGCTCTTTGGGAAGCTAAGAAACAACTCGCTCTGCACAGTGCTCTTACAGCCTACCGGGTACATCTCTTCCAAAGGCCTGTGAAACGCAGTTTCTTTGCAGGCCTGATCTGGCTGAAGTAGGACTTCTGCTCTGGGTGTGCTACTTTGCCCTAGAGCTGAAAGGCACAACGTGCAGGCTTCTTTCCAAAGGGCGAGTTGGGCCCCACAGCATCTTGCTTCCAGCTCTTTGGGAAGCTAAGAAACAACTCGCTCTGCACAGTGCTCTTACAGCCTACCGGGAACATCTCTTCCAAAGGCCTGTGAAACGCAGTTTCTTTGCAGGCCTGATCTGGCTGAAGTAGGACTTCTGCTCTGGGTGTGCTACTTTGCCCTAGAGCTGAAAGGCAAAACGTGCAGGCTTCTTTCCAAAGGGCGAGTTGGGCCCCACAGCATCTTGCTTCCAGCTCTTTGGGAAGATGAGAAACAACTCGCTCTGCACTGTGCTCTTACAGCCTAGTGGGAACATCTCTTCCAAAGGCCTGTGAAACGCAGTTTCTTTGCAGGCCTGATCTGGCTGAAGTAGGACTTCTGCTCTGGGTGTGTTGCTTTGCCCTAGAGCTGAAAGGCGCAACTTGCAGGCTTCTTTCCAAAGGGCGAGTTGGGCCCCACAGCATCTTGCTTCCAGCTCTTTGGGAAGCTAAGAAACAACTCGCTCTGCACAGTGCTCTTACAGCCTACGGGGAAGATCTCTTCCAAAGGCCTGTGAAACGCAGTTTCTTTGCAGGCCTGATCTGGCTGAAGTAGGACTTCTGCTCTGGGTGTGCTACTTTGCCCTAGAGCTGAAAGGCACAACGTGCAGTCTTCTTTCCAAAGGGCGAGTTGGGCCCCACAGCATCTTGCTTCCAGCTCTTTGGGAAGCTAAGAAACAACTCGCTCTGCACAGTGCTCTTACAGCCTACCGGGTACATCTCTTCCAAAGGCCTGTGAAACGCAGTTTCTTTGCAGGCCTGATCTGGCTGAAGTAGGACTTCTGCTCTGGGTGTGCTACTTTGCCCTAGAGCTGAAAGGCACAACGTGCAGGCTTCTTTCCAAAGGGTGAGTTGGGCCCCACAGCATCTTGCTTCCAGCTCTTTGGGAAGCTAAGAAACAACTCGCTCTGCACAGTGCTCTTACAGCCTAGTGGGAACATCTCTTCCAAAGGCCTGTGAAACGCAGTTTCTTTGCAGGCCTTATCTGGCTGAAGTAGGACTTCTGCTCTGGGTGTGCTACTTTGCCCTAGAGCTGAAAGGCACAACGTGCAGGCTTCTTTCCAAAGGGCGAGTTGGGCCCCACAGCATCTTGCTTCCAGCTCTTTGGGAAGCTAAGAAACAACTCGCTCTGCACAGTGCTCTTACAGCCTACGGCGAAGATCTCTTCCAAAGGCCTGTGAAACGCAGTTTCTTTGCAGGCCTGATCTGGCTGAAGTAGGACTTCTGCTCTGGGTGTGCTACTTTGCCCTAGAGCTGAAAGGCACAACGTGCAGGCTTCTTTCCAAAGGGCGAGTTGGGCCCCACAGCATCTTGCTTCCAGCTCTTTGGGAAGCTAAGAAACAACTCGCTCTGCACAGTGCTCTTACAGCCTAGTGGGAACATCTCTTCCAAAGGCCTGTGAAACGCAGTTTCTTTGCAGGCCTGATCTGGCTGAAGTAGAACTTCTGCTCTGGGTGTGCTACTTTGCCCTAGAGCTGAAAGGCACAACGGGCTGGCTTCTTTCCAAAGGGCGAGTTGGGCCCCACAGCATCTTGCTTCCAGCTCTTTGGGAAGCTAAGAAACAACTCGCTCTGCACAGTGCTCTTACAGCCTACCGGGTACATCTCTTCCAAAGGCCTGTGAAACGCAGTTTCTTTGCAGGCCTGATCTGGCTGAAGTAGGACTTCTGCTCTGGGTGTGCTACTTTGCCCTAGAGCTGAAAGGCACAACGTGCAGGCTTCTTTCCAAAGGGCGAGTTGGGCCCCACAGCATCTTGCTTCCAGCTCTTTGGGAAGCTAAGAAACAACTCGCTCTGCACAGTGCTCTTACAGCCTAGTGGGAACATCTCTTCCAAAGGCCTGTGAAACGCAGTTTCTTTGCAGGCCTGATCTGGCTGAAGTAGGACTTCTGCTCTGGGTGTGCTACTTTGCCCTAGAGCTGAAAGGCACAACGTGCAGGCTTCTTTCCAAAGGGCGAGTTGGGCCCCACAGCATCTTGCTTCCAGCTCTTTGGGAAGCTAAGAAACAACTCGCTCTGCACAGTGCTCTTACAGCCTAGTGGGAACATCTCTTCCAAAGGCCTGTGAAACGCAGTTTCTTTGCAGGCCCGATCTGGCTGAAGTAGGACTTCTGCGCTGGGTGTGCTACTTTGCCCTAGAGCTGAAAGGCACAACGTGCAGGCTTCTTTCCAAAGGGCGAGTTGGGCCCCACAGCATCTTGCTTCCAGCTCTTTGGGAAGCTAAGAAACAACTCGCTCTGCACAGTGCTCTTACAGCCTACGGGGAACATCTCTTCCAAAGGCCTGTGAAACGCAGTTTCTTTGCAGGCCTGATCTGGCTGAAGTAGGACTTCTGCTCTGGGTGTGCTACTTTGCCCTAGAGCTGAAAGGCACAACGTGCAGGCTTCTTTCCAAAGGGCGAGTTGGGCCCCACAGCATCTTGCTTCCAGCTCTTTGGGAAGCTAAGAAACAACTCGCTCTGCACAGTGCTCTTACAGCCTACGGGGAACATCTCTTCCAAAGGCCTGTGAAACGCAGTTTCTTTGCAGGCCTGATCTGGCTGAAGTAGGACTTCTGCTCTGGGTGTGCTACTTTGCCCTAGAGCTGAAAGGCGCAACGTGCAGGCTTCTTTCCAAAGGGCGAGTTGGGCCCCACAGCATCTTGCTTCCAGCTCTTTGGGAAGCTAAGAAACAACTCGCTCTGCACAGTGCTCTTACAGCCTACGGGGAACATCTCTGACAAAGGCCTGTGAAACGCAGTTTCTTTGCAGGCCTGATCTGGCTGAAGTAGGACTTCTGCTCTGGGTGTGCTACTTTGCCCTAGAGCTGAAAGGCACAACGTGCAGGCTTCTTTCCAAAGGGCGAGTTGGGCCCCACAGCATCTTGCTTCCAGCTCTTTGGGAAGCTAAGAAACAACTCGCTCTGCACAGTGCTCTTACAGCCTAGTGGGAACATCTCTTCCAAAGGCCTGTGAAACGCAGTTTCTTTGCAGGCCTGATCTGGCTGAAGTAGGACTTCTGCTCTGGGTGTGCTACTTTGCCCTAGAGCTGAAAGGCACAACGTGCAGGCTTCTTTCCAAAGGGCGAGTTGGGCCCCACAGCATCTTGCTTCCAGCTCTTTGGGAAGCTAAGAAACAACTCGCTCTGCACAGTGCTCTTACAGCCTAGTGGGAACATCTCTTCCAAAGGCCTGTGAAACGCAGTTTCTTTGCAGGCCCGATCTGGCTGAAGTAGGACTTCTGCTCTGGGTGTGCTACTTTGCCCTAGAGCTGAAAGGCACAACGTGCAGGCTTCTTTCCAAAGGGCGAGTTGGGCCCCACAGCATCTTGCTTCCAGCTCTTTGGGAAGCTAAGAAACAACTCGCTCTGCACAGTGCTCTTACAGCCTACCGGGAACATCTCTTCCAAAGGCCTGTGAAACGCAGTTTCTTTGCAGGACTGATCTGGCTGAAGTAGGACTTCTGCTCTGGGTGTGCTACTTTGCCCTAGAGCTGAAAGGCGCAACTTGCAGGCTTCTTTCCAAAGGGCGAGTTGGGCCCCACAGCATCTTGCTTCCAGCTCTTTGGGAAGCTAAGAAACAACTCGCTCTGCACAGTGCTCTTACAGCCTAGTGGGAACATCTCTTCCAAAGGCCTGTGAAACGCAGTTTCTTTGCAGGCCAGATCTGGCTGAAGTAGGACTTCTGCTCTGGGTGTGCTACTTTGCCCTAGAGCTGAAAGGCGCAACGTGCAGGCTTCTTTCCAAAGGGCGAGTTGGGCCCCACAGCATCTTGCTTCCAGCTCTTTGGGAAGCTAAGAAACAACTCGCTCTGCACAGTGCTCTTACAGCCTACGGGGAACATCTCTTCCAAAGGCCTGTGAAACGCAGTTTCTTTGCAGGCCTGATCTGGCTGAAGTAGGACTTCTGCTCTGGGTGTGCTACTTTGCCCTAGAGCTGAAAGGCGCAACTTGCAGGCTTCTTTCCAAAGGGCGAGTTGGGCCCCACAGCATCTTGCTTCCAGCTCTTTGGGAAGCTAAGAAACAACTCGCTCTGCACAGTGCTCTTACAGCCTAGTGGGAACATCTCTTCCAAAGGCCTGTGAAACGCAGTTTCTTTGCAGGCCTGATCTGGCTGAAGTAGAACTTCTGCTCTGGGTGTGCTACTTTGCCCTAGAGCTGAAAGGCACAACGGGCTGGCTTCTTTCCAAAGGGCGAGTTGGGCCCCACAGCATCTTGCTTCCAGCTCTTTGGGAAGCTAAGAAACAACTCGCTCTGCACAGTGCTCTTACAGCCTACCGGGTACATCTCTTCCAAAGGCCTGTGAAACGCAGTTTCTTTGCAGGCCTGATCTGGCTGAAGTAGGACTTCTGCTCTGGGTGTGCTACTTTGCCCTAGAGCTGAAAGGCACAACGTGCAGGCTTCTTTCCAAAGGGCGAGTTGGGCCCCACAGCATCTTGCTTCCAGCTCTTTGGGAAGCTAAGAAACAACTCGCTCTGCACAGTGCTCTTACAGCCTACCGGGAACATCTCTTCCAAAGGCCTGTGAAACGCAGTTTCTTTGCAGGCCTGATCTGGCTGAAGTAGGACTTCTGCTCTGGGTGTGCTACTTTGCCCTAGAGCTGAAAGGCAAAACGTGCAGGCTTCTTTCCAAAGGGCGAGTTGGGCCCCACAGCATCTTGCTTCCAGCTCTTTGGGAAGATGAGAAACAACTCGCTCTGCACTGTGCTCTTACAGCCTAGTGGGAACATCTCTTCCAAAGGCCTGTGAAACGCAGTTTCTTTGCAGGCCTGATCTGGCTGAAGTAGGACTTCTGCTCTGGGTGTGTTGCTTTGCCCTAGAGCTGAAAGGCGCAACTTGCAGGCTTCTTTCCAAAGGGCGAGTTGGGCCCCACAGCATCTTGCTTCCAGCTCTTTGGGAAGCTAAGAAACAACTCGCTCTGCACAGTGCTCTTACAGCCTACGGGGAAGATCTCTTCCAAAGGCCTGTGAAACGCAGTTTCTTTGCAGGCCTGATCTGGCTGAAGTAGGACTTCTGCTCTGGGTGTGCTACTTTGCCCTAGAGCTGAAAGGCACAACGTGCAGTCTTCTTTCCAAAGGGCGAGTTGGGCCCCACAGCATCTTGCTTCCAGCTCTTTGGGAAGCTAAGAAACAACTCGCTCTGCACAGTGCTCTTACAGCCTACGGGGAACATCTCTTCCAAAGGCCTGTGAAACGCAGTTTCTTTGCAGGCCTGATCTGGCTGAAGTAGGACTTCTGCTCTGGGTGTGCTACTTTGCCCTAGAGCTGAAAGGCACAACGTGCAGGCTTCTTTCCAAAGGGCGAGTTGGGCCCCACAGCATCTTGCTTCCAGCTCTTTGGGAAGCTAAGAAATAACTCGCTCTGCACAGTGCTCTTACAGCCTACCGGGAACATCTCTTCCAAAGGCCTGTGAAACGCAGTTTCTTTGCAGGCCTGATCTGGCTGAAGTAGGACTTCTGCTCTGGGTGTGCTACTTTGCCCTAGAGCTGAAAGGCACAACGTGCAGGCTTCTTTCCAAAGGGCGAGTTGGGCCCCACAGCATCTTGCTTCCAGCTCTTTGGGAAGCTAAGAAACAACTCGCTCTGCACAGTGCTCTTACAGCCTAGTGGGAACATCTCTTCCAAAGGCCTGTGAAACGCAGTTTCTTTGCAGGCCCGATCTGGCTGAAGTAGGACTTCTGCTCTGGGTGTGCTACTTTGCCCTAGAGCTGAAAGGCACAACGTGCAGGCTTCTTTCCAAAGGGCGAGTTGGGCCCCACAGCATCTTGCTTCCAGCTCTTTGGGAAGCTAAGAAACAACTCGCTCTGCACAGTGCTCTTACAGCCTACCGGGAACATCTCTTCCAAAGGCCTGTGAAACGCAGTTTCTTTGCAGGCCTGATCTGGCTGAAGTAGGACTTCTGCTCTGGGTGTGCTACTTTGCCCTAGAGCTGAAAGGCACAACGTGCAGGCTTCTTTCCAAAGGGCGAGTTGGGCCCCACAGCATCTTGCTTCCAGCTCTTTGGGAAGCTAAGAAACAACTCGCTCTGCACAGTGCTCTTACAGCCTAGTGGGAACATCTCTTCCAAAGGCCTGTGAAACGCAGTTTCTTTGCAGGCCCGATCTGGCTGAAGTAGGACTTCTGCTCTGGGTGTGCTACTTTGCCCTAGAGCTGAAAGGCACAACGTGCAGGCTTCTTTCCAAAGGGCGAGTTGGGCCCCACAGCATCTTGCTTCCAGCTCTTTGGGAAGCTAAGAAACAACTCGCTCTGCACAGTGCTCTTACAGCCTAGTGGGAACATCTCTTCCAAAGGCCTGTGAAACGCAGTTTCTTTGCAGGCCTGATCTGGCTGAAGTAGGACTTCTGCTCTGGGTGTGCTACTTTGCCCTAGAGCTGAAAGGCACAACGTGCAGGCTTCTTTCCAAAGGGCGAGTTGGGCCCCACAGCATCTTGCTTCCAGCTCTTTGGGAAGGTAAGAAACAACTCGCTCTGCACAGTGCTCTTACAGCCTTCCAGGAACATCTCTTCCAAAGGCCTGTGAAACGCAGTTTCTTTGCAGGCCTGATCTGGCTGAAGTAGGACTTCTGCTCTGGGTGTGCTACTTTGCCCTAGAGCTGAAAGGCACAACGTGCAGGCTTCTTTCCAAAGGGCGAGTTGGGCCCCACAGCATCTTGCTTCCAGCTCTTTGGGAAGCTAAGAAACAACTCGCTCTGCACAGTGCTCTTACAGCCTACCGGGAACATCTCTTCCAAAGGCCTGTGAAACGCAATTTGTTTGCAGCCTGATCTGGCTGAAGTAGGACTTCTGCTCTGGGTGTGCTACTTTGCCCTAGAGCTGAAAGGCACAACGTGCAGGCTTCTTTCCAAAGGGCGAGTTGGGCCCCACAGCATCTTGCTTCCAGCTCTTTGGGAAGCTAAGAAACAACTCGCTCTGCACAGTGCTCTTACAGCCTAGTGGGAACATCTCTTCCAAAGGCCTGTGAAACGCAGTTTCTTTGCAGGCCTGATCTGGCTGAAGTAGGACTTCTGCTCTGGGTGTGCTACTTTGCCCTAGAGCTGAAAGGCACAACGTGCAGGCTTCTTTCCAAAGGGCGAGTTGGGCCCCACAGCATCTTGCTTCCAGCACTTTGGGAAACTAAGAAACAACTCGCTCTGCACAGTGCTCTTACAGCCTAGTGGGAACATCTCTTCCAAAGGCCTGTGAAACGCAGTTTCTTTGCAGGCCTGATCTGGCTGAAGTAGGACTTCTGCTCTGGGTGTGCTACTTTGCCCTAGAGCTGAAAGGCACAACGTGCAGGCTTCTTTCCAAAGGGCGAGTTGGGCCCCACAGCATCTTGCTTCCAGCTCTTTGGGAAGCTAAGAAACAACTCGCTCTGCACAGTGCTCTTACAGCCTAGTGGGAACATCTCTTCCAAAGTCCTGTGAAACGCAGTTTCTTTGCAGGCCTGATCTGGCTGAAGTAGGACTTCTGCTCTGGGTGTGCTACTTTGCCCTAGAGCTGAAAGGCACAACGTGCAGGCTTCTTTCCAAAGGGCGAGTTGGGCCCCACAGCATCTTGCTTCCAGCTCTTTGGGAAGCTAAGAAACAACTCGCTCTGCACAGTGCTCTTACAGCCTAGTGGGAACATCTCTTCCAAAGGCCTGTGAAACGCAGTTTCTTTGCAGGCCTGATCTGGCTGAAGTAGAACTTCTGCTCTGGGTGTGCTACTTTGCCCTAGAGCTGAAAGGCACAACGGGCTGGCTTCTTTCCAAAGGGCGAGTTGGGCCCCACAGCATCTGGCTTCCAGCTCTTTGGGAAGCTAAGAAACAACTCGCTCTGCACAGTGCTCTTACAGCCTACCGGGTACATCTCTTCCAAAGGCCTGTGAAACGCAGTTTCTTTGCAGGCCTGATCTGGCTGAAGTAGGACTTCTGCTCTGGGTGTGCTACTTTGCCCTAGAGCTGAAAGGCACAACGTGCAGGCTTCTTTCCAAAGGGTGAGTTGGGCCCCACAGCATCTTGCTTCCAGCTCTTTGGGAAGCTAAGAAACAACTCGCTCTGCACAGTGCTCTTACAGCCTAGTGGGAACATCTCTTCCAAAGGCCTGTGAAACGCAGTTTCTTTGCAGGCCTTATCTGGCTGAAGTAGGACTTCTGCTCTGGGTGTGCTACTTTGCCCTAGAGCTGAAAGGCACAACGTGCAGGCTTCTTTCCAAAGGGCGAGTTGGGCCCCACAGCATCTTGCTTCCAGCTCTTTGGGAAGCTAAGAAACAACTCGCTCTGCACAGTGCTCTTACAGCCTACGGGGAAGATCTCTTCCAAAGGCCTGTGAAACGCAGTTTCTTTGCAGGCCTGATCTGGCTGAAGTAGGACTTCTGCTCTGGGTGTGCTACTTTGCCCTAGAGCTGAAAGGCACAACGTGCAGGCTTCTTTCCAAAGGGCGAGTTGGGCCCCACAGCATCTTGCTTCCAGCTCTTTGGGAAGCTAAGAAATAACTCGCTCTGCACAGTGCTCTTACAGCCTACCGGGAACATCTCTTCCAAAGGCCTGTGAAACGCAGTTTCTTTGCAGGCCTGATCTGGCTGAAGTAGGACTTCTGCTCTGGGTGTGCTACTTTGCCCTAGAGCTGAAAGGCACAACGTGCAGGCTTCTTTCCAAAGGGCGAGTTGGGCCCCACAGCATCTTGCTTCCAGCTCTTTGGGAAGCTAAGAAACAACTCGCTCTGCACAGTGCTCTTACAGCCTACGGGGAACATCTCTTCCAAAGGCCTGTGAAACGCAGTTTCTTTGCAGGCCCGATCTGGCTGAAGTAGGACTTCTGCTCTGGGTGTGCTACTTTGCCCTAGAGCTGAAAGGCACAACGTGCAGGCTTCTTTCCAAAGGGCGAGTTGGGCCCCACAGCATCTTGCTTCCAGCTCTTTGGGAAGCTAAGAAACAACTCGCTCTGCACAGTGCTCTTACAGCCTACCGGGAACATCTCTTCCAAAGGCCTGTGAAACGCAGTTTCTTTGCAGGCCTGATCTGGCTGAAGTAGGACTTCTGCTCTGGGTGTGCTACTTTGCCCTAGAGCTGAAAGGCACAACGTGCAGGCTTCTTTCCAAAGGGCGAGTTGGGCCCCACAGCATCTTGCTTCCAGCTCTTTGGGAAGCTAAGAAACAACTCGCTCTGCACAGTGCTCTTACAGCCTACGGGGAACATCTCTGACAAAGGCCTGTGAAACGCAGTTTCTTTGCAGGCCCGATCTGGCTGAAGTAGGACTTCTGCTCTGGGTGTGCTACTTTGCCCTAGAGCTGAAAGGCACAACGTGCAGGCTTCTTTCCAAAGGGCGAGTTGGGCCCCACAGCATCTTGCTTCCAGCTCTTTGGGAAGCTAAGAAACAACGCGCTCTGCACAGTGCTCTTACAGCCTAGTGGGAACATCTTTTCCAAAGGCCTGTGAAACGCAGTTTCTTTGCAGGCCTGATCTGGCTGAAGTAGGACTTCTGCTCTGGGTGTGCTACTTTGCCCTAGAGCTGAAAGGCACAACGTGCAGGCTTCTTTCCAAAGGGCGAGTTGGGCCCCACAGCATCTTGCTTCCAGCTCTTTGGGAAGCTAAGAAACAACTCGCTCTGCACAGTGCTCTTACAGCCTAGTGGGAACATCTCTTCCAAAGGCCTGTGAAACGCAGTTTCTTTGCAGGCCTGATCTGGCTGAAGTAGGACTTCTGCTCTGGGTGTGCTACTTTGCCCTAGAGCTGAAAGGCACAACGTGCAGGCTTCTTTCCAAAGGGCGAGTTGGGCCCCACAGCATCTTGCTTCCAGCTCTTTGGGAAGGTAAGAAACAACTCGCTCTGCACAGTGCTCTTACAGCCTTCCAGGAACATCTCTTCCAAAGGCCTGTGAAACGCAGTTTCTTTGCAGGCCTGATCTGGCTGAAGTAGGACTTCTGCTCTGGGTGTGCTACTTTGCCCTAGAGCTGAAAGGCACAACGTGCAGGCTTCTTTCCAAAGGGCGAGTTGGGCCCCACAGCATCTTGCTTCCAGCTCTTTGGGAAGCTAAGAAACAACTCGCTCTGCACAGTGCTCTTACAGCCTACCGGGAACATCTCTTCCAAAGGCCTGTGAAACGCAATTTGTTTGCAGCCTGATCTGGCTGAAGTAGGACTTCTGCTCTGGGTGTGCTACTTTGCCCTAGAGCTGAAAGGCACAACGTGCAGGCTTCTTTCCAAAGGGCGAGTTGGGCCCCACAGCATCTTGCTTCCAGCTCTTTGGGAAGCTAAGAAACAACTCGCTCTGCACAGTGCTCTTACAGCCTAGTGGGAACATCTCTTCCAAAGGCCTGTGAAACGCAGTTTCTTTGCAGGCCTGATCTGGCTGAAGTAGGACTTCTGCTCTGGGTGTGCTACTTTGCCCTAGAGCTGAAAGGCACAACGTGCAGGCTTCTTTCCAAAGGGCGAGTTGGGCCCCACAGCATCTTGCTTCCAGCACTTTGGGAAACTAAGAAACAACTCGCTCTGCACAGTGCTCTTACAGCCTAGTGGGAACATCTCTTCCAAAGGCCTGTGAAACGCAGTTTCTTTGCAGGCCTGATCTGGCTGAAGTAGGACTTCTGCTCTGGGTGTGCTACTTTGCCCTAGAGCTGAAAGGCACAACGTGCAGGCTTCTTTCCAAAGGGCGAGTTGGGCCCCACAGCATCTTGCTTCCAGCTCTTTGGGAAGCTAAGAAACAACTCGCTCTGCACAGTGCTCTTACAGCCTAGTGGGAACATCTCTTCCAAAGGCCTGTGAAACGCAGTTTCTTTGCAGGCCTGATCTGGCTGAAGTAGGACTTCTGCTCTGGGTGTGCTACTTTGCCCTAGAGCTGAAAGGCACAACGTGCAGGCTTCTTTCCAAAGGGCGAGTTGGGCCCCACAGCATCTTGCTTCCAGCTCTTTGGGAAGCTAAGAAACAACTCGCTCTGCACAGTGCTCTTACAGCCTAGTGGGAACATCTCTTCCAAAGGCCTGTGAAACGCAGTTTCTTTGCAGGCCTGATCTGGCTGAAGTAGAACTTCTGCTCTGGGTGTGCTACTTTGCCCTAGAGCTGAAAGGCACAACGGGCTGGCTTCTTTCCAAAGGGCGAGTTGGGCCCCACAGCATCTTGCTTCCAGCTCTTTGGGAAGCTAAGAAACAACTCGCTCTGCACAGTGCTCTTACAGCCTACCGGGTACATCTCTTCCAAAGGCCTGTGAAACGCAGTTTCTTTGCAGGCCTGATCTGGCTGAAGTAGGACTTCTGCTCTGGGTGTGCTACTTTGCCCTAGAGCTGAAAGGCACAACGTGCAGGCTTCTTTCCAAAGGGTGAGTTGGGCCCCACAGCATCTTGCTTCCAGCTCTTTGGGAAGCTAAGAAACAACTCGCTCTGCACAGTGCTCTTACAGCCTAGTGGGAACATCTCTTCCAAAGGCCTGTGAAACGCAGTTTCTTTGCAGGCCTTATCTGGCTGAAGTAGGACTTCTGCTCTGGGTGTGCTACTTTGCCCTAGAGCTGAAAGGCACAACGTGCAGGCTTCTTTCCAAAGGGCGAGTTGGGCCCCACAGCATCTTGCTTCCAGCTCTTTGGGAAGCTAAGAAACAACTCGCTCTGCACAGTGCTCTTACAGCCTACGGGGAAGATCTCTTCCAAAGGCCTGTGAAACGCAGTTTCTTTGCAGGCCTGATCTGGCTGAAGTAGGACTTCTGCTCTGGGTGTGCTACTTTGCCCTAGAGCTGAAAGGCACAACGTGCAGGCTTCTTTCCAAAGGGCGAGTTGGGCCCCACAGCATCTTGCTTCCAGCTCTTTGGGAAGCTAAGAAACAACTCGCTCTGCACAGTGCTCTTACAGCCTACGGGGAACATCTCTTCCAAAGGCCTGTGAAACGCAGTTTCTTTGCAGGCCTGATCTGGCTGAAGTAGGACTTCTGCTCTGGGTGTGCTACTTTGCCCTAGAGCTGAAAGGCACAACGTGCAGGCTTCTTTCCAAAGGGCGAGTTGGGCCCCACAGCATCTTGCTTCCAGCTCTTTGGGAAGCTAAGAAATAACTCGCTCTGCACAGTGCTCTTACAGCCTACCGGGAACATCTCTTCCAAAGGCCTGTGAAACGCAGTTTCTTTGCAGGCCTGATCTGGCTGAAGTAGGACTTCTGCTCTGGGTGTGCTACTTTGCCCTAGAGCTGAAAGGCACAACGTGCAGGCTTCTTTCCAAAGGGCGAGTTGGGCCCCACAGCATCTTGCTTCCAGCTCTTTGGGAAGCTAAGAAACAACTCGCTCTGCACAGTGCTCTTACAGCCTACGGGGAACATCTCTTCCAAAGGCCTGTGAAACGCAGTTTCTTTGCAGGCCCGATCTGGCTGAAGTAGGACTTCTGCTCTGGGTGTGCTACTTTGCCCTAGAGCTGAAAGGCACAACGTGCAGGCTTCTTTCCAAAGGGCGAGTTGGGCCCCACAGCATCTTGCTTCCAGCTCTTTGGGAAGCTAAGAAACAACTCGCTCTGCACAGTGCTCTTACAGCCTACCGGGAACATCTCTTCCAAAGGCCTGTGAAACGCAGTTTCTTTGCAGGCCTGATCTGGCTGAAGTAGGACTTCTGCTCTGGGTGTGCTACTTTGCCCTAGAGCTGAAAGGCACAACGTGCAGGCTTCTTTCCAAAGGGCGAGTTGGGCCCCACAGCATCTTGCTTCCAGCTCTTTGGGAAGCTAAGAAACAACTCGCTCTGCACAGTGCTCTTACAGCCTACGGGGAACATCTCTGACAAAGGCCTGTGAAACGCAGTTTCTTTGCAGGCCTGATCTGGCTGAAGTAGGACTTCTGCTCTGGGTGTGCTACTTTGCCCTAGAGCTGAAAGGCACAACGTGCAGGCTTCTTTCCAAAGGGCGAGTTGGGCCCCACAGCATCTTGCTTCCAGCTCTTTGGGAAGCTAAGAAACAACGCGCTCTGCACAGTGCTCTTACAGCCTAGTGGGAACATCTCTTCCAAAGGCCTGTGAAACGCAGTTTCTTTGCAGGCCTGATCTGGCTGAAGTAGGACTTCTGCTCTGGGTGTGCTACTTTGCCCTAGAGCTGAAAGGCACAACGTGCAGGCTTCTTTCCAAAGGGCGAGTTGGGCCCCACAGCATCTTGCTTCCAGCTCTTTGGGAAGCTAAGAAACAACTCGCTCTGCACAGTGCTCTTACAGCCTAGTGGGAACATCTCTTCCAAAGGCCTGTGAAACGCAGTTTCTTTGCAGGCCTGATCTGGCTGAAGTAGGACTTCTGCTCTGGGTGTGCTACTTTGCCCTAGCGCTGAAAGGCACAACGTGCAGGCTTCTTTCCAAAGGGCGAGTTGGGCCCCACAGCATCTTGCTTCCAGCTCTTTGGGAAGGTAAGAAACAACTCGCTCTGCACAGTGCTCTTACAGCCTTCCAGGAACATCTCTTCCAAAGGCCTGTGAAACGCAGTTTCTTTGCAGGCCCGATCTGGCTGAAGTAGGACTTCTGTTCTGGGTGTGCTACTTTGCCCTAGAGCTGAAAGGCACAACGTGCAGGCTTCTTTCCAAAGGGCGAGTTGGGCCCCACAGCATCTTGCTTCCAGCTCTTTGGGAAGCTAAGAAACAACTCGCTCTGCACAGTGCTCTTACAGCCTACCGGGAACATCTCTTCCAAAGGCCTGTGAAACGCAGTTTGTTTGCAGCCTGATCTGGCTGAAGTAGGACTTCTGCTCTGGGTGTGCTACTTTGCCCTAGAGCTGAAAGGCACAACGTGCAGGCTTCTTTCCAAAGGGCGAGTTGGGCCCCACAGCATCTTGCTTCCAGCTCTTTGGGAAGCTAAGAAACAACTCGCTCTGCACAGTGCTCTTACAGCCTAGTGGGAACATCTCTTCCAAAGGCCTGTGAAACGCAGTTTCTTTGCAGGCCTGATCTGGCTGAAGTAGGACTTCTGCTCTGGGTGTGCTACTTTGCCCTAGAGCTGAAAGGCACAACGTGCAGGCTTCTTTCCAAAGGGCGAGTTGGGCCCCACAGCATCTTGCTTCCAGCACTTTGGGAAACTAAGAAACAACTCGCTCTGCACAGTGCTCTTACAGCCTAGTGGGAACATCTCTTCCAAAGGCCTGTGAAACGCAGTTTCTTTGCAGGCCTGATCTGGCTGAAGTAGGACTTCTGCTCTGGGTGTGCTACTTTGCCCTAGAGCTGAAAGGCACAACGTGCAGGCTTCTTTCCAAAGGGCGAGTTGGGCCCCACAGCATCTTGCTTCCAGCTCTTTGGGAAGCTAAGAAACAACTCGCTCTGCACAGTGCTCTTACAGCCTAGTGGGAACATCTCTTCCAAAGTCCTGTGAAACGCAGTTTCTTTGCAGGCCTGATCTGGCTGAAGTAGGACTTCTGCTCTGGGTGTGCTACTTTGCCCTAGAGCTGAAAGGCACAACGTGCAGGCTTCTTTCCAAAGGGCGAGTTGGGCCCCACAGCATCTTGCTTCCAGCTCTTTGGGAAGCTAAGAAACAACTCGCTCTGCACAGTGCTCTTACAGCCTAGTGGGAACATCTCTTCCAAAGGCCTGTGAAACGCAGTTTCTTTGCAGGCCTGATCTGGCTGAAGTAGAACTTCTGCTCTGGGTGTGCTACTTTGCCCTAGAGCTGAAAGGCACAACGGGCTGGCTTCTTTCCAAAGGGCGAGTTGGGCCCCACAGCATCTTGCTTCCAGCTCTTTGGGAAGCTAAGAAACAACTCGCTCTGCACAGTGCTCTTACAGCCTACCGGGTACATCTCTTCCAAAGGCCTGTGAAACGCAGTTTCTTTGCAGGCCTGATCTGGCTGAAGTAGGACTTCTGCTCTGGGTGTGCTACTTTGCCCTAGAGCTGAAAGGCACAACGTGCAGGCTTCTTTCCAAAGGGCGAGTTGGGCCCCACAGCATCTTGCTTCCAGCTCTTTGGGAAGCTAAGAAACAACTCGCTCTGCACAGTGCTCTTACAGCCTAGTGGGAACATCTCTTCCAAAGGCCTGTGAAACGCAGTTTCTTTGCAGGCATTATCTGGCTGAAGTAGGACTTCTGCTCTGGGTGTGCTACTTTGCCCTAGAGCTGAAAGGCACAACGTGCAGGCTTCTTTCCAAAGGGCGAGTTGGGCCCCACAGCATCTTGCTTCCAGCTCTTTGGGAAGGTAAGAAACAACTCGCTCTGCACAGTGCTCTTACAGCCTAGTGGGAACATCTCTTCCAAAGGCCTGTGAAACGCAGTTTCTTTGCAGGCCCGATCTGGCTGAAGTAGGACTTCTGCTCTGGGTGTGCTACTTTGCCCTAGAGCTGAAAGGCACAACGTGCAGGCTTCTTTCCAAAGGGCGAGTTGGGCCCCACAGCATCTTGCTTCCAGCTCTTTGGGAAGCTAAGAAACAACTCGCTCTGCACAGTGCTCTTACAGCCTACGGGGAACATCTCTTCCAAAGGCCTGTGAAACGCAGTTTCTTTGCAGGCCTGATCTGGCTGAAGTAGGACTTCTGCTCTGGGTGTGCTACTTTGCCCTAGAGCTGAAAGGCACAACGTGCAGGCTTCTTTCCAAAGGGCGAGTTGGGCCCCACAGCATCTTGCTTCCAGCTCTTTGGGAAGCTAAGAAACAACTCGCTCTGCACAGTGCTCTTACAGCCTACGGGGAACATCTCTTCCAAAGGCCTGTGAAACGCAGTTTCTTTGCAGGCCTGATCTGGCTGAAGTAGGACTTCTGCTCTGGGTGTGCTACTTTGCCCTAGAGCTGAAAGGCGCAACGTGCAGGCTTCTTTCCAAAGGGCGAGTTGGGCCCCACAGCATCTTGCTTCCAGCTCTTTGGGAAGCTAAGAAACAACTCGCTCTGCACAGTGCTCTTACAGCCTACGGGGAACATCTCTGACAAAGGCCTGTGAAACGCAGTTTCTTTGCAGGCCTGATCTGGCTGAAGTAGGACTTCTGCTCTGGGTGTGCTACTTTGCCCTAGAGCTGAAAGGCACAACGTGCAGGCTTCTTTCCAAAGGGCGAGTTGGGCCCCACAGCATCTTGCTTCCAGCTCTTTGGGAAGCTAAGAAACAACTCGCTCTGCACAGTGCTCTTACAGCCTAGTGGGAACATCTCTTCCAAAGGCCTGTGAAACGCAGTTTCTTTGCAGGCCCGATCTGGCTGAAGTAGGACTTCTGCTCTGGGTGTGCTACTTTGCCCTAGAGCTGAAAGGCACAACGTGCAGGCTTCTTTCCAAAGGGCGAGTTGGGCCCCACAGCATCTTGCTTCCAGCTCTTTGGGAAGCTAAGAAACAACTCGCTCTGCACAGTGCTCTTACAGCCTAGTGGGAACATCTCTTCCAAAGGCCTGTGAAACGCAGTTTCTTTGCAGGCCCGATCTGGCTGAAGTAGGACTTCTGCTCTGGGTGTGCTACTTTGCCCTAGAGCTGAAAGGCACAACGTGCAGGCTTCTTTCCAAAGGGCGAGTTGGGCCCCACAGCATCTTGCTTCCAGCTCTTTGGGAAGCTAAGAAACAACTCGCTCTGCACAGTGCTCTTACAGCCTACGGGGAACATCTCTTCCAAAGGCCTGTGAAACGCAGTTTCTTTGCAGGCCTGATCTGGCTGAAGTAGGACTTCTGCTCTGGGTGTGCTACTTTGCCCTAGAGCTGAAAGGCACAACGTGCAGGCTTCTTTCCAAAGGGCGAGTTGGGCCCCACAGCATCTTGCTTCCAGCTCTTTGGGAAGCTAAGAAACAACTCGCTCTGCACAGTGCTCTTACAGCCTACGGGGAACATCTCTGACAAAGGCCTGTGAAACGCAGTTTCTTTGCAGGCCTGATCTGGCTGAAGTAGGACTTCTGCTCTGGGTGTGCTACTTTGCCCTAGAGCTGAAAGGCACAACGTGCAGGCTTCTTTCCAAAGGGCGAGTTGGGCCCCACAGCATCTTGCTTCCAGCTCTTTGGGAAGCTAAGAAACAACTCGCTCTGCACAGTGCTCTTACAGCCTAGTGGGAACATCTCTTCCAAAGGCCTGTGAAACGCAGTTTCTTTGCAGGCCTGATCTGGCTGAAGTAGGACTTCTGCTCTGGGTGTGCTACTTTGCCCTAGAGCTGAAAGGCACAACGTGCAGGCTTCTTTCCAAAGGGCGAGTTGGGCCCCACAGCATCTTGCTTCCAGCTCTTTGGGAAGCTAAGAAACAACTCGCTCTGCACAGTGCTCTTACAGCCTAGTGGGAACATCACTTCCAAAGGCCTGTGAAACGCAGTTTCTTTGCAGGACTGATCTGGCTGAAGTAGGACTTCTGCTCTGGGTGTGCTACTTTGCCCTAGAGCTGAAAGGCGCAACTTGCAGGCTTCTTTCCAAAGGGCGAGTTGGGCCCCACAGCATCTTGCTTCCAGCTCTTTGGGAAGCTAAGAAACAACTCGCTCTGCACAGTGCTCTTACAGCCTAGTGGGAACATCTCTTCCAAAGGCCTGTGAAACGCAGTTTCTTTGCAGGCCCGATCTGGCTGAAGTAGGACTTCTGCTCTGGGTGTGCTACTTTGCCCTAGAGCTGAAAGGCGCAACGTGCAGGCTTCTTTCCAAAGGGCGAGTTGGGCCCCACAGCATCTTGCTTCCAGCTCTTTGGGAAGCTAAGAAACAACTCGCTCTGCACAGTGCTCTTACAGCCTACGGGGAACATCTCTTCCAAAGGCCTGTGAAACGCAGTTTCTTTGCAGGCCTGATCTGGCTGAAGTAGGACTTCTGCTCTGGGTGTGCTACTTTGCCCTAGAGCTGAAAGGCGCAACTTGCAGGCTTCTTTCCAAAGGGCGAGTTGGGCCCCACAGCATCTTGCTTCCAGCTCTTTGGGAAGCTAAGAAACAACTCGCTCTGCACAGTGCTCTTACAGCCTAGTGGGAACATCTCTTCCAAAGGCCTGTGAAACGCAGTTTCTTTGCAGGCCTGATCTGGCTGAAGTAGGACTTCTGCTCTGGGTGTGCTACTTTGCCCTAGAGCTGAAAGGCACAACGTGCAGGCTTCTTTCCAAAGGGCGAGTTGGGCCCCACAGCATCTTGCTTCCAGCTCTTTGGGAAGCTAAGAAACAACTCGCTCTGCACAGTGCTCTTACAGCCTGGTGGGAACATCTCTTCCAAAGGCCTGTGAAACGCAGTTTCTTTGCAGGCCCGATCTGGCTGAAGTAGGACTTCTGCTCTGGGTGTGCTACTTTGCCCTAGAGCTGAAAGGCACAACGTGCAGGCTTCTTTCCAAAGGGCGAGTTGGGCCCCACAGCATCTTGGTTCCAGCTCTTTGGGAAGCTAAGAAACAACTCGCTCTGCACAGTGCTCTTACAGCCTAGTGGGAACATCTCTTCCAAAGGCCTGTGAAACGCAGTTTCTTTGCAGGCCCGATCTGGCTGAAGTAGGACTTCTGCTCTGGGTGTGCTACTTTGCCCTAGAGCTGAAAGGCACAACGTGCAGGCTTCTTTCCAAAGGGCGAGTTGGGCCCCACAGCATCTTGCTTCCAGCTCTTTGGGAAGCTAAGAAACAACTCGCTCTGCACAGTGCTCTTACAGCCTAGTGGGAACATCTCTTCCAAAGGCCTGTGAAACGCAGTTTCTTTGCAGGCCTGATCTGGCTGAAGTAGGACTTCTGCTCTGGGTGTGCTACTTTGCCCTAGAGCTGAAAGGCACAACGTGCAGGCTTCTTTCCAAAGGGCGAGTTGGGCCCCACAGCATCTTGCTTCCAGCTCTTTGGGAAGCTAAGAAACAACTCGCTCTGCACAGTGCTCTTACAGCCTAGTGGGAACATCACTTCCAAAGGCCTGTGAAACGCAGTTTCTTTGCAGGACTGATCTGGCTGAAGTAGGACTTCTGCTCTGGGTGTGCTACTTTGCCCTAGAGCTGAAAGGCGCAACTTGCAGGCTTCTTTCCAAAGGGCGAGTTGGGCCCCACAGCATCTTGCTTCCAGCTCTTTGGGAAGCTAAGAAACAACTCGCTCTGCACAGTGCTCTTACAGCCTAGTGGGAACATCTCTTCCAAAGGCCTGTGAAACGCAGTTTCTTTGCAGGCCCGATCTGGCTGAAGTAGGACTTCTGCTCTGGGTGTGCTACTTTGCCCTAGAGCTGAAAGGCGCAACGTGCAGGCTTCTTTCCAAAGGGCGAGTTGGGCCCCACAGCATCTTGCTTCCAGCTCTTTGGGAAGCTAAGAAACAACTCGCTCTGCACAGTGCTCTTACAGCCTACGGGGAACATCTCTTCCAAAGGCCTGTGAAACGCAGTTTCTTTGCAGGCCTGATCTGGCTGAAGTAGGACTTCTGCTCTGGGTGTGCTACTTTGCCCTAGAGCTGAAAGGCGCAACTTGCAGGCTTCTTTCCAAAGGGCGAGTTGGGCCCCACAGCATCTTGCTTCCAGCTCTTTGGGAAGCTAAGAAACAACTCGCTCTGCACAGTGCTCTTACAGCCTAGTGGGAACATCTCTTCCAAAGGCCTGTGAAACGCAGTTTCTTTGCAGGCCTGATCTGGCTGAAGTAGGACTTCTGCTCTGGGTGTGCTACTTTGCCCTAGAGCTGAAAGGCACAACGTGCAGGCTTCTTTCCAAAGGGCGAGTTGGGCCCCACAGCATCTTGCTTCCAGCTCTTTGGGAAGCTAAGAAACAACTCGCTCTGCACAGTGCTCTTACAGCCTGGTGGGAACATCTCTTCCAAAGGCCTGTGAAACGCAGTTTCTTTGCAGGCCCGATCTGGCTGAAGTAGGACTTCTGCTCTGGGTGTGCTACTTTGCCCTAGAGCTGAAAGGCACAACGTGCAGGCTTCTTTCCAAAGGGCGAGTTGGGCCCCACAGCATCTTGGTTCCAGCTCTTTGGGAAGCTAAGAAACAACTCGCTCTGCACAGTGCTCTTACAGCCTAGTGGGAACATCTCTTCCAAAGGCCTGTGAAACGCAGTTTCTTTGCAGGCCCGATCTGGCTGAAGTAGGACTTCTGCTCTGGGTGTGCTACTTTGCCCTAGAGCTGAAAGGCACAACGTGCAGGCTTCTTTCCAAAGGGCGAGTTGGGCCCCACAGCATCTTGCTTCCAGCTCTTTGGGAAGCTAAGAAACAACTCGCTCTGCACAGTGCTCTTACAGCCTACGGGGAACATCTCTTCCAAAGGCCTGTGAAACGCAGTTTCTTTGCAGGCCTGATCTGGCTGAAGTAGGACTTCTGCTCTGGGTGTGCTACTTTGCCCTAGAGCTGAAAGGCACAACGTGCAGGCTTCTTTCCAAAGGGCGAGTTGGGCCCCACAGCATCTTGCTTCCAGCTCTTTGGGAAGCTAAGAAACAACTCGCTCTGCACAGTGCTCTTACAGCCTACGGGGAACATCTCTTCCAAAGGCCTGTGAAACGCAGTTTCTTTGCAGGCCTGATCTGGCTGAAGTAGGACTTCTGCTCTGGGTGTGCTACTTTGCCCTAGAGCTGAAAGGCGCAACGTGCAGGCTTCTTTCCAAAGGGCGAGTTGGGCCCCACAGCATCTTGCTTCCAGCTCTTTGGGAAGCTAAGAAACAACTCGCTCTGCACAGTGCTCTTACAGCCTAGTGGGAACATCTCTTCCAAAGGCCTGTGAAACGCAGTTTCTTTGCAGGCCCGATCTGGCTGAAGTAGGACTTCTGCTCTGGGTGTGCTACTTTGCCCTAGAGCTGAAAGGCACAACGTGCAGGCTTCTTTCCAAAGGGCGAGTTGGGCCCCACAGCATCTTGCTTCCAGCTCTTTGGGAAGCTAAGAAACAACTCGCTCTGCACAGTGCTCTTACAGCCTAGTGGGAACATCTCTTCCAAAGGCCTGTGAAACGCAGTTTCTTTGCAGGCCCGATCTGGCTGAAGTAGGACTTCTGCTCTGGGTGTGCTACTTTGCCCTAGAGCTGAAAGGCACAACGTGCAGGCTTCTTTCCAAAGGGCGAGTTGGGCCCCACAGCATCTTGCTTCCAGCTCTTTGGGAAGCTAAGAAACAACTCGCTCTGCACAGTGCTCTTACAGCCTGGTGGGAACATCTCTTCCAAAGGCCTGTGAAACGCAGTTTCTTTGCAGGCCCGATCTGGCTGAAGTAGGACTTCTGCTCTGGGTGTGCTACTTTGCCCTAGAGCTGAAAGGCACAACGTGCAGGCTTCTTTCCAAAGGGCGAGTTGGGCCCCACAGCATCTTGGTTCCAGCTCTTTGGGAAGCTAAGAAACAACTCGCTCTGCACAGTGCTCTTACAGCCTAGTGGGAACATCTCTTCCAAAGGCCTGTGAAACGCAGTTTCTTTGCAGGCCCGATCTGGCTGAAGTAGGACTTCTGCTCTGGGTGTGCTACTTTGCCCTAGAGCTGAAAGGCACAACGTGCAGGCTTCTTTCCAAAGGGCGAGTTGGGCCCCACAGCATCTTGCTTCCAGCTCTTTGGGAAGCTAAGAAACAACTCGCTCTGCACAGTGCTCTTACAGCCTACGGGGAACATCTCTTCCAAAGGCCTGTGAAACGCAGTTTCTTTGCAGGCCTGATCTGGCTGAAGTAGGACTTCTGCTCTGGGTGTGCTACTTTGCCCTAGAGCTGAAAGGCACAACGTGCAGGCTTCTTTCCAAAGGGCGAGTTGGGCCCCACAGCATCTTGCTTCCAGCTCTTTGGGAAGCTAAGAAACAACTCGCTCTGCACAGTGCTCTTACAGCCTACGGGGAACATCTCTTCCAAAGGCCTGTGAAACGCAGTTTCTTTGCAGGCCTGATCTGGCTGAAGTAGGACTTCTGCTCTGGGTGTGCTACTTTGCCCTAGAGCTGAAAGGCGCAACGTGCAGGCTTCTTTCCAAAGGGCGAGTTGGGCCCCACAGCATCTTGCTTCCAGCTCTTTGGGAAGCTAAGAAACAACTCGCTCTGCACAGTGCTCTTACAGCCTAGTGGGAACATCTCTTCCAAAGGCCTGTGAAACGCAGTTTCTTTGCAGGCCCGATCTGGCTGAAGTAGGACTTCTGCTCTGGGTGTGCTACTTTGCCCTAGAGCTGAAAGGCACAACGTGCAGGCTTCTTTCCAAAGGGCGAGTTGGGCCCCACAGCATCTTGCTTCCAGCTCTTTGGGAAGCTAAGAAACAACTCGCTCTGCACAGTGCTCTTACAGCCTAGTGGGAACATCTCTTCCAAAGGCCTGTGAAACGCAGTTTCTTTGCAGGCCCGATCTGGCTGAAGTAGGACTTCTGCTCTGGGTGTGCTACTTTGCCCTAGAGCTGAAAGGCACAACGTGCAGGCTTCTTTCCAAAGGGCGAGTTGGGCCCCACAGCATCTTGCTTCCAGCTCTTTGGGAAGCTAAGAAACAACTCGCTCTGCACAGTGCTCTTACAGCCTAGTGGGAACATCTCTTCCAAAGGCCTGTGAAACGCAGTTTCTTTGCAGGCCCGATCTGGCTGAAGTAGGACTTCTGCTCTGGGTGTGCTACTTTGCCCTAGAGCTGAAAGGCACAACGTGCAGGCTTCTTTCCAAAGGGCGAGTTGGGCCCCACAGCATCTTGCTTCCAGCTCTTTGGGAAGCTAAGAAACAACTCGCTCTGCACAGTGCTCTTACAGCCTACCGGGAACATCTCTTCCAAAGGCCTGTGAAACGCAGTTTCTTTGCAGGCCTGATCTGGCTGAAGTAGGACTTCTGCTCTGGGTGTGCTACTTTGCCCTAGAGCTGAAAGGCACAACGTGCAGGCTTCTTTCCAAAGGGCGAGTTGGGCCCCACAGCATCTTGCTTCCAGCTCTTTGGGAAGCTAAGAAACAACTCGCTCTGCACAGTGCTCTTACAGCCTACGGGGAACATCTCTTCCAAAGGCCTGTGAAACGCAGTTTCTTTGCAGGCCTGATCTGGCTGAAGTAGGACTTCTGCTCTGGGTGTGCTACTTTGCCCTAGAGCTGAAAGGCACAACGTGCAGGCTTCTTTCCAAAGGGCGAGTTGGGCCCCACAGCATCTTGCTTCCAGCTCTTTGGGAAGCTAAGAAACAACTCGCTCTGCACAGTGCTCTTACAGCCTAGTGGGAACATCTCTTCCAAAGGCCTGTGAAACGCAGTTTCTTTGCAGGCCTGATCTGGCTGAAGTAGGACTTCTGCTCTGGGTGTGCTACTTTGCCCTAGAGCTGAAAGGCGCAACTTGCAGGCTTCTTTCCAAAGGGCGAGTTGGGCCCCACAGCATCTTGCTTCCAGCTCTTTGGGAAGCTAAGAAACAACTCGCTCTGCACAGTGCTCTTACAGCCTAGTGGGAACATCTCTTCCAAAGGCCTGTGAAACACAGTTTCTTTGCAGGCCCGATCTGGCTGAAGTAGGACTTCTGCTCTGGGTGTGCTACTTTGCCCTAGAGCTGAAAGGCACAACGTGCAGGCTTCTTTCCAAAGGGCGAGTTGGGCCCCACAGCATCTTGCTTCCAGCTCTTTGGGAAGCTAAGAAACAACTCGCTCTGCACAGTGCTCTTACAGCCTAGTGGGAACATCTCTTCCAAAGGCCTGTGAAACGCAGTTTCTTTGCAGGCCCGATCTGGCTGAAGTAGGACTTCTGCTCTGGGTGTGCTACTTTGCCCTAGAGCTGAAAGGCACAACGTGCAGGCTTCTTTCCAAAGGGCGAGTTGGGCCCCACAGCATCTTGCTTCCAGCTCTTTGGGAAGCTAAGAAACAACTCGCTCTGCGCAGTGCTCTTACAGCCTACGGGGAACATCTCTGACAAAGGCCTGTGAAACGCAGTTTCTTTGCAGGCCTGATCTGGCTGAAGTAGGACTTCTGCTCTGGGTGTGCTACTTTGCCCTAGAGCTGAAAGGCGCAACGTGCAGGCTTCTTTCCAAAGGGCGAGTTGGGCCCCACAGCATCTTGCTTCCAGCTCTTTGGGAAGCTAAGAAACAACTCGCTCTGCACAGTGCTCTTACAGCCTACGGGGAACATCTCTTCCAAAGGCCTGTGAAACGCAGTTTCTTTGCAGGCCTGATCTGGCTGAAGTAGGACTTCTGCTCTGGGTGTGCTACTTTGCCCTAGAGCTGAAAGGCACAACGTGCAGGCTTCTTTCCAAAGAGCGAGTTGGGCCCCACAGCATCTTGCTTCCAGCTCTTTGGGAAGCTAAGAAACAACTCGCTCTGCACAGTGCTCCTACAGCCTAGTGGGAACATCTCTTCCAAAGGCCTGTGAAACGCAGTTTCTTTGCAGGCCTGATCTGGCTGAAGTAGGACTTCTGCTCTGGGTGTGCTACTTTGCCCTAGAGCTGAAAGGCGCAACTTGCAGGCTTCTTTCCAAAGGGCGAGTTGGGCCCCACAGCATCTTGCTTCCAGCTCTTAGGGAAGCTAAGAAACAACTCGCTCTGCACAGTGCTCTTACAGCCTAGTGGGAACACCTCTTCCAAAGGCCTGTGAAACGCAGTTTCTTTGCAGGCCCGATCTGGCTGAAGTAGGACTTCTGCTCTGGGTGTGCTACTTTGCCCTAGAGCTGAAAGGCACAACGTGCAGGCTTCTTTCCAAAGGGCGAGTTGGGCCCCACAGCATCTTGCTTCCAGCTCTGTGGGAAGCTAAGAAACAACTCGCTCTGCACAGTGCTCTTACAGCCTAGTGGGAACATCTCTTCCAAAGGCCTGTGAAACGCAGTTTCTTTGCAGGCCCGATCTGGCTGAAGTAGGACTTCTGCTCTGGGTGTGCTACTTTGCCCTAGAGCTGAAAGGCACAACGTGCAGGCTTCTTTCCAAAGGGCGAGTTGGGCCCCACAGCATCTTGCTTCCAGCTCTTTGGGAAGCTAAGAAACAACTCGCTCTGCACAGTGCTCTTACAGCCTACCGGGAACATCTCTTCCAAAGGCCTGTGAAACGCAGTTTCTTTGCAGGCCTGATCTGGCTGAAGTAGGACTTCTGCTCTGGGTGTGCTACTTTGCCCTAGAGCTGAAAGGCACAACGTGCAGGCTTCTTTCCAAAGGGCGAGTTGGGCCCCACAGCATCTTGCTTCCAGCTCTTTGGGAAGCTAAGAAAAAACTCGCTCTGCACAGTGCTCTTAAAGCCTACGGGGAACATCTCTGACAAAGGCCTGTGAAACGCAGTTTCTTTGCAGGCCTGATCTGGCTGAAGTAGGACTTCTGCTCTGGGTGTGCTACTTTGCCCTAGAGCTGAAAGGCACAACGTGCAGGCTTCTTTCCAAAGGGTGAGTTGGGCCCCACAGCATCTTGCTTCCAGCTCTTTGGGAAGCTAAGAAACAACTCGCTCTGCACAGTGCTCTTACAGCCTACCGGGAACATCTCTGACAAAGGCCTGTGAAACGCAGTTTCTTTGCAGGCCTGATCTGGCTGAAGTAGGACTTCTGCTCTGGGTGTGCTACTTTGCCCTAGAGCTGAAAGGCACAACGTGCAGGCTTCTTTCCAAAGGGCGAGTTGGGCCCCACAGCATCTTGCTTTCACCTCTTTGGGAAGCTAAGAAACAACTCGCTCTGCACAGTGCTCTTACAGCCTACCGGGAACATCTCTGACAAAGGCCTGTGAAACGCAGTTTCTTTGCAGGCCTGATCTGGCTGAAGTAGGACTTCTGCTCTGGGTGTGCTACTTTGCCCTAGAGCTGAAAGGCACAACGTGCAGGCTTCTTTCCAAAGGGCGAGTTGGGCCCCACAGCATCTTGCTTCCAGCTCTTTGGGAAGCTAAGAAACAACTCGCTCTGCACAGTGCTCTTACAGCCTACCGGGAACATCTCTTCCAAAGGCCAGTGAAACGCAGTTTCTTTGCAGGCCTGATCTGGCTGAAGTAGGACTTCTGCTCTGGGTGTGCTACTTTGCCCTAGAGCTGAAAGGCACAACGTGCAGGCTTCTTTCCAAAGGGCGAGTTGGGCCCCACAGCATCTTGCTTCCAGCTCTTTGGGAAGCTAAGAAACAACTCGCTCTGCACAGTGCTCTTACAGCCTACCGGGAACATCTCTTCCAAAGGCCAGTGAAACGCAGTTTCTTTGCAGGCCTGATCTGGCTGAAGTAGGACTTCTGCTCTGGGTGTGCTACTTTGCCCTAGAGCTGAAAGGCACAACGTGCAGGCTTCTTTCCAAAGGGCGAGTTGGGCCCCACAGCATCTTGCTTCCAGCTCTTTGGGAAGCTAAGAAACAACTCGCTCTGCACAGTGCTCTTACAGCCTAGTGGGAACATCTCTTCCAAAGGCCTGTGAAACGCAGTTTCTTTGCAGGCCTGATCTGGCTGAAGTAGGACTTCTGCTCTGGGTGTGCTACTTTGCCCTAGAGCTGAAAGGCACAACGTGCAGGCTTCTTTCCAAAGGGCGAGTTGGGCCCCACAGCATCTTGCTTCCAGCTCTTTGGGAAGGTAAGAAACAACTCGCTCTGCACAGTGCTCTTACAGCCTACCAGGAACATCTCTTCCAAAGGCCTGTGAAACGCAGTTTCTTTGCAGGCCTGATCTGGCTGAAGTAGGACTTCTGCTCTGGGTGTGCTACTTTGCCCTAGAGCTGAAAGGCACAACGTGCAGGCTTCTTTCCAAAGGGCGAGTTGGGCCCCACAGCATCTTGCTTCCAGCTCTTTGGGAAGCTAAGAAACAACTCGCTCTGCACAGTGCTCTTACAGCCTAGTGGGAACATCTCTTCCAAAGGCCTGTGAAACGCAGTTTCTTTGCAGGCCTGATCTGGCTGAAGTAGGACTTCTGCTCTGGGTGTGCTACTTTGCCCTAGAGCTGAAAGGCACAACGTGCAGGCTTCTTTCCAAAGGGCGAGTTGGGCCCCACAGCATCTTGCTTCCAGCTCTTTGGGAAGCTAAGAAACAACTCGCTCTGCACAGTGCTCTTACAGCCTACCGGGAACATCTCTTCCAAAGGCCTGTGAAACGCAGTTTCTTTGCAGGCCTGATCTGGCTGAAGTAGGACTTCTGCTCTGGGTGTGCTACTTTGCCCTAGAGCTGAAAGGCACAACGTGCAGGCTTCTTTCCAAAGGGCGAGTTGGGCCCCACAGCATCTTGCTTCCAGCTCTTTGGGAAGCTAAGAAACAACTCGCTCTGCACAGTGCTCTTACAGCCTAGTGGGAACATCTCTTCCAAAGGCCTGTGAAACGCAGTTTCTTTGCAGGCCTGATCTGGCTGAAGTAGGACTTCTGCTCTGGGTGTGCTACTTTGCCCTAGAGCTGAAAGGCACAACGTGCAGGCTTCTTTCCAAAGGGCGAGTTGGGCCCCACAGCATCTTGCTTCCAGCTCTTTGGGAAGGTAAGAAACAACTCGCTCTGCACAGTGCTCTTACAGCCTACCAGGAACATCTCTTCCAAAGGCCTGTGAAACGCAGTTTCTTTGCAGGCCTGATCTGGCTGAAGTAGGACTTCTGCTCTGGGTGTGCTACTTTGCCCTAGAGCTGAAAGGCACAACGTGCAGGCTTCTTTCCAAAGGGCGAGTTGGGCCCCACAGCATCTTGCTTCCAGCTCTTTGGGAAGCTAAGAAACAACTCGCTCTGCACAGTGCTCTTACAGCCTACCGGGAACATCTCTTCCAAAGGCCTGTGAAACGCAGTTACTTTGCAGGCCTGATCTGGCTGAAGTAGGACTTCTGCTCTGGGTGTGCTACTTTGCCCTAGAGCTGAAAGGCACAACGTGCAGGCTTCTTTCCAAAGGGCGAGTTGGGCCCCACAGCATCTTGCTTCTAGCTCTTTGGGAAGCTAAGAAACAACTCGCTCTGCACAGTGATCTTACAGCCTAGTGGGAACATCTCTTCCAAAGGCCTGTGAAACGCAGTTTCTTTGCAGGCCTGATCTGGCTGAAGTAGGACTTCTGCTCTGGGTGTGCTACTTTGCCCTACAGCTGAAAGGCACAACGTGCAGGCTTCTTTCCAAAGGGCGAGTTGGGCCCCACAGCATCTTGCTTCCAGCTCTTTGGGAAGCTAAGAAACAACTCGCTCTGCACAGTGCTCTTACAGCCTAGTGGGAACATCTCTTCCAAAGGCCTGTGAAACGCAGTTTCTTTGCAGGCCTGATCTGGCTGAAGTAGGACTTCTGCTCTGGGTGTGCTACTTTGCCCTAGAGCTGAAAGGCACAACGTGCAGGCTTCTTTCCAAAGGGCGAGTTGGGCCCCACAGCATCTTGCTTCCAGCTCTTTGGGAAGCTAAGAAACAACTCGCTCTGCACAGTGCTCTTACAGCCTACCGGGAACATCTCTTCCAAAGGCATGTGAAACGCAGTTTCTTTGCAGGCCTGATCTGGCTGAAGTAGGACTTCTGCTCTGGGTGTGCTACTTTGCCCTAGAGCTGAAAGGCACAACGTGCAGGCTTCTTTCCAAAGGGCGAGTTGGGCCCCACAGCATCTTGCTTCCAGCTCTTTGGGAAGCTAAGAAAAAACTCGCTGTGCACAGTGCTCTTACAGCCTACGGGGAACATCTCTGACAAAGGCCTGTGAAACGCAGTTTCTTTGCAGGCCTGATCTGGCTGAAGTAGGACTTCTGCTCTGGGTGTGCTACTTTGCCCTAGAGCTGAAAGGCACAACGTGCAGGCTTCTTTCCAAAGGGTGAGTTGGGCCCCACAGCATCTTGCTTCCAGCTCTTTGGGAAGCTAAGAAACAACTCGCTCTGCACAGTGCTCTTACAGCCTACCGGGAACATCTCTGACAAAGGCCTGTGAAACGCAGTTTCTTTGCAGGCCCGATCTGGCTGAAGTAGGACTTCTGCTCTGGGTGTGCTACTTTGCCCTAGAGCTGAAAGGCACAACGTGCAGGCTTCTTTCCAAAGGGCGAGTTGGGCCCCACAGCATCTTGCTTCCAGCTCTTTGGGAAGCTAAGAAACAACTCGCTCTGCACAGTGCTCTTACAGCCTAGTGGGAACATCTCTTCCAAAGGCCTGTGAAACGCAGTTTCTTTGCAGGCCCGATCTGGCTGAAGTAGGACTTCTGCTCTGGGTGTGCTACTTTGCCCTAGAGCTGAAAGGCACAACGTGCAGGCTTCTTTCCAAAGGGCGAGTTGGGCCCCACAGCATCTTGCTTCCAGCTCTTTGGGAAGCTAAGAATCAACTCGCTCTGCACAGTGCTCTTACAGCCTACCGGGAACATCTCTTCCAAAGGCCTGTGAAACGCAGTTTCTTTGCAGGCCTGATCTGGCTGAAGTAGGACTTCTGCTCTGGGTGTGCTACTTTGCCCTAGAGCTGAAAGGCACAACGTGCATGCTTCTTTCCAAAGGGCGAGTTGGGCCCCACTGCATCTTGCTTCCAGCTCTTTGGGAAGCTAAGAAACAACTCGCTCTGCACAGTGCTCTTACAGCCTAGTGGGAACATCTCTTCCAAAGGCCTGTGAAACGCAGTTTCTTTGCAGGCCTGATCTGGCTGAAGTAGGACTTCTGCTCTGGGTGTGCTACTTTGCCCTAGAGCTGAAAGGCGCAACTTGCAGGCTTCTTTCCAAAGGGCGAGTTGGGCCCCATAGCATCTTGCTTCCAGCTCTTTGGGAAGCTAAGAAACAACTCGCTCTGCACAGTGCTCTTACAGCCTAGTGGGAACATCTCTTCCAAAGTCCTGTGAAACGCAGTTTCTTTGCAGGCCTGATCTGGCTGAAGTAGGACTTCTGCTCTGGGTGTGCTACTTTGCCCTAGAGCTGAAAGGCACAACGTGCAGGCTTCTTTCCAAAGGGCGAGTTGGGCCCCACAGCATCTTGCTTCCAGCTCTTTGGGAAGCTAAGAAACAACTCGCTCTGCACAGTGCTCTTACAGCCTAGTGGGAACATCTCTTCCAAAGGCCTGTGAAACGCAGTTTCTTTGCAGGCCTGATCTGGCTGAAGTAGGACTTCTGCTCTGTGTGTGCTACTTTGCCCTAGAGCTGAAAGGCACAACGTGCAGGCTTCTTTCCAAAGGGCGAGTTGGGCCCCACAGCATCTTGCTTCCAGCTCTTTGGGAAGCTAAGAAACAACTCGCTCTGCACAGTGCTCTTACAGCCTACCGGGAACATCTCTTCCAAAGGCCTGTGAAACGCAGTTTCTTTGCAGGCCTGATCTGGCTGAAGTAGGACTTCTGCTCTGGGTGTGCTACTTTGCCCTAGAGCTGAAAGGCAAAACGTGCAGGCTTCTTTCCAAAGGGCGAGTTGGGCCCCACAGCATCTTGCTTCCAGCTCTTTGGGAAGATGAGAAACAACTCGCTCTGCACTGTGCTCTTACAGCCTAGTGGGAACATCTCTTCCAAAGGCCTGTGAAACGCAGTTTCTTTGCAGGCCTGATCTGGCTGAAGTAGGACTTCTGCTCTGGGTGTGTTGCTTTGCCCTAGAGCTGAAAGGCGCAACTTGCAGGCTTCTTTCCAAAGGGCGAGTTGGGCCCCACAGCATCTTGCTTCCAGCTCTTTGGGAAGCTAAGAAACAACTCGCTCTGCACAGTGCTCTTACAGCCTACGGGGAAGATCTCTTCCAAAGGCCTGTGAAACGCAGTTTCTTTGCAGGCCTGATCTGGCTGAAGTAGGACTTCTGCTCTGGGTGTGCTACTTTGCCCTAGAGCTGAAAGGCACAACGTGCAGTCTTCTTTCCAAAGGGCGAGTTGGGCCCCACAGCATCTTGCTTCCAGCTCTTTGGGAAGCTAAGAAACAACTCGCTCTGCACAGTGCTCTTACAGCCTACGGGGAACATCTCTTCCAAAGGCCTGTGAAACGCAGTTTCTTTGCAGGCCTGATCTGGCTGAAGTAGGACTTCTGCTCTGGGTGTGCTACTTTGCCCTAGAGCTGAAAGGCACAACGTGCAGGCTTCTTTCCAAAGGGCGAGTTGGGCCCCACAGCATCTTGCTTCCAGCTCTTTGGGAAGCTAAGAAATAACTCGCTCTGCACAGTGCTCTTACAGCCTACCGGGAACATCTCTTCCAAAGGCCTGTGAAACGCAGTTTCTTTGCAGGCCTGATCTGGCTGAAGTAGGACTTCTGCTCTGGGTGTGCTACTTTGCCCTAGAGCTGAAAGGCACAACGTGCAGGCTTCTTTCCAAAGGGCGAGTTGGGCCCCACAGCATCTTGCTTCCAGCTCTTTGGGAAGCTACGAAACAACTCGCTCTGCACAGTGCTCTTACAGCCTACGGGGAACATCTCTTCCAAAGGCCTGTGAAACGCAGTTTCTTTGCAGGCCCGATCTGGCTGAAGTAGGACTTCTGCTCTGGGTGTGCTACTTTGCCCTAGAGCTGAAAGGCACAACGTGCAGGCTTCTTTCCAAAGGGCGAGTTGGGCCCCACAGCATCTTGCTTCCAGCTCTTTGGGAAGCTAAGAAACAACTCGCTCTGCACAGTGCTCTTACAGCCTACCGGGAACATCTCTTCCAAAGGCCTGTGAAACGCAGTTTCTTTGCAGGCCTGATCTGGCTGAAGTAGGACTTCTGCTCTGGGTGTGCTACTTTGCCCTAGAGCTGAAAGGCACAACGTGCAGGCTTCTTTCCAAAGGGCGAGTTGGGCCCCACAGCATCTTGCTTCCAGCTCTTTGGGAAGCTAAGAAACAACTCGCTCTGCACAGTGCTCTTACAGCCTACGGGGAACATCTCTGACAAAGGCCTGTGAAACGCAGTTTCTTTGCAGGCCCGATCTGGCTGAAGTAGGACTTCTGCTCTGGGTGTGCTACTTTGCCCTAGAGCTGAAAGGCACAACGTGCAGGCTTCTTTCCAAAGGGCGAGTTGGGCCCCACAGCATCTTGCTTCCAGCTCTTTGGGAAGCTAAGAAACAACTCGCTCTGCACAGTGCTCTTAGAGCCTAGTGGGAACATCTTTTCCAAAGGCCTGTGAAACGCAGTTTCTTTGCAGGCCTGATCTGGCTGAAGTAGGACTTCTGCTCTGGGTGTGCTACTTTGCCCTAGAGCTGAAAGGCACAACGTGCAGGCTTCTTTCCAAAGGGCGAGTTGGGCCCCACAGCATCTTGCTTCCAGCTCTTTGGGAAGCTAAGAAACAACTCGCTCTGCACAGTGCTCTTACAGCCTAGTGGGAACATCTCTTCCAAAGGCCTGTGAAACGCAGTTTCTTTGCAGGCCCGATCTGGCTGAAGTAGGACTTCTGCTCTGGGTGTGCTACTTTGCCCTAGAGCTGAAAGGCACAACGTGCAGGCTTCTTTCCAAAGGGCGAGTTGGGCCCCACAGCATCTTGCTTCCAGCTCTTTGGGAAGGTAAGAAACAACTCGCTCTGCACAGTGCTCTTACAGCCTTCCAGGAACATCTCTTCCAAAGGCCTGTGAAACGCAGTTTCTTTGCAGGCCTGATCTGGCTGAAGTAGGACTTCTGCTCTGGGTGTGCTACTTTGCCCTAGAGCTGAAAGGCACAACGTGCAGGCTTCTTTCCAAAGGGCGAGTTGGGCCCCACAGCATCTTGCTTCCAGCTCTTTGGGAAGCTAAGAAACAACTCGCTCTGCACAGTGCTCTTACAGCCTACCGGGAACATCTCTTCCAAAGGCCTGTGAAACGCAATTTGTTTGCAGCCTGATCTGGCTGAAGTAGGACTTCTGCTCTGGGTGTGCTACTTTGCCCTAGAGCTGAAAGGCACAACGTGCAGGCTTCTTTCCAAAGGGCGAGTTGGACCCCACAGCATCTTGCTTCCAGCTCTTTGGGAAGCTAAGAAACAACTCGCTCTGCACAGTGCTCTTACAGCCTAGTGGGAACATCTCTTCCAAAGGCCTGTGAAACGCAGTTTCTTTGCAGGCCTGATCTGGCTGAAGTAGGACTTCTGCTCTGGGTGTGCTACTTTGCCCTAGAGCTGAAAGGCACAACGTGCAGGCTTCTTTCCAAAGGGCGAGTTGGGCCCCACAGCATCTTGCTTCCAGCACTTTGGGAAACTAAGAAACAACTCGCTCTGCACAGTGCTCTTACAGCCTAGTGGGAACATCTCTTCCAAAGGCCTGTGAAACGCAGTTTCTTTGCAGGCCTGATCTGGCTGAAGTAGGACTTCTGCTCTGGGTGTGCTACTTTGCCCTAGAGCTGAAAGGCACAACGTGCAGGCTTCTTTCCAAAGGGCGAGTTGGGCCCCACAGCATCTTGCTTCCAGCTCTTTGGGAAGCTAAGAAACAACTCGCTCTGCACAGTGCTCTTACAGCCTAGTGGGAACATCTCTTCCAAAGGCCTGTGAAACGCAGTTTCTTTGCAGGCCTGATCTGGCTGAAGTAGGACTTCTGCTCTGGGTGTGCTACTTTGCCCTAGAGCTGAAAGGCACAACGTGCAGGCTTCTTTCCAAAGGGCGAGTTGGGCCCCACAGCATCTTGCTTCCAGCTCTTTGGGAAGCTAAGAAACAACTCGCTCTGCACAGTGCTCTTACAGCCTAGTGGGAACATCTCTTCCAAAGGCCTGTGAAACGCAGTTTCTTTGCAGGCCTGATCTGGCTGAAGTAGAACTTCTGCTCCGGGTGTGCTACTTTGCCCTAGAGCTGAAAGGCACAACGGGCTGGCTTCTTTCCAAAGGGCGAGTTGGGCCCCACAGCATCTTGCTTCCAGCTCTTTGGGAAGCTAAGAAACAACTCGCTCTGCACAGTGCTCTTACAGCCTACCGGGTACATCTCTTCCAAAGGCCTGTGAAACGCAGTTTCTTTGCAGGCCTGATCTGGCTGAAGTAGGACTTCTGCTCTGGGTGTGCTACTTTGCCCTAGAGCTGAAAGGCACAACGTGCAGGCTTCTTTCCAAAGGGTGAGTTGGGCCCCACAGCATCTTGCTTCCAGCTCTTTGGGAAGCTAAGAAACAACTCGCTCTGCACAGTGCTCTTACAGCCTAGTGGGAACATCTCTTCCAAAGGCCTGTGAAACGCAGTTTCTTTGCAGGCCTTATCTGGCTGAAGTAGGACTTCTGCTCTGGGTGTGCTACTTTGCCCTAGAGCTGAAAGGCACAACGTGCAGGCTTCTTTCCAAAGGGCGAGTTGGGCCCCACAGCATCTTGCTTCCAGCTCTTTGGGAAGCTAAGAAACAACTCGCTCTGCACAGTGCTCTTACAGCCTACGGGGAAGATCTCTTCCAAAGGCCTGTGAAACGCAGTTTCTTTGCAGGCCTGATCTGGCTGAAGTAGGACTTCTGCTCTGGGTGTGCTACTTTGCCCTAGAGCTGAAAGGCACAACGTGCAGGCTTCTTTCCAAAGGGCGAGTTGGGCCCCACAGCATCTTGCTTCCAGCTCTTTGGGAAGCTAAGAAACAACTCGCTCTGCACAGTGCTCTTACAGCCTACGGGGAACATCTCTTCCAAAGGCCTGTGAAACGCAGTTTCTTTGCAGGCCTGATCTGGCTGAAGTAGGACTTCTGCTCTGGGTGTGCTACTTTGCCCTAGAGCTGAAAGGCACAACGTGCAGGCTTCTTTCCAAAGGGCGAGTTGGGCCCCACAGCATCTTGCTTCCAGCTCTTTGGGAAGCTAAGAAACAACTCGCTCTGCACAGTGCTCTTACAGCCTACGGGGAACATCTCTGACAAAGGCCTGTGAAACGCAGTTTCTTTGCAGGCCTGATCTGGCTGAAGTAGGACTTCTGCTCTGGGTGTGCTACTTTGCCCTAGAGCTGAAAGGCACAACGTGCAGGCTTCTTTCCAAAGGGCGAGTTGGGCCCCACAGCATCTTGCTTCCAGCTCTTTGGGAAGCTAAGAAACAACTCGCTCTGCACAGTGCTCTTACAGCCTACGGGGAACATCTCTTCCAAAGGCCTGTGAAACGCAGTTTCTTTGCAGGCCCGATCTGGCTGAAGTAGGACTTCTGCTCTGGGTGTGCTACTTTGCCCTAGAGCTGAAAGGCACAACGTGCAGGCTTCTTTCCAAAGGGCGAGTTGGGCCCCACAGCATCTTGCTTCCAGCTCTTTGGGAAGCTAAGAAACAACTCGCTCTGCACAGTGCTCTTACAGCCTAGTGGGAACATCTCTTCCAAAGGCCTGTGAAACGCAGTTTCTTTGCAGGCCTGATCTGGCTGAAGTAGGACTTCTGCTCTGGGTGTGCTACTTTGCCCTAGAGCTGAAAGGCACAACGTGCAGGCTTCTTTCCAAAGGGCGAGTTGGGCCCCACAGCATCTTGCTTCCAGCTCTTTGGGAAGCTAAGAAACAACTCGCTCTGCACAGTGCTCTTACAGCCTACGGGGAACATCTCTGACAAAGGCCTGTGAAACGCAGTTTCTTTGCAGGCCTGATCTGGCTGAAGTAGGACTTCTGCTCTGGGTGTGCTACTTTGCCCTAGAGCTGAAAGGCACAACGTGCAGGCTTCTTTCCAAAGGGCGAGTTGGGCCCCACAGCATCTTGCTTCCAGCTCTTTGGGAAGCTAAGAAACAACGCGCTCTGCACAGTGCTCTTACAGCCTAGTGGGAACATCTCTTCCAAAGGCCTGTGAAACGCAGTTTCTTTGCAGGCCTGATCTGGCTGAAGTAGGACTTCTGCTCTGGGTGTGCTACTTTGCCCTAGAGCTGAAAGGCACAACGTGCAGGCTTCTTTCCAAAGGGCGAGTTGGGCCCCACAGCATCTTGCTTCCAGCTCTTTGGGAAGCTAAGAAACAACTCGCTCTGCACAGTGCTCTTACAGCCTAGTGGGAACATCTCTTCCAAAGGCCTGTGAAACGCAGTTTCTTTGCAGGCCTGATCTGGCTGAAGTAGGACTTCTGCTCTGGGTGTGCTACTTTGCCCTAGCGCTGAAAGGCACAACGTGCAGGCTTCTTTCCAAAGGGCGAGTTGGGCCCCACAGCATCTTGCTTCCAGCTCTTTGGGAAGGTAAGAAACAACTCGCTCTGCACAGTGCTCTTACAGCCTTCCAGGAACATCTCTTCCAAAGGCCTGTGAAACGCAGTTTCTTTGCAGGCCTGATCTGGCTGAAGTAGGACTTCTGCTCTGGGTGTGCTACTTTGCCCTAGAGCTGAAAGGCACAACGTGCAGGCTTCTTTCCAAAGGGCGAGTTGGGCCCCACAGCATCTTGCTTCCAGCTCTTTGGGAAGCTAAGAAACAACTCGCTCTGCACAGTGCTCTTACAGCCTACCGGGAACATCTCTTCCAAAGGCCTGTGAAACGCAGTTTGTTTGCAGCCTGATCTGGCTGAAGTAGGACTTCTGCTCTGGGTGTGCTACTTTGCCCTAGAGCTGAAAGGCACAACGTGCAGGCTTCTTTCCAAAGGGCGAGTTGGGCCCCACAGCATCTTGCTTCCAGCTATTTGGGAAGCTAAGAAACAACTCGCTCTGCACAGTGCTCTTACAGCCTAGTGGGAACATCTCTTCCAAAGGCCTGTGAAACGCAGTTTCTTTGCAGGCCTGATCTGGCTGAAGTAGGACTTCTGCTCTGGGTGTGCTACTTTGCCCTAGAGCTGAAAGGCACAACGTGCAGGCTTCTTTCCAAAGGGCGAGTTGGGCCCCACAGCATCTTGCTTCCAGCACTTTGGGAAACTAAGAAACAACTCGCTCTGCACAGTGCTCTTACAGCCTAGTGGGAACATCTCTTCCAAAGGCCTGTGAAACGCAGTTTCTTTGCAGGCCTGATCTGGCTGAAGTAGGACTTCTGCTCTGGGTGTGCTACTTTGCCCTAGAGCTGAAAGGCACAACGTGCAGGCTTCTTTCCAAAGGGCGAGTTGGGCCCCACAGCATCTTGCTTCCAGCTCTTTGGGAAGCTAAGAAACAACTCGCTCTGCACAGTGCTCTTACAGCCTAGTGGGAACATCTCTTCCAAAGTCCTGTGAAACGCAGTTTCTTTGCAGGCCTGATCTGGCTGAAGTAGGACTTCTGCTCTGGGTGTGCTACTTTGCCCTAGAGCTGAAAGGCACAACGTGCAGGCTTCTTTCCAAAGGGCGAGTTGGGCCCCACAGCATCTTGCTTCCAGCTCTTTGGGAAGCTAAGAAACAACTCGCTCTGCACAGTGCTCTTACAGCCTAGTGGGAACATCTCTTCCAAAGGCCTGTGAAACGCAGTTTCTTTGCAGGCCTGATCTGGCTGAAGTAGGACTTCTGCTCTGGGTGTGCTACTTTGCCCTAGAGCTGAAAGGCACAACGTGCAGGCTTCTTTCCAAAGGGCGAGTTGGGCCCCACAGCATCTTGCTTCCAGCTCTTTGGGAAGCTAAGAAACAACTCGCTCTGCACAGTGCTCTTACAGCCTAGTGGGAACATCTCTTCCAAAGGCCTGTGAAACGCAGTTTCTTTGCAGGCCCGATCTGGCTGAAGTAGGACTTCTGCTCTGGGTGTGCTACTTTGCCCTAGAGCTGAAAGGCACAACGTGCAGGCTTCTTTCCAAAGGGCGAGTTGGGCCCCACAGCATCTTGCTTCCAGCTCTTTGGGAAGCTAAGAAACAACTCGCTCTGCACAGTGCTCTTACAGCCTACCGGGAACATCTCTTCCAAAGGCCTGTGAAACGCAGTTTCTTTGCAGGCCTGATCTGGCTGAAGTAGGACTTCTGCTCTGGGTGTGCTACTTTGCCCTAGAGCTGAAAGGCACAACGTGCAGGCTTCTTTCCAAAGGGCGAGTTGGGCCCCACAGCATCTTGCTTCCAGCTCTTTGGGAAGCTAAGAAACAACTCGCTCTGCACAGTGCTCTTACAGCCTAGTGGGAACATCTCTTCCAAAGGCCTGTGAAACGCAGTTTCTTTGCAGGCCTGATCTGGCTGAAGTAGAACTTCTGCTCTGGGTGTGCTACTTTGCCCTAGAGCTGAAAGGCACAACGGGCTGGCTTCTTTCCAAAGGGCGAGTTGGGCCCCACAGCATCTTGCTTCCAGCTCTTTGGGAAGCTAAGAAACAACTCGCTCTGCACAGTGCTCTTACAGCCTACCGGGTACATCTCTTCCAAAGGCCTGTGAAACGCAGTTTCTTTGCAGGCCTGATCTGGCTGAAGTAGGACTTCTGCTCTGGGTGTGCTACTTTGCCCTAGAGCTGAAAGGCACAACGTGCAGGCTTCTTTCCAAAGGGCGAGTTGGGCCCCACAGCATCTTGCTTCCAGCTCTTTGGGAAGCTAAGAAACAACTCGCACTGCACAGTGCTCTTACAGCCTACCGGGAACATCTCTTCCAAAGGCCTGTGAAACGCAGTTTCTTTGCAGGCCTGATCTGGCTGAAGTAGGACTTCTGCTCTGGGTGTGCTACTTTGCCCTAGAGCTGAAAGGCAAAACGTGCAGGCTTCTTTCCAAAGGGCGAGTTGGGCCCCACAGCATCTTGCTTCCAGCTCTTTGGGAAGATGAGAAACAACTCGCTCTGCACTGTGCTCTTACAGCCTAGTGGGAACATCTCTTCCAAAGGCCTGTGAAACGCAGTTTCTTTGCAGGCCTGATCTGGCTGAAGTAGGACTTCTGCTCTGGGTGTGTTGCTTTGCCCTAGAGCTGAAAGGCGCAACTTGCAGGCTTCTTTCCAAAGGGCGAGTTGGGCCCCACAGCATCTTGCTTCCAGCTCTTTGGGAAGCTAAGAAACAACTCGCTCTGCACAGTGCTCTTACAGCCTACGGGGAAGATCTCTTCCAAAGGCCTGTGAAACGCAGTTTCTTTGCAGGCCTGATCTGGCTGAAGTAGGACTTCTGCTCTGGGTGTGCTACTTTGCCCTAGAGCTGAAAGGCACAACGTGCAGTCTTCTTTCCAAAGGGCGAGTTGGGCCCCACAGCATCTTGCTTCCAGCTCTTTGGGAAGCTAAGAAACAACTCGCTCTGCACAGTGCTCTTACAGCCTACGGGGAACATCTCTTCCAAAGGCCTGTGAAACGCAGTTTCTTTGCAGGCCTGATCTGGCTGAAGTAGGACTTCTGCTCTGGGTGTGCTACTTTGCCCTAGAGCTGAAAGGCACAACGTGCAGGCTTCTTTCCAAAGGGCGAGTTGGGCCCCACAGCATCTTGCTTCCAGCTCTTTGGGAAGCTAAGAAATAACTCGCTCTGCACAGTGCTCTTACAGCCTACCGGGAACATCTCTTCCAAAGGCCTGTGAAACGCAGTTTCTTTGCAGGCCCGATCTGGCTGAAGTAGGACTTCTGCTCTGGGTGTGCTACTTTGCCCTAGAGCTGAAAGGCACAACGTGCAGGCTTCTTTCCAAAGGGCGAGTTGGGCCCCACAGCATCTTGCTTCCAGCTCTTTGGGAAGCTAAGAAACAACTCGCTCTGCACAGTGCTCTTACAGCCTACGGGGAACATCTCTTCCAAAGGCCTGTGAAACGCAGTTTCTTTGCAGGCCCGATCTGGCTGAAGTAGGACTTCTGCTCTGGGTGTGCTACTTTGCCCTAGAGCTGAAAGGCACAACGTGCAGGCTTCTTTCCAAAGGGCGAGTTGGGCCCCACAGCATCTTGCTTCCAGCTCTTTGGGAAGCTAAGAAACAACTCGCTCTGCACAGTGCTCTTACAGCCTAGTGGGAACATCTCTTCCAAAGGCCTGTGAAACGCAGTTTCTTTGCAGGCCTGATCTGGCTGAAGTAGGACTTCTGCTCTGGGTGTGCTACTTTGCCCTAGAGCTGAAAGGCGCAACGTGCAGGCTTCTTTCCAAAGGGCGAGTTGGGCCCCACAGCATCTTGCTTCCAGCTCTTTGGGAAGCTAAGAAACAACTCGCTCTGCACAGTGCTCTTACAGCCTACGGGGAACATCTCTGACAAAGGCCTGTGAAACGCAGTTTCTTTGCAGGCCCGATCTGGCTGAAGTAGGACTTCTGCTCTGGGTGTGCTACTTTGCCCTAGAGCTGAAAGGCACAACGTGCAGGCTTCTTTCCAAAGGGCGAGTTGGGCCCCACAGCATCTTGCTTCCAGCTCTTTGGGAAGCTAAGAAACAACGCGCTCTGCACAGTGCTCTTACAGCCTAGTGGGAACATCTTTTCCAAAGGCCTGTGAAACGCAGTTTCTTTGCAGGCCTGATCTGGCTGAAGTAGGACTTCTGCTCTGGGTGTGCTACTTTGCCCTAGAGCTGAAAGGCACAACGTGCAGGCTTCTTTCCAAAGGGCGAGTTGGGCCCCACAGCATCTTGCTTCCAGCTCTTTGGGAAGCTAAGAAACAACTCGCTCTGCACAGTGCTCTTACAGCCTAGTGGGAACATCTCTTCCAAAGGCCTGTGAAACGCAGTTTCTTTGCAGGCCTGATCTGGCTGAAGTAGGACTTCTGCTCTGGGTGTGCTACTTTGCCCTAGAGCTGAAAGGCACAACGTGCAGGCTTCTTTCCAAAGGGCGAGTTGGGCCCCACAGCATCTTGCTTCCAGCTCTTTGGGAAGCTAAGAAACAACTCGCTCTGCACAGTGCTCTTACAGCCTTCCAGGAACATCTCTTCCAAAGGCCTGTGAAACGCAGTTTCTTTGCAGGCCTGATCTGGCTGAAGTAGGACTTCTGCTCTGGGTGTGCTACTTTGCCCTAGAGCTGAAAGGCACAACGTGCAGGCTTCTTTCCAAAGGGCGAGTTGGGCCCCACAGCATCTTGCTTCCAGCTCTTTGGGAAGCTAAGAAACAACTCGCTCTGCACAGTGCTCTTACAGCCTACCGGGAACATCTCTTCCAAAGGCCTGTGAAACGCAATTTGTTTGCAGCCTGATCTGGCTGAAGTAGGACTTCTGCTCTGGGTGTGCTACTTTGCCCTAGAGCTGAAAGGCACAACGTGCAGGCTTCTTTCCAAAGGGCGAGTTGGGCCCCACAGCATCTTGCTTCCAGCTCTTTGGGAAGCTAAGAAACAACTCGCTCTGCACAGTGCTCTTACAGCCTAGTGGGAACATCTCTTCCAAAGGCCTGTGAAACGCAGTTTCTTTGCAGGCCTGATCTGGCTGAAGTAGGACTTCTGCTCTGGGTGTGCTACTTTGCCCTAGAGCTGAAAGGCACAACGTGCAGGCTTCTTTCCAAAGGGCGAGTTGGGCCCCACAGCATCTTGCTTCCAGCTCTTTGGGAAGCTAAGAAACAACTCGCTCTGCACAGTGCTCTTACAGCCTAGTGGGAACATCTCTTCCAAAGTCCTGTGAAACGCAGTTTCTTTGCAGGCCTGATCTGGCTGAAGTAGGACTTCTGCTCTGGGTGTGCTACTTTGCCCTAGAGCTGAAAGGCACAACGTGCAGGCTTCTTTCCAAAGGGCGAGTTGGGCCCCACAGCATCTTGCTTCCAGCTCTTTGGGAAGCTAAGAAACAACTCGCTCTGCACAGTGCTCTTACAGCCTAGTGGGAACATCTCTTCCAAAGGCCTGTGAAACGCAGTTTCTTTGCAGGCCTGATCTGGCTGAAGTAGAACTTCTGCTCTGGGTGTGCTACTTTGCCCTAGAGCTGAAAGGCACAACGGGCTGGCTTCTTTCCAAAGGGCGAGTTGGGCCCCACAGCATCTTGCTTCCAGCTCTTTGGGAAGCTAAGAAACAACTCGCTCTGCACAGTGCTCTTACAGCCTACCGGGTACATCTCTTCCAAAGGCCTGTGAAACGCAGTTTCTTTGCAGGCCTGATCTGGCTGAAGTAGGACTTCTGCTCTGGGTGTGCTACTTTGCCCTAGAGCTGAAAGGCACAACGTGCAGGCTTCTTTCCAAAGGGCGAGTTGGGCCCCACAGCATCTTGCTTCCAGCTCTTTGGGAAGCTAAGAAACAACTCGCTCTGCACAGTGCTCTTACAGCCTAGTGGGAACATCTCTTCCAAAGGCCTGTGAAACGCAGTTTCTTTGCAGGCCTTATCTGGCTGAAGTAGGACTTCTGCTCTGGGTGTGCTACTTTGCCCTAGAGCTGAAAGGCACAACGTGCAGGCTTCTTTCCAAAGGGCGAGTTGGGCCCCACAGCATCTTGCTTCCAGCTCTTTGGGAAGCTAAGAAACAACTCGCTCTGCACAGTGCTCTTACAGCCTACGGCGAAGATCTCTTCCAAAGGCCTGTGAAACGCAGTTTCTTTGCAGGCCTGATCTGGCTGAAGTAGGACTTCTGCTCTGGGTGTGCTACTTTGCCCTAGAGCTGAAAGGCACAACGTGCAGGCTTCTTTCCAAAGGGCGAGTTGGGCCCCACAGCATCTTGCTTCCAGCTCTTTGGGAAGCTAAGAAACAACTCGCTCTGCACAGTGCTCTTACAGCCTACGGGGAACATCTCTTCCAAAGGCCTGTGAAACGCAGTTTCTTTGCAGGCCTGATCTGGCTGAAGTAGGACTTCTGCTCTGGGTGTGCTACTTTGCCCTAGAGCTGAAAGGCACAACGTGCAGGCTTCTTTCCAAAGGGCGAGTTGGGCCCCACAGCATCTTGCTTCCAGCTCTTTGGGAAGCTAAGAAATAACTCGCTCTGCACAGTGCTCTTACAGCCTACCGGGAACATCTCTTCCAAAGGCCTGTGAAACGCAGTTTCTTTGCAGGCCTGATCTGGCTGAAGTAGGACTTCTGCTCTGGGTGTGCTACTTTGCCCTAGAGCTGAAAGGCACAACGTGCAGGCTTCTTTCCAAAGGGCGAGTTGGGCCCCACAGCATCTTGCTTCCAGCTCTTTGGGAAGCTAAGAAACAACTCGCTCTGCACAGTGCTCTTACAGCCTACGGGGAACATCTCTTCCAAAGGCCTGTGAAACGCAGTTTCTTTGCAGGCCCGATCTGGCTGAAGTAGGACTTCTGCTCTGGGTGTGCTACTTTGCCCTAGAGCTGAAAGGCACAACGTGCAGGCTTCTTTCCAAAGGGCGAGTTGGGCCCCACAGCATCTTGCTTCCAGCTCTTTGGGAAGCTAAGAAACAACTCGCTCTGCACAGTGCTCTTACAGCCTACCGGGAACATCTCTTCAAAAGGCCTGTGAAACGCAGTTTCTTTGCAGGCCTGATCTGGCTGAAGTAGGACTTCTGCTCTGGGTGTGCTACTTTGCCCTAGAGCTGAAAGGCACAACGTGCAGGCTTCTTTCCAAAGGGCGAGTTGGGCCCCACAGCATCTTGCTTCCAGCTCTTTGGGAAGCTAAGAAACAACTCGCTCTGCACAGTGCTCTTACAGCCTACGGGGAACATCTCTGACAAAGGCCTGTGAAACGCAGTTTCTTTGCAGGCCTGATCTGGCTGAAGTAGGACTTCTGCTCTGGGTGTGCTACTTTGCCCTAGAGCTGAAAGGCACAACGTGCAGGCTTCTTTCCAAAGGGCGAGTTGGGCCCCACAGCATCTTGCTTCCAGCTCTTTGGGAAGCTAAGAAACAACTCGCTCTGCACAGTGCTCTTACAGCCTAGTGGGAACATCTCTTCCAAAGTCCTGTGAAACGCAGTTTCTTTGCAGGCCTGATCTGGCTGAAGTAGGACTTCTGCTCTGGGTGTGCTACTTTGCCCTAGAGCTGAAAGGCACAACGTGCAGGCTTCTTTCCAAAGGGCGAGTTGGGCCCCACAGCATCTTGCTTCCAGCTCTTTGGGAAGCTAAGAAACAACTCGCTCTGCACAGTGCTCTTACAGCCTAGTGGGAACATCTCTTCCAAAGGCCTGTGAAACGCAGTTTCTTTGCAGGCCTGATCTGGCTGAAGTAGAACTTCTGCTCTGGGTGTGCTACTTTGCCCTAGAGCTGAAAGGCACAACGGGCTGGCTTCTTTCCAAAGGGCGAGTTGGGCCCCACAGCATCTTGCTTCCAGCTCTTTGGGAAGCTAAGAAACAACTCGCTCTGCACAGTGCTCTTACAGCCTACCGGGTACATCTCTTCCAAAGGCCTGTGAAACGCAGTTTCTTTGCAGGCCTGATCTGGCTGAAGTAGGACTTCTGCTCTGGGTGTGCTACTTTGCCCTAGAGCTGAAAGGCACAACGTGCAGGCTTCTTTCCAAAGGGCGAGTTGGGCCCCACAGCATCTTGCTTCCAGCTCTTTGGGAAGCTAAGAAACAACTCGCTCTGCACAGTGCTCTTACAGCCTAGTGGGAACATCTCTTCCAAAGGCCTGTGAAACGCAGTTTCTTTGCAGGCCTTATCTGGCTGAAGTAGGACTTCTGCTCTGGGTGTGCTACTTTGCCCTAGAGCTGAAAGGCACAACGTGCAGGCTTCTTTCCAAAGGGCGAGTTGGGCCCCACAGCATCTTGCTTCCAGCTCTTTGGGAAGCTAAGAAACAACTCGCTCTGCACAGTGCTCTTACAGCCTAGTGGGAACATCTCTTCCAAAGGCCTGTGAAACGCAGTTTCTTTGCAGGCCCGATCTGGCTGAAGTAGGACTTCTGCTCTGGGTGTGCTACTTTGCCCTAGAGCTGAAAGGCACAACGTGCAGGCTTCTTTCCAAAGGGCGAGTTGGGCCCCACAGCATCTTGCTTCCAGCTCTTTGGGAAGCTAAGAAACAACTCGCTCTGCACAGTGCTCTTACAGCCTACGGGGAACATCTCTTCCAAAGGCCTGTGAAACGCAGTTTCTTTGCAGGCCTGATCTGGCTGAAGTAGGACTTCTGCTCTGGGTGTGCTACTTTGCCCTAGAGCTGAAAGGCACAACGTGCAGGCTTCTTTCCAAAGGGCGAGTTGGGCCCCACAGCATCTTGCTTCCAGCTCTTTGGGAAGCTAAGAAACAACTCGCTCTGCACAGTGCTCTTACAGCCTACGGGGAACATCTCTGACAAAGGCCTGTGAAACGCAGTTTCTTTGCAGGCCTGATCTGGCTGAAGTAGGACTTCTGCTCTGGGTGTGCTACTTTGCCCTAGAGCTGAAAGGCACAACGTGCAGGCTTCTTTCCAAAGGGCGAGTTGGGCCCCACAGCATCTTGCTTCCAGCTCTTTGGGAAGCTAAGAAACAACTCGCTCTGCACAGTGCTCTTACAGCCTAGTGGGAACATCTCTTCCAAAGGCCTGTGAAACGCAGTTTCTTTGCAGGCCCGATCTGGCTGAAGTAGGACTTCTGCTCTGGGTGTGCTACTTTGCCCTAGAGCTGAAAGGCACAACGTGCAGGCTTCTTTCCAAAGGGCGAGTTGGGCCCCACAGCATCTTGCTTCCAGCTCTTTGGGAAGCTAAGAAACAACTCGCTCTGCACAGTGCTCTTACAGCCTAGTGGGAACATCTCTTCCAAAGGCCTGTGAAACGCAGTTTCTTTGCAGGCCCGATCTGGCTGAAGTAGGACTTCTGCTCTGGGTGTGCTACTTTGCCCTAGAGCTGAAAGGCACAACGTGCAGGCTTCTTTCCAAAGGGCGAGTTGGGCCCCACAGCATCTTGCTTCCAGCTCTTTGGGAAGCTAAGAAACAACTCGCTCTGCACAGTGCTCTTACAGCCTACCGGGAACATCTCTTCCAAAGGCCTGTGAAACGCAGTTTCTTTGCAGGCCTGATCTGGCTGAAGTAGGACTTCTGCTCTGGGTGTGCTACTTTGCCCTAGAGCTGAAAGGCACAACGTGCAGGCTTCTTTCCAAAGGGCGAGTTGGGCCCCACAGCATCTTGCTTCCAGCTCTTTGGGAAGCTAAGAAACAACTCGCTCTGCACAGTGCTCTTACAGCCTACGGGGAACATCTCTGACAAAGGCCTGTGAAACGCAGTTTCTTTGCAGGCCTGATCTGGCTGAAGTAGGACTTCTGCTCTGGGTGTGCTACTTTGCCCTAGAGCTGAAAGGCACAACGTGCAGGCTTCTTTCCAAAGGGCGAGTTGGGCCCCACAGCATCTTGCTTCCAGCTCTTTGGGAAGCTAAGAAACAACTCGCTCTGCACAGAGCTCTTACAGCCTACCGGGAACATGTCTTCCAAAGGCCTGTGAAACGCAGTTTCTTTGCAGGCCTGATCTGGCTGAAGTAGGACTTCTGCTCTGGGTGTGCTACTTTGCCCTAGAGCTGAAAGGCACAACGTGCAGGCTTCTTTCCAAAGGGCGAGTTGGGCCCCACAGCATCTTGCTTCCAGCTCTTTGGGAAGCTAAGAAACAACTCGCTCTGCACAGTGCTCTTACAGCCTAGTGGGAACATCACTTCCAAAGGCCTGTGAAACGCAGTTTCTTTGCAGGACTGATCTGGCTGAAGTAGGACTTCTGCTCTGGGTGTGCTACTTTGCCCTAGAGCTGAAAGGCGCAACTTGCAGGCTTCTTTCCAAAGGGCGAGTTGGGCCCCACAGCATCTTGCTTCCAGCTCTTTGGGAAGCTAAGAAACAACTCGCTCTGCACAGTGCTCTTACAGCCTAGTGGGAACATCTCTTCCAAAGGCCTGTGAAACGCAGTTTCTTTGCAGGCCCGATCTGGCTGAAGTAGGACTTCTGCTCTGGGTGTGCTACTTTGCCCTAGAGCTGAAAGGCGCAACGTGCAGGCTTCTTTCCAAAGGGCGAGTTGGGCCCCACAGCATCTTGCTTCCAGCTCTTTGGGAAGCTAAGAAACAACTCGCTCTGCACAGTGCTCTTACAGCCTACGGGGAACATCTCTTCCAAAGGCCTGTGAAACGCAGTTTCTTTGCAGGCCCGATCTGGCTGAAGTAGGACTTCTGCTCTGGGTGTGCTACTTTGCCCTAGAGCTGAAAGGCACAACGTGCAGGCTTCTTTCCAAAGGGCGAGTTGGGCCCCACAGCATCTTGCTTCCAGCTCTTTGGGAAGCTAAGAAACAACTCGCTCTGCACAGTGCTCTTACAGCCTAGTGGGAACATCTCTTCCAAAGGCCTGTGAAACGCAGTTTCTTTGCAGGCCTGATGTGGCTGAAGTAGAACTTCTGCTCTGGGTGTGCTACTTTGCCCTAGAGCTGAAAGGCACAACGGGCTGGCTTCTTTCCAAAGGGCGAGTTGGGCCCCACAGCATCTTGCTTCCAGCTCTTTGGGAAGCTAAGAAACAACTCGCTCTGCACAGTGCTCTTACAGCCTACCGGGTACATCTCTTCCAAAGGCCTGTGAAACGCAGTTTCTTTGCAGGCCTGATCTGGCTGAAGTAGGACTTCTGCTCTGGGTGTGCTACTTTGCCCTAGAGCTGAAAGGCACAACGTGCAGGCTTCTTTCCAAAGGGCGAGTTGGGCCCCACAGCATCTTGCTTCCAGCTCTTTGGGAAGCTAAGAAACAACTCGCTCTGCACAGTGCTCTTACAGCCTAGTGGGAACATCTCTTCCAAAGGCCTGTGAAACGCAGTTTCTTTGCAGGCCTTATCTGGCTGAAGTAGGACTTCTGCTCTGGGTGTGCTACTTTGCCCTAGAGCTGAAAGGCACAACGTGCAGGCTTCTTTCCAAAGGGCGAGTTGGGCCCCACAGCATCTTGCTTCCAGCTCTTTGGGAAGCTAAGAAACAACTCGCTCTGCACAGTGCTCTTACAGCCTAGTGGGAACATCTCTTCCAAAGGCCTGTGAAACGCAGTTTCTTTGCAGGCCTGATCTGGCTGAAGTAGGACTTCTGCTCTGGGTGTGCTACTTTGCCCTAGAGCTGAAAGGCACAACGTGCAGGCTTCTTTCCAAAGGGCGAGTTGGGCCCCACAGCATCTTGCTTCCAGCTCTTTGGGAAGCTAAGAAACAACTCGCTCTGCACAGTGCTCTTACAGCCTAGTGGGAACATCTCTTCCAAAGGCCTGTGAAACGCAGTTTCTTTGCAGGCCCGATCTGGCTGAAGTAGGACTTCTGCTCTGGGTGTGCTACTTTGCCCTAGAGCTGAAAGGCACAACGTGCAGGCTTCTTTCCAAAGGGCGAGTTGGGCCCCACAGCATCTTGCTTCCAGCTCTTTGGGAAGCTAAGAAACAACTCGCTCTGCACAGTGCTCTTACAGCCTAGTGGGAACATCTCTTCCAAAGGCCTGTGAAACGCAGTTTCTTTGCAGGCCCGATCTGGCTGAAGTAGGACTTCTGCTCTGGGTGTGCTACTTTGCCCTAGAGCTGAAAGGCACAACGTGCAGGCTTCTTTCCAAAGGGCGAGTTGGGCCCCACAGCATCTTGCTTCCAGCTCTTTGGGAAGCTAAGAAACAACTCGCTCTGCACAGTGCTCTTACAGCCTACGGGGAACATCTCTTCCAAAGGCCTGTGAAACGCAGTTTCTTTGCAGGCCTGATCTGGCTGAAGTAGGACTTCTGCTCTGGGTGTGCTACTTTGCCCTAGAGCTGAAAGGCACAACGTGCAGGCTTCTTTCCAAAGGGCGAGTTGGGCCCCACAGCATCTTGCTTCCAGCTCTTTGGGAAGCTAAGAAACAACTCGCTCTGCACAGTGCTCTTACAGCCTAGTGGGAACATCTCTTCCAAAGGCCTGTGAAACGCAGTTTCTTTGCAGGCCTGATCTGGCTGAAGTAGGACTTCTGCTCTGGGTGTGCTACTTTGCCCTAGAGCTGAAAGGCGAAACGTGCAGGCTTCTTTCCAAAGGGCGAGTTGGGCCCCACAGCATCTTGCTTCCAGCTCTTTGGGAAGCTAAGAAACAACTCGCTCTGCACAGTGCTCTTACAGCCTACGGGGAACATCTCTGACAAAGGCCTGTGAAACGCAGTTTCTTTGCAGGCCTGATCTGGCTGAAGTAGGACTTCTGCTCTGGATGTGCTACTTTGCCCTAGAGCCTAAAGGCACAACGTGCAGGCTTCTTTCCAAAGGGCGAGTTGGGCCCCACAGCATCTTGCTTCCAGCTCTTTGGGAAGCTAAGAAACAACTCGCTCTGCACAGTGCTCTTACAGCCTAGTGGGAACATCTCTTCCAAAGGCCTGTGAAACGCAGTTTCTTTGCAGGCCCGATCTGGCTGAAGTAGGACTTCTGCTCTGGGTGTGCTACTTTGCCCTAGAGCTGAAAGGCACAACGTGCAGGCTTCTTTCCAAAGGGCGAGTTGGGCCCCACAGCATCTTGCTTCCAGCTCTTTGGGAAGCTAAGAAACAACTCGCTCTGCACAGTGCTCTTACAGCCTAGTGGGAACATCTCTTCCAAAGGCCTGTGAAACGCAGTTTCTTTGCAGGCCCGATCTGGCTGAAGTAGGACTTCTGCTCTGGGTGTGCTACTTTGCCCTAGAGCTGAAAGGCACAACGTGCAGGCTTCTTTCCAAAGGGCGAGTTGGGCCCCACAGCATCTTGCTTCCAGCTCTTTGGGAAGCTAAGAAACAACTCGCTCTGCACAGTGCTCTTACAGCCTACCGGGAACATCTCTTCCAAAGGCCTGTGAAACGCAGTTTCTTTGCAGGCCTGATCTGGCTGAAGTAGGACTTCTGCTCTGGGTGTGCTACTTTGCCCTAGAGCTGAAAGGCACAACGTGCAGGCTTCTTTCCAAAGGGCGAGTTGGGCCCCACAGCATCTTGCTTCCAGCTCTTTGGGAAGCTAAGAAACAACTCGCTCTGCACAGTGCTCTTACAGCCTACGGGGAACATCTCTGACAAAGGCCTGTGAAACGCAGTTTCTTTGCAGGCCTGATCTGGCTGAAGTAGGACTTCTGCTCTGGGTGTGCTACTTTGCCCTAGAGCTGAAAGGCACAACGTGCAGGCTTCTTTCCAAAGGGCGAGTTGGGCCCCACAGCATCTTGCTTCCAGCTCTTTGGGAAGCTAAGAAACAACTCGCTCTGCACAGTGCTCTTACAGCCTAGTGGGAACATCTCTTCCAAAGGCCTGTGAAACGCAGTTTCTTTGCAGGCCTGATCTGGCTGAAGTAGGACTTCTGCTCTGGGTGTGCTACTTTGCCCTAGAGCTGAAAGGCGCAACTTGCAGGCTTCTTTCCAAAGGGCGAGTTGGGCCCCACAGCATCTTGCTTCCAGCTCTTTGGGAAGCTAAGAAACAACTCGCTCTGCACAGTGCTCTTACAGCCTAGTGGGAACATCTCTTCCAAAGGCCTGTGAAACACAGTTTCTTTGCAGGCCCGATCTGGCTGAAGTAGGACTTCTGCTCTGGGTGTGCTACTTTGCCCTAGAGCTGAAAGGCACAACGTGCAGGCTTCTTTCCAAAGGGCGAGTTGGGCCCCACAGCATCTTGCTTCCAGCTCTTTGGGAAGCTAAGAAACAACTCGCTCTGCACAGTGCTCTTACAGCCTAGTGGGAACATCTCTTCCAAAGGCCTGTGAAACGCAGTTTCTTTGCAGGCCCGATCTGGCTGAAGTAGGACTTCTGCTCTGGGTGTGCTACTTTGCCCTAGAGCTGAAAGGCACAACGTGCAGGCTTCTTTCCAAAGGGCGAGTTGGGCCCCACAGCATCTTGCTTCCAGCTCTTTGGGAAGCTAAGAAACAACTCGCTCTGCACAGTGCTCTTACAGCCTAGTGGGAACATCTCTTCCAAAGGCCTGTGAAACGCAGTTTCTTTGCAGGCCTGATCTGGCTGAAGTAGGACTTCTGCTCTGGGTGTGCTACTTTGCCCTAGAGCTGAAAGGCACAACGTGCAGGCTTCTTTCCAAAGGGCGAGTTGGGCCCCACAGCATCTTGCTTCCAGCTCTTTGGGAAGCTAAGAAACAACTCGCTCTGCACAGTGCTCTTACAGCCTACCGGGAACATCTCTTCCAAAGGCCTGTGAAACGCAGTTTCTTTGCAGGCCTGATCTGGCTGAAGTAGGACTTCTGCTCTGGGTGTGCTACTTTGCCCTAGAGCTGAAAGGCACAACGTGCAGGCTTCTTTCCAAAGGGCGAGTTGGGCCCCACAGCATCTTGCTTCCAGCTCTTTGGGAAGCTAAGAAACAACTCGCTCTGCACAGTGCTCTTACAGCCTAGTGGGAACATCTCTTCCAAAGGCCTGTGAAACGCAGTTTCTTTGCAGGACTGATCTGGCTGAAGTAGGACTTCTGCTCTGGGTGTGCTACTTTGCCCTAGAGCTGAAAGGCGCAACTTGCAGGCTTCTTTCCAAAGGGCGAGTTGGGCCCCACAGCATCTTGCTTCCAGCTCTTTGGGAAGCTAAGAAACAACTCGCTCTGCACAGTGCTCTTACAGCCTACGGGGAACATCTCTTCCAAAGGCCTGTGAAACGCAGTTTCTTTGCAGGCCCGATCTGGCTGAAGTAGGACTTCTGCTCTGGGTGTGCTACTTTGCCCTAGAGCTGAAAGGCACAACGTGCAGGCTTCTTTCCAAAGGGCGAGTTGGCCCCACAGCATCTTGCTTCCAGCTCTTTGGGAAGCTAAGAAACAACTCGCTCTGCACAGTGCTCTTACAGCCTACGGGGAACATCTCTGACAAAGGCCTGTGAAACGCAGTTTCTTTGCAGGCCTGATCTGGCTGAAGTAGGACTTCTGCTCTGGGTGTGCTACTTTGCCCTAGAGCTGAAAGGCACAACGTGCAGGCTTCTTTCCAAAGGGCGAGTTGGGCCCCACAGCATCTTGCTTCCAGCTCTTTGGGAAGCTAAGAAACAACTCGCTCTGCACAGTGCTCTTACAGCCTAGTGGGAACATCTCTTCCAAAGGCCTGTGAAACGCAGTTTCTTTGCAGGCCTGATCTGGCTGAAGTAGGACTTCTGCTCTGGGTGTGCTACTTTGCCCTAGAGCTGAAAGGCGCAACTTGCAGGCTTCTTTCCAAAGGGCGAGTTGGGCCCCACAGCATCTTGCTTCCAGCTCTTTGGGAAGCTAAGAAACAACTCGCTCTGCACAGTGCTCTTACAGCCTAGTGGGAACATCTCTTCCAAAGGCCTGTGAAACGCAGTTTCTTTGCAGGCCCGATCTGGCTGAAGTAGGACTTCTGCTCTGGGTGTGCTACTTTGCCCTAGAGCTGAAAGGCACAACGTGCAGGCTTCTTTCCAAAGGGCGAGTTGGGCCCCACAGCATCTTGCTTCCAGCTCTTTGGGAAGCTAAGAAACAACTCGCTCTGCACAGTGCTCTTACAGCCTAGTGGGAACATCTCTTCCAAAGGCCTGTGAAACGCAGTTTCTTTGCAGGCCCGATCTGGCTGAAGTAGGACTTCTGCTCTGGGTGTGCTACTTTGCCCTAGAGCTGAAAGGCACAACGTGCAGGCTTCTTTCCAAAGGGCGAGTTGGGCCCCACAGCATCTTGCTTCCAGCTCTTTGGGAAGCTAAGAAACAACTCGCTCTGCACAGTGCTCTTACAGCCTACCGGGAACATCTCTTCCAAAGGCCTGTGAAACGCAGTTTCTTTGCAGGCCTGATCTGGCTGAAGTAGGACTTCTGCTCTGGGTGTGCTACTTTGCCCTAGAGCTGAAAGGCACAACGTGCAGGCTTCTTTCCAAAGGGCGAGTTGGGCCCCACAGCATCTTGCTTCCAGCTCTTTGGGAAGCTAAGAAACAACTCGCTCTGCACAGTGCTCTTACAGCCTAGTGGGAACATCTCTTCCAAAGGCCTGTGAAACGCAGTTTCTTTGCAGGCCTGATCTGGCTGAAGTAGGACTTCTGCTCTGGGTGTGCTACTTTGCCCTAGAGCTGAAAGGCGCAACTTGCAGGCTTCTTTCCAAAGGGCGAGTTGGGCCCCACAGCATCTTGCTTCCAGCTCTTTGGGAAGCTAAGAAACAACTCGCTCTGCACAGTGCTCTTACAGCCTAGTGGGAACATCTCTTCCAAAGGCCTGTGAAACGCAGTTTCTTTGCAGGCCCGATCTGGCTGAAGTAGGACTTCTGCTCTGGGTGTGCTACTTTGCCCTAGAGCTGAAAGGCACAACGTGCAGGCTTCTTTCCAAAGGGCGAGTTGGGCCCCACAGCATCTTGCTTCCAGCTCTTTGGGAAGCTAAGAAACAACTCGCTCTGCACAGTGCTCTTACAGCCTAGTGGGAACATCTCTTCCAAAGGCCTGTGAAACGCAGTTTCTTTGCAGGCCCGATCTGGCTGAAGTAGGACTTCTGCTCTGGGTGTGCTACTTTGCCCTAGAGCTGAAAGGCACAACGTGCAGGCTTCTTTCCAAAGGGCGAGTTGGGCCCCACAGCAACTTGCTTCCAGCTCTTTGGGAAGCTAAGAAACAACTCGCTCTGCACAGTGCTCTTACAGCCTAGTGGGAACATCTCTTCCAAAGGCCTGTGAAACGCAGTTTCTTTGCAGGCCTGATCTGGCTGAAGTAGGACTTCTGCTCTGGGTGTGCTACTTTGCCCTAGAGCTGAAAGGCACAACGTGCAGGCTTCTTTCCAAAGGGCGAGTTGGGCCCCACAGCATCTTGCTTCCAGCTCTTTGGGAAGCTAAGAAACAACTCGCTCTGCACAGTGCTCTTACAGCCTACGGGGAACATCTCTGACAAAGGCCTGTGAAACGCAGTTTCTTTGCAGGCCTTATCTGGCTGAAGTAGGACTTCTGCTCTGGGTGTGCTACTTTGCCCTAGAGCTGAAAGGCACAACGTGCAGGCTTCTTTCCAAAGGGCGAGTTGGGCCCCACAGCATCTTGCTTCCAGCTCTTTGGGAAGCTAAGAAACAACTCGCTCTGCACAGTGCTCTTACAGCCTAGTGGGAACATCTCTTCCAAAGGCCTGTGAAACGCAGTTTCTTTGCAGGCCTGATCTGGCTGAAGTAGGACTTCTGCTCTGGGTGTGCTACTTTGCCCTAGAGCTGAAAGGCACAACGTGCAGGCTTCTTTCCAAAGGGCGAGTTGGGCCCCACAGCATCTTGCTTCCAGCTCTTTCGGAAGCTAAGAAACAACTCGCTCTGCACAGTGCTCTTACAGCCTAGTGGGAACATCTCTTCCAAAGGCCTGTGAAACGCAGTTTCTTTGCAGGCCCGATCTGGCTGAAGTAGGACTTCTGCTCTGGGTGTGCTACTTTGCCCTAGAGCTGAAAGGCACAACGTGCAGGCTTCTTTCCAAAGGGCGAGTTGGGCCCCACAGCATCTTGCTTCCAGCTCTTTGGGAAGCTAAGAAACAACTCGCTCTGCACAGTGCTCTTACAGCCTAGTGGGAACATCTCTTCCAAAGGCCTGTGAAACGCAGTTTCTTTGCAGGCCTGATCTGGCTGAAGTAGGACTTCTGCTCTGGGTGTGCTACTTTGCCCTAGAGCTGAAAGGCGCAACTTGCAGGCTTCTTTCCAAAGGGCGAGTTGGGCCCCACAGCATCTTGCTTCCAGCTCTTTGGGAAGCTAAGAAACAACTCGCTCTGCACAGTGCTCTTACAGCCTAGTGGGAACATCTCTTCCAAAGGCCTGTGAAACGCAGTTTCTTTGCAGGCCCGATCTGGCTGAAGTAGGACTTCTGCTCTGGGTGTGCTACTTTGCCCTAGAGCTGAAAGGCACAACGTGCAGGCTTCTTTCCAAAGGGCGAGTTGGGCCCCACAGCATCTTGCTTCCAGCTCTTTGGGAAGCTAAGAAACAACTCGCTCTGCACAGTGCTCTTACAGCCTAGTGGGAACATCTCTTCCAAAGGCCTGTGAAACGCAGTTTCTTTGCAGGCCTGATCTGGCTGAAGTAGGACTTCTGCTCTGGGTGTGCTACTTTGCCCTAGAGCTGAAAGGCGCAACTTGCAGGCTTCTTTCCAAAGGGCGAGTTGGGCCCCACAGCATCTTGCTTCCAGCTCTTTGGGAAGCTAAGAAACAACTCGCTCTGCACAGTGCTCTTACAGCCTAGTGGGAACATCTCTTCCAAAGGCCTGTGAAACGCAGTTTCTTTGCAGGCCCGATCTGGCTGAAGTAGGACTTCTGCTCTGGGTGTGCTACTTTGCCCTAGAGCTGAAAGGCACAACGTGCAGGCTTCTTTCCAAAGGGCGAGTTGGGCCCCACAGCATCTTGCTTCCAGCTCTTTGGGAAGCTAAGAAACAACTCGCTCTGCACAGTGCTCTTACAGCCTAGTGGGAACATCTCTTCCAAAGGCCTGTGAAACGCAGTTTCTTTGCAGGCCCGATCTGGCTGAAGTAGGACTTCTGCTCTGGGTGTGCTACTTTGCCCTAGAGCTGAAAGGCACAACGTGCAGGCTTCTTTCCAAAGGGCGAGTTGGGCCCCACAGCATCTTGCTTCCAGCTCTTTGGGAAGCTAAGAAACAACTCGCTCTGCACAGTGCTCTTACAGCCTAGTGGGAACATCTCTTCCAAAGGCCTGTGAAACGCAGTTTCTTTGCAGGCCTGATCTGGCTGAAGTAGGACTTCTGCTCTGGGTGTGCTACTTTGCCCTAGAGCTGAAAGGCACAACGTGCAGGCTTCTTTCCAAAGGGCGAGTTGGGCCCCACAGCATCTTGCTTCCAGCTCTTTGGGAAGCTAAGAAACAACTCGCTCTGCACAGTGCTCTTACAGCCTAGTGGGAACATCTCTTCCAAAGGCCTGTGAAACGCAGTTTCTTTGCAGGCCTTATCTGGCTGAAGTAGGACTTCTGCTCTGGGTGTGCTACTTTGCCCTAGAGCTGAAAGGCACAACGTGCAGGCTTCTTTCCAAAGGGCGAGTTGGGCCCCACAGCATCTTGCTTCCAGCTCTTTGGGAAGCTAAGAAACAACTCGCTCTGCACAGTGCTCTTACAGCCTAGTGGGAACATCTCTTCCAAAGGCCTGTGAAACGCAGTTTCTTTGCAGGCCTGATCTGGCTGAAGTAGGACTTCTGCTCTGGGTGTGCTACTTTGCCCTAGAGCTGAAAGGCACAACGTGCAGGCTTCTTTCCAAAGGGCGAGTTGGGCCCCACAGCATCTTGCTTCCAGCTCTTTCGGAAGCTAAGAAACAACTCGCTCTGCACAGTGCTCTTACAGCCTAGTGGGAACATCTCTTCCAAAGGCCTGTGAAACGCAGTTTCTTTGCAGGCCCGATCTGGCTGAAGTAGGACTTCTGCTCTGGGTGTGCTACTTTGCCCTAGAGCTGAAAGGCACAACGTGCAGGCTTCTTTCCAAAGGGCGAGTTGGGCCCCACAGCATCTTGCTTCCAGCTCTTTGCGAAGCTAAGAAACAACTCGCTCTGCACAGTGCTCTTACAGCCTACGGGGAACATCTCTTCCAAAGGCCTGTGAAACGCAGTTTCTTTGCAGGCCTGATCTGGCTGAAGTAGGACTTCTGCTCTGGGTGTGCTACTTTGCCCTAGAGCTGAAAGGCGCAACGTGCAGGCTTCTTTCCAAAGGGCGAGTTGGGCCCCACAGCATCTTGCTTCCAGCTCTTTGGGAAGCTAAGAAACAACTCGCTCTGCACAGTGCTCCTACAGCCTAGTGGGAACATCTCTTCCAAAGGCCTGTGAAACGCAGTTTCTTTGCAGGCCTGATCTGGCTGAAGTAGGACTTCTGCTCTGGGTGTGCTACTTTGCCCTAGAGCTGAAAGGCGCAACTTGCAGGCTTCTTTCCAAAGGGCGAGTTGGGCCCCACAGCATCTTGCTTCCAGCTCTTTGGGAAGCTAAGAAACAACTCGCTCTGCACAGTGCTCTTACAGAGTAGTGGGAACATCTCTTCCAAAGGCCTGTGAAACGCAGTTACTTTGCAGGCCCGATCTGGCTGAAGTAGGACTTCTGCTCTGGGTGTGCTACTTTGCCCTAGAGCTGAAAGGCACAACGTGCAGGCTTCTTTCCAAAGGGCGAGTTGGGCCCCACAGCATCTTGCTTCCAGCTCTTTGGGAAGCTAAGAAACAACTCGCTCTGCACAGTGCTCTTACAGCCTAGTGGGAACATCTCTTCCAAAGGCCTGTGAAACGCAGTTTCTTTGCAGGCCCGATCTGGCTGAAGTAGGACTTCTGCTCTGGGTGTGCTACTTTGCCCTAGAGCTGAAAGGCACAACGTGCAGGCTTCTTTCCAAAGGGCGAGTTGGGCCCCACAGCATCTTGCTTCCAGCTCTTTGGGAAGCTAAGAAACAACTCGCTCTGCACAGTGCTCTTACAGCCTACCGGGAACATCTCTTCCAAAGACCTGTGAAACGCAGTTTCTTTGCAGGCCTGATCTGGCTGAAGTAGGACTTCTGCTCTGGGTGTGCTACTTTGCCCTAGAGCTGAAAGGCACAACGTGCAGGCTTCTTTCCAAAGGGCGAGTTGGGCCCCACAGCATCTTGCTTCCAGCTCTTTGGGAAGCTAAGAAACAACTCGCTCTGCACAGTGCTCTTACAGCCTACGGGGAACATCTCTGACAAAGGCCTGTGAAACGCAGTTTCTTTGCAGGCCTGATCTGGCTGAAGTAGGACTTCTGCTCTGGGTGTGCTACTTTGCCCTAGAGCTGAAAGGCACAACGTGCAGGCTTCTTTCCAAAGGGCGAGTTGGGCCCCACAGCATCTTGCTTCCAGCTCTTTGGGAAGCTAAGAAACAACTCGCTCTGCACAGTGCTCTTACAGCCTAGTGGGAACATCTCTTCCAAAGGCCTGTGAAACGCAGTTTCTTTGCAGGCCTGATCTGGCTGAAGTAGGACTTCTGCTCTGGGTGTGCTACTTTGCCCTAGAGCTGAAAGGCACAACGTGCAGGCTTCTTTCCAAAGGGCGAGTTGGGCCCCACAGCATCTTGCTTCCAGCTCTTTGGGAAGCTAAGAAACAACTCGCTCTGCACAGTGCTCTTACAGCCTAGTGGGAACATCTCTTCCAAAGGCCTGTGAAACGCAGTTTCTTTGCAGGACTGATCTGGCTGAAGTAGGACTTCTGCTCTGGGTGTGCTACTTTGCCCTAGAGCTGAAAGGCGCAACTTGCAGGCTTCTTTCCAAAGGGCGAGTTGGGCCCCACAGCATCTTGCTTCCAGCTCTTTGGGAAGCTAAGAAACAACTCGCTCTGCACAGTGCTCTTACAGCCTACGGGGAACATCTCTTCCAAAGGCCTGTGAAACGCAGTTTCTTTGCAGGCCCGATCTGGCTGAAGTAGGACTTCTGCTCTGGGTGTGCTACTTTGCCCTAGAGCTGAAAGGCACAACGTGCAGGCTTCTTTCCAAAGGGCGAGTTGGGCCCCACAGCATCTTGCTTCCAGCTCTTTGGGAAGCTAAGAAACAACTCGCTCTGCACAGTGCTCTTACAGCCTACGGGGAACATCTCTGACAAAGGCCTGTGAAACGCAGTTTCTTTGCAGGCCTGATCTGGCTGAAGTAGGACTTCTGCTCTGGGTGTGCTACTTTGCCCTAGAGCTGAAAGGCACAACGTGCAGGCTTCTTTCCAAAGGGCGAGTTGGGCCCCACAGCATCTTGCTTCCAGCTCTTTGGGAAGCTAAGAAACAACTCGCTCTGCACAGTGCTCTTACAGCCTAGTGGGAACATCTCTTCCAAAGGCCTGTGAAACGCAGTTTCTTTGCAGGCCTGATCTGGCTGAAGTAGGACTTCTGCTCTGGGTGTGCTACTTTGCCCTAGAGCTGAAAGGCGCAACTTGCAGGCTTCTTTCCAAAGGGCGAGTTGGGCCCCACAGCATCTTGCTTCCAGCTCTTTGGGAAGCTAAGAAACAACTCGCTCTGCACAGTGCTCTTACAGCCTAGTGGGAACATCTCTTCCAAAGGCCTGTGAAACGCAGTTTCTTTGCAGGCCCGATCTGGCTGAAGTAGGACTTCTGCTCTGGGTGTGCTACTTTGCCCTAGAGCTGAAAGGCACAACGTGCAGGCTTCTTTCCAAAGGGCGAGTTGGGCCCCACAGCATCTTGCTTCCAGCTCTTTGGGAAGCTAAGAAACAACTCGCTCTGCACAGTGCTCTTACAGCCTAGTGGGAACATCTCTTCCAAAGGCCTGTGAAACGCAGTTTCTTTGCAGGCCCGATCTGGCTGAAGTAGGACTTCTGCTCTGGGTGTGCTACTTTGCCCTAGAGCTGAAAGGCACAACGTGCAGGCTTCTTTCCAAAGGGCGAGTTGGGCCCCACAGCATCTTGCTTCCAGCTCTTTGGGAAGCTAAGAAACAACTCGCTCTGCACAGTGCTCTTACAGCCTACCGGGAACATCTCTTCCAAAGGCCTGTGAAACGCAGTTTCTTTGCAGGCCTGATCTGGCTGAAGTAGGACTTCTGCTCTGGGTGTGCTACTTTGCCCTAGAGCTGAAAGGCACAACGTGCAGGCTTCTTTCCAAAGGGCGAGTTGGGCCCCACAGCATCTTGCTTCCAGCTCTTTGGGAAGCTAAGAAACAACTCGCTCTGCACAGTGCTCTTACAGCCTAGTGGGAACATCTCTTCCAAAGGCCTGTGAAACGCAGTTTCTTTGCAGGCCTGATCTGGCTGAAGTAGGACTTCTGCTCTGGGTGTGCTACTTTGCCCTAGAGCTGAAAGGCGCAACTTGCAGGCTTCTTTCCAAAGGGCGAGTTGGGCCCCACAGCATCTTGCTTCCAGCTCTTTGGGAAGCTAAGAAACAACTCGCTCTGCACAGTGCTCTTACAGCCTAGTGGGAACATCTCTTCCAAAGGCCTGTGAAACGCAGTTTCTTTGCAGGCCCGATCTGGCTGAAGTAGGACTTCTGCTCTGGGTGTGCTACTTTGCCCTAGAGCTGAAAGGCACAACGTGCAGGCTTCTTTCCAAAGGGCGAGTTGGGCCCCACAGCATCTTGCTTCCAGCTCTTTGGGAAGCTAAGAAACAACTCGCTCTGCACAGTGCTCTTACAGCCTAGTGGGAACATCTCTTCCAAAGGCCTGTGAAACGCAGTTTCTTTGCAGGCCCGATCTGGCTGAAGTAGGACTTCTGCTCTGGGTGTGCTACTTTGCCCTAGAGCTGAAAGGCACAACGTGCAGGCTTCTTTCCAAAGGGCGAGTTGGGCCCCACAGCAACTTGCTTCCAGCTCTTTGGGAAGCTAAGAAACAACTCGCTCTGCACAGTGCTCTTACAGCCTAGTGGGAACATCTCTTCCAAAGGCCTGTGAAACGCAGTTTCTTTGCAGGCCTGATCTGGCTGAAGTAGGACTTCTGCTCTGGGTGTGCTACTTTGCCCTAGAGCTGAAAGGCACAACGTGCAGGCTTCTTTCCAAAGGGCGAGTTGGGCCCCACAGCATCTTGCTTCCAGCTCTTTGGGAAGCTAAGAAACAACTCGCTCTGCACAGTGCTCTTACAGCCTACGGGGAACATCTCTTCCAAAGGCCTGTGAAACGCAGTTTCTTTGCAGGCCTGATCTGGCTGAAGTAGGACTTCTGCTCTGGGTGTGCTACTTTGCCCTAGAGCTGAAAGGCACAACGTGCAGGCTTCTTTCCAAAGGGCGAGTTGGGCCCCACAGCATCTTGCTTCCAGCTCTTTGGGAAGCTAAGAAACAACTCGCTCTGCACAGTGCTCTTACAGCCTAGTGGGAACATCTCTTCCAAAGGCCTGTGAAACGCAGTTTCTTTGCAGGCCTGATCTGGCTGAAGTAGGACTTCTGCTCTGGGTGTGCTACTTTGCCCTAGAGCTGAAAGGCACAACGTGCAGGCTTCTTTCCAAAGGGCGAGTTGGGCCCCACAGCATCTTGCTTCCAGCTCTTTCGGAAGCTAAGAAACAACTCGCTCTGCACAGTGCTCTTACAGCCTAGTGGGAACATCTCTTCCAAAGGCCTGTGAAACGCAGTTTCTTTGCAGGCCCGATCTGGCTGAAGTAGGACTTCTGCTCTGGGTGTGCTACTTTGCCCTAGAGCTGAAAGGCACAACGTGCAGGCTTCTTTCCAAAGGGCGAGTTGGGCCCCACAGCATCTTGCTTCCAGCTCTTTGGGAAGCTAAGAAACAACTCGCTCTGCACAGTGCTCTTACAGCCTACGGGGAACATCTCTTCCAAAGGCCTGTGAAACGCAGTTTCTTTGCAGGCCTGATCTGGCTGAAGTAGGACTTCTGCTCTGGGTGTGCTACTTTGCCCTAGAGCTGAAAGGCGCAACGTGCAGGCTTCTTTCCAAAGGGCGAGTTGGGCCCCACAGCATCTTGCTTCCAGCTCTTTGGGAAGCTAAGAAACAACTCGCTCTGCACAGTGCTCTTACAGCCTACGGGGAACATCTCTTCCAAAGGCCTGTGAAACGCAGTTTCTTTGCAGGCCTGATCTGGCTGAAGTAGGACTTCTGCTCTGGGTGTGCTACTTTGCCCTAGAGCTGAAAGGCACAACGTGCAGGCTTCTTTCCAAAGGGCGAGTTGGGCCCCACAGCATCTTGCTTCCAGCTCTTTGGGAAGCTAAGAAACAACTCGCTCTGCACAGTGCTCTTACAGCCTACGGGGAACATCTCTGACAAAGGCCTGTGAAACGCAGTTTCTTTGCAGGCCTGATCTGGCTGAAGTAGGACTTCTGCTCTGGGTGTGCTACTTTGCCCTAGAGCTGAAAGGCACAACGTGCAGGCTTCTTTCCAAAGGGCGAGTTGGGCCCCACAGCATCTTGCTTCCAGCTCTTTGGGAAGCTAAGAAACAACTCGCTCTGCACAGTGCTCTTACAGCCTAGTGGGAACATCTCTTCCAAAGGCCTGTGAAACGCAGTTTCTTTGCAGGCCTGATCTGGCTGAAGTAGGACTTCTGCTCTGGGTGTGCTACTTTGCCCTAGAGCTGAAAGGCGCAACTTGCAGGCTTCTTTCCAAAGGGCGAGTTGGGCCCCACAGCATCTTGCTTCCAACTCTTTGGGAAGCTAAGAAACAACTCGCTCTGCACAGTGCTCTTACAGCCTAGTGGGAACATCTCTTCCAATGGCCTGTGAAACGCAGTTTCTTTGCAGGCCCGATCTGGCTGAAGTAGGACTTCTGCTCTGGGTGTGCTACTTTGCCCTAGAGCTGAAAGGCACAACGTGCAGGCTTCTTTCCAAAGGGCGAGTTGGGCCCCACAGCATCTTGCTTCCAGCTCTTTGGGAAGCTAAGAAACAACTCGCTCTGCACAGTGCTCTTACAGCCTAGTGGGAACATCTCTTCCAAAGGCCTGTGAAACGCAGTTTCTTTGCAGGCCTGATCTGGCTGAAGTAGGACTTCTGCTCTGGGTGTGCTACTTTGCCCTAGAGCTGAAAGGCGCAACTTGCAGGCTTCTTTCCAAAGGGCGAGTTGGGCCCCACAGCATCTTGCTTCCAGCTCTTTGGGAAGCTAAGAAACAACTCGCTCTGCACAGTGCTCTTACAGCCTAGTGGGAACATCTCTTCCAAAGGCCTGTGAAACGCAGTTTCTTTGCAGGCCCGATCTGGCTGAAGTAGGACTTCTGCTCTGGGTGTGCTACTTTGCCCTAGAGCTGAAAGGCACAACGTGCAGGCTTCTTTCCAAAGGGCGAGTTGGGCCCCACAGCATCTTGCTTCCAGCTCTTTGGGAAGCTAAGAAACAACTCGCTCTGCACAGTGCTCTTACAGCCTAGTGGGAACATCTCTTCCAAAGGCCTGTGAAACGCAGTTTCTTTGCAGGCCCGATCTGGCTGAAGTAGGACTTCTGCTCTGGGTGTGCTACTTTGCCCTAGAGCTGAAAGGCACAACGTGCAGGCTTCTTTCCAAAGGGCGAGTTGGGCCCCACAGCATCTTGCTTCCAGCTCTTTGGGAAGCTAAGAAACAACTCGCTCTGCACAGTGCTCTTACAGCCTAGTGGGAACATCTCTTCCAAAGGCCTGTGAAACGCAGTTTCTTTGCAGGCCTGATCTGGCTGAAGTAGGACTTCTGCTCTGGGTGTGCTACTTTGCCCTAGAGCTGAAAGGCACAACGTGCAGGCTTCTTTCCAAAGGGCGAGTTGGGCCCCACAGCATCTTGCTTCCAGCTCTTTGGGAAGCTAAGAAACAACTCGCTCTGCACAGTGCTCTTACAGCCTAGTGGGAACATCTCTTCCAAAGGCCTGTGAAACGCAGTTTCTTTGCAGGCCTTATCTGGCTGAAGTAGGACTTCTGCTCTGGGTGTGCTACTTTGCCCTAGAGCTGAAAGGCACAACGTGCAGGCTTCTTTCCAAAGGGCGAGTTGGGCCCCACAGCATCTTGCTTCCAGCTCTTTGGGAAGCTAAGAAACAACTCGCTCTGCACAGTGCTCTTACAGCCTAGTGGGAACATCTCTTCCAAAGGCCTGTGAAACGCAGTTTCTTTGCAGGCCTGATCTGGCTGAAGTAGGACTTCTGCTCTGGGTGTGCTACTTTGCCCTAGAGCTGAAAGGCACAACGTGCAGGCTTCTTTCCAAAGGGCGAGTTGGGCCCCACAGCATCTTGCTTCCAGCTCTTTCGGAAGCTAAGAAACAACTCGCTCTGCACAGTGCTCTTACAGCCTAGTGGGAACATCTCTTCCAAAGGCCTGTGAAACGCAGTTTCTTTGCAGGCCCGATCTGGCTGAAGTAGGACTTCTGCTCTGGGTGTGCTACTTTGCCCTAGAGCTGAAAGGCACAACGTGCAGGCTTCTTTCCAAAGGGCGAGTTGGGCCCCACAGCATCTTGCTTCCAGCTCTTTGCGAAGCTAAGAAACAACTCGCTCTGCACAGTGCTCCTACAGCCTAGTGGGAACATCTCTTCCAAAGGCCTGTGAAACGCAGTTTCTTTGCAGGCCTGATCTGGCTGAAGTAGGACTTCTGCTCTGGGTGTGCTACTTTGCCCTAGAGCTGAAAGGCGCAACTTGCAGGCTTCTTTCCAAAGGGCGAGTTGGGCCCCACAGCATCTTGCTTCCAGCTCTTTGGGAAGCTAAGAAACAACTCGCTCTGCACAGTGCTCTTACAGAGTAGTGGGAACATCTCTTCCAAAGGCCTGTGAAACGCAGTTTCTTTGCAGGCCCGATCTGGCTGAAGTAGGACTTCTGCTCTGGGTGTGCTACTTTGCCCTAGAGCTGAAAGGCACAACGTGCAGGCTTCTTTCCAAAGGGCGAGTTGGGCCCCACAGCATCTTGCTTCCAGCTCTTTGGGAAGCTAAGAAACAACTCGCTCTGCACAGTGCTCTTACAGCCTAGTGGGAACATCTCTTCCAAAGGCCTGTGAAACGCAGTTTCTTTGCAGGCCCGATCTGGCTGAAGTAGGACTTCTGCTCTGGGTGTGCTACTTTGCCCTAGAGCTGAAAGGCACAACGTGCAGGCTTCTTTCCAAAGGGCGAGTTGGGCCCCACAGCATCTTGCTTCCAGCTCTTTGGGAAGCTAAGAAACAACTCGCTCTGCACAGTGCTCTTACAGCCTACCGGGAACATCTCTTCCAAAGACCTCTGAAACGCAGTTTCTTTGCAGGCCTGATCTGGCTGAAGTAGGACTTCTGCTCTGGGTGTGCTACTTTGCCCTAGAGCTGAAAGGCACAACGTGCAGGCTTCTTTCCAAAGGGCGAGTTGGGCCCCACAGCATCTTGCTTCCAGCTCTTTGGGAAGCTAAGAAACAACTCGCTCTGCACAGTGCTCTTACAGCCTACGGGGAACATCTCTGACAAAGGCCTGTGAAACGCAGTTTCTTTGCAGGCCTGATCTGGCTGAAGTAGGACTTCTGCTCTGGGTGTGCTACTTTGCCCTAGAGCTGAAAGGCACAACGTGCAGGCTTCTTTCCAAAGGGCGTGTTGGGCCCCACAGCATCTTGCTTCCAGCTCTTTGGGAAGCTAAGAAACAACTCGCTCTGCACAGTGCTCTTACAGCCTAGTGGGAACATCTCTTCCAAAGGCCTGTGAAACGCAGTTTCTTTGCAGGCCTGATCTGGCTGAAGTAGGACTTCTGCTCTGGGTGTGCTACTTTGCCCTAGAGCTGAAAGGCGCAACTTGCAGGCTTCTTTCCAAAGGGCGAGTTGGGCCCCACAGCATCTTGCTTCCAGCTCTTTGGCAAGCTAAGAAACAACTCGCTCTGCACAGTGCTCTTACAGCCTAGTGGGAACATCTCTTCCAAAGGCCTGTGAAACGCAGTTTCTTTGCAGGACTGATCTGGCTGAAGTAGGACTTCTGCTCTGGGTGTGCTACTTTGCCCTAGAGCTGAAAGGCGCAACTTGCAGGCTTCTTTCCAAAGGGCGAGTTGGGCCCCACAGCATCTTGCTTCCAGCTCTTTGGGAAGCTAAGAAACAACTCGCTCTGCACAGTGCTCTTACAGCCTAGTGGGAACATCTCTTCCAAAGGCCTGTGAAACGCAGTTTCTTTGCTGGCCCGATCTGGCTGAAGTAGGACTTCTGCTCTGGGTGTGCTACTTTGCCCTAGAGCTGAAAGGCACAACGTGCAGGCTTCTTTCCAAAGGGCGAGTTGGGCCCCACAGCATCTTGCTTCCAGCTCTTTGGGAAGCTAAGCAACAACTCGCTCTGCACAGTGCTCTTACAGCCTACGGGGAACATCTCTGACAAAGGCCTGTGAAACGCAGTTTCTTTGCAGGCCTGATCTGGCTGAAGTAGGACTTCTGCTCTGGGTGTGCTACTTTGCCCTAGAGCTGAAAGGCACAACGTGCAGGCTTCTTTCCAAAGGGCGAGTTGGGCCCCACAGCATCTTGCTTCCAGCTCTTTGGGAAGCTAAGAAACAACTCGCTCTGCACAGTGCTCTTACAGCCTAGTGGGAACATCTCTTCCAAAGGCCTGTGAAACGCAGTTTCTTTGCAGGCCTGATCTGGCTGAAGTAGGACTTCTGCTCTGGGTGTGCTACTTTGCCCTAGAGCTGAAAGGCGCAACTTGCAGGCTTCTTTCCAAAGGGCGAGTTGGGCCCCACAGCATCTTGCTTCCAGCTCTTTGGGAAGCTAAGAAACAACTCGCTCTGCACAGTGCTCTTACATCCTAGTGGGAACATCTCTTCCAAAGGCCTGTGAAACGCAGTTTCTTTGCAGGCCCGATCTGGCTGAAGTAGGACTTCTGCTCTGGGTGTGCTACTTTGCCCTAGAGCTGAAAGGCACAACGTGCAGGCTTCTTTCCAAAGGGCGAGTTGGGCCCCACAGCATCTTGCTTCCAGCTCTTTGGGAAGGTAAGAAACAACTCGCTCTGCACAGTGCTCTTACAGCCTAGTGGGAACATCTCTTCCAAAGGCCTGTGAAACGCAGTTTCTTTGCAGGCCCGATCTGGCTGAAGTAGGACTTCTGCTCTGGGTGTGCTACTTTGCCCTAGAGCTGAAAGGCACAACGTGCAGGCTTCTTTCCAAAGGGCGAGTTGGGCCCCACAGCATCTTGCTTCCAGCTCTTTGGGAAGCTAAGAAACAACTCGCTCTGCACAGTGCTCTTACAGCCTACCGGGAACATCTCTTCCAAAGGCCTGTGAAACGCAGTTTCTTTGCAGGCCTGATCTGGCTGAAGTAGGACTTCTGCTCTGGGTGTGCTACTTTGCCCTAGAGCTGAAAGGCGCAACGTGCAGGCTTCTTTCCAAAGGGCGAGTTGGGCCCCACAGCATCTTGCTTCCAGCTCTTTGGGAAGCTAAGAAACAACTCGCTCTGCACAGTGCTCTTACAGCCTACGGGGAACATCTCTTCCAAAGGCCTGTGAAACGCAGTTTCTTTGCAGGCCTGATCTGGCTGAAGTAGGACTTCTGCTCTGGGTGTGCTACTTTGCCCTAGAGCTGAAAGGCACAACGTGCAGGCTTCTTTCCAAAGGGCGAGTTGGGCCCCACAGCATCTTGCTTCCAGCTCTTTGGGAAGCTAAGAAACAACTCGCTCTGCACAGTGCTCCTACAGCCTAGTGGGAACATCTCTTCCAAAGGCCTGTGAAACGCAGTTTCTTTGCAGGCCTGATCTGGCTGAAGTAGGACTTCTGCTCTGGGTGTGCTACTTTGCCCTAGAGCTGAAAGGCGCAACTTGCAGGCTTCTTTCCAAAGGGCGAGTTGGGCCCCACAGCATCTTGCTTCCAGCTCTTTGGGAAGCTAAGAAACAACTCGCTCTGCACAGTGCTCTTACAGCCTAGTGGGAACATCTCTTCCAAAGGCCTGTGAAACGCAGTTTCTTTGCAGGCCTGATCTGGCTGAAGTAGGACTTCTGCTCTGGGTGTGCTACTTTGCCCTAGAGCTGAAAGGCACAACGTGCAGGCTTCTTTCCAAAGGGCGAGTTGGGCCCCACAGCATCTTGCTTCCAGCTCTTTGGGAAGCTAAGAAACAACTCGCTCTGCAGAGTGCTCTTACAGCCTAGTGGGAACATCTCTTCCAAAGGCCTGTGAAACGCAGTTTCTTTGCAGGCCTGATCTGGCTGAAGTAGGACTTCTGCTCTGGGTGTGCTACTTTGCCCTAGAGCTGAAAGGCGCAACTTGCAGGCTTCTTTCCAAAGGGCGAGTTGGGCCCCACAGCATCTTGCTTCCAGCTCTTTGGGAAGCTAAGAAACAACTCGCTCTGCACAGTGCTCTTACAGCCTACGGGGAACATCTCTTCCAAAGGCCTGTGAAACGCAGTTTCTTTGCAGGCCCGATCTGGCTGAAGTAGGACTTCTGCTCTGGGTGTGCTACTTTGCCCTAGAGCTGAAAGGCACAACGTGCAGGCTTCTTTCCAAAGGGCGAGTTGGGCCCCACAGCATCTTGCTTCCAGCTCTTTGGGAAGCTAAGAAACAACTCGCTCTGCACAGTGCTCTTACAGCCTAGTGGGAACATCTCTTCCAAAGGCCTGTGAAACGCAGTTTCTTTGCAGGCCCGATCTGGCTGAAGTAGGACTTCTGCTCTGGGTGTGCTACTTTGCCCTAGAGCTGAAAGGCACAACGTGCAGACTTCTTTCCAAAGGGCGAGTTGGGCCCCACAGCATCTTGCTTCCAGCTCTTTGGGAAGCTAAGAAACAACTCGCTCTGCACAGTGCTCTTACAGCCTACCGGGAACATCTCTTCCAAAGGCCTGTGAAACGCAGTTTCTTTGCAGGCCTGATCTGGCTGAAGTAGGACTTCTGCTCTGGGTGTGCTACTTTGCCCTAGAGCTGAAAGGCACAACGTGCAGGCTTCTTTCCAAAGGGCGAGTTGGGCCCCACAGCATCTTGCTTCCAGCTCTTTGGGAAGCTAAGAAACAACTCGCTCTGCACAGTGCTCTTACAGCCTAGTGGGAACATCTCTTCCAAAGGCCTGTGAAACGCAGTTTCTTTGCAGGCCTGATCTGGCTGAAGTAGGACTTCTGCTCTGGGTGTGCTACTTTGCCCTAGAGCTGAAAGGCACAACGTGCAGGCTTCTTTCCAAAGGGCGAGTTGGGCCCCACAGCATCTTGCTTCCAGCTCTTTGGGAAGCTAAGAAACAACTCGCTCTGCACAGTGCTCTTACAGCCTAGTGGGAACATCTCTTCCAAAGGCCTGTGAAACGCAGTTTCTTTGCAGGCCTGATCTGGCTGAAGTAGGACTTCTGCTCTGGGTGTGCTACTTTGCCCTAGAGCTGAAAGGCACAACGTGCAGGCTTCTTTCCAAAGGGCGAGTTGGGCCCCACAGCATCTTGCTTCCAGCTCTTTGGGAAGGTAAGAAACAACTCGCTCTGCACAGTGCTCTTACAGCCTACCAGGAACATCTCTTCCAAAGGCCTGTGAAACGCAGTTTCTTTGCAGGCCTGATCTGGCTGAAGTAGGACTTCTGCTCTGGGTGTGCTACTTTGCCCTAGAGCTGAAAGGCACAACGTGCAGGCTTCTTTCCAAAGGGCGAGTTGGGCCCCACAGCATCTTGCTTCCAGCTCTTTGGGAAGCTAAGAAACAACTCGCTCTGCACAGTGCTCTTACAGCCTACCGGGAACATCTCTTCCAAAGGCCTGTGAAACGCAGTTTCTTTGCAGGCCTGATCTGGCTGAAGTAGGACTTCTGCTCTGGGTGTGCTACTTTGCCCTAGAGCTGAAAGGCACAACGTGCAGGCTTCTTTCCAAAGGGCGAGTTGGGCCCCACAGCATCTTGCTTCCAGCTCTTTGGGAAGCTAAGAAACAACTCGCTCTGCACAGTGCTCTTACAGCCTACGGGGAACATCTCTGACAAAGGCCTGTGAAACGCAGTTTCTTTGCAGGCCTGATCTGGCTGAAGTAGGACTTCTGCTCTGGGTGTGCTACTTTGCCCTAGAGCTGAAAGGCACAACGTGCAGGCTTCTTTCCAAAGGGCGAGTTGGGCCCCACAGCATCTTGCTTCCAGCTCTTTGGGAAGCTAAGAAACAACTCGCTCTGCACAGTGCTCTTACAGCCTAGTGGGAACATCTCTTCCAAAGGCCTGTGAAACGCAGTTTCTTTGCAGGCCTGATCTGGCTGAAGTAGGACTTCTGCTCTGGGTGTGCTACTTTGCCCTAGAGCTGAAAGGCGCAACTTGCAGGCTTCTTTCCAAAGGGCGAGTTGGGCCCCACAGCATCTTGCTTCCAGCTCTTTGGGAAGCTAAGAAACAACTCGCTCTGCACAGTGCTCTTACAGCCTACGGGGAACATCTCTTCCAAAGGCCTGTGAAACGCAGTTTCTTTGCAGGCCCGATCTGGCTGAAGTAGGACTTCTGCTCTGGGTGTGCTACTTTGCCCTAGAGCTGAAAGGCACAACGTGCAGGCTTCTTTCCAAAGGGCGAGTTGGGCCCCACAGCATCTTGCTTCCAGCTCTTTGGGAAGCTAAGAAACAACTCGCTCTGCACAGTGCTCTTACAGCCTAGTGGGAACATCTCTTCCAAAGGCCTGTGAAACGCAGTTTCTTTGCAGGCCCGATCTGGCTGAAGTAGGACTTCTGCTCTGGGTGTGCTACTTTGCCCTAGAGCTGAAAGGCACAACGTGCAGACTTCTTTCCAAAGGGCGAGTTGGGCCCCACAGCATCTTGCTTCCAGCTCTTTGGGAAGCTAAGAAACAACTCGCTCTGCACAGTGCTCTTACAGCCTACCGGGAACATCTCTTCCAAAGGCCTGTGAAACGCAGTTTCTTTGCAGGCCTGATCTGGCTGAAGTAGGACTTCTGCTCTGGGTGTGCTACTTTGCCCTAGAGCTGAAAGGCACAACGTGCAGGCTTCTTTCCAAAGGGCGAGTTGGGCCCCACAGCATCTTGCTTCCAGCTCTTTGGGAAGCTAAGAAACAACTCGCTCTGCACAGTGCTCTTACAGCCTAGTGGGAACATCTCTTCCAAAGGCCTGTGAAACGCAGTTTCTTTGCAGGCCTGATCTGGCTGAAGTAGGACTTCTGCTCTGGGTGTGCTACTTTGCCCTAGAGCTGAAAGGCACAACGTGCAGGCTTCTTTCCAAAGGGCGAGTTGGGCCCCACAGCATCTTGCTTCCAGCTCTTTGGGAAGCTAAGAAACAACTCGCTCTGCACAGTGCTCTTACAGCCTAGTGGGAACATCTCTTCCAAAGGCCTGTGAAACGCAGTTTCTTTGCAGGCCTGATCTGGCTGAAGTAGGACTTCTGCTCTGGGTGTGCTACTTTGCCCTAGAGCTGAAAGGCACAACGTGCAGGCTTCTTTCCAAAGGGCGAGTTGGGCCCCACAGCATCTTGCTTCCAGCTCTTTGGGAAGGTAAGAAACAACTCGCTCTGCACAGTGCTCTTACAGCCTAGTGGGAACATCTCTTCCAAAGGCCTGTGAAACGCAGTTTCTTTGCAGGCCTGATCTGGCTGAAGTAGGACTTCTGCTCTGGGTGTGCTACTTTGCCCTAGAGCTGAAAGGCACAACCTGCAGGCTTCTTTCCAAAGGGCGAGTTGGGCCCCACAGCATCTTGCTTCCAGCTCTTTGGGAAGCTAAGAAACAACTCGCTCTGCACAGTGCTCTTACAGCCTACCGGGAACATCTCTTCCAAAGGCCTGTGAAACGCAGTTTCTTTGCAGGCCTGATCTGGCTGAAGTAGGACTTCTGCTCTGGGTGTGCTACTTTGCCCTAGAGCTGAAAGGCACAACGTGCAGGCTTCTTTCCAAAGGGCGAGTTGGGCCCCACAGCATCTTGCTTCCAGCTCTTTGGGAAGCTAAGAAACAACTCGCTCTGCACAGTGCTCTTACAGCCTAGTGGGAACATCTCTTCCAAAGGCCTGTGAAACGCAGTTTCTTTGCAGGCCTGATCTGGCTGAAGTAGGACTTCTGCTCTGGGTGTGCTACTTTGCCCTAGAGCTGAAAGGCACAACGTGCAGGCTTCTTTCCAAAGGGCGAGTTGGGCCCCACAGCATCTTGCTTCCAGCTCTTTGGGAAGCTAAGAAACAACTCGCTCTGCACAGTGCTCTTACAGCCTAGTGGGAACATCTCTTCCAAAGGCCTGTGAAACGCAGTTTCTTTGCAGGCCTGATCTGGCTGAAGTAGGACTTCTGCTCTGGGTGTGCTACTTTGCCCTAGAGCTGAAAGGCACAACGTGCAGGCTTCTTTCCAAAGGGCGAGTTGGGCCCCACATCATCTTGCTTCCAGCTCTTTGGGAAGGTAAGAAACAACTCGCTCTGCACAGTGCTCTTACAGCCTACCAGGAACATCTCTTCCAAAGGCCTGTGAAACGCAGTTTCTTTGCAGGCCTGATCTGGCTGAAGTAGGACTTCTGCTCTGGGTGTGCTACTTTGCCCTAGAGCTGAAAGGCACAACGTGCAGGCTTCTTTCCAAAGGGCGAGTTGGGCCCCACAGCATCTTGCTTCCAGCTCTTTCGGAAGCTAAGAAACAACTCGCTCTGCACAGTGCTCTTACAGCCTAGTGGGAACATCTCTTCCAAAGGCCTGTGAAACGCAGTTTCTTTGCAGGCCTGATCTGGCTGAAGTAGGACTTCTGCTCTGGGTGTGCTACTTTGCCCTAGAGCTGAAAGGCACAACGTGCAGGCTTCTTTCCAAAGGGCGAGTTGGGCCCCACAGCATCTTGCTTCCAGCTCTTTGGGAAGCTAAGAAACAACTCGCTCTGCACAGTGCTCTTACAGCCTAGTGGGAACATCTCTTCCAAAGGCCTGTGAAACGCAGTTTCTTTGCAGGCCTGATCTGGCTGAAGTAGGACTTCTGCTCTGGGTGTGCTACTTTGCCCTAGAGCTGAAAGGCATAACGTGCAGGCTTCTTTCCAAAGGGCGAGTTGGGCCCCACAGCATCTTGCTTCCAGCTCTTTGGGAAGCTAAGAAACAACTCGCTCTGCACAGTGCTCTTACAGCCTACCAGGAACATCTCTTCCAAAGGCCTGTGAAACGCAGTTTCTTTGCAGGCCTGATCTGGCTGAAGTAGGACTTCTGCTCTGGGTGTGCTACTTTGCCCCAAGAGCTGAAAGGCACAACGTGCAGGCTTCTTTCCAAAGGGCGAGTTGGGCCCCACAGCATCTTGCTTCCAGCTCTTTGGGAAGCTAAGAAACAACTCGCTCTGCACAGTGCTCTTACAGCCTACCGGGAACATCTCTTCCAAAGGCCTGTGAAACGCAGTTTCTTTGCAGGCCCGATCTGGCTGAAGTAGGACTTCTGCTCTGGGTGTGCTACTTTGCCCTAGAGCTGAAAGGCACAACGTGCAGGCTTTTTTCCAAAGGGCGAGTTGGGCCCCACAGCATCTTGCTTCCAGCTCTTTGGGAAGCTAAGAAACAACTCGCTCTGCACAGTGCTCTTACAGCCTAGTGGGAACATCTCTTCCAAAGGCCTGTGAAACGCAGTTTCTTTGCAGGCCCGATCTGGCTGAAGTAGGACTTCTGCTCTGGGTGTGCTACTTTGCCCTAGAGCTGAAAGGCACAACGTGCAGGCTTCTTTCCAAAGGGCGAGTTGGGCCCCACAGCATCTTGCTTCCAGCTCTTTGGGAAGCTAAGAAACAACTCGCTCTGCACAGTGCTCTTACAGCCTACCGGGAACATCTCTTCCAAAGGCCTGTGAAACGCAGTTTCTTTGCAGGCCTGATCTGGCTGAAGTAGGACTTCTGCTCTGGGTGTGCTACTTTGCCCTAGAGCTGAAAGGCACAACGTGCAGGCTTCTTTCCAAAGGGCGAGTTGGGCCCCACAGCATCTTGCTTCCAGCTCTTTGGGAAGCTAAGAAACAACTCGCTCTGCACAGTGCTCTTACAGCCTAGTGGGAACATCTCTTCCAAAGGCCTGTGAAACGCAGTTTCTTTGCAGGCCTGATCTGGCTGAAGTAGGACTTCTGCTCTGGGTGTGCTACTTTGCCCTAGAGCTGAAAGGCGCAACTTGCAGGCTTCTTTCCAAAGGGCGAGTTGGGCCCAACAGCATCTTGCTTCCAGCTCTTTGGGAAGCTAAGAAACAACTCGCTCTGCACAGTGCTCTTACAGCCTACGGGGAACATCTCTGACAAAGGCCTGTGAAACGCAGTTTCTTTGCAGGCCTGATCTGGCTGAAGTAGGACTTCTGCTCTGGGTGTGCTACTTTGCCCTAGAGCTGAAAGGCACAACGTGCAGGCTTCTTTCCAAAGGGCGAGTTGGGCCCCACAGCATCTTGCTTCCAGCTCTTTGGGAAGCTAAGAAACAACTCGCTCTGCACAGTGCTCTTACAGCCTAGTGGGAACATCTCTTCCAAAGGCCTGTGAAACGCAGTTTCTTTGCAGGCCCGATCTGGCTGAAGTAGGACTTCTGCTCTGGGTGTGCTACTTTGCCCTAGAGCTGAAAGGCACAACGTGCAGGCTTCTTTCCAAAGGGCGAGTTGGGCCCCACAGCATCTTGCTTCCAGCTCTTTGGGAAGCTAAGAAACAACTCGCTCTGCACAGTGCTCTTACAGCCTAGTGGGAACATCTCTTCCAAAGGCCTGTGAAACGCAGTTTATTTGCAGGCCTGATCTGGCTGAAGTAGGACTTCTGCTCTGGGTGTGCTACTTTGCCCTAGAGCTGAAAGGCACAACGTGCAGGCTTCTTTCGAAAGGGCGAGTTGGGCCCCACAGCATCTTGCTTCCAGCTCTTTGGGAAGCTAAGAAACAACTCGCTCTGCACAGTGCTCTTACAGCCTAGTGGGAACATCTCTTCCAAAGGCCTGTGAAACGCAGTTTCTTTGCAGGCCTGATCTGGCTGAAGTAGGACTTCTGCTCTGGGTGTGCTACTTTGCCCTAGAGCTGAAAGGCACAACGTGCAGGCTTCTTTCCAAAGGGCGAGTTGGGCCCCACAGCATCTTGCTTCCAGCTCTTTGGGAAGCTAAGAAACAACTCGCTCTGCACAGTGCTCTTACAGCCTAGTGGGAACATCTCTTCCAAAGGCCTGTGAAACGCAGTTTCTTTGCAGGCCTGATCTGGCTGAAGTAGGACTTCTGCTCTGGGTGTGCTACTTTGCCCTAGAGCTGAAAGGCACAACGTGCAGGCTTCTTTCCAAAGGGCGAGTTGGGCCCCACAGCATCTTGCTTCCAGCTCTTTCGGAAGCTAAGAAACAACTCGCTCTGCACAGTGCTCTTACAGCCTAGTGGGAACATCTCTTCCAAAGGCCTGTGAAACGCAGTTTCTTTGCAGGCCCGATCTGGCTGAAGTAGGACTTCTGCTCTGGGTGCGCTACTTTGCCCTAGAGCTGAAAGGCACAACGTGCAGGCTTCTTTCCAAAGGGCGAGTTGGGCCCCACAGCATCTTGCTTCCAGCTCTTTGGGAAGCTAAGAAACAACTCGCTCTGCACAGTGCTCTTACAGCCTAGTGGGAACATCTCTTCCAAAGGCCTGTGAAACGCAGTTTCTTTGCAGGCCTGATCTGGCTGAAGTAGGACTTCTGCTCTGGGTGTGCTACTTTGCCCTAGAGCTGAAAGGCACAACGTGCAGGCTTCTTTCCAAAGGGCGAGTTGGGCCCCACAGCATCTTGCTTCCAGCTCTTTGGGAAGCTAAGAAACAACTCGCTCTGCACAGTGCTCTTACAGCCTACGGGGAACATCTCTTCCAAAGGCCTGTGAAACGCAGTTTCTTTGCAGGCCTGATCTGGCTGAAGTAGGACTTCTGCTCTGGGTGTGCTACTTTGCCCTAGAGCTGAAAGGCACAACGTGCAGGCTTCTTTCCAAAGGGCGAGTTGGGCCCCACAGCATCTTGCTTCCAGCTCTTTGGGAAGCTAAGAAACAACTCGCTCTGCACAGTGCTCTTACAGCCTACGGGGAACATCTCTTCCAAAGGCCTGTGAAACGCAGTTTCTTTGCAGGCCTGATCTGGCTGAAGTAGGACTTCTGCTCTGGGTGTGCTACTTTGCCCTAGAGCTGAAAGGCGCAACGTGCAGGCTTCTTTCCAAAGGGCGAGTTGGGCCCCACAGCATCTTGCTTCCAGCTCTTTGGGAAGCTAAGAAACAACTCGCTCTGCACAGTGCTCTTACAGCCTACGGGGAACATCTCTTCCAAAGGCCTGTGAAACGCAGTTTCTTTGCAGGCCTGATCTGGCTGAAGTAGGACTTCTGCTCTGGGTGTGCTACTTTGCCCTAGAGCTGAAAGGCACAACGTGCAGGCTTCTTTCCAAAGGGCGAGTTGGGCCCCACAGCATCTTGCTTCCAGCTCTTTGGGAAGCTAAGAAACAACTCGCTCTGCACAGTGCTCCTACAGCCTAGTGGGAACATCTCTTCCAAAGGCCTGTGAAACGCAGTTTCTTTGCAGGCCTGATCTGGCTGAAGTAGGACTTCTGCTCTGGGTGTGCTACTTTGCCCTAGAGCTGAAAGGCGCAACTTGCAGGCTTCTTTCCAAAGGGCGAGTTGGGCCCCACAGCATCTTGCTTCCAGCTCTTTGGGAAGCTAAGAAACAACTCGCTCTGCACAGTGCTCTTACAGCCTAGTGGGAACATCTCTTCCAAAGGCCTGTGAAACGCAGTTTCTTTGCAGGCCCGATCTGGCTGAAGTAGGACTTCTGCTCTGGGTGTGCTACTTTGCCCTAGAGCTGAAAGGCACAACGTGCAGGCTTCTTTCCAAAGGGCGAGTTGGGCCCCACAGCATCTTGCTTCCAGCTCTTTGGGAAGCTAAGAAACAACTCGCTCTGCACAGTGCTCTTACAGCCTAGTGGGAACATCTCTTCCAAAGGCCTGTGAAACGCAGTTTCTTTGCAGGCCCGATCTGGCTGAAGTAGGACTTCTGCTCTGGGTGTGCTACTTTGCCCTAGAGCTGAAAGGCACAACGTGCAGGCTTCTTTCCAAAGGGCGAGTTGGGCCCCACAGCATCTTGCTTCCAGCTCTTTGGGAAGCTAAGAAACAACTCGCTCTGCACAGTGCTCTTACAGCCTACGGGGAACATCTCTGACAAAGGCCTGTGAAACGCAGTTTCTTTGCAGGCCTGATCTGGCTGAAGTAGGACTTCTGCTCTGGGTGTGCTACTTTGCCCTAGAGCTGAAAGGCACAACGTGCAGGCTTCTTTCCAAAGGGCGAGTTGGGCCCCACAGCATCTTGCTTCCAGCTCTTTGGGAAGCTAAGAAACAACTCGCTCTGCACAGTGCTCTTACAGCCTACGGGGAACATCTCTGACAAAGGCCTGTGAAACGCAGTTTCTTTGCAGGCCTGATCTGGCTGAAGTAGGACTTCTGCTCTGGGTGTGCTACTTTGCCCTAGAGCTGAAAGGCACAACGTGCAGGCTTCTTTCCAAAGGGCGAGTTGGGCCCCACAGCATCTTGCTTCCAGCTCTTTGGGAAGCTAAGAAACAACTCGCTCTGCACAGTGCTCTTACAGCCTAGTGGGAACATCTCTTCCAAAGGCCTGTGAAACGCAGTTTCTTTGCAGGCCTGATCTGGCTGAAGTAGGACTTCTGCTCTGGGTGTGCTACTTTGTCCTAGAGCTGAAAGGCACAACGTGCAGGCTTCTTTCCAAAGGGCGAGTTGGGCCCCACAGCATCTTGCTTCCAGCTCTTTGGGAAGCTAAGAAACAACTCGCTCTGCACAGTGCTCTTACAGCCTAGTGGGAACATCTCTTCCAAAGGCCTGTGAAACGCAGTTTCTTTGCAGGACTGATCTGGCTGAAGTAGGACTTCTGCTCTGGCTGTGCTACTTTGCCCTAGAGCTGAAAGGCGCAACTTGCAGGCTTCTTTCCAAAGGGCGAGTTGGGCCCCACAGCATCTTGCTTCCAGCTCTTTGGGAAGCTAAGAAACAACTCGCTCTGCACAGTGCTCTTACAGCCTAGTGGGAACATCTCTTCCAAAGGCCTGTGAAACGCAGTTTCTTTGCAGGCCCGATCTGGCTGAAGTAGGACTTCTGCTCTGGGTGTGCTACTTTGCCCTAGAGCTGAAAGGCACAACGTGCAGGCTTCTTTCCAAAGGGCGAGTTGGGCCCCACAGCATCTTGCTTCCAGCTCTTTGGGAAGCTAAGAAACAACTCGCTCTGCACAGTGCTCTTACAGCCTACCGGGAACATCTCTTCCAAAGGCCTGTGAAACGCAGTTTCTTTGCAGGCCTGATCTGGCTGAAGTAGGACTTCTGCTCTGGGTGTGCTACTTTGCCCTAGAGCTGAAAGGCACAACGTGCAGGCTTCTTTCCAAAGGGCGAGTTGGGCCCCACAGCATCTTGCTTCCAGCTCTTTGGGAAGCTAAGAAACAACTCGCTCTGCACAGTGCTCTTACAGCCTACGGGGAACATCTCTGACAAAGGCCTGTGAAACGCAGTTTCTTTGCAGGCCTGATCTGGCTGAAGTAGGACTTCTGCTCTGGGTGTGCTACTTTGCCCTAGAGCTGAAAGGCTCAACTTGCAGGCTTCTTTCCAAAGGGCGAGTTGGGCCCCACAGCATCTTGCTTCCAGCTCTTTGGGAAGCTAAGAAACAACTCGCTCTGCACAGTGCTCTTACAGCCTACGGGGAACATCTCTTCCAAAGGCCTGTGAAACGCAGTTTCTTTGCAGGCCCGATCTGGCTGAAGTAGGACTTCTGCTCTGGGTGTGCTACTTTGCCCTAGAGCTGAAAGGCACAACGTGCAGGCTTCTTTCCAAAGGGCGAGTTGGGCCCCACAGCATCTTGCTTCCAGCTCTTTGGGAAGCTAAGAAACAACTCGCTCTGCACAGTGCTCTTACAGCCTAGTGGGAACATCTCTTCCAAAGGCCTGTGAAACGCAGTTTCTTTGCAGGCCCGATCTGGCTGAAGTAGGACTTCTGCTCTGGGTGTGCTACTTTGCCCTAGAGCTGAAAGGCACAACGTGCAGACTTCTTTCCAAAGGGCGAGTTGGGCCCCACAGCATCTTGCTTCCAGCTCTTTGGGAAGCTAAGAAACAACTCGCTCTGCACAGTGCTCTTACAGCCTACCGGGAACATCTCTTCCAAAGGCCTGTGAAACGCAGTTTCTTTGCAGGCCTGATTTGGCTGAAGTAGGACTTCTGCTCTGGGTGTGCTACTTTGCCCTAGAGCTGAAAGGCACAACGTGCAGGCTTCTTTCCAAAGGGCGAGTTGGGCCCCACAGCATCTTGCTTCCAGCTCTTTGGGAAGCTAAGAAACAACTCGCTCTGCACAGTGCTCTTACAGCCTAGTGGGAACATCTCTTCCAAAGGCCTGTGAAACGCAGTTTCTTTGCAGGCCTGATCTGGCTGAAGTAGGACTTCTGCTCTGGGTGTGCTACTTTGCCCTAGAGCTGAAAGGCACAACGTGCAGGCTTCTTTCCAAAGGGCGAGTTGGGCCCCACAGCATCTTGCTTCCAGCTCTTTGGGAAGCTAAGAAACAACTCGCTCTGCACAGTGCTCTTACAGCCTAGTGGGAACATCTCTTCCAAAGGCCTGTGAAACGCAGTTTCTTTGCAGGCCTGATCTGGCTGAAGTAGGACTTCTGCTCTGGGTGTGCTACTTTGCCCTAGAGCTGAAAGGCACAACGTGCAGGCTTCTTTCCAAAGGGCGAGTTGGGCCCCACAGCATCTTGCTTCCAGCTCTTTGGGAAGGTAAGAAACAACTCGCTCTGCACAGTGCTCTTACAGCCTACCAGGAACATCTCTTCCAAAGGCCTGTGAAACGCAGTTTCTTTGCAGGCCTGATCTGGCTGAAGTAGGACTTCTGCTCTGGGTGTGCTACTTTGCCCTAGAGCTGAAAGGCACAACGTGCAGGCTTCTTTCCAAAGGGCGAGTTGGGCCCCACAGCATCTTGCTTCCAGCTCTTTGGGAAGCTAAGAAACAACTCGCTCTGCACAGTGCTCTTACAGCCTACCGGGAACATCTCTTCCAAAGGCCTGTGAAACGCAGTTTCTTTGCAGGCCTGATCTGGCTGAAGTAGGACTTCTGCTCTGGGTGTGCTACTTTGCCCTAGAGCTGAAAGGCACAACGTGCAGGCTTCTTTCCAAAGGGCGAGTTGGGCCCCACAGCATCTTGCTTCCAGCTCTTTGGGAAGCTAAGAAACAACTCGCTCTGCACAGTGCTCTTACAGCCTAGTGGGAACATCTCTTCCAAAGGCCTGTGAAACGCAGTTTCTTTGCAGGCCTGATCTGGCTGAAGTAGGACTTCTGCTCTGGGTGTGCTACTTTGCCCTAGAGCTGAAAGGCACAACGTGCAGGCTTCTTTCCAAAGGGCGAGTTGGGCCCCACAGCATCTTGCTTCCAGCTCTTTGGGAAGCTAAGAAACAACTCGCTCTGCACAGTGCTCTTACAGCCTAGTGGGAACATCTCTTCCAAAGGCCTGTGAAACGCAGTTTCTTTGCAGGCCTGATCTGGCTGAAGTAGGACTTCTGCTCTGGGTGTGCTACTTTGCCCTAGAGCTGAAAGGCACAACGTGCAGGCTTCTTTCCAAAGGGCGAGTTGGGCCCCACAGCATCTTGCTTCCAGCTCTTTGGGAAGGTAAGAAACAACTCGCTCTGCACAGTGCTCTTACAGCCTACCAGGAACATCTCTTCCAAAGGCCTGTGAAACGCAGTTTCTTTGCAGGCCTGATCTGGCTGAAGTAGGACTTCTGCTCTGGGTGTGCTACTTTGCCCTAGAGCTGAAAGGCACAACGTGCAGGCTTCTTTCCAAAGGGCGAGTTGGGCCCCACAGCATCTTGCTTCCAGCTCTTTGGGAAGCTAAGAAACAACTCGCTCTGCACAGTGCTCTTACAGCCTACCGGGAACATCTCTTCCAAAGGCCTGTGAAACGCAGTTTCTTTGCAGGCCTGATCTGGCTGAAGTAGGACTTCTGCTCTGGGTGTGCTACTTTGCCCTAGAGCTGAAAGGCACAACGTGCAGGCTTCTTTCCAAAGGGCGAGTTGGGCCCCACAGCATCTTGCTTCCAGCTCTTTGGGAAGCTAAGAAACAACTCGCTCTGCACAGTGCTCTTACAGCCTAGTGGGAACATCTCTTCCAAAGGCCTGTGAAACGCAGTTTCTTTGCAGGCCTGATCTGGCTGAAGTAGGACTTCTGCTCTGGGTGTGCTACTTTGCCCTAGAGCTGAAAGGCACAACGTGCAGGCTTCTTTCCAAAGGGCGAGTTGGGCCCCACAGCATCTTGCTTCCAGCTCTTTGGGAAGCTAAGAAACAACTCGCTCTGCACAGTGCTCTTACAGCCTAGTGGGAACATCTCTTCCAAAGGCCTGTGAAACGCAGTTTCTTTGCAGGCCTGATCTGGCTGAAGTAGGACTTCTGCTCTGGGTGTGCTACTTTGCCCTAGAGCTGAAAGGCATAACGTGCAGGCATCTTTCCAAAGGGCGAGTTGGGCCCCACAGCATCTTGCTTCCAGCTCTTTGGGAAGCTAAGAAACAACTCGCTCTGCACAGTGCTCTTACAGCCTACCAGGAACATCTCTTCCAAAGGCCTGTGAAACGCAGTTTCTTTGCAGGCCTGATCTGGCTGAAGTAGGACTTCTGCTCTGGGTGTGCTACTTTGCCCTAGAGCTGAAAGGCACAACGTGCAGGCTTCTTTCCAAAGGGCGAGTTGGGCCCCACAGCATCTTGCTTCCAGCTCTTTGGGAAGCTAAGAAACAACTCGCTCTGCACAGTGCTCTTACAGCCTACCGGGAACATCTCTTCCAAAGGCCTGTGAAACGCAGTTTCTTTGCAGGCCTGATCTGGCTAGAGTAGGACTTCTGCTCTGGGTGTGCTACTTTGCCCTAGAGCTGAAAGGCACAACGTGCAGGCTTCTTTCCAAAGGGCGAGTTGGGCCCCACAGCATCTTGCTTCCAGCTCTTTGGGAAGCTAAGAAACAACTCGCTCTGCACAGTGATCTTACAGCCTAGTGGGAACATCTCTTCCAAAGGCCTGTGAAACGCAGTTTCTTTGCAGGCCTGATCTGGATGAAGTAGGACTTCTGCTCTGGGTGTGCTACTTTGCCCTACAGCTGAAAGGCACAACGTGCAGGCTTCTTTCCAAAGGGCGAGTTGGGCCCCACAGCATCTTGCTTCCAGCTCTTTGGGAAGCTAAGAAACAACTCGCTCTGCACAGTGCTCTTACAGCCTAGTGGGAACATCTCTTCCAAAGTCCTGTGAAACGCAGTTTCTTTGCAGGCCTGATCTGGCTGAAGTAGGTCTTCTGCTCTGGGTGTGCTACTTTGCCCTAGAGCTGAAAGGCACAACGTGCAGGCTTCTTTCCAAAGGGCGAGTTGGGCCCCACAGCATCTTGCTTCCAGCTCTTTGGGAAGCTAAGAAACAACTCGCTCTGCACAGTGCTCTTACAGCCTAGTGGGAACATCTCTTCCAAAGGCCTGTGAAACGCAGTTTCTTTGCAGGCCTGATCTGGCTGAAGTAGGACTTCTGCTCTGGGTGTGCTACTTTGCCCTAGAGCTGAAAGGCACAACGTGCAGGCTTCTTTCCAAAGGGCGAGTTGGGCCCAACAGCATCTTGCTTCCAGCTCTTTGGGAAGCTAAGAAACAACTCGCTCTGCACAGTGCTCTTACAGCCTAGTGGGAACATCTCTTCCAAAGGCCTGTGAAACGCAGTTTCTTTGCAGGCCTGATCTGGCTGAAGTAGGACTTCTGCTCTGGGTGTGCTACTTTGCCCTAGAGCTGAAAGGCACAACGTGCAGGCTTCTTTCCAAAGGGCGAGTTGGGCCCCACAGCATCTTGCTTCCAGCTCTTTGGGAAGCTAAGAAACAACTCGCTCTGCACAGTGCTCTTACAGCCTAGTGGGAACATCTCTTCCAAAGGCCTGTGAAACGCAGTTTCTTTGCAGGCCCGATCTGGCTGAAGTAGAACTTCTGCTCTGGGTGTGCTACTTTGACCTAGAGCTGAAAGGCACAACGTGCTGGCTTCTTTCCAAAGGGCGAGTTGGGCCCCACAGCATCTTGCTTCCAGCTCTTTGGGAAGCTAAGAAACAACTCGCTCTGCACAGTGCTCTTACAGCCTAGTGGGAACATCTCTTCCAAAGGCCTGTGAAACGCAGTTTCTTTGCAGGCCTGATCTGGCTGAAGTAGGACTTCTGCTCTGGGTGTGCTACTTTGCCCTAGAGCTGAAAGGCACAACGTGCAGGCTTCTTTCCAAAGGGCGAGTTGGGCCCCACAGCATCTTGCTTCCAGCTCTTTGGGAAGCTAAGAAACAACTCGCTCTGCACAGTGCTCTTACAGCCTAGTGGGAACATCTCTTCCAAAGGCCTGTGAAACGCAGTTTCTTTGCAGGCCTGATCTGGCTGAAGTAGGACTTCTGCTCTGGGTGTGCTACTTTGCCCTAGAGCTGAAAGGCACAACGTGCAGGCTTCTTTCCAAAGGGCGAGTTGGGCCCCACAGCATCTTGCTTCCAGCTCTTTGGGAAGCTAAGAAACAACTCGCTCTGCACAGTGCTCTTACAGCCTAGTGGGAACATCTCTTCCAAAGGCCTGTGAAACGCAGTTTCTTTGCAGGCCCGATCTGGCTGAAGTAGGACTTCTGCTCTGGGTGTGCTACTTTGCCCTAGAGCTGAAAGGCACAACGTGCAGGCTTCTTTCCAAAGGGCGAGTTGGGCCCCACAGCATCTTGCTTCCAGCTCTTTGGGAAGCTAAGAAACAACTCGCTCTGCACAGTGCTCTTACAGCCTACCGGGAACATCTCTGACAAAGGCCTGTGAAACGCAGTTTCTTTGCAGGCCTGATCTGGCTGAAGTAGGACTTCTGCTCTGGGTGTGCTACTTTGCCCTAGAGCTGAAAGGCACAACGTGCAGGCTTCTTTCCAAAGGGCGAGTTGGGCCCCACAGCATCTTGCTTCCAGCTCTTTGGGAAGCTAAGAAACAACTCGCTCTGCACAGTGCTCTTACAGCCTAGTGGGAACATCTCTTCCAAAGGCCTGTGAAACGCAGTTTCTTTGCAGGCCTGATCTGGCTGAAGTAGGACTTCTGCTCTGGGTGTGCTACTTTGCCCTAGAGCTGAAAGGCGCAACTTGCAGGCTTCTTTCCAAAGGGCGAGTTGGGCCCCACAGCATCTTGCTTCCAGCTCTTTGGGAAGCTAAGAAACAACTCGCTCTGCACAGTGCTCTTACAGCCTAGTGGGAACATCTCTTCCAAAGACCTGTGAAACGCAGTTTCTTTGCAGGCCCGATCTGGCTGAAGTAGGACTTCTGCTCTGGGTGTGCTACTTTGCCCTAGAGCTGAAAGGCACAACGTGCAGGCTTCTTTCCAAAGGGCGAGTTGGGCCCCACAGCATCTTGCTTCCAGCTCTTTGGGAAGCTAAGAAACAACTCGCTCTGCACAGTGCTCTTACAGCCTACCGGGAACATCTCTGACAAAGGCCTGTGAAACGCAGTTTCTTTGCAGGCCTGATCTGGCTGAAGTAGGACTTCTGCTCTGGGTGTGCTACTTTGCCCTAGAGCTGAAAGGAGCAACGTGCAGGCTTCTTTCCAAAGGGCGAGTTGGGCCCCACAGCATCTTGCTCCCAGCTCTTTGGGAAGCTAAGAAACAACTCGCTCTGCACAGTGCTCTTACAGCCTAGTGGGAACATCTCTTCCAAAGGCCTGTGAAACGCAGTTTCTTTGCAGGACTGATCTGGCTGAAGTAGGACTTCTGCTCTGGGTGTGCTACTTTGCCCTAGAGCTGAAAGGCGCAACTTGCAGGCTTCTTTCCAAAGGGCGAGTTGGGCCCCACAGCATCTTGCTTCCAGCTCTTTGGGAAGCTAAGAAACAACTCGCTCTGCACAGTGCTCTTACAGCCTAGTGGGAACATCTCTTCCAAAGGCCTGTGAAACGCAGTTTCTTTGCAGGCCCGATCTGGCTGAAGTAGAACTTCTGCTCTGGGTGTGCTACTTTGCCCTAGAGCTGAAAGGCACAACGTGCTGGCTTCTTTCCAAAGGGCGAGTTGGGCCCCACAGCATCTTGCTTCCAGCTCTTTGGGAAGCTAAGAAACAACTCGCTCTGCACAGTGCTCTTACAGCCTAGTGGGAACATCTCTTCCAAAGGCCTGTGAAACGCAGTTTCTTTGCAGGCCTGATCTGGCTGAAGTAGGACTTCTGCTCTGGGTGTGCTACTTTGCCCTAGAGCTGAAAGGCACAACGTGCAGGCTTCTTTCCAAAGGGCGAGTTGGGCCCCACAGCATCTTGCTTCCAGCTCTTTGGGAAGCTAAGAAACAACTCGCTCTGCACAGTGCTCTTACAGCCTAGTGGGAACATCTCTTCCAAAGGCCTGTGAAACGCAGTTTCTTTGCAGGCCTGATCTGGCTGAAGTAGGACTTCTGCTCTGGGTGTGCTACTTTGCCCTAGAGCTGAAAGGCACAACGTGCAGGCTTCTTTCCAAAGGGCGAGTTGGGCCCCACAGCATCTTTCTTCCAGCTCTTTGGGAAGCTAAGAAACAACTCGCTCTGCACAGTGCTCTTACAGCCTAGTGGGAACATCTCTTCCAAAGGCCTGTGAAACGCAGTTTCTTTGCAGGCCCGATCTGGCTGAAGTAGGACTTCTGCTCTGGGTGTGCTACTTTGCCCTAGAGCTGAAAGGCACAACGTGCAGGCTTCTTTCCAAAGGGCGAGTTGGGCCCCACAGCATCTTGCTTCCAGCTCTTTGGGAAGCTAAGAAACAACTCGCTCTGCACAGTGCTCTTACAGCCTACCGGGAACATCTCTGACAAAGGCCTGTGAAACGCAGTTTCTTTGCAGGCCTGATCTGGCTGAAGTAGGACTTCTGCTCTGGGTGTGCTACTTTGCCCTAGAGCTGAAAGGCGCAACGTGCAGGCTTCTTTCCAAAGGGCGAGTTGGGCCCCACAGCATCTTGCTTCCAGCTCTTTGGGAAGCTAAGAAACAACTCGCTCTGCACAGTGCTCTTACAGACTAGTGGGAACATCTCTTCCAAAGGCCTGTGAAACGCAGTTTCTTTGCAGGCCTGATCTGGCTGAAGTAGGACTTCTGCTCTGGGTGTGCTACTTTGCCCTAGAGCTGAAAGGCACAACGTGCAGGCTTCTTTCCAAAGGGCGAGTTGGGCCCCACATCATCTTGCTTCCAGCTCTTTGGGAAGCTAAGAAACAACTCGCTCTGCACAGTGCTCTTACAGCCTACGGGGAAGATCTCTGACAAAGGCCTGTGAAACGCAGTTTCTTTGCAGGCCTGATCTGTCTGAAGTAGGACTTCTGCTCTGGGTGTGCTACTTTGCCCTAGAGCTGAAAGGCACAACGTGCAGGCTTCTTTCCAAAGGGCGAGTTGGGCCCCACAGCATCTTGCTTCCAGCTCTTTGGGAAGCTAAGAAACAACTCGCTCTGCACAGTGCTCTTACAGCCTAGTGGGAACATCTCTTCCAAAGGCCTGTGAAACGCAGTTTCTTTGCAGGCCTGATCTGGCTGAAGTAGGACTTCTGCTCTGGGTGTGCTACTTTGCCCTAGAGCTAAAAGGCGCAACTTGCAGGCTTCTTTCCAAAGGGCGAGTTGGGCCCCACAGCATCTTGCTTCCAGCTCTTTGGGAAGCTAAGAAACAACTCGCTCTGCACAGTGCTCTTACAGCCTAGTGGGAACATCTCTTCCAAAGACCTGTGAAACGCAGTTTCTTTGCAGGCCCGATCTGGCTGAAGTAGGACTTCTGCTCTGGGTGTGCTACTTTGCCCTAGAGCTGAAAGGCACAACGTGCAGGCTTCTTTCCAAAGGGCGAGTTGGGCCCCACAGCATCTTGCTTCCAGCTCTTTGGGAAGCTAAGAAACAACTCGCTCTGCACAGTGCTCTTACAGCCTACCGGGAACATCTCTGACAAAGGCCTGTGAAACGCAGTTTCTTTGCAGGCCTGATCTGGCTGAAGTAGGACTTCTGCTCTGGGTGTGCTACTTTGCCCTAGAGCTGAAAGGCACAACGAGCAGGCTTCTTTCCAAAGGGCGAGTTGGGCCCCACAGCATCTTGCTTCCAGCTCTTTGGGAAGCTAAGAAACAACTCGCTCTGCACAGTGCTCTTACAGCCTAGTGGGAACATCTCTTCCAAAGGCCTGTGAAACGCAGTTTCTTTGCAGGCCTGATCTGGCTGAAGTAGGACTTCTGCTCTGGGTGTGCTACTTTTCCCTAGAGCTGAAAGGCGCAACGTGCAGGCTTCTTTCCAAAGGGCGAGTTGGGCCCCACAGCATCTTGCTTCCAGCTCTTTGGGAAGCTAAGAAACAACTCGCTCTGCACAGTGCTCTTACAGCCTAGTGGGAACATCTCTTCCAAAGGCCTGTGAAACGCAGTTTCTTTGCAGGACTGATCTGGCTGAAGTAGGACTTCTGCTCTGGGTGTGCTACTTTGCCCTAGAGCTGAAAGGCGCAACTTGCAGGCTTCTTTCCAAAGGGCGAGTTGGGCCCCACAGCATCTTGCTTCCAGCTCTTTGGGAAGCTAAGAAACAACTCGCTCTGCACAGTGCTCTTACAGCCTAGTGGGAACATCTCTTCCAAAGGCCTGTGAAATGCAGTTTCTTTGCAGGCCCGATCTGGCTGAAGTAGGACTTCTGCTCTGGGTGTGCTACTTTGCCCTAGAGCTGAAAGGCACAACGTGCAGGCTTCTTTCCAAAGGGCGAGTTGGGCCCCACAGCATCTTGCTTCCAGCTCTTTGGGAAGCTAAGAAACAACTCGCTCTGCACAGTGCTCTTACAGCCTACCGGGAACATCTCTTCCAAAGGCCTGTGAAACGCAGTTTCTTTGCAGGCCTGATCTGGCTGAAGTAGGACTTCTGCTCTGCGTGTGCTACTTTGCCCTAGAGCTGAAAGGCACAACGTGCAGGCTTCTTTCCAAAGGGCGAGTTGGGCCCCACAGCATCTTGCTTCCAGCTCTTTGGGAAGCTAAGAAACAACTCGCTCTGCACAGTGCTCTTACAGCCTACGGGGAAGATCTCTGACAAAGGCCTGTGAAACGCAGTTTCTTTGCAGGCCTGATCTGGCTGAAGTAGGACTTCTGCTCTGGGTGTGCTACTTTGCCCTAGAGCTGAAAGGCACAACGTGCAGGCTTCTTTCCAAAGGGCGAGTTGGGCCCCACAGCATCTTGCTTCCAGCTCTTTGGGAAGCTAAGAAACAACTCGCTCTGCACAGTGCTCTTACAGCCTAGTGGGAACATCTCTTCCAAAGGCCTGTGAAACGCAGTTTCTTTGCAGGCCTGATCTGGCTGAAGTAGGACTTCTGCTCTGGGTGTGCTACTTTGCCCTAGAGCTGAAAGGCGCAACTTGCAGGCTTCTTTCCAAAGGGCGAGTTGGGCCCCACAGCATCTTGCTTCCAGCTCTTTGGGAAGCTAAGAAACAACTCGCTCTGCACAGTGCTCTTACAGCCTAGTGGGAACATCTCTTCCAAAGACCTGTGAAACGCAGTTTCTTTGCAGGCCCGATCTGGCTGAAGTAGGACTTCTGCTCTGGGTGTGCTACTTTGCCCTAGAGCTGAAAGGCGCAACGTGCAGGCTTCTTTCCAAAGGGCGAGTTGGGCCCCACAGCATCTTGCTTCCAGCTCTTTGGGAAGCTAAGAAGCAACTCGCTCTGCACAGTGCTCTTACAGCCTAGTGGGAACATCTCTTCCAAAGGCCTGTGAAACGCAGTTTCTTTGCAGGCCCGATCTGGCTGAAGTAGGACTTCTGCTCTGGGTGTGCTACTTTGCCCTAGAGCTGAAAGGCACAACGTGCAGGCTTCTTTCCAAAGGGCGAGTTGGGCCCCACAGCATCTTGCTTCCAGCTCTTTGGGAAGCTAAGAAACAACTCGCTCTGCACAGTGCTCTTACAGCCTACCGGGAACATCTCTTCCAAAGACCTGTGAAACGCAGTTTCTTTGCAGGCCTGATCTGGCTGAAGTAGGACTTCTGCTCTGGGTCTGCTACTTTGCCCTAGAGCTGAAAGGCACAACGTGCAGGCTTCTTTCCAAAGGGCGAGTTGGGCCCCACAGCATCTTGCTTCCAGCTCTTTGGGAAGCTAAGAAACAACTCGCTCTGCACAGTGCTCTTACAGCCTAGTGGGAACATCTCTTCCAAAGGCCTGTGAAACGCAGTTTCTTTGCAGGCCTGATCTGGCTGAAGTAGGACTTCTGCTCTGGGTGTGCTACTTTGCCCTAGAGCTGAAAGGCACAACGTGCAGGCTTCTTTCCAAAGGGCGAGTTGGGCCCCACAGCATCTTGCTTCCAGCTCTTTGGGAAGGTAAGAAACAACTCGCTCTGCACAGTGCTCTTACAGCCTACCAGGAACATCTCTTCCAAAGGCCTGTGAAACGCAGTTTCTTTGCAGGCCTGATCTGGCTGAAGTAGGACTTCTGCTCTGGGTGTGCTACTTTGCCCTAGAGCTGAAAGGCACAACGTGCAGGCTTCTTTCCAAAGGGCGAGTTGGGCCCCACAGCATCTTGCTTCCAGCTCTTTGGGAAGCTAAGAAACAACTCGCTCTGCACAGTGCTCTTACAGCCTACCGGGAACATCTCTTCCAAAGGCCTGTGAAACGCAGTTTGTTTGCAGGCCTGATCTGGCTGAAGTAGGACTTCTGCTCTGGGTGTGCTACTTTGCCCTAGAGCTGAAAGGCACAACGTGCAGGCTTCTTTCCAAAGGGCGAGTTGGGCCCCACAGCATCTTGCTTCCAGCTCTTTGGGAAGCTAAGAAACAACTCGCTCTGCACAGTGCTCTTACAGCCTAGTGGGAACATCTCTTCCAAAGGCCTGTGAAATGCAGTTTCTTTGCAGGCCCGATCTGGCTGAAGTAGGACTTCTGCTCTGGGTGTGCTACTTTGCCCTAGAGCTGAAAGGCACAACGTGCAGGCTTCTTTCCCAAGGGCGAGTTGGGCCCCACAGCATCTTGCTTCCAGCTCTTTGGGAAGCTAAGAAACAACTCGCTCTGCACAGTGCTCTTACAGCCTACCGGGAACATCTCTTCCAAAGGCCTGTGAAACGCAGTTTCTTTGCAGGCCTGATCTGGCTGAAGTAGGACTTCTGCTCTGCGTGTGCTACTTTGCCCTAGAGCTGAAAGGCACAACGTGCAGGCTTCTTTCCAAAGGGCGAGTTGGGCCCCACAGCATCTTGCTTCCAGCTCTTTGGGAAGCTAAGAAACAACTCGCTCTGCACAGTGCTCTTACAGCCTACGGGGAAGATCTCTGACAAAGGCCTGTGAAACGCAGTTTCTTTGCAGGCCTGATCTGGCTGAAGTAGGACTTCTGCTCTGGGTGTGCTACTTTGCCCTAGAGCTGAAAGGCACAACGTGCAGGCTTCTTTCCAAAGGGCGAGTTGGGCCCCACAGCATCTTGCTTCCAGCTCTTTGGGAAGCTAAGAAACAACTCGCTCTGCACAGTGCTCTTACAGCCTAGTGGGAACATCTCTTCCAAAGGCCTGTGAAACGCAGTTTCTTTGCAGGCCTGATCTGGCTGAAGTAGGACTTCTGCTCTGGGTGTGCTACTTTGCCCTAGAGCTGAAAGGCGCAACTTGCAGGCTTCTTTCCAAAGGGCGAGTTGGGCCCCACAGCATCTTGCTTCCAGCTCTTTGGGAAGCTAAGAAACAACTCGCTCTGCACAGTGCTCTTACAGCCTAGTGGGAACATCTCTTCCAAAGACCTGTGAAACGCAGTTTCTTTGCAGGCCCGATCTGGCTGAAGTAGGACTTCTGCTCTGGGTGTGCTACTTTGCCCTAGAGCTGAAAGGCGCAACGTGCAGGCTTCTTTCCAAAGGGCGAGTTGGGCCCCACAGCATCTTGCTTCCAGCTCTTTGGGAAGCTAAGAAGCAACTCGCTCTGCACAGTGCTCTTACAGCCTAGTGGGAACATCTCTTCCAAAGGCCTGTGAAACGCAGTTTCTTTGCAGGCCCGATCTGGCTGAAGTAGGACTTCTGCTCTGGGTGTGCTACTTTGCCCTAGAGCTGAAAGGCACAACGTGCAGGCTTCTTTCCAAAGGGCGAGTTGGGCCCCACAGCATCTTGCTTCCAGCTCTTTGGGAAGCTAAGAAACAACTCGCTCTGCACAGTGCTCTTACAGCCTACCGGGAACATCTCTTCCAAAGGCCTGTGAAACGCAGTTTCTTTGCAGGCCTGATCTGGCTGAAGTAGGACTTCTGCTCTGGGTCTGCTACTTTGCCCTAGAGCTGAAAGGCACAACGTGCAGGCTTCTTTCCAAAGGGCGAGTTGGGCCCCACAGCATCTTGCTTCCAGCTCTTTGGGAAGCTAAGAAACAACTCGCTCTGCACAGTGCTCTTACAGCCTAGTGGGAACATCTCTTCCAAAGGCCTGTGAAACGCAGTTTCTTTGCAGGCCTGATCTGGCTGAAGTAGGACTTCTGCTCTGGGTGTGCTACTTTGCCCTAGAGCTGAAAGGCACAACGTGCAGGCTTCTTTCCAAAGGGCGAGTTGGGCCCCACAGCATCTTGCTTCCAGCTCTTTGGGAAGGTAAGAAACAACTCGCTCTGCACAGTGCTCTTACAGCCTACCAGGAACATCTCTTCCAAAGGCCTGTGAAACGCAGTTTCTTTGCAGGCCTGATCTGGCTGAAGTAGGACTTCTGCTCTGGGTGTGCTACTTTGCCCTAGAGCTGAAAGGCACAACGTGCAGGCTTCTTTCCAAAGGGCGAGTTGGGCCCCACAGCATCTTGCTTCCAGCTCTTTGGGAAGCTAAGAAACAACTCGCTCTGCACAGTGCTCTTACAGCCTACCGGGAACATCTCTTCCAAAGGCCTGTGAAACGCAGTTTGTTTGCAGGCCTGATCTGGCTGAAGTAGGACTTCTGCTCTGGGTGTGCTACTTTGCCCTAGAGCTGAAAGGCACAACGTGCAGGCTTCTTTCCAAAGGGCGAGTTGGGCCCCACAGCATCTTGCTTCCAGCTCTTTGGGAAGCTAAGAAACAACTCGCTCTGCACAGTGCTCTTACAGCCTACGGGGAACATCTCTGACAAAGGCCTGTGAAACGCAGTTTCTTTGCAGGCCTGATCTGGCTGAAGTAGGACTTCTGCTCTGGGTGTGCTACTTTGCCCTAGAGCTGAAAGGCACAACGTGCAGGCTTCTTTCCAAAGGGCGAGTTGGGCCCAACAGCATCTTGCTTCCAGCTCTTTGGGAAGCTAAGAAACAACTCGCTCTGCACAGTGCTCTTACAGCCTACGGGGAACATCTCTTCCAAAGGCCTGTGAAACGCAGTTTCTTTGCAGGCCTGATCTGGCTGAAGTAGGACTTCTGCTCTGGTTGTGCTACTTTGCCCTAGAGCTGAAAGGCACAACGTGCAGGCTTCTTTCCAAAGGGCGAGTTGGGCCCCACAGCATCTTGCTTCCAGCTCTTTGGGAAGCTAAGAAACAACTCGCTCTGCACAGTGCTCTTACAGCCTAGTGGGAACATCTCTTCCAAAGGCCTGTGAAACGCAGTTTCTTTGCAGGCCCGATCTGGCTGAAGTAGGACTTCTGCTCTGGGTGTGCTACTTTGCCCTAGAGCTGAAAGGCACAACGTGCAGGCTTCTTTCCAAAGGGCGAGTTGGGCCCCACAGCATCTTGCTTCCAGCTCTTTGGGAAGCTAAGAAACAACTCGCTCTGCACAGTGCTCTTACAGCCTACCGGGAACATCTCTTCCAAAGGCCTGTGAAACGCAGTTTCTTTGCAGGCCTGATCTGGCTGAAGTAGGACTTCTGCTCTGGGTGTGCTACTTTGCCCTAGAGCTGAAAGGCACAACGTGCAGGCTTCTTTCCAAAGGGCGAGTTGGGCCCCACAGCATCTTGCTTAGAGCTCTTTGGGAAGCTAAGAAACAACTCGCTCTGCACAGTGCTCTTACAGCCTACGGGGAACATCTCTGACAAAGGCCTGTGAAACGCAGTTTCTTTGCAGGCCTGATCTGGCTGAAGTAGGACTTCTGCTCTGGGTGTGCTACTTTGCCCTAGAGCTGAAAGGCACAACGTGCAGGCTTCTTTCCAAAGGGCGAGTTGGGCCCAACAGCATCTTGCTTTCAGCTCTTTGGGAAGCTAAGAAACAACTCGCTCTGCACAGTGCTCTTACAGCCTACGGGGAACATCTCTTCCAAAGGCCTGTGAAACGCAGTTTCTTTGCAGGCCTGATCTGGCTGAAGTAGGACTTCTGCTCTGGGTGTGCTACTTTGCCCTAGAGCTGAAAGGCACAACGTGCAGGCTTCTTTCCAAAGGGCGAGTTGGGCCCCACAGCATCTTGCTTCCAGCTCTTTGGGAAGCTAAGAAACAACTCGCTCTGCACAGTGCTCTTACAGCCTAGTGGGAACATCTCTTCCAAAGGCCTGTGAAACGCAGTTTCTTTGCAGGCCCGATCTGGCTGAAGTAGGACTTCTGCTCTGGGTGTGCTAATTTGCCCTAGAGCTGAAAGGCACAACGTGCAGGCTTCTTTCCAAAGGGCGAGTTGGGCCCCACAGCATCTTGCTTCCAGCTCTTTGGGAAGCTAAGAAACAACTCGCTCTGCACAGTGCTCTTACAGCCTACCGGGAACATCTCTTCCAAAGGCCTGTGAAACGCAGTTTCTTTGCAGGCCTGATCTGGCTGAAGTAGGACTTCTGCTCTGGGTGTGCTACTTTGCCCTAGAGCTGAAAGGCACAACGTGCAGCCTTCTTTCCAAAGGGCGAGTTGGGCCCCACAGCATCTTGCTTCCAGCTATTTGGGAAGCTAAGAAACAACTCGCTCTGCACAGTGCTCTTACAGCCTAGTGGGAACATCTCTTCCAAAGGCCTGTGAAACGCAGTTTCTTGGCAGGCCTGATCTGGCTGAAGTAGGACTTCTGCTCTGGGTCTGCTACTTTGCCCTACAGGTGAAAGGCACAACGTGCAGGCTCCTTTCCAAAGGGCGAGTTGGGCCCCACAGCATCTTGCTTCCAGCTCTTTGGGAAGCTAAGAAACAACTCGCTCTGCACAGTGCTCTTACAGCCTACCGGGAACATGTCTTCCAAAGGCCTGTGAAACGCAGTTTCTTTGCAGGCCTGATCTGGCTGAAGTAGGACTTCTGCTCTGGGTGTGCTACTTTGCCCTAGAGCTGAAAGGCACAACGTGCAGGCTTCTTTCCAAAGGGCGAGTTGGGCCCCACAGCATCTTGCTTCCAGCTCTTTGGGAAGCTAAGAAACAACTCACTCTGCACAGTGCTCTTACAGCCTAGTGGGAAAATCTCTTCCAAAGGCCTGTGAAACGCAGTTTCTTTGCAGGCCCGATCTGGCTGAAGTAGGACTTCTGCTCTGGGTGTGCTACTTTGCCCTAGAGCTGAAAGGCACAACGTGCAGGCTTCTTTCCAAAGGGCGAGTTGGGCCCCACAGCATCTTGCTTCCAGCTCTTTGGGAAGCTAAGAAACAACTCGCTCTGCACAGTGCTCTTACAGCCTAGTGGGAACATCTCTTCCAAAGGCCTGTGAAACGCAGTTTCTTTGCAGGCCCGATCTGGCTGAAGTAGGACTTCTGCTCTGGGTGTGCTACTTTGCCCTAGAGCTGAAAGGCGCAACGTGCAGGCTTCTTTCCAAAGGGCGAGTTGGGCCCCACAGCATCTTGCTTCCAGCTCTTTGGGAAGCTAAGAAACAACTCGCTCTGCACAGTGCTCTTACAGCCTACGGGGAACATCTCTGACAAAGGCCTGTGAAACGCAGTTTCTTTGCAGGCCTGATCTGGCTGAAGTAGGACTTCTGCTCTGGGTGTGCTACTTTGCCCTAGAGCTGAAAGGCACAACGTGCAGGCTTCTTTCCAAAGGGCGAGTTGGGCCCCACAGCATCTTGCTTCCAGCTCTTTGGGAAGCTAAGAAACAACTCGCTCTGCACAGTGCTCTTACAGCCTACGGGGAACATCTCTGACAAAGGCCTGTGAAACGCAGTTTCTTTGCAGGCCTGATCTGGCTGAAGTAGGACTTCTGCTCTGGGTGTGCTGCTTTGCCCTAGAGCTGAAAGGCACAACGTGCAGGCTTCTTTCCAAAGGGCGAGTTGGGCCCCACAGCATCTTGCTTCCAGCTCTTTGGGAAGCTAAGAAACAACTCGCTCTGCACAGTGCTCTTACAGCCTAGTGGGAACATCTCTTCCAAAGGCCTGTGAAACGCAGTTTCTTTGCAGGCCTGATCTGGCTGAAGTAGGACTTCTGCTCTGGGTGTGCTACTTTGCCCTAGAGCTGAAAGGCACAACGTGCAGGCTTCTTTCCAAAGGGCGAGTTGGGCCCCACAGCATCTTGCTTCCAGCTCTTTGGGAAGCTAAGAAACAACTCGCTCTGCACAGTGCTCTTACAGCCTAGTGGGAACATCTCTTCCAAAGGCCTGTGAAACGCAGTTTCTTTGCAGGACTGATCTGGCTGAAGTAGGACTTCTGCTCTGGGTGTGCTACTTTGCCCTAGAGCTGAAAGGCGCAACTTGCAGGCTTCTTTCCAAAGGGCGAGTTGGGCCCCACAGCATCTTGCTTCCAGCTCTTTGGGAAGCTAAGAAACAACTCGCTCTGCACAGTGCTCTTACAGCCTAGTGGGAACATCTCTTCCAAAGGCCTGTGAAACGCAGTTTCTTTGCAGGCCCGATCTGGCTGAAGTAGGACTTCTGCTCTGGGTGTGCTACTTTGCCCTAGAGCTGAAAGGCACAACGTGCAGGCTTCTTTCCAAAGGGCGAGTTGGGCCCCACAGCATCTTGCTTCCAGCTCTTTGGGAAGCTAAGAAACAACTCGCTCTGCACAGTGCTCTTACAGCCTAGTGGGAACATCTCTGACAAAGGCCTGTGAAACGCAGTTTCTTTGCAGGCCTGATCTGGCTGAAGTAGGACTTCTGCTCTGGGTGTGCTACTTTGCCCTAGAGCTGAAAGGCACAACGTGCAGGCTTCTTTCCAAAGGGCGAGTTGGGCCCCACAGCATCTTGCTTCCAGCTCTTTGGGAAGCTAAGAAACAACTCGCTCTGCACAGTGCTCTTACAGCCTACGGGGAACATCTCTGACAAAGGCCTGTGAAACGCAGTTTCTTTGCAGGCCTGATCTGGCTGAAGTAGGACTTCTGCTCTGGGTGTGCTACTTTGCCCTAGAGCTGAAAGGCACAACGTGCAGGCTTCTTTCCAAAGGGCGAGTTGGGCCCCACAGCATCTTGCTTCCAGCTCTTTGGGAAGCTAAGAAACAACTCGCTCTGCACAGTGCTCTTACAGCCTAGTGGGAACATCTCTTCCAAAGGCCTGTGAAACGCAGTTTCTTTGCAGGCCTGATCTGGCTGAAGTAGGACTTCTGCTCTGGGTGTGCTACTTTGCCCTAGAGCTGAAAGGCACAACGTGCAGGCTTCTTTCCAAAGGGCGAGTTGGGCCCCACAGCATCTTGCTTCCAGCTCTTTGGGAAGCTAAGAAACAACTCGCTCTGCACAGTGCTCTTACAGCCTAGTGGGAACATCTCTTCCAAAGGCCTGTGAAACGCAGTTTCTTTGCAGGCCCGATCTGGCTGAAGTAGGACTTCTGCTCTGGGTGTGCTACTTTGCCCTAGAGCTGAAAGGCACAACGTGCAGGCTTCTTTCCAAAGGGCGAGTTGGGCCCCACAGCATCTTGCTTCCAGCTCTTTGGGAAGCTAAGAAACAACTCGCTCTGCACAGTGCTCTTACAGCCTAGTGGGAACATCTCTTCCAAAGGCCTGTGAAACGCAGTTTCTTTGCAGGCCCGATCTGGCTGAAGTAGGACTTCTGCTCTGGGTGTGCTACTTTGCCCTAGAGCTGAAAGGCACAACGTGCAGGCTTCTTTCCAAAGGGCGAGTTGGGCCCCACAGAATCTTGCTTCCAGCTCTTTGGGAAGCTAAGAAACAACTCGCTCTGCACAGTGCTCTTACAGCCTACCGGGAACATCTCTTCCAAAGGCCTGTGAAACGCAGTTTCTTTGCAGGCCTGATCTGGCTGAAGTAGGACTTCTGCTCTGGGTGTGCTACTTTGCCCTAGAGCTGAAAGGCACAACGTGCAGGCTTCTTTCCAAAGGGCGAGTTGGGCCCCACAGCATCTTGCTTCCAGCTCTTTGGGAAGCTAAGAAACAACTCGCTCTGCACAGTGCTCTTACAGCCTAGTGGGAACATCTCTTCCAAAGGCCTGTGAAACGCAGTTTCTTTGCAGGCCTGATCTGGCTGAAGTAGGACTTCTGCTCTGGGTGTGCTACTTTGCCCTAGAGCTGAAAGGCACAACGTGCAGGCTTCTTTCCAAAGGGCGAGTTGGGCCCCACAGCATCTTGCTTCCAGCTCTTTGGGAAGCTAAGAAACAACTCGCTCTGCACAGTGCTCTTACAGCCTACGGGGAACATCTCTTCCAAAGGCCTGTGAAACGCAGTTTCTTTGCAGGCCTGATCTGGCTGAAGTAGGACTTCTGCTCTGGGTGTGCTACTTTGCCCTAGAGCTGAAAGGCACAACGTGCAGGCTTCTTTCCAAAGGGCGAGTTGGGCCCCACAGCATCTTGCTTCCAGCTCTTTGGGAAGGTAAGAAACAACTCGCTCTGCACAGTGCTCTTACAGCCTACCAGGAACATCTCTTCCAAAAGCCTGTGAAACGCAGTTTCTTTGCAGGCCTGACCTGGCTGAAGTAGGACTTCTGCTCTGGGTGTGCTACTTTGCCCTAGAGCTGAAAGGCACAACGTGCAGGCTTCTTTCCAAAGGGCGAGTTGGGCCCCACAGCATCTTGCTTCCAGCTCTTTGGGAAGCTAAGAAACAACTCGCTCTGCACAGTGCTCTTACAGCCTAGTGGGAACATCTCTTCCAAAGGCCTGTGAAACGCAGTTTCTTTGCAGGCCTGATCTGGCTGAAGTAGAACTTCTGCTCTGGGTGTGCTACTTTGCCCTAGAGCTGAAAGGCACAACGTGCTGGCTTCTTTCCAAAGGGCGAGTTGGGCCCCACAGCATCTTGCTTCCAGCTCTTTGGGAAGCTAAGAAACAACTCGCTCTGCACAGTGCTCTTACAGCCTAGTGGGAACATCTCTTCCAAAGGCCTGTGAAACGCAGTTTCTTTGCAGGCCTGATCTGGCTGAAGTAGGACTTCTGCTCTGGGTGTGCTACTTTGCCCTAGAGCTGAAAGGCACAACGTGCAGGCTTCTTTCCAAAGGGCGAGTTGGGCCCCACAGCATCTTGCTTCCAGCTCTTTGGGAAGCTAAGAAGCAACTCGCTCTGCACAGTGCTCTTACAGCCTAGTGGGAACATCTCTTCCAAAGGCCTGTGAAACGCAGTTTCTTTGCAGGCCTGATCTGGCTGAAGTAGGACTTCTGCTCTGGGTGTGCTACTTTGCCCTAGAGCTGAAAGGCACAGCGTGCAGGCTTCTTTCCAAAGGGCGAGTTGGGCCCCACAGCATCTTGCTTCCAGCTCTTTGGGAAGCTAAGAAACAACTCGCTCTGCACAGTGCTCTTACAGCCTAGTGGGAACATCTCTTCCAAAGGTCTGTGAAACGCAGTTTCTTTGCAGGCCTGATCTGGCTGAAGTAGGACTTCTGCTCTGGGTGTGCTACTTTGCCCTAGAGCTGAAAGGCACAACGTGCAGGCTTCTTTCCAAAGGGCGAGTTGGGCCCCACAGCATCTTGCTTCCAGCTCTTTGGGAAGCTAAGAAACAACTCGCTCTGCACAGTGCTCTTACAGCCTAGTGGGAACATCTCTTCCAAAGGCCTGTGAAACGCAGTTTCTTTGCAGGCCTGATCTGGCTGAAGTAGAACTTCTGCTCTGGGTGTGCTACTTTGCCCTAGAGCTGAAAGGCACAACGTGCTGGCTTCTTTCCAAAGGGCGAGTTGGGCCCCACAGCATCTTGCTTCCAGCTCTTTGGGAAGCTAAGAAACAACTCGCTCTGCACAGTGCTCTTACAGCCTAGTGGGAACATCTCTTCCAAAGGCCTGTGAAACGCAGTTTCTTTGCAGGCCTGATCTGGCTGAAGTAGGACTTCTGCTCTGGGTGTGCTACTTTGCCCTAGAGCTGAAAGGCACAACGTGCAGGCTTCTTTCCAAAGGGCGAGTTGGGCCCCACAGCATCTTGCTTCCAGCTCTTTGGGAAGCTAAGAAACAACTCGCTCTGCACAGTGCTCTTACAGCCTAGTGGGAACATCTCTTCCAAAGGCCTGTGAAACGCAGTTTCTTTGCAGGCCCGATCTGGCTGAAGTAGGACTTCTGCTCTGGGTGTGCTACTTTGCCCTAGAGCTGAAAGGCACAACGTGCAGGCTTCTTTCCAAAGGGCGAGTTGGGCCCCACAGCATCTTGCTTCCAGCTCTTTGGGAAGCTAAGAAACAACTCGCTCTGCACAGTGCTCTTACAGCCTAGTGGGAACATCTCTTCCAAAGGCCTGTGAAACGCAGTTTCTTTGCAGGCCCGATCTGGCTGAAGTAGGACTTCTGCTCTGGGTGTGCTACTTTGCCCTAGAGCTGAAAGGCACAACGTGCAGGCTTCTTTCCAAAGGGCGAGTTGGGCCCCACAGCATCTTGCTTCCAGCTCTTTGGGAAGCTAAGAAACAACTCGCTCTGCACAGTGCTCTTACAGCCTAGTGGGAACATCTCTTCCAAAGGCCCGTGAAACGCAGTTTCTTTGCAGGCCTGATCTGGCTGAAGTAGGACTTCTGCTCTGGGTGTGCTACTTTGCCCTAGAGCTGAAAGGCACAACGTGCAGGCTTCTTTCCAAAGGGCGAGTTGGGCCCCACAGCATCTTGCTTCCAGCTCTTTGGGAAGCTAAGAAACAACTCGCTCTGCACAGTGCTCTTACAGCCTACGGGGAACATCTCTGACAAAGGCCTGTGAAACGCAGTTTCTTTGCAGGCCTGATCTGGCTGAAGTAGGACTTCTGCTCTGGGTGTGCTACTTTGCCCTAGAGCTGAAAGGCACAACGTGCAGGCTTCTTTCCAAAGGGCGAGTTGGGCCCCACAGCATCTTGCTTCCAGCTCTTTGGGAAGCTAAGAAACAACTCGCTCTGCACAGTGCTCTTACAGCCTAGTGGGAACATCTCTTCCAAAGGCCTGTGAAACGCAGTTTCTTTGCAGGCCTGATCTGGCTGAAGTAGGACTTCTGCTCTGGGTGTGCTACTTTGCCCTAGAGCTGAAAGGCACAACGTGCAGGCTTCTTTCCAAAGGGCGAGTTGGGCCCCACAGCATCTTGCTTCCAGCTCTTTGGGAAGCTAAGAAACAACTCGCTCTGCACAGTGCTCTTACAGCCTAGTGGGAACATCTCTTCCAAAGGCCTGTGAAACGCAGTTTCTTTGCAGGCCCGATCTGGCTGAAGTAGGACTTCTGCTCTGGGTGTGCTACTTTGCCCTAGAGCTGAAAGGCACAACGTGCAGGCTTCTTTCCAAAGGGCGAGTTGGGCCCCACAGCATCTTGCTTCCAGCTCTTTGGGAAGCTAAGAAACAACTCGCTCTGCACAGTGCTCTTACAGCCTAGTGGGAACATCTCTTCCAAAGGCCTGTGAAACGCAGTTTCTTTGCAGGCCCGATCTGGCTGAAGTAGGACTTCTGCTCTGGGTGTGCTACTTTGCCCTAGAGCTGAAAGGCACAACGTGCAGGCTTCTTTCCAAAGGGCGAGTTGGGCCCCACAGCATCTTGCTTCCAGCTCTTTGGGAAGCTAAGAAACAACTCGCTCTGCACAGTGCTCTTACAGCCTAGTGGGAACATCTCTTCCAAAGGCCTGTGAAACGCAGTTTCTTTGCAGGCCCGATCTGGCTGAAGTAGGACTTCTGCTCTGGGTGTGCTACTTTGCCCTAGAGCTGAAAGGCACAACGTGCAGGCTTCTTTCCAAAGGGCGAGTTGGGCCCCACAGCATCTTGCTTCCAGCTCTTTGGGAAGCTAAGAAACAACTCGCTCTGCACAGTGCTCTTACAGCCTACGGGGAACATCTCTGACAAAGGCCTGTGAAACGCAGTTTCTTTGCAGGCCTGATCTGGCTGAAGTAGGACTTCTGCTCTGGGTGTGCTACTTTGCCCTAGAGCTGAAAGGCACAACGTGCAGGCTTCTTTCCAAAGGGCGAGTTGGGCCCCACAGCATCTTGCTTCCAGCTCTTTGGGAAGCTAAGAAACAACTCGCTCTGCACAGTGCTCTTACAGCCTACGGGGAACATCTCTGACAAAGGCCTGTGAAACGCAGTTTCTTTGCAGGCCTGATCTGGCTGAAGTAGGACTTCTGCTCTGGGTGTGCTACTTTGCCCTAGAGCTGAAAGGCACAACGTGCAGGCTTCTTTCCAAAGGGCGAGTTGGGCCCCACAGCATCTTGCTTCCAGCTCTTTGGGAAGCTAAGAAACAACTCGCTCTGCACAGTGCTCTTACAGCCTAGTGGGAACATCTCTGACAAAGGCCTGTGAAACGCAGTTTCTTGGCAGGCCTGATCTGGCTGAAGTAGGACTTCTGCTCTGGGTCTGCTACTTTGCCCTACAGGTGAAAGGCACAACGTGCAGGCTCCTTTCCAAAGGGCGAGTTGGGGCCCACAGCATCTTGCTTCCAGCTCTTTGGGAAGCTAAGAAACAACTCGCTCTGCACAGTGCTCTTACAGCCTACCGGGAACATGTCTTCCAAAGGCCTGTGAAACGCAGTTTCTTTGCAGGCCTGATCTGGCTGAAGTAGGACTTCTGCTCTGGGTGTGCTACTTTGCCCTAGAGCTGAAAGGCACAACGTGCAGGCTTCTTTCCAAAGGGCGAGTTGGGCCCCACAGCATCTTGCTTCCAGCTCTTTGGGAAGCTAAGAAACAACTCACTCTGCACAGTGCTCTTACAGCCTAGTGGGAACATCTCTTCCAAAGGCCTGTGAAACGCAGTTTCTTTGCAGGCCCGATCTGGCTGAAGTAGGACTTCTGCTCTGGGTGTGCTACTTTGCCCTAGAGCTGAAAGGCACAACGTGCAGGCTTCTTTCCAAAGGGCGAGTTGGGCCCCACAGCATCTTGCTTCCAGCTCTTTGGGAAGCTAAGAAACAACTCGCTCTGCACAGTGCTCTTACAGCCTAGTGGGAACATCTCTTCCAAAGGCCTGTGAAACGCAGTTTCTTTGCAGGCCCGATCTGGCTGAAGTAGGACTTCTGCTCTGGGTGTGCTACTTTGCCCTAGAGCTGAAAGGCGCAACGTGCAGGCTTCTTTCCAAAGGGCGAGTTGGGCCCCACAGCATCTTGCTTCCAGCTCTTTGGGAAGCTAAGAAACAACTCGCTCTGCACAGTGCTCTTACAGCCTACGGGGAACATCTCTGACAAAGGCCTGTGAAACGCAGTTTCTTTGCAGGCCTGATCTGGCTGAAGTAGGACTTCTGCTCTGGGTGTGCTACTTTGCCCTAGAGCTGAAAGGCACAACGTGCAGGCTTCTTTCCAAAGGGCGAGTTGGGCCCCACAGCATCTTGCTTCCAGCTCTTTGGGAAGCTAAGAAACAACTCGCTCTGCACAGTGCTCTTACAGCCTACGGGGAACATCTCTGACAAAGGCCTGTGAAACGCAGTTTCTTTGCAGGCCTGATCTGGCTGAAGTAGGACTTCTGCTCTGGGTGTGCTACTTTGCCCTAGAGCTGAAAGGCACAACGTGCAGGCTTCTTTCCAAAGGGCGAGTTGGGCCCCACAGCATCTTGCTTCCAGCTCTTTGGGAAGCTAAGAAACAACTCGCTCTGCACAGTGCTCTTACAGCCTAGTGGGAACATCTCTTCCAAAGGCCTGTGAAACGCAGTTTCTTTGCAGGCCTGATCTGGCTGAAGTAGGACTTCTGCTCTGGGTGTGCTACTTTGCCCTAGAGCTGAAAGGCACAACGTGCAGGCTTCTTTCCAAAGGGCGAGTTGGGCCCCACAGCATCTTGCTTCCAGCTCTTTGGGAAGCTAAGAAACAACTCGCTCTGCACAGTGCTCTTACAGCCTAGTGGGAACATCTCTTCCAAAGGCCTGTGAAACGCAGTTTCTTTGCAGGCCCGATCTGGCTGAAGTAGGACTTCTGCTCTGGGTGTGCTACTTTGCCCTAGAGCTGAAAGGCGCAACTTGCAGGCTTCTTTCCAAAGGGCGAGTTGGGCCCCACAGCATCTTGCTTCCAGCTCTTTGGGAAGCTAAGAAACAACTCGCTCTGCACAGTGCTCTTACAGCCTAGTGGGAACATCTCTTCCAAAGGCCTGTGAAACGCAGTTTCTTTGCAGGCCCGATCTGGCTGAAGTAGGACTTCTGCTCTGGGTGTGCTACTTTGCCCTAGAGCTGAAAGGCACAACGTGCAGGCTTCTTTCCAAAGGGCGAGTTGGGCCCCACAGCATCTTGCTTCCAGCTCTTTGGGAAGCTAAGAAACAACTCGCTCTGCACAGTGCTCTTACAGCCTACGGGGAACATCTCTGACAAAGGCCTGTGAAACGCAGTTTCTTTGCAGGCCTGATCTGGCTGAAGTAGGACTTCTGCTCTGGGTGTGCTACTTTGCCCTAGAGCTGAAAGGCACAACGTGCAGGCTTCTTTCCAAAGGGCGAGTTGGGCCCGACAGCATCTTGCTTCCAGCTCTTTGGGAAGCTAAGAAACAACTCGCTCTGCACAGTGCTCTTACAGCCTACGGGGAACATCTCTGACAAAGGCCTGTGAAACGCAGTTTCTTTGCAGGCCTGATCTGGCTGAAGTAGGACTTCTGCTCTGGGTGTGCTACTTTGCCCTAGAGCTGAAAGGCACAACGTGCAGGCTTCTTTCCAAAGGGCGAGTTGGGCCCCACAGCATCTTGCTTCCAGCTCTTTGGGAAGCTAAGAAACAACTCGCTCTGCACAGTGCTCTTACAGCCTAGTGGGAACATCTCTTCCAAAGGCCTGTGAAACGCAGTTTCTTTGCAGGCCTGATCTGGCTGAAGTAGGACTTCTGCTCTGGGTGTGCTACTTTGCCCTAGAGCTGAAAGGCACAACGTGCAGGCTTCTTTCCAAAGGGCGAGTTGGGCCCCACAGCATCTTGCTTCCAGCTCTTTGGAAAGCTAAGAAACAACTCGCTCTGCACAGTGCTCTTACAGCCTAGTGGGAACATCTCTTCCAAAGGCCTGTGAAACGCAGTTTCTTTGCAGGCCCGATCTGGCTGAAGTAGGACTTCTGCTCTGGGTGTGCTACTTTGCCCTAGAGCTGAAAGGCACAACGTGCAGGCTTCTTTCCAAAGGGCGAGTTGGGCCCCACAGCATCTTGCTTCCAGCTCTTTGGGAAGCTAAGAAACAACTCGCTCTGCACAGTGCTCTTACAGCCTAGTGGGAACATCTCTTCCAAAGGCCTGTGAAACGCAGTTTCTTTGCAGGCCCGATCTGGCTGAAGTAGGACTTCTGCTCTGGGTGTGCTACTTTGCCCTAGAGCTGAAAGGCACAACGTGCAGGCTTCTTTCCAAAGGGCGAGTTGGGCCCCACAGAATCTTGCTTCCAGCTCTTTGGGAAGCTAAGAAACAACTCGCTCTGCACAGTGCTCTTACAGCCTACCGGGAACATCTCTTCCAAAGGCCTGTGAAACGCAGTTTCTTTGCAGGCCTGATCTGGCTGAAGTAGGACTTCTGCTCTGGGTGTGCTACTTTGCCCTAGAGCTGAAAGGCACAACGTGCAGGCTTCTTTCCAAAGGGCGAGTTGGGCCCCACAGCATCTTGCTTCCAGCTCTTTGGGAAGCTAAGAAACAACTCGCTCTGCACAGTGCTCTTACAGCCTAGTGGGAACATCTCTTCCAAAGGCCTGTGAAACGCAGTTTCTTTGCAGGCCTGATCTGGCTGAAGTAGGACCTCTGCTCTGGGTGTGCTACTTTGCCCTAGAGCTGAAAGGCACAACGTGCAGGCTTCTTTCCAAAGGGCGAGTTGGGCCCCACAGCATCTTGCTTCCAGCTCTTTGGGAAGCTAAGAAACAACTCGCTCTGCACAGTGCTCTTACAGCCTACGGGGAACATCTCTTCCAAAGGCCTGTGAAACGCAGTTTCTTTGCAGGCCTGATCTGGCTGAAGTAGGACTTCTGCTCTGGGTGTGCTACTTTGCCCTAGAGCTGAAAGGCACAACGTGCAGGCTTCTTTCCAAAGGGCGAGTTGGGCCCCACAGCATCTTGCTTCCAGCTCTTTGGGAAGGTAAGAAACAACTCGCTCTGCACAGTGCTCTTACAGCCTACCAGGAACATCTCTTCCAAAAGCCTGTGAAACGCAGTTTCTTTGCAGGCCTGACCTGGCTGAAGTAGGACTTCTGCTCTGGGTGTGCTACTTTGCCCTAGAGCTGAAAGGCACAACGTGCAGGCTTCTTTCCAAAGGGCGAGTTGGGCCCCACAGCATCTTGCTTCCAGCTCTTTGGGAAGCTAAGAAACAACTCGCTCTGCACAGTGCTCTTACAGCCTAGTGGGAACATCTCTTCCAAAGGCCTGTGAAACGCAGTTTCTTTGCAGGCCTGATCTGGCTGAAGAAGAACTTCTGCTCTGGGTGTGCTACTTTGCCCTAGAGCTGAAAGGCACAACGTGCTGGCTTCTTTCCAAAGGGCGAGTTGGGCCCCACAGCATCTTGCTTCCAGCTCTTTGGGAAGCTAAGAAACAACTCGCTCTGCACAGTGCTCTTACAGCCTAGTGGGAACATCTCTTCCAAAGGCCTGTGAAACGCAGTTTCTTTGCAGGCCTGATCTGGCTGAAGTAGGACTTCTGCTCTGGGTGTGCTACTTTGCCCTAGAGCTGAAAGGCACAACGTGCAGGCTTCTTTCCAAAGGGCGAGTTGGGCCCCACAGCATCTTGCTTCCAGCTCTTTGGGAAGCTAAGAAGCAACTCGCTCTGCACAGTGCTCTTACAGCCTAGTGGGAACATCTCTTCCAAAGGCCTGTGAAACGCAGTTTCTTTGCAGGCCTGATCTGGCTGAAGTAGGACTTCTGCTCTGGGTGTGCTACTTTGCCCTAGAGCTGAAAGGCACAACGTGCAGGCTTCTTTCCAAAGGGCGAGTTGGGCCCCACAGCATCTTGCTTCCAGCTCTTTGGGAAGCTAAGAAACAACTCGCTCTGCACAGTGCTCTTACAGCCTAGTGGGAACATCTCTTCCAAAGGCCTGTGAAACGCAGTTTCTTTGCAGGCCTGATCTGGCTGAAGTAGGACTTCTGCTCTGGGTGTGCTACTTTGCCCTAGAGCTGAAAGGCACAACGTGCAGGCTTCTTTCCAAAGGGCGAGTTGGGCCCCACAGCATCTTGCTTCCAGCTCTTTGGGAAGCTAAGAAACAACTCGCTCTGCACAGTGCTCTTACAGCCTAGTGGGAACATCTCTTCCAAAGGCCTGTGAAACGCAGTTTCTTTGCAGGCCTGATCTGGCTGAAGTAGAACTTCTGCTCTGGGTGTGCTACTTTGCCCTAGAGCTGAAAGGCACAACGTGCTGGCTTCTTTCCAAAGGGCGAGTTGGGCCCCACAGCATCTTGCTTCCAGCTCTTTGGGAAGCTAAGAAACAACTCGCTCTGCACAGTGCTCTTACAGCCTAGTGGGAACATCTCTTCCAAAGGCCTGTGAAACGCAGTTTCTTTGCAGGCCTGATCTGGCTGAAGTAGGACTTCTGCTCTGGGCGTGCTACTTTGCACTAGAGCTGAAAGGCACAACGTGCAGGCTTCTTTCCAAAGGGCGAGTTGGGCCCCACAGCATCTTGCTTCCAGCTCTTTGGGAAGCTAAGAAACAACTCGCTCTGCACAGTGCTCTTACAGCCTAGTGGGAACATCTCTTCCAAAGGCCTGTGAAACGCAGTTTCTTTGCAGGCCTGATCTGGCTGAAGTAGGACTTCTGCTCTGGGTGTGCTACTTTGCCCTAGAGCTGAAAGGCACAACGTGCAGGCTTCTTTCCAAAGGGCGAGTTGGGCCCCACAGCATCTTGCTTCCAGCTCTTTGGGAAGCTAAGAAACAACTCGCTCTGCACAGTGCTCTTACAGCCTAGTGGGAACATCTCTTCCAAAGGCCTGTGAAACGCAGTTTCTTTGCAGGCCTGATCTGGCTGAAGTAGGACTTCTGCTCTGGGTGTGCTACTTTGCCCTAGAGCTGAAAGGCACAACGTGCAGGCTTCTTTCCAAAGGGCGAGTTGGGCCCCACAGCATCTTGCTTCCAGCTCTTTGGGAAGCTAAGAAACAACTCGCTCTGCACAGTGCTCTTACAGCCTAGTGGGAACATCTCTTCCAAAGGCCTGTGAAACGCAGTTACTTTGCAGGCCCGATCTGGCTGAAGTAGGACTTCTGCTCTGGGTGTGCTACTTTGCCCTAGAGCTGAAAGGCACAACGTGCAGGCTTCTTTCCAAAGGGCGAGTTGGGCCCCACAGCATCTTGCTTCCAGCTCTTTGGGAAGCTAAGAAACAACTCGCTCTGCACAGTGCTCTTACAGCCTAGTGGGAACATCTCTTCCAAAGGCCTGTGAAACGCAGTTTCTTTGCAGGCCCGATCTGGCTGAAGTAGGACTTCTGCTCTGGGTGTGCTACTTTGCCCTAGAGCTGAAAGGCACAACGTGCAGGCTTCTTTCCAAAGGGCGAGTTGGGCCCCACAGCATCTTGCTTCCAGCTCTTTGGGAAGCTAAGAAACAACTCGCTCTGCACAGTGCTCTTACAGCCTAGTGGGAACATCTCTTCCAAAGGCCTGTGAAACGCAGTTTCTTTGCAGGCCCGATCTGGCTGAAGTAGGACTTCTGCTCTGGGTGTGCTACTTTGCCCTAGAGCTGAAAGGCACAACGTGCAGGCTTCTTTCCAAAGGGCGAGTTGGGCCCCACAGCATCTTGCTTCCAGCTCTTTGGGAAGCTAAGAAACAACTCGCTCTGCACAGTGCTCTTACAGCCTACGGGGAACATCTCTGACAAAGGCCTGTGAAACGCAGTTTCTTTGCAGGCCTGATCTGGCTGAAGTAGGACTTCTGCTCTGGGTGTGCTACTTTGCCCTAGAGCTGAAAGGCACAACGTGCAGGCTTCTTTCCAAAGGGCGAGTTGGGCCCCACAGCATCTTGCTTCCAGCTCTTTGGGAAGCTAAGAAACAACTCGCTCTGCACAGTGCTCTTACAGCCTACGGGGAACATCTCTGACAAAGGCCTGTGAAACGCAGTTTCTTTGCAGGCCTGATCTGGCTGAAGTAGGACTTCTGCTCTGGGTGTGCTACTTTGCCCTAGAGCTGAAAGGCACAACGTGCAGGCTTCTTTCCAAAGGGCGAGTTGGGCCCCACAGCATCTTGCTTCCAGCTCTTTGGGAAGCTAAGAAACAACTCGCTCTGCACAGTGCTCTTACAGCCTAGTGGGAACATCTCTTCCAAAGGCCTGTGAAACGCAGTTTGTTTGCAGGCCTGATCTGGCTGAAGTAGGACTTCTGCTCTGGGTGTGCTACTTTGCCCTAGAGCTGAAAGGCACAACGTGCAGGCTTCTTTCCAAAGGGCGAGTTGGGCCCCACAGCATCTTGCTTCCAGCTCTTTGGGAAGCTAAGAAACAACTCGCTCTGCACAGTGCTCTTACAGCCTACGGGGAACATCTCTGACAAAGGCCTGTGAAACGCAGTTTCTTTGCAGGCCTGATCTGGCTGAAGTAGGACTTCTGCTCTGGGTGTGCTACTTTGCCCTAGAGCTGAAAGGCACAACGTGCAGGCTTCTTTCCAAAGGGCGAGTTGGGCCCCACAGCATCTTGCTTCCAGCTCTCTGGGAAGCTAAGAAAAAACTCGCTCTGCACAGTGCTCTTACAGCCTAGTGGGAACATCTCTTCCAAAGGCCTGTGAAACGCAGTTTCTTTGCAGGCCCGATCTGGCTGAAGTAGGACTTCTGCTCTGGGTGTGCTACTTTGCCCTAGAGCTGAAAGGCACAACGTGCAGGCTTCTTTCCAAAGGGCGAGTTGGGCCCCACAGCATCTTGCTTCCAGCTCTTTGGGAAGCTAAGAAACAACTCGCTCTGCACAGTGCTCTTACAGCCTAGTGGGAACATCTCTTCCAAAGGCGTGTGAAACGCAGTTTCTTTGCAGGCCCGATCTGGCTGAAGTAGGACTTCTGCTCTGGGTGTGCTACTTTGCCCTAGAGCTGAAAGGCACAACGTGCAGGCTTCTTTCCAAAGGGCGAGTTGGGCCCCACAGCATCTTGCTTCCAGCTCTTTGGGAAGCTAAGAAACAACTCGCTCTGCACAGTGCTCTTACAGCCTACCGGGAACATCTCTTCCAAAGGCCTGTGAAACGCAGTTTCTTTGCAGGCCTGATCTGGCTGAAGTAGGACTTCTGCTCTGGGTGTGCTACTTTGCCCTAGAGCTGAAAGGCACAACGTGCAGGCTTCTTTCCAAAGGGCGAGTTGGGCCCCACAGCATCTTGCTTCCAGCTCTTTGGGAAGCTAAGAAACAACTCGCTCTGCACAGTGCTCTTACAGCCTAGTGGGAACATCTCTTCCAAAGGCCAGTGAAACGCAGTTTCTTTGCAGGCCTGATCTGGCTGAAGTAGGACTTCTGCTCTGGGTGTGCTACTTTGCCCTAGAGCTGAAAGGCACAACGTGCAGGCTTCTTTCCAAAGGGCGAGTTGGGCCCCACAGCATCTTGCTTCCAGCTCTTTGGGAAGGTAAGAAACAACTCGCTCTGCACAGTGCTCTTACAGCCTACCAGGAACATCTCTTCCAAAAGCCTGTGAAACGCAGTTTCTTTGCAGGCCTGACCTGGCTGAAGTAGGACTTCTGCTCTGGGTGTGCTACTTTGCCCTAGAGCTGAAAGGCACAACGTGCAGGCTTCTTTCCAAAGGGCGAGTTGGGCCCCACAGCATCTTGCTTCCAGCTCTTTGGGAAGCTAAGAAACAACTCGCTCTGCACAGTGCTCTTACAGCCTAGTGGGAACATCTCTTCCAAAGGCCTGTGAAACGCAGTTTCTTTGCAGGCCTGATCTGGCTGAAGTAGAACTTCTGCTCTGGGTGTGCTACTTTGCCCTAGAGCTGAAAGGCACAACGTGCTGGCTTCTTTCCAAAGGGCGAGTTGGGCCCCACAGCATCTTGCTTCCAGCTCTTTGGGAAGCTAAGAAACAACTCGCTCTGCACAGTGCTCTTACAGCCTAGTGGGAACATCTCTTCCAAAGGCTTGTGAAACGCAGTTTCTTTGCAGGCCTGATCTGGCTGAAGTAGAACTTCTGCTCTGGGTGTGCTACTTTGCCCTAGAGCTGAAAGGCACAACGTGCTGGCTTCTTTCCAAAGGGCGAGTTGGGCCCCACAGCATCTTGCTTCCAGCTCTTTGGGAAGCTAAGAAACAACTCGCTCTGCACAGTGCTCTTACAGCCTAGTGGGAACATCTCTTCCAAAGGCCTGTGAAACGCAGTTTCTTTGCAGGCCTGATCTGGCTGAAGTAGGACTTCTGCTCTGGGTGTGCTACTTTGCCCTAGAGCTGAAAGGCACAACGTGCAGGCTTCTTTCCAAAGGGCGAGTTGGGCCCCACAGCATCTTGCTTCCAGCTCTTTGGGAAGCTAAGAAACAACTCGCTCTGCACAGTGCTCTTACAGCCTACGGGGAACATCTCTGACAAAGGCCTGTGAAACGCAGTTTCTTTGCAGGCCTGATCTGGCTGAAGTAGGACTTCTGCTCTGGGTGTGCTACTTTGCCCTAGAGCTGAAAGGCACAACGTGCAGGCTTCTTTCCAAAGGGCGAGTTGGGCCCCACAGCATCTTGCTTCCAGCTCTTTGGGAAGCTAAGAAACAACTCGCTCTGCACAGTGCTCTTACAGCCTAGTGGGAACATCTCTTCCAAAGGCTTGTGAAACGCAGTTTCTTTGCAGGCCTGATCTGGCTGAAGTAGAACTTCTGCTCTGGGTGTGCTACTTTGCCCTAGAGCTGAAAGGCACAACGTGCTGGCTTCTTTCCAAAGGGCGAGTTGGGCCCCACAGCATCTTGCTTCCAGCTCTTTGGGAAGCTAAGAAACAACTCGCTCTGCACAGTGCTCTTACAGCCTAGTGGGAACATCTCTGACAAAGGCCTGTGAAACGCAGTTTCTTTGCAGGCCTGATCTGGCTGAAGTAGGACTTCTGCTCTGGGTGTGCTACTTTGCCCTAGAGCTGAAAGGCACAACGTGCAGGCTTCTTTCCAAAGGGCGAGTTGGGCCCCACAGCATCTTGCTTCCAGCTCTTTGGGAAGCTAAGAAACAACTCGCTCTGCACAGTGCTCTTACAGCCTACGGGGAACATCTCTGACAAAGGCCTGTGAAACGCAGTTTCTTTGCAGGCCTGATCTGGCTGAAGTAGGACTTCTGCTCTGGGTGTGCTACTTTGCCCTAGAGCTGAAAGGCACAACGTGCAGGCTTCTTTCCAAAGGGCGAGTTGGGCCCCACAGCATCTTGCTTCCAGCTCTTTGGGAAGCTAAGAAACAACTCGCTCTGCACAGTGCTCTTACAGCCTAGTGGGAACATCTCTTCCAAAGGCCTGTGAAACGCAGTTTGTTTGCAGGCCTGATCTGGCTGAAGTAGGACTTCTGCTCTGGGTGTGCTACTTTGCCCTAGAGCTGAAAGGCACAACGTGCAGGCTTCTTTCCAAAGGGCGAGTTGGGCCCCACAGCATCTTGCTTCCAGCTCTTTGGGAAGCTAAGAAACAACTCGCTCTGCACAGTGCTCTTACAGCCTACGGGGAACATCTCTGACAAAGGCCTGTGAAACGCAGTTTCTTTGCAGGCCTGATCTGGCTGAAGTAGGACTTCTGCTCTGGGTGTGCTACTTTGCCCTAGAGCTGAAAGGCACAACGTGCAGGCTTCTTTCCAAAGGGCGAGTTGGGCCCCACAGCATCTTGCTTCCAGCTCTCTGGGAAGCTAAGAAAAAACTCGCTCTGCACAGTGCTCTTACAGCCTAGTGGGAACATCTCTTCCAAAGGCCTGTGAAACGCAGTTTCTTTGCAGGCCCGATCTGGCTGAAGTAGGACTTCTGCTCTGGGTGTGCTACTTTGCCCTAGAGCTGAAAGGCACAACGTGCAGGCTTCTTTCCAAAGGGCGAGTTGGGCCCCACAGCATCTTGCTTCCAGCTCTTTGGGAAGCTAAGAAACAACTCGCTCTGCACAGTGCTCTTACAGCCTAGTGGGAACATCTCTTCCAAAGGCGTGTGAAACGCAGTTTCTTTGCAGGCCCGATCTGGCTGAAGTAGGACTTCTGCTCTGGGTGTGCTACTTTGCCCTAGAGCTGAAAGGCACAACGTGCAGGCTTCTTTCCAAAGGGCGAGTTGGGCCCCACAGCATCTTGCTTCCAGCTCTTTGGGAAGCTAAGAAACAACTCGCTCTGCACAGTGCTCTTACAGCCTACCGGGAACATCTCTTCCAAAGGCCTGTGAAACGCAGTTTCTTTGCAGGCCTGATCTGGCTGAAGTAGGACTTCTGCTCTGGGTGTGCTACTTTGCCCTAGAGCTGAAAGGCACAACGTGCAGGCTTCTTTCCAAAGGGCGAGTTGGGCCCCACAGCATCTTGCTTCCAGCTCTTTGGGAAGCTAAGAAACAACTCGCTCTGCACAGTGCTCTTACAGCCTAGTGGGAACATCTCTTCCAAAGGCCAGTGAAACGCAGTTTCTTTGCAGGCCTGATCTGGCTGAAGTAGGACTTCTGCTCTGGGTGTGCTACTTTGCCCTAGAGCTGAAAGGCACAACGTGCAGGCTTCTTTCCAAAGGGCGAGTTGGGCCCCACAGCATCTTGCTTCCAGCTCTTTGGGAAGGTAAGAAACAACTCGCTCTGCACAGTGCTCTTACAGCCTACCAGGAACATCTCTTCCAAAAGCCTGTGAAACGCAGTTTCTTTGCAGGCCTGACCTGGCTGAAGTAGGACTTCTGCTCTGGGTGTGCTACTTTGCCCTAGAGCTGAAAGGCACAACGTGCAGGCTTCTTTCCAAAGGGCGAGTTGGGCCCCACAGCATCTTGCTTCCAGCTCTTTGGGAAGCTAAGAAACAACTCGCTCTGCACAGTGCTCTTACAGCCTAGTGGGAACATCTCTTCCAAAGGCCTGTGAAACGCAGTTTCATTGCAGGCCTGATCTGGCTGAAGTAGAACTTCTGCTCTGGGTGTGCTACTTTGCCCTAGAGCTGAAAGGCACAACGTGCTGGCTTCTTTCCAAAGGGCGAGTTGGGCCCCACAGCATCTTGCTTCCAGCTCTTTGGGAAGCTAAGAAACAACTCGCTCTGCACAGTGCTCTTACAGCCTAGTGGGAACATCTCTTCCAAAGGCTTGTGAAACGCAGTTTCTTTGCAGGCCTGATCTGGCTGAAGTAGAACTTCTGCTCTGGGTGTGCTACTTTGCCCTAGAGCTGAAAGGCACAACGTGCTGGCTTCTTTCCAAAGGGCGAGTTGGGCCCCACAGCATCTTGCTTCCAGCTCTTTGGGAAGCTAAGAAACAACTCGCTCTGCACAGTGCTCTTACAGCCTAGTGGGAACATCTCTTCCAAAGGCCTGTGAAACGCAGTTTCTTTGCAGGCCTGATCTGGCTGAAGTAGGACTTCTGCTCTGGGTGTGCTACTTTGCCCTAGAGCTGAAAGGCACAACGTGCAGGCTTCTTTCCAAAGGGCGAGTTGGGCCCCACAGCATCTTGCTTCCAGCTCTTTGGGAAGCTAAGAAGCAACTCGCTCTGCACAGTGCTCTTACAGCCTAGTGGGAACATCTCTTCCAAAGGCCTGTGAAACGCAGTTTCTTTGCAGGCCTGATCTGGCTGAAGTAGGACTTCTGCTCTGGGTGTGCTACTTTGCCCTAGAGCTGAAAGGCACAACGTGCAGGCTTCTTTCCAAAGGGCGAGTTGGGCCCCACAGCATCTTGCTTCCAGCTCTTTGGGAAGCTAAGAAACAACTCGCTCTGCACAGTGCTCTTACAGCCTAGTGGGAACATCTCTTCCAAAGGCCTGTGAAACGCAGTTTCTTTGCAGGCCTGATCTGGCTGAAGTAGGACTTCTGCTCTGGGTGTGCTACTTTGCCCTAGAGCTGAAAGGCACAACGTGCAGGCTTCTTTCCAAAGGGCGAGTTGGGCCCCACAGCATCTTGCTTCCAGCTCTTTGGGAAGCTAAGAAACAACTCGCTCTGCACAGTGCTCTTACAGCCTAGTGGGAACATCTCTTCCAAAGGCCTGTGAAACGCAGTTTCTTTGCAGGCCTGATCTGGCTGAAGTAGAACTTCTGCTCTGGGTGTGCTACTTTGCCCTAGAGCTGAAAGGCACAACGTGCTGGCTTCTTTCCAAAGGGCGAGTTGGGCCCCACAGCATCTTGCTTCCAGCTCTTTGGGAAGCTAAGAAACAACTCGCTCTGCACAGTGCTCTTACAGCCTAGTGGGAACATCTCTTCCAAAGGCCTGTGAAACGCAGTTTCTTTGCAGGCCTGATCTGGCTGAAGTAGGACTTCTGCTCTGGGTGTGCTACTTTGCCCTAGAGCTGAAAGGCACAACGTGCAGGCTTCTTTCCAAAGGGCGAGTTGGGCCCCACAGCATCTTGCTTCCAGCTCTTTGGGAAGCTAAGAAACAACTCGCTCTGCACAGTGCTCTTACAGCCTAGTGGGAACATCTCTTCCAAAGGCCTGTGAAACGCAGTTTCTTTGCAGGCCTGATCTGGCTGAAGTAGGACTTCTGCTCTGGGTGTGCTACTTTGCCCTAGAGCTGAAAGGCACAACGTGCAGGCTTCTTTCCAAAGGGCGAGTTGGGCCCCACAGCATCTTGCTTCCAGCTCTTTGGGAAGCTAAGAAACAACTCGCTCTGCACAGTGCTCTTACAGCCTAGTGGGAACATCTCTTCCAAAGGCCTGTGAAACGCAGTTTCTTTGCAGGCCTGATCTGGCTGAAGTAGGACTTCTGCTCTGGGTGTGCTACTTTGCCCTAGAGCTGAAAGGCACAACGTGCAGGCTTCTTTCCAAAGGGCGAGTTGGGCCCCACAGCATCTTGCTTCCAGCTCTTTGGGAAGCTAAGAAACAACTCGCTCTGCACAGTGCTCTTACAGCCTAGTGGGAACATCTCTTACAAAGGCCTGTGAAACGCAGTTACTTTGCAGGCCCGATCTGGCTGAAGTAGGACTTCTGCTCTGGGTGTGCTACTTTGCCCTAGAGCTGAAAGGCACAACGTGCAGGCTTCTTTCCAAAGGGCGAGTTGGGCCCCACAGCATCTTGCTTCCAGCTCTTTGGGAAGCTAAGAAACAACTCGCTCTGCACAGTGCTCTTACAGCCTAGTGGGAACATCTCTTCCAAAGGCCTGTGAAACGCAGTTTCTTTGCAGGCCCGATCTGGCTGAAGTAGGACTTCTGCTCTGGGTGTGCTACTTTGCCCTAGAGCTGAAAGGCACAACGTGCAGGCTTCTTTCCAAAGGGCGAGTTGGGCCCCACAGCATCTTGCTTCCAGCTCTTTGGGAAGCTAAGAAACAACACGCTCTGCACAGTGCTCTTACAGCCTAGTGGGAACATCTCTTCCAAAGGCCTGTGAAACGCAGTTTCTTTGCAGGCCCGATCTGGCTGAAGTAGGACTTCTGCTCTGGGTGTGCTACTTTGCCCTAGAGCTGAAAGGCACAACGTGCAGGCTTCTTTCCAAAGGGCGAGTTGGGCCCCACAGCATCTTGCTTCCAGCTCTTTGGGAAGCTAAGAAACAACTCGCTCTGCACAGCGCTCTTACAGCCTACGGGGAACATCTCTTCCAAAGGCCTGTGAAACGCAGTTTCTTTGCAGGCCTGATCTGGCTGAAGTAGGACTTCTGCTCTGGGTGTGCTACTTTGCCCTAGAGCTGAAAGGCACAACGTGCAGGCTTCTTTCCAAAGGGCGAGTTGGGCCCCACAGCATCTTGCTTCCAGCTCTTTGGGAAGCTAAGAAACAACTCGCTCTGCACAGTGCTCTTACAGCCTACGGGGAACATCTCTGACAAAGGCCTGTGAAACGCAGTTTCTTTGCAGGCCTGATCTGGCTGAAGTAGGACTTCTGCTCTGGGTGTGCTACTTTGCCCTAGAGCTGAAAGGCACAACGTGCAGGCTTCTTTCCAAAGGGCGAGTTGGGCCCCACAGCATCTTGCTTCCAGCTCTTTGGGAAGCTAAGAAACAACTCGCTCTGCACAGTGCTCTTACAGCCTAGTGGGAACATCTCTTCCAAAGGCCTGTGAAACGCAGTTTCTTTGCAGGCCTGATCTGGCTGAAGTAGGACTTCTGCTCTGGGTGTGCTACTTTGCCCTAGAGCTGAAAGGCACAACGTGCAGGCTTCTTTCCAAAGGGCGAGTTGGGCCCCACAGCATCTTGCTTCCAGCTCTTTGGGAAGCTAAGAAACAACTCGCTCTGCACAGTGCTCTTACAGCCTAGTGGGAACATCTCTTCCAAAGGCCTGTGTAACGCAGTTTCTTTGCAGGACTGATCTGGCTGAAGTAGGACTTCTGCTCTGGGTGTGCTACTTTGCCCTAGAGCTGAAAGGCGCAACTTGCAGGCTTCTTTCCAAAGGGCGAGTTGGGCCCCACAGCATCTTGCTTCCAGCTCTTTGGGAAGCTAAGAAACAACTCGCTCTGCACAGTGCTCTTACAGCCTAGTGGGAACATCTCTTCCAAAGGCCTGTGAAACGCAGTTTCTTTGCAGGCCCGATCTGGCTGAAGTAGGACTTCTGCTCTGGGTGTGCTACTTTGCCCTAGAGCTGAAAGGCACAACGTGCAGGCTTCTTTCCAAAGGGCGAGTTGGGCCCCACAGCATCTTGCTTCCAGCTCTTTGGGAAGCTAAGAAACAACTCGCTCTGCACAGTGCTCTTACAGCCTACGGGGAACATCTCTGACAAAGGCCTGTGAAACGCAGTTTCTTTGCAGGCCTGATCTGGCTGAAGTAGGACTTCTGCTCTGGGTGTGCTACTTTGCCCTAGAGCTGAAAGGCACAACGTGCAGGCTTCTTTCCAAAGGGCGAGTTGGGCCCCACAGCATCTTGCTTCCAGCTCTCTGGGAAGCTAAGAAAAAACTCGCTCTGCACAGTGCTCTTACAGCCTAGTGGGAACATCTCTTCCAAAGGCCTGTGAAACGCAGTTTCTTTGCAGGCCTGATCTGGCTGAAGTAGGACTTCTGCTCTGGGTGTGCTACTTTGCCCTAGAGCTGAAAGGCACAACGTGCAGGCTTCTTTCCAAAGGGCGAGTTGGGCCCCACAGCATCTTGCTTCCAGCTCTTTGGGAAGCTAAGAAACAACTCGCTCTGCACAGTGCTCTTACAGCCTAGTGGGAACATCTCTTCCAAAGGCCTGTGAAACGCAGTTTATTTGCAGGCCCGATCTGGCTGAAGTAGGACTTCTGCTCTGGGTGTGCTACTTTGCCCTAGAGCTGAAAGGCACAACGTGCAGGCTTCTTTCCAAAGGGCGAGTTGGGCCCCACAGCATCTTGCTTCCAGCTCTTTGGGAAGCTAAGAAACAACTCGCTCTGCACAGTGCTCTTACAGCCTAGTGGGAACATCTCTTCCAAAGGCGTGTGAAACGCAGTTTCTTTGCAGGCCCGATCTGGCTGAAGTAGGACTTCTGCTCTGGGTGTGCTACTTTGCCCTAGAGCTGAAAGGCACAACGTGCAGGCTTCTTTCCAAAGGGCGAGTTGGGCCCCACAGAATCTTGCTTCCAGCTCTTTGGGAAGCTAAGAAACAACTCGCTCTGCACAGTGCTCTTACAGCCTACCGGGAACATCTCTTCCAAAGGCCTGTGAAACGCAGTTTCTTTGCAGGCCTGATCTGGCTGAAGTAGGACTTCTGCTCTGGGTGTGCTACTTTGCCCTAGAGCTGAAAGGCACAACGTGCAGGCTTCTTTCCAAAGGGCGAGTTGGGCCCCACAGCATCTTGCTTCCAGCTCTTTGGGAAGCTAAGAAACAACTCGCTCTGCACAGTGCTCTTACAGCCTAGTGGGAACATCTCTTCCAAAGGCCTGTGAAACGCAGTTTCTTTGCAGGCCTGATCTGGCTGAAGTAGGACTTCTGCTCTGGGTGTGCTACTTTGCCCTAGAGCTGAAAGGCACAACGTGCAGGCTTCTTTCCAAAGGGCGAGTTGGGCCCCACAGCATATTGCTTCCAGCTCTTTGGGAAGCTAAAAACAACTCGCTCTGCACAGTGCTCTTACAGCCTAGTGGGAACATCTCTTCCAAAGGCCAGTGAAACGCAGTTTCTTTGCAGGCCTGATCTGGCTGAAGTAGGACTTCTGCTCTGGGTGTGCTACTTTGCCCTAGAGCTGAAAGGCACAACGTGCAGGCTTCTTTCCAAAGGGCGAGTTGGGCCCCACAGCATCTTGCTTCCAGCTCTTTGGGAAGGTAAGAAACAACTCGCTCTGCACAGTGCTCTTACAGCCTACCAGGAACATCTCTTCCAAAAGCCTGTGAAACGCAGTTTCTTTGCAGGCCTGACCTGGCTGAAGTAGGACTTCTGCTCTGGGTGTGCTACTTTGCCCTAGAGCTGAAAGGCACAACGTGCAGGCTTCTTTCCAAAGGGCGAGTTGGGCCCCACAGCATCTTGCTTCCAGCTCTTTGGGAAGCTAAGAAACAACTCGCTCTGCACAGTGCTCTTACAGCCTAGTGGGAACATCTCTTCCAAAGGCCTGTGAAACGCAGTTTCTTTGCAGGCCTGATCTGGCTGAAGTAGGACTTCTGCTCTGGGTGTGCTACTTTGCCCTAGAGCTGAAAGGCACAACGTGCAGCCTTCTTTCCAAAGGGCGAGTTGGGCCCCACAGCATCTTGCTTCCAGCTCTTTGGGAAGCTAAGAAACAACTCGCTCTGCACAGTGCTCTTACAGCCTAGTGGGAACATCTCTTCCAAAGGCCTGTGAAACGCAGTTTCTTTGCAGGCCTGATCTGGCTGAAGTAGAACTTCTGCTCTGGGTGTGCTACTTTGCCCTAGAGCTGAAAGGCACAACGTGCTGGCTTCTTTCCAAAGGGCGAGTTGGGCCCCACAGCATCTTGCTTCCAGCTCTTTGGGAAGCTAAGAAACAACTCGCTCTGCACAGTGCTCTTACAGCCTAGTGGGAACATCTCTTCCAAAGGCCTGTGAAACGCAGTTTCTTTGCAGGCCTGATCTGGCTGAAGTAGGACTTCTGCTCTGGGTGTGCTACTTTGCCCTAGAGCTGAAAGGCACAACGTGCAGGCTTCTTTCCAAAGGGCGAGTTGGGCCCCACAGCATCTTGCTTCCAGCTCTTTGGGAAGCTAAGAAACAACTCGCTCTGCACAGTGCTCTTACAGCCTAGTGGGAACATCTCTTCCAAAGGCCTGTGAAACGCAGTTTCTTTGCAGGCCTGATCTGGCTGAAGTAGGACTTCTGCTCTGGGTGTGCTACTTTGCCCTAGAGCTGAAAGGCACAACGTGCAGGCTTCTTTCCAAAGGGCGAGTTGGGCCCCACAGCATCTTGCTTCCAGCTCTTTGGGAAGCTAAGAAACAACTCGCTCTGCACAGTGCTCTTACAGCCTAGTGGGACCATCTCTTCCAAAGGCCTGTGAAACGCAGTTTCTTTGCAGGCCCGATCTGGCTGAAGTAGGACTTCTGCTCTGGGTGTGCTACTTTGCCCTAGAGCTGAAAGGCACAACGTGCAGGCTTCTTTCCAAAGGGCGAGTTGGGCCCCACAGCATCTTGCTTCCAGCTCTTTGGGAAGCTAAGAAACAACTCGCTCTGCACAGTGCTCTTACAGCCTAGTGGGAACATCTCTTCCAAAGGCCTGTGAAACGCAGTTTCTTTGCAGGCCCGATCTGGCTGAAGTAGGACTTCTGCTCTGGGTGTGCTACTTTGCCCTAGAGCTGAAAGGCACAACGTGCAGGCTTCTTTCCAAAGGGCGAGTTGGGCCCCACAGCATCTTGCTTCCAGCTCTTTGGGAAGCTAAGAAACAACTCGCTCTGCACAGTGCTCTTACAGCCTAGTGGGAACATCTCTTCCAAAGGCCTGTGAAACGCAGTTTCTTTGCAGGCCCGATCTGGCTGAAGTAGGACTTCTGCTCTGGGTGTGCTACTTTGCCCTAGAGCTGAAAGGCACAACGTGCAGGCTTCTTTCCAAAGGGCGAGTTGGGCCCCACAGCATCTTGCTTCCAGCTCTTTGGGAAGCTAAGAAACAACTCGCTCTGCACAGTGCTCTTACAGCCTAGTGGGAACATCTCTTCCAAAGGCCTGTGAAACGCAGTTTCTTTGCAGGCCCGATCTGGCTGAAGTAGGACTTCTGCTCTGGGTGTGCTACTTTGCCCTAGAGCTGAAAGGCACAACGTGCAGGCTTCTTTCCAAAGGGCGAGTTGGGCCCCACAGCATCTTGCTTCCAGCTCTTTGGGAAGCTAAGAAACAACTCGCTCTGCACAGTGCTCTTACAGCCTACCGGGAACATCTCTTCCAAAGGCCTGTGAAACGCAGTTTCTTTGCAGGCCTGATCTGGCTGAAGTAGGACTTCTGCTCTGGGTGTGCTACTTTGCCCTAGAGCTGAAAGGCAAAACGTGCAGGCTTCTTTCCAAAGGGCGAGTTGGGCCCCACAGCATCTTGCTTCCAGCTCTTTGGGAAGCTAAGAAACAACTCGCTCTGCACAGTGCTCTTACAGCCTACGGGGAACATCTCTTCCAAAGGCCTGTGAAACGCAGTTTCTTTGCAGGCCTGATCTGGCTGAAGTAGGACTTCTGCTCTGGGTGTGCTACTTTGCCCTAGAGCTGAAAGGCACAACGTGCAGGCTTCTTTCCAAAGGGCGAGTTGGGCCCCACAGCATCTTGCTTCCAGCTCTTTGGGAAGCTAAGAAACAACTCGCTCTGCACAGTGCTCTTACAGCCTAGTGGGAACATCTCTTCCAAAGGCCTGTGAAACGCAGTTTCTTTGCAGGCCTGATCTGGCTGAAGTAGGACTTCTGCTCTGGGTGTGCTACTTTGCCCTAGAGCTGAAAGGCGCAACGTGCAGGCTTCTTTCGAAGGGCGAGTTGGGCCCCACAGCATCTTGCTTCCAGCTCTTTGGGAAGCTAAGAAACAACTCGCTCTGCACAGTGCTCTTACAGCCTAGTGGGAACATCTCTTCCAAAGGCCTGTGAAACGCAGTTTCTTTGCAGGCCCGATCTGGCTGAAGTAGGACTTCTGCTCTGGGTGTGCTACTTTGCCATAGAGCTGAAAGGCACAACGTGCAGGCTTCTTTCCAAAGGGCGAGTTGGGCCCCACAGCATCTTGCTTCCAGCTCTTTGGGAAGCTAAGAAGCAACTCGCTCTGCACAGTGCTCTTACAGCCTAGTGGGAACATCTCTTCCAAAGGCCTGTGAAACGCAGTTTCTTTGCAGGCCTGATCTGGCTGAAGTAGGACTTCTGCTCTGGGTGTGCTACTTTGCCCTAGAGCTGAAAGGCACAACGTGCAGGCTTCTTTCCAAAGGGCGAGTTGGGCCCCACAGCATCTTGCTTCCAGCTCTTTGGGAAGCTAAGAAACAACTCGCTCTGCACAGTGCTCTTACAGCCTAGTGGGAACATCTCTTCCAAAGGCCTGTGAAACGCAGTTTCTTTGCAGGCCTGATCTGGCTGAAGTAGGACTTCTGCTCTGGGTGTGCTACTTTGCCCTAGAGCTGAAAGGCACAACGTGCAGGCTTCTTTCCAAAGGGCGAGTTGGGCCCCACAGCATCTTGCTTCCAGCTCTTTGGGAAGCTAAGAAACAACTCGCTCTGCACAGTGCTCTTACAGCCTAGTGGGAACATCTCTTCCAAAGGCCTGTGAAACGCAGTTTCTTTGCAGGCCTGATCTGGCTGAAGTAGAACTTCTGCTCTGGGTGTGCTACTTTGCCCTAGAGCTGAAAGGCACAACGTGCTGGCTTCTTTCCAAAGGGCGAGTTGGGCCCCACAGCATCTTGCTTCCAGCTCTTTGGGAAGCTAAGAAACAACTCGCTCTGCACAGTGCTCTTACAGCCTAGTGGGAACATCTCTTCCAAAGGCCTGTGAAACGCAGTTTCTTTGCAGGCCTGATCTGGCTGAAGTAGGACTTCTGCTCTGGGTGTGCTACTTTGCCCTAGAGCTGAAAGGCACAACGTGCAGGCTTCTTTCCAAAGGGCGAGTTGGGCCCCACAGCATCTTGCTTCCAGCTCTTTGGGAAGCTAAGAAACAACTCGCTCTGCACAGTGCTCTTACAGCCTAGTGGGAACATCTCTTCCAAAGGCCTGTGAAACGCAGTTTCTTTGCAGGCCCGATCTGGCTGAAGTAGGACTTCTGCTCTGGGTGTGCTACTTTGCCCTAGAGCTGAAAGGCACAACGTGCAGGCTTCTTTCCAAAGGGCGAGTTGGGCCCCACAGCATCTTGCTTCCAGCTCTTTGGGAAGCTAAGAAACAACTCGCTCTGCACAGTGCTCTTACAGCCTAGTGGGAACATCTCTTCCAAAGGCCTGTGAAACGCAGTTTCTTTGCAGGCCTGATCTGGCTGAAGTAGGACTTCTGCTCTGGGTGTGCTACTTTGCCCTAGAGCTGAAAGGCACAACGTGCAGGCTTCTTTCCAAAGGGCGAGTTGGGCCCCACAGCATCTTGCTTCCAGCTCTTTGGGAAGCTAAGAAACAACTCGCTCTGCACAGTGCTCTTACAGCCTAGTGGGAACATCTCTTCCAAAGGCCTGTGAAACGCAGTTTCTTTGCAGGCCCGATCTGGCTGAAGTAGGACTTCTGCTCTGGGTGTGCTACTTTGCCCTAGAGCTGAAAGGCACAACGTGCAGGCTTCTTTCCAAAGGGCGAGTTGGGCCCCACAGCATCTTGCTTCCAGCTCTTTGGGAAGCTAAGAAACAACTCGCTCTGCACAGTGCTCTTACAGCCTAGTGGGAACATCTCTTCCAAAGGCCTGTGAAACGCAGTTTCTTTGCAGGCCCGATCTGGCTGAAGTAGGACTTCTGCTCTGGGTGTGCTACTTTGCCCTAGAGCTGAAAGGCACAACGTGCAGGCTTCTTTCCAAAGGGCGAGTTGGGCCCCACAGCATCTTGCTTCCAGCTCTTTGGGAAGCTAAGAAACAACTCGCTCTGCACAGTGCTCTTACAGCCTACGGGGAACATCTCTGACAAAGGCCTGTGAAACGCAGTTTCTTTGCAGGCCTGATCTGGCTGAAGTAGGACTTCTGCTCTGGGTGTGCTACTTTGCCCTAGAGCTGAAAGGCACAACGTGCAGGCTTCTTTCCAAAGGGCGAGTTGGGCCCCACAGCATCTTGCTTCCAGCTCTTTGGGAAGCTAAGAAACAACTCGCTCTGCACAGTGCTCTTACAGCCTACGGGGAACATCTCTGACAAAGGCCTGTGAAACGCAGTTTCTTTGCAGGCCTGATCTGGCTGAAGTAGGACTTCTGCTCTGGGTGTGCTACTTTGCCCTAGAGCTGAAAGGCACAACGTGCAGGCTTCTTTCCAAAGGGCGAGTTGGGCCCCACAGCATCTTGCTTCCAGCTCTTTGGGAAGCTAAGAAACAACTCGCTCTGCACAGTGCTCTTACAGCCTAGTGGGAACATCTCTTCCAAAGGCCTGTGAAACGCAGTTTCTTTGCAGGCCTGATCTGGCTGAAGTAGGACTTCTGCTCTGGGTGTGCTACTTTGCCCTAGAGCTGAAAGGCACAACGTGCAGGCTTCTTTCCAAAGGGCGAGTTGGGCCCCACAGCATCTTGCTTCCAGCTCTTTGGGAAGCTAAGAAACAACTCGCTCTGCACAGTGCTCTTACAGCCTAGTGGGAACATCTCTTCCAAAGGCCTGTGAAACGCAGTTTCTTTGCAGGACTGATCTGGCTGAAGTAGGACTTCTGCTCTGGGTGTGCTACTTTGCCCTAGAGCTGAAAGGCGCAACTTGCAGGCTTCTTTCCAAAGGGCGAGTTGGGCCCCACAGCATCTTGCTTCCAGCTCTTTGGGAAGCTAAGAAACAACTCGCTCTGCACAGTGCTCTTACAGCCTAGTGGGAACATCTCTGACAAAGGCCTGTGAAACGCAGTTTCTTGGCAGGCCTGATCTGGCTGAAGTAGGACTTCTGCTCTGGGTCTGCTACTTTGCCCTACAGGTGAAAGGCACAACGTGCAGGCTCCTTTCCAAAGGGCGAGTTGGGGCCCACAGCATCTTGCTTCCAGCTCTTTGGGAAGCTAAGAAACAACTCGCTCTGCACAGTGCTCTTACAGCCTACCGGGAACATGTCTTCCAAAGGCCTGTGAAACGCAGTTTCTTTGCAGGCCTGATCTGGCTGAAGTAGGACTTCTGCTCTGGGTGTGCTACTTTGCCCTAGAGCTGAAAGGCACAACGTGCAGGCTTCTTTCCAAAGGGCGAGTTGGGCCCCACAGCATCTTGCTTCCAGCTCTTTGGGAAGCTAAGAAACAACTCACTCTGCACAGTGCTCTTACAGCCTAGTGGGAACATCTCTTCCAAAGGCCTGTGAAACGCAGTTTCTTTGCAGGCCCGATCTGGCTGAAGTAGGACTTCTGCTCTGGGTGTGCTACTTTGCCCTAGAGCTGAAAGGCACAACGTGCAGGCTTCTTTCCAAAGGGCGAGTTGGGCCCCACAGCATCTTGCTTCCAGCTCTTTGGGAAGCTAAGAAACAACTCGCTCTGCACAGTGCTCTTACAGCCTAGTGGGAACATCTCTTCCAAAGGCCTGTGAAACGCAGTTTCTTTGCAGGCCCGATCTGGCTGAAGTAGGACTTCTGCTCTGGGTGTGCTACTTTGCCCTAGAGCTGAAAGGCGCAACGTGCAGGCTTCTTTCCAAAGGGCGAGTTGGGCCCCACAGCATCTTGCTTCCAGCTCTTTGGGAAGCTAAGAAACAACTCGCTCTGCACAGTGCTCTTACAGCCTACGGGGAACATCTCTGACAAAGGCCTGTGAAACGCAGTTTCTTTGCAGGCCTGATCTGGCTGAAGTAGGACTTCTGCTCTGGGTGTGCTACTTTGCCCTAGAGCTGAAAGGCACAACGTGCAGGCTTCTTTCCAAAGGGCGAGTTGGGCCCCACAGCATCTTGCTTCCAGCTCTTTGGGAAGCTAAGAAACAACTCGCTCTGCACAGTGCTCTTACAGCCTACGGGGAACATCTCTGACAAAGGCCTGTGAAACGCAGTTTCTTTGCAGGCCTGATCTGGCTGAAGTAGGACTTCTGCTCTGGGTGTGCTACTTTGCCCTAGAGCTGAAAGGCACAACGTGCAGGCTTCTTTCCAAAGGGCGAGTTGGGCCCCACAGCATCTTGCTTCCAGCTCTTTGGGAAGCTAAGAAACAACTCGCTCTGCACAGTGCTCTTACAGCCTAGTGGGAACATCTCTTCCAAAGGCCTGTGAAACGCAGTTTCTTTGCAGGCCTGATCTGGCTGAAGTAGGACTTCTGCTCTGGGTGTGCTACTTTGCCCTAGAGCTGAAAGGCACAACGTGCAGGCTTCTTTCCAAAGGGCGAGTTGGGCCCCACAGCATCTTGCTTCCAGCTCTTTGGGAAGCTAAGAAACAACTCGCTCTGCACAGTGCTCTTACAGCCTAGTGGGAACATCTCTTCCAAAGGCCTGTGAAACGCAGTTTCTTTGCAGGACTGATCTGGCTGAAGTAGGACTTCTGCTCTGGGTGTGCTACTTTGCCCTAGAGCTGAAAGGCGCAACTTGCAGGCTTCTTTCCAAAGGGCGAGTTGGGCCCCACAGCATCTTGCTTCCAGCTCTTTGGGAAGCTAAGAAACAACTCGCTCTGCACAGTGCTCTTACAGCCTAGTGGGAACATCTCTTCCAAAGGCCTGTGAAACGCAGTTTCTTTGCAGGCCCGATCTGGCTGAAGTAGGACTTCTGCTCTGGGTGTGCTACTTTGCCCTAGAGCTGAAAGGCACAACGTGCAGGCTTCTTTCCAAAGGGCGAGTTGGGCCCCACAGCATCTTGCTTCCAGCTCTTTGGGAAGCTAAGAAACAACTCGCTCTGCACAGTGCTCTTACAGCCTACGGGGAACATCTCTGACAAAGGCCTGTGAAACGCAGTTTCTTTGCAGGCCTGATCTGGCTGAAGTAGGACTTCTGCTCTGGGTGTGCTACTTTGCCCTAGAGCTGAAAGGCACAACGTGCAGGCTTCTTTCCAAAGGGCGAGTTGGGCCCGACAGCATCTTGCTTCCAGCTCTTTGGGAAGCTAAGAAACAACTCGCTCTGCACAGTGCTCTTACAGCCTACGGGGAACATCTCTGACAAAGGCCTGTGAAACGCAGTTTCTTTGCAGGCCTGATCTGGCTGAAGTAGGACTTCTGCTCTGGGTGTGCTACTTTGCCCTAGAGCTGAAAGGCACAACGTGCAGGCTTCTTTCCAAAGGGCGAGTTGGGCCCCACAGCATCTTGCTTCCAGCTCTTTGGGAAGCTAAGAAACAACTCGCTCTGCACAGTGCTCTTACAGCCTAGTGGGAACATCTCTTCCAAAGGCCTGTGAAACGCAGTTTCTTTGCAGGCCTGATCTGGCTGAAGTAGGACTTCTGCTCTGGGTGTGCTACTTTGCCCTAGAGCTGAAAGGCACAACGTGCAGGCTTCTTTCCAAAGGGCGAGTTGGGCCCCACAGCATCTTGCTTCCAGCTCTTTGGGAAGCTAAGAAACAACTCGCTCTGCACAGTGCTCTTACAGCCTAGTGGGAACATCTCTTCCAAAGGCCTGTGAAACGCAGTTTCTTTGCAGGCCCGATCTGGCTGAAGTAGGACTTCTGCTCTGGGTGTGCTACTTTGCCCTAGAGCTGAAAGGCACAACGTGCAGGCTTCTTTCCAAAGGGCGAGTTGGGCCCCACAGCATCTTGCTTCCAGCTCTTTGGGAAGCTAAGAAACAACTCGCTCTGCACAGTGCTCTTACAGCCTAGTGGGAACATCTCTTCCAAAGGCCTGTGAAACGCAGTTTCTTTGCAGGCCCGATCTGGCTGAAGTAGGACTTCTGCTCTGGGTGTGCTACTTTGCCCTAGAGCTGAAAGGCACAACGTGCAGGCTTCTTTCCAAAGGGCGAGTTGGGCCCCACAGAATCTTGCTTCCAGCTCTTTGGGAAGCTAAGAAACAACTCGCTCTGCACAGTGCTCTTACAGCCTACCGGGAACATCTCTTCCAAAGGCCTGTGAAACGCAGTTTCTTTGCAGGCCTGATCTGGCTGAAGTAGGACTTCTGCTCTGGGTGTGCTACTTTGCCCTAGAGCTGAAAGGCACAACGTGCAGGCTTCTTTCCAAAGGGCGAGTTGGGCCCCACAGCATCTTGCTTCCAGCTCTTTGGGAAGCTAAGAAACAACTCGCTCTGCACAGTGCTCTTACAGCCTAGTGGGAACATCTCTTCCAAAGGCCTGTGAAACGCAGTTTCTTTGCAGGCCTGATCTGGCTGAAGTAGGACTTCTGCTCTGGGTGTGCTACTTTGCCCTAGAGCTGAAAGGCACAACGTGCAGGCTTCTTTCCAAAGGGCGAGTTGGGCCCCACAGCATCTTGCTTCCAGCTCTTTGGGAAGCTAAGAAACAACTCGCTCTGCACAGTGCTCTTACAGCCTACGGGGAACATCTCTTCCAAAGGCCTGTGAAACGCAGTTTCTTTGCAGGCCTGATCTGGCTGAAGTAGGACTTCTGCTCTGGGTGTGCTACTTTGCCCTAGAGCTGAAAGGCACAACGTGCAGGCTTCTTTCCAAAGGGCGAGTTGGGCCCCACAGCATCTTGCTTCCAGCTCTTTGGGAAGGTAAGAAACAACTCGCTCTGCACAGTGCTCTTACAGCCTACCAGGAACATCTCTTCCAAAAGCCTGTGAAACGCAGTTTCTTTGCAGGCCTGACCTGGCTGAAGTAGGACTTCTGCTCTGGGTGTGCTACTTTGCCCTAGAGCTGAAAGGCACAACGTGCAGGCTTCTTTCCAAAGGGCGAGTTGGGCCCCACAGCATCTTGCTTCCAGCTCTTTGGGAAGCTAAGAAACAACTCGCTCTGCACAGTGCTCTTACAGCCTAGTGGGAACATCTCTTCCAAAGGCCTGTGAAACGCAGTTTCTTTGCAGGCCTGATCTGGCTGAAGTAGAACTTCTGCTCTGGGTGTGCTACTTTGCCCTAGAGCTGAAAGGCACAACGTGCTGGCTTCTTTCCAAAGGGCGAGTTGGGCCCCACAGCATCTTGCTTCCAGCTCTTTGGGAAGCTAAGAAACAACTCGCTCTGCACAGTGCTCTTACAGCCTAGTGGGAACATCTCTTCCAAAGGCCTGTGAAACGCAGTTTCTTTGCAGGCCTGATCTGGCTGAAGTAGGACTTCTGCTCTGGGTGTGCTACTTTGCCCTAGAGCTGAAAGGCACAACGTGCAGGCTTCTTTCCAAAGGGCGAGTTGGGCCCCACAGCATCTTGCTTCCAGCTCTTTGGGAAGCTAAGAAGCAACTCGCTCTGCACAGTGCTCTTACAGCCTAGTGGGAACATCTCTTCCAAAGGCCTGTGAAACGCAGTTTCTTTGCAGGCCTGATCTGGCTGAAGTAGGACTTCTGCTCTGGGTGTGCTACTTTGCCCTAGAGCTGAAAGGCACAACGTGCAGGCTTCTTTCCAAAGGGCGAGTTGGGCCCCACAGCATCTTGCTTCCAGCTCTTTGGGAAGCTAAGAAACAACTCGCTCTGCACAGTGCTCTTACAGCCTAGTGGGAACATCTCTTCCAAAGGCCTGTGAAACGCAGTTTCTTTGCAGGCCTGATCTGGCTGAAGTAGGACTTCTGCTCTGGGTGTGCTACTTTGCCCTAGAGCTGAAAGGCACAACGTGCAGGCTTCTTTCCAAAGGGCGAGTTGGGCCCCACAGCATCTTGCTTCCAGCTCTTTGGGAAGCTAAGAAACAACTCGCTCTGCACAGTGCTCTTACAGCCTAGTGGGAACATCTCTTCCAAAGGCCTGTGAAACGCAGTTTCTTTGCAGGCCTGATCTGGCTGAAGTAGAACTTCTGCTCTGGGTGTGCTACTTTGCCCTAGAGCTGAAAGGCACAACGTGCTGGCTTCTTTCCAAAGGGCGAGTTGGGCCCCACAGCATCTTGCTTCCAGCTCTTTGGGAAGCTAAGAAACAACTCGCTCTGCACAGTGCTCTTACAGCCTAGTGGGAACATCTCTTCCAAAGGCCTGTGAAACGCAGTTTCTTTGCAGGCCTGATCTGGCTGAAGTAGGACTTCTGCTCTGGGTGTGCTACTTTGCCCTAGAGCTGAAAGGCACAACGTGCAGGCTTCTTTCCAAAGGGCGAGTTGGGCCCCACAGCATCTTGCTTCCAGCTCTTTGGGAAGCTAAGAAACAACTCGCTCTGCACAGTGCTCTTACAGCCTAGTGGGAACATCTCTTCCAAAGGCCTGTGAAACGCAGTTTCTTTGCAGGCCTGATCTGGCTGAAGTAGGACTTCTGCTCTGGGTGTGCTACTTTGCCCTAGAGCTGAAAGGCACAACGTGCAGGCTTCTTTCCAAAGGGCGAGTTGGGCCCCACAGCATCTTGCTTCCAGCTCTTTGGGAAGCTAAGAAACAACTCGCTCTGCACAGTGCTCTTACAGCCTAGTGGGAACATCTCTTCCAAAGGCCTGTGAAACGCAGTTTCTTTGCAGGCCTGATCTGGCTGAAGTAGGACTTCTGCTCTGGGTGTGCTACTTTGCCCTAGAGCTGAAAGGCACAACGTGCAGGCTTCTTTCCAAAGGGCGAGTTGGGCCCCACAGCATCTTGCTTCCAGCTCTTTGGGAAGCTAAGAAACAACTCGCTCTGCACAGTGCTCTTACAGCCTAGTGGGAACATCTCTTCCAAAGGCCTGTGAAACGCAGTTACTTTGCAGGCCCGATCTGGCTGAAGTAGGACTTCTGCTCTGGGTGTGCTACTTTGCCCTAGAGCTGAAAGGCACAACGTGCAGGCTTCTTTCCAAAGGGCGAGTTGGGCCCCACAGCATCTTGCTTCCAGCTCTTTGGGAAGCTAAGAAACAACTCGCTCTGCACAGTGCTCTTACAGCCTAGTGGGAACATCTCTTCCAAAGGCCTGTGAAACGCAGTTTCTTTGCAGGCCCGATCTGGCTGAAGTAGGACTTCTGCTCTGGGTGTGCTACTTTGCCCTAGAGCTGAAAGGCACAACGTGCAGGCTTCTTTCCAAAGGGCGAGTTGGGCCCCACAGCATCTTGCTTCCAGCTCTTTGGGAAGCTAAGAAACAACTCGCTCTGCACAGTGCTCTTACAGCCTAGTGGGAACATCTCTTCCAAAGGCCTGTGAAACGCAGTTTCTTTGCAGGCCCGATCTGGCTGAAGTAGGACTTCTGCTCTGGGTGTGCTACTTTGCCCTAGAGCTGAAAGGCACAACGTGCAGGCTTCTTTCCAAAGGGCGAGTTGGGCCCCACAGCATCTTGCTTCCAGCTCTTTGGGAAGCTAAGAAACAACTCGCTCTGCACAGTGCTCTTACAGCCTACGGGGAACATCTCTGACAAAGGCCTGTGAAACGCAGTTTCTTTGCAGGCCTGATCTGGCTGAAGTAGGACTTCTGCTCTGGGTGTGCTACTTTGCCCTAGAGCTGAAAGGCACAACGTGCAGGCTTCTTTCCAAAGGGCGAGTTGGGCCCCACAGCATCTTGCTTCCAGCTCTTTGGGAAGCTAAGAAACAACTCGCTCTGCACAGTGCTCTTACAGCCTACGGGGAACATCTCTGACAAAGGCCTGTGAAACGCAGTTTCTTTGCAGGCCTGATCTGGCTGAAGTAGGACTTCTGCTCTGGGTGTGCTACTTTGCCCTAGAGCTGAAAGGCACAACGTGCAGGCTTCTTTCCAAAGGGCGAGTTGGGCCCCACAGCATCTTGCTTCCAGCTCTTTGGGAAGCTAAGAAACAACTCGCTCTGCACAGTGCTCTTACAGCCTAGTGGGAACATCTCTTCCAAAGGCCTGTGAAACGCAGTTTCTTTGCAGGCCTGATCTGGCTGAAGTAGGACTTCTGCTCTGGGTGTGCTACTTTGCCCTAGAGCTGAAAGGCACAACGTGCAGGCTTCTTTCCAAAGGGCGAGTTGGGCCCCACAGCATCTTGCTTCCAGCTCTTTGGGAAGCTAAGAAACAACTCGCTCTGCACAGTGCTCTTACAGCCTAGTGGGAACATCTCTTCCAAAGGCCTGTGAAACGCAGTTTCTTTGCAGGACTGATCTGGCTGAAGTAGGACTTCTGCTCTGGGTGTGCTACTTTGCCCTAGAGCTGAAAGGCGCAACTTGCAGGCTTCTTTCCAAAGGGCGAGTTGGGCCCCACAGCATCTTGCTTCCAGCTCTTTGGGAAGCTAAGAAACAACTCGCTCTGCACAGTGCTCTTACAGCCTAGTGGGAACATCTCTTCCAAAGGCCTGTGAAACGCAGTTTCTTTGCAGGCCCGATCTGGCTGAAGTAGGACTTCTGCTCTGGGTGTGCTACTTTGCCCTAGAGCTGAAAGGCACAACGTGCAGGCTTCTTTCCAAAGGGCGAGTTGGGCCCCACAGCATCTTGCTTCCAGCTCTTTGGGAAGCTAAGAAACAACTCGCTCTGCACAGTGCTCTTACAGCCTACGGGGAACATCTCTGACAAAGGCCTGTGAAACGCAGTTTCTTTGCAGGCCTGATCTGGCTGAAGTAGGACTTCTGCTCTGGGTGTGCTACTTTGCCCTAGAGCTGAAAGGCACAACGTGCAGGCTTCTTTCCAAAGGGCGAGTTGGGCCCCACAGCATCTTGCTTCCAGCTCTCTGGGAAGCTAAGAAAAAACTCGCTCTGCACAGTGCTCTTACAGCCTAGTGGGAACATCTCTTCCAAAGGCCTGTGAAACGCAGTTTCTTTGCAGGCCTGATCTGGCTGAAGTAGGACTTCTGCTCTGGGTGTGCTACTTTGCCCTAGAGCTGAAAGGCACAACGTGCAGGCTTCTTTCCAAAGGGCGAGTTGGGCCCCACAGCATCTTGCTTCCAGCTCTTTGGGAAGCTAAGAAACAACTCGCTCTGCACAGTGCTCTTACAGCCTAGTGGGAACATCTCTTCCAAAGGCCTGTGAAACGCAGTTTCTTTGCAGGCCCGATCTGGCTGAAGTAGGACTTCTGCTCTGGGTGTGCTACTTTGCCCTAGAGCTGAAAGGCACAACGTGCAGGCTTCTTTCCAAAGGGCGAGTTGGGCCCCACAGCATCTTGCTTCCAGCTCTTTGGGAAGCTAAGAAACAACTCGCTCTGCACAGTGCTCTTACAGCCTAGTGGGAACATCTCTTCCAAAGGCGTGTGAAACGCAGTTTCTTTGCAGGCCCGATCTGGCTGAAGTAGGACTTCTGCTCTGGGTGTGCTACTTTGCCCTAGAGCTGAAAGGCACAACGTGCAGGCTTCTTTCCAAAGGGCGAGTTGGGCCCCACAGAATCTTGCTTCCAGCTCTTTGGGAAGCTAAGAAACAACTCGCTCTGCACAGTGCTCTTACAGCCTACCGGGAACATCTCTTCCAAAGGCCTGTGAAACGCAGTTTCTTTGCAGGCCTGATCTGGCTGAAGTAGGACTTCTGCTCTGGGTGTGCTACTTTGCCCTAGAGCTGAAAGGCACAACGTGCAGGCTTCTTTCCAAAGGGCGAGTTGGGCCCCACAGCATCTTGCTTCCAGCTCTTTGGGAAGCTAAGAAACAACTCGCTCTGCACAGTGCTCTTACAGCCTAGTGGGAACATCTCTTCCAAAGGCCTGTGAAACGCAGTTTCTTTGCAGGCCTGATCTGGCTGAAGTAGGACTTCTGCTCTGGGTGTGCTACTTTGCCCTAGAGCTGAAAGGCACAACGTGCAGGCTTCTTTCCAAAGGGCGAGTTGGGCCCCACAGCATCTTGCTTCCAGCTCTTTGGGAAGCTAAGAAACAACTCGCTCTGCACAGTGCTCTTACAGCCTAGTGGGAACATCTCTTCCAAAGGCCAGTGAAACGCAGTTTCTTTGCAGGCCTGATCTGGCTGAAGTAGGACTTCTGCTCTGGGTGTGCTACTTTGCCCTAGAGCTGAAAGGCACAACGTGCAGGCTTCTTTCCAAAGGGCGAGTTGGGCCCCACAGCATCTTGCTTCCAGCTCTTTGGGAAGGTAAGAAACAACTCGCTCTGCACAGTGCTCTTACAGCCTACCAGGAACATCTCTTCCAAAAGCCTGTGAAACGCAGTTTCTTTGCAGGCCTGACCTGGCTGAAGTAGGACTTCTGCTCTGGGTGTGCTACTTTGCCCTAGAGCTGAAAGGCACAACGTGCAGGCTTCTTTCCAAAGGGCGAGTTGGGCCCCACAGCATCTTGCTTCCAGCTCTTTGGGAAGCTAAGAAACAACTCGCTCTGCACAGTGCTCTTACAGCCTAGTGGGAACATCTCTTCCAAAGGCCTGTGAAACGCAGTTTCTTTGCAGGCCTGATCTGGCTGAAGTAGAACTTCTGCTCTGGGTGTGCTACTTTGCCCTAGAGCTGAAAGGCACAACGTGCTGGCTTCTTTCCAAAGGGCGAGTTGGGCCCCACAGCATCTTGCTTCCAGCTCTTTGGGAAGCTAAGAAACAACTCGCTCTGCACAGTGCTCTTACAGCCTAGTGGGAACATCTCTTCCAAAGGCCTGTGAAACGCAGTTTCTTTGCAGGCCTGATCTGGCTGAAGTAGGACTTCTGCTCTGGGTGTGCTACTTTGCCCTAGAGCTGAAAGGCACAACGTGCAGGCTTCTTTCCAAAGGGCGAGTTGGGCCCCACAGCATCTTGCTTCCAGCTCTTTGGGAAGCTAAGAAGCAACTCGCTCTGCACAGTGCTCTTACAGCCTAGTGGGAACATCTCTTCCAAAGGCCTGTGAAACGCAGTTTCTTTGCAGGCCTGATCTGGCTGAAGTAGGACTTCTGCTCTGGGTGTGCTACTTTGCCCTAGAGCTGAAAGGCACAACGTGCAGGCTTCTTTCCAAAGGGCGAGTTGGGCCCCACAGCATCTTGCTTCCAGCTCTTTGGGAAGCTAAGAAACAACTCGCTCTGCACAGTGCTCTTACAGCCTAGTGGGAACATCTCTTCCAAAGGCCTGTGAAACGCAGTTTCTTTGCAGGCCTGATCTGGCTGAAGTAGGACTTCTGCTCTGGGTGTGCTACTTTGCCCTAGAGCTGAAAGGCACAACGTGCAGGCTTCTTTCCAAAGGGCGAGTTGGGCCCCACAGCATCTTGCTTCCAGCTCTTTGGGAAGCTAAGAAACAACTCGCTCTGCACAGTGCTCTTACAGCCTAGTGGGAACATCTCTTCCAAAGGCCTGTGAAACGCAGTTTCTTTGCAGGCCTGATCTGGCTGAAGTAGAACTTCTGCTCTGGGTGTGCTACTTTGCCCTAGAGCTGAAAGGCACAACGTGCTGGCTTCTTTCCAAAGGGCGAGTTGGGCCCCACAGCATCTTGCTTCCAGCTCTTTGGGAAGCTAAGAAACAACTCGCTCTGCACAGTGCTCTTACAGCCTAGTGGGAACATCTCTTCCAAAGGCCTGTGAAACGCAGTTTCTTTGCAGGCCTGATCTGGCTGAAGTAGGACTTCTGCTCTGGGTGTGCTACTTTGCCCTAGAGCTGAAAGGCACAACGTGCAGGCTTCTTTCCAAAGGGCGAGTTGGGCCCCACAGCATCTTGCTTCCAGCTCTTTGGGAAGCTAAGAAACAACTCGCTCTGCACAGTGCTCTTACAGCCTAGTGGGAACATCTCTTCCAAAGGCCTGTGAAACGCAGTTTCTTTGCAGGCCTGATCTGGCTGAAGTAGGACTTCTGCTCTGGGTGTGCTACTTTGCCCTAGAGCTGAAAGGCACAACGTGCAGGCTTCTTTCCAAAGGGCGAGTTGGGCCCCACAGCATCTTGCTTCCAGCTCTTTGGGAAGCTAAGAAACAACTCGCTCTGCACAGTGCTCTTACAGCCTAGTGGGAACATCTCTTCCAAAGGCCTGTGAAACGCAGTTTCTTTGCAGGCCTGATCTGGCTGAAGTAGGACTTCTGCTCTGGGTGTGCTACTTTGCCCTAGAGCTGAAAGGCACAACGTGCAGGCTTCTTTCCAAAGGGCGAGTTGGGCCCCACAGCATCTTGCTTCCAGCTCTTTGGGAAGCTAAGAAACAACTCGCTCTGCACAGTGCTCTTACAGCCTAGTGGGAACATCTCTTCCAAAGGCCTGTGAAACGCAGTTTCTTTGCAGGCCCGATCTGGCTGAAGTAGGACTTCTGCTCTGGGTGTGCTACTTTGCCCTAGAGCTGAAAGGCACAACGTGCAGGCTTCTTTCCAAAGGGCGAGTTGGGCCCCACAGCATCTTGCTTCCAGCTCTTTGGGAAGCTAAGAAACAACTCGCTCTGCACAGTGCTCTTACAGCCTAGTGGGAACATCTCTTCCAAAGGCCTGTGAAACGCAGTTTCTTTGCAGGCCCGATCTGGCTGAAGTAGGACTTCTGCTCTGGGTGTGCTACTTTGCCCTAGAGCTGAAAGGCACAACGTGCAGGCTTCTTTCCAAAGGGCGAGTTGGGCCCCACAGCATCTTGCTTCCAGCTCTTTGGGAAGCTAAGAAACAACTCGCTCTGCACAGTGCTCTTACAGCCTAGTGGGAACATCTCTTCCAAAGGCCTGTGAAACGCAGTTTCTTTGCAGGCCCGATCTGGCTGAAGTAGGACTTCTGCTCTGGGTGTGCTACTTTGCCCTAGAGCTGAAAGGCACAACGTGCAGGCTTCTTTCCAAAGGGCGAGTTGGGCCCCACAGCATCTTGCTTCCAGCTCTTTGGGAAGCTAAGAAACAACTCGCTCTGCACAGTGCTCTTACAGCCTACCGGGAACATCTCTTCCAAAGGCCTGTGAAACGCAGTTTCTTTGCAGGCCTGATCTGGCTGAAGTAGGACTTCTGCTCTGGGTGTGCTACTTTGCCCTAGAGCTGAAAGGCAAAACGTGCAGGCTTCTTTCCAAAGGGCGAGTTGGGCCCCACAGCATCTTGCTTCCAGCTCTTTGGGAAGCTAAGAAACAACTCGCTCTGCACAGTGCTCTTACAGCCTACGGGGAACATCTCTTCCAAAGGCCTGTGAAACGCAGTTTCTTTGCAGGCCTGATCTGGCTGAAGTAGGACTTCTGCTCTGGGTGTGCTACTTTGCCCTAGAGCTGAAAGGCACAACGTGCAGGCTTCTTTCCAAAGGGCGAGTTGGGCCCCACAGCATCTTGCTTCCAGCTCTTTGGGAAGCTAAGAAACAACTCGCTCTGCACAGTGCTCTTACAGCCTAGTGGGAACATCTCTTCCAAAGGCCTGTGAAACGCAGTTTCTTTGCAGGCCTGATCTGGCTGAAGTAGGACTTCTGCTCTGGGTGTGCTACTTTGCCCTAGAGCTGAAAGGCGCAACGTGCAGGCTTCTTTCCAAAGGGCGAGTTGGGCCCCACAGCATCTTGCTTCCAGCTCTTTGGGAAGCTAAGAAACAACTCGCTCTGCACAGTGCTCTTACAGCCTAGTGGGAACATCTCTTCCAAAGGCCTGTGAAACGCAGTTTCTTTGCAGGCCCGATCTGGCTGAAGTAGGACTTCTGCTCTGGGTGTGCTACTTTGCCATAGAGCTGAAAGGCACAACGTGCAGGCTTCTTTCCAAAGGGCGAGTTGGGCCCCACAGCATCTTGCTTCCAGCTCTTTGGGAAGCTAAGAAGCAACTCGCTCTGCACAGTGCTCTTACAGCCTAGTGGGAACATCTCTTCCAAAGGCCTGTGAAACGCAGTTTCTTTGCAGGCCTGATCTGGCTGAAGTAGGACTTCTGCTCTGGGTGTGCTACTTTGCCCTAGAGCTGAAAGGCACAACGTGCAGGCTTCTTTCCAAAGGGCGAGTTGGGCCCCACAGCATCTTGCTTCCAGCTCTTTGGGAAGCTAAGAAACAACTCGCTCTGCACAGTGCTCTTACAGCCTAGTGGGAACATCTCTTCCAAAGGCCTGTGAAACGCAGTTTCTTTGCAGGCCTGATCTGGCTGAAGTAGGACTTCTGCTCTGGGTGTGCTACTTTGCCCTAGAGCTGAAAGGCACAACGTGCAGGCTTCTTTCCAAAGGGCGAGTTGGGCCCCACAGCATCTTGCTTCCAGCTCTTTGGGAAGCTAAGAAACAACTCGCTCTGCACAGTGCTCTTACAGCCTAGTGGGAACATCTCTTCCAAAGGCCTGTGAAACGCAGTTTCTTTGCAGGCCTGATCTGGCTGAAGTAGAACTTCTGCTCTGGGTGTGCTACTTTGCCCTAGAGCTGAAAGGCACAACGTGCTGGCTTCTTTCCAAAGGGCGAGTTGGGCCCCACAGCATCTTGCTTCCAGCTCTTTGGGAAGCTAAGAAACAACTCGCTCTGCACAGTGCTCTTACAGCCTACCAGGAACATCTCTTCCAAAGGCCTGTGAAACGCAGTTTCTTTGCAGGCCTGATCTGGCTGAAGTAGGACTTCTGCTCTGGGTGTGCTACTTTGCCCTAGAGCTGAAAGGCACAACGTGCAGGCTTCTTTCCAAAGGGCGAGTTGGGCCCCACAGCATCTTGCTTCCAGCTCTTTGGGAAGCTAAGAAACAACTCGCTCTGCACAGTGCTCTTACAGCCTAGTGGGAACATCTCTTCCAAAGGCCTGTGAAACGCAGTTTCTTTGCAGGCCTGATCTGGCTGAAGTAGGACTTCTGCTCTGGGTGTGCTACTTTGCCCTAGAGCTGAAAGGCACAACGTGCAGGCTTCTTTCCAAAGGGCGAGTTGGGCCCCACAGCATCTTGCTTCCAGCTCTTTGGGAAGCTAAGAAACAACTCGCTCTGCACAGTGCTCTTACAACCTAGTGGGAACATCTCTTCCAAAGGCCTGTGAAACGCAGTTTCTTTGCAGGCCTGATCTGGCTGAAGTAGGACTTCTGCTCTGGGTGTGCTACTTTGCCCTAGAGCTGAAAGGCACAACGTGCAGGCTTCTTTCCAAAGGGCGAGTTGGGCCCCACAGCATCTTGCTTCCAGCTCTTTGGGAAGCTAAGAAACAACTCGCTCTGCACAGTGCTCTTACAGCCTAGTGGGAACATCTCTTCCAAAGGCCTGTGAAACGCAGTTTCTTTGCAGGCCCGATCTGGCTGAAGTAGGACTTCTGCTCTGGGTGTGCTACTTTGCCCTAGAGCTGAAAGGCACAACGTGCAGGCTTCTTTCCAAAGGGCGAGTTGGGCCCCACAGCATCTTGCTTCCAGCTCTTTGGGAAGCTAAGAAACAACTCGCTCTGCACAGTGCTCTTACAGCCTAGTGGGAACATCTCTTCCAAAGGCCTGTGAAACGCAGTTTCTTTGCAGGCCCGATCTGGCTGAAGTAGGACTTCTGCTCTGGGTGTGCTACTTTGCCCTAGAGCTGAAAGGCACAACGTGCAGGCTTCTTTCCAAAGGGCGAGTTGGGCCCCACAGCATCTTGCTTCCAGCTCTTTGGGAAGCTAAGAAACAACTCGCTCTGCACAGTGCTCTTACAGCCTAGTGGGAACATCTCTTCCAAAGGCCTGTGAAACGCAGTTTCTTTGCAGGCCCGATCTGGCTGAAGTAGGACTTCTGCTCTGGGTGTGCTACTTTGCCCTAGAGCTGAAAGGCACAACGTGCAGGCTTCTTTCCAAAGGGCGAGTTGGGCCCCACAGCATCTTGCTTCCAGCTCTTTGGGAAGCTAAGAAACAACTCGCTCTGCACAGTGCTCTTACAGCCTACCGGGAACATCTCTTCCAAAGGCCTGTGAAACGCAGTTTCTTTGCAGGCCTGATCTGGCTGAAGTAGGACTTCTGCTCTGGGTGTGCTACTTTGCCCTAGAGCTGAAAGGCAAAACGTGCAGGCTTCTTTCCAAAGGGCGAGTTGGGCCCCACAGCATCTTGCTTCCAGCTCTTTGGGAAGCTAAGAAACAACTCGCTCTGCACAGTGCTCTTACAGCCTACGGGGAACATCTGTGACAAAGGCCTGTGAAACGCAGTTTCTTTGCAGGCCTGATCTGGCTGAAGTAGGACTTCTGCTCTGGGTGTGCTACTTTGCCCTAGAGCTGAAAGGCACAACGTGCAGGCTTCTTTCCAAAGGGCGAGTTGGGCCCCACAGCATCTTGCTTCCAGCTCTTTGGGAAGCTAAGAAACAACTCGCTCTGCACAGTGCTCTTACAGCCTAGTGGGAACATCTCTTCCAAAGGCCTGTGAAACGCAGTTTCTTTGCAGGCCTGATCTGGCTGAAGTAGGACTTCTGCTCTGGGTGTGCTACTTTGCCCTAGAGCTGAAAGGCGCAACGTGCAGGCTTCTTTCCAAAGGGCGAGTTGGGCCCCACAGCATCTTGCTTCCAGCTCTTTGGGAAGCTAAGAAACAACTCGCTCTGCACAGTGCTCTTACAGCCTAGTGGGAACATCTCTTCCAAAGGCCTGTGAAACGCAGTTTCTTTGCAGGCCCGATCTGGCTGAAGTAGGACTTCTGCTCTGGGTGTGCTACTTTGCCCTAGAGCTGAAAGGCACAACGTGCAGGCTTCTTTCCAAAGGGCGAGTTGGGCCCCACAGCATCTTGCTTCCAGCTCTTTGGGAAGCTAAGAAACAACTCGCTCTGCACAGTGCTCTTACAGCCTAGTGGGAACATCTCTTCCAAAGGCCTGTGAAACGCAGTTTCTTTGCAGGCCTGATCTGGCTGAAGTAGGACTTCTGCTCTGGGTGTGCTACTTTGCCCTAGAGCTGAAAGGCACAACGTGCAGGCTTCTTTCCAAAGGGCGAGTTGGGCCCCACAGCATCTTGCTTCCAGCTCTTTGGGAAGCTAAGAAACAACTCGCTCTGCACAGTGCTCTTACAGCCTACCGGGAACATCTCTTCCAAAGGCCTGTGAAACGCAGTTTATTTGCAGGCCTGATCTGGCTGAAGTAGGACTTCTGCTCTGGGTGTGCTACTTTGCCCTAGAGCTGAAAGGCACAACGTGCAGGCTTCTTTCCAAAGGGCGAGTTGGGCCCCACAGCATCTTGCTTCCAGCTCTTTGGGAAGCTAAGAAACAACTCGCTCTGCACAGTGCTCTTACAGCCTAGTGGGAACATCTCTTCCAAAGGCCTGTGAAACGCAGTTTCTTTGCAGGCCTGATCTGGCTGAAGTAGGACTTCTGCTCTGGGTGTGCTACTTTGCCCTAGAGCTGAAAGGCACAACGTGCAGGCTTCTTTCCAAAGGGCGAGTTGGGCCCCACAGCATCTTGCTTCCAGCTCTTTGGGAAGGTAAGAAACAACTCGCTCTGCACAGTGCTCTTACAGCCTACCAGGAACATCTCTTCCAAAGGCCTGTGAAACGCAGTTTCTTTGCAGGCCTGATCTGGCTGAAGTAGGACTTCTGCTCTGGGTGTGCTACTTTGCCCTAGAGCTGAAAGGCACAACGTGCAGGCTTCTTTCCAAAGGGCGAGTTGGGCCCCACAGCATCTTGCTTCCAGCTCTTTGGGAAGCTAAGAAACAACTCGCTCTGCACAGTGCTCTTACAGCCTAGTGGGAACATCTCTTCCAAAGGCCTGTGAAACGCAGATTCTTTGCAGGCCTGATCTGGCTGAAGTAGGACTTCTGCTCTGGGTGTGCTACTTTGCTCTAGAGCTGAAAGGCACAACGTGCAGGCTTCTTTCCAAAGGGCGAGTTGGGCCCCACAGCATCTTGCTTCCAGCTCTTTGGGAAGCTAAGAAACAACTCGCTCTGCACAGTGCTCTTACAGCCTAGTGGGAACATCTCTTCCAAAGGCCTGTGAAACGCAGTTTCTTTGCAGGCCTGATCTGGCTGAAGTAGGACTTCTGCTCTTGGTGTGCTACTTTGCCCTAGAGCTGAAAGGCAAAACGTGCAGGCTTCAGACCAAAGGGCGAGTTGGGCCCCACAGCATCTTGCTTCCAGCTCTTTGGGAAGCTGAGAAACAACTCGCTCTGCACAGTGCTCTTACAGCCTAGTGGGAACATCTCTTCCAAAGGCCTGTGAAACGCAGTTTCTTTGCAGGCCTGATCTGGCTGAAGTAGGACTTCTGCTCTGGGTGTGCTGCTTTGCCCTAGAGCTGAAAGGCACAACGTGCAGGCTTCTTTCCAAAGGGCGAGTTGGGCCCCACAGCATCTTGCTTCCAGCTCTTTGGGAAGCTAAGAAACAACTCGCTCTGCACAGTGCTCTTACAGCCTACGGGGAACATCTCTTCCAAAGGCCTGTGAAACGCAGTTTCTTTACAGGCCTGATCTGGCTGAAGTAGGACTTCTGCTCTGGGTGTGCTACTTTGCCCTAGAGCTGAAAGGCACAACGTGCAGGCTTCTTTCCAAAGGGCGAGTTGGGCCCCACAGCATCTTGCTTCCAGCTCTTTGGGAAGCTAAGAAACAACTCGCTCTGCACAGTGCTCTTACAGCCTACAGGGAACATCTCTTCCAAAGGCCTGTGAAACGCAGTTTCTTTGCAGGCCTGATCTGGCTGAAGTAGGACTTCTGCTCTGGGTGTGCTACTTTGCCCTAGAGCTGAAAGGCACAACGTGCAGGCTTCTTTCCAAAGGGCGAGTTGGGCCCCACAGCATCTTGCTTCCAGCTCTTTGGGAAGCTAAGAAACAACTCGCTCTGCACAGTGCTCTTACAGCCTAGTGGGAACATCTCTTCCATAGGCCTGTGAAACGCAGTTTCTTTGCAGGCCTGATCTGGCTGAAGTAGGACTTCTGCTCTGGGTGTGCTACTTTGCCCTAGAGCTGAAAGGCACAACGTGCAGGCTTCTTTCCAAAGGGCGAGTTGGGCCCCACAGCATCTTGCTTCCAGCTCTTTGGGAAGCTAAGAAACAACTCGCTCTGCACCGTGCTCTTACAGCCTAATGGGAACATCTCTTCCAAAGGCCTGTGAAACGCAGTTTCTTTGCAGGCCCGATCTGGCTGAAGTAGGACTTCTGCTCTGGGTGTGCTACTTTGCCCTAGAGCTGAAAGGCACAACGTGCAGGCTTCTTTCCAAAGGGCGAGTTGGGCCCCACAGCATCTTGCTTCCAGCTCTTTGGGAAGCTAAGAAACAACTCGCTCTGCACAGTGCTCTTACAGCCTACCGGGAACATCTCTTCCAAAGGCCTGTGAAACGCAGTTTCTTTGCAGGCCTGATCTGGCTGAAGTAGGACTTCTGCTCTGGGTGTGCTACTTTGCCCTAGAGCTGAAAGGCAAAACGTGCAGGCTTCTTTCCAAAGGGCGAGTTGGGCCCCACAGCATCTTGCTTCCAGCTCTTTGGGAAGCTAAGAAACAACTCGCTCTGCACAGTGCTCTTACAGCCTACGGGGAACATCTCTGACAAAGGCCTGTGAAACGCAGTTTCTTTGCAGGCCTGATCTGGCTGAAGTAGGACTTCTGCTCTGGGTGTGCTACTTTGCCCTAGAGCTGAAAGGCACAACGTGCAGGCTTCTTTCCAAAGGGCGAGTTGGGCCCCACAGCATCTTGCTTCCAGCTCTTTGGGAAGCTAAGAAACAACTCGCTCTGCACAGTGCTCTTACAGCCTAGTGGGAACATCTCTTCCAAAGGCCTGTGAAACGCAGTTTCTTTGCAGGCCTGATCTGGCTGAAGTAGGACTTCTGCTCTGGGTGTGCTACTTTGCCCTAGAGCTGAAAGGCGCAACGTGCAGGCTTCTTTCCAAAGGGCGAGTTGGGCCCCACAGCATCTTGCTTCCAGCTCTTTCGGAAGCTAAGAAACAACTCGCTCTGCACAGTGCTCTTACAGCCTAGTGGGAACATCTCTTCCAAAGGCCTGTGAAACGCAGTTTCTTTGCAGGCCCGATCTGGCTGAAGTAGGACTTCTGCTCTGGGTGTGCTACTTTGCCCTAGAGCTGAAAGGCACAACGTGCAGGCTTCTTTCCAAAGGGCGAGTTGGGCCCCACAGCATCTTGCTTCCAGCTCTTTGGGAAGCTAAGAAACAACTCGCTCTGCACAGTGCTCTTACAGCCTACCGGGAACATCTCTTCCAAAGGCCTGTGAAACGCAGTTTCTTTGCAGGCCTGATCTGGCTGAAGTAGGACTTCTGCTCTGGGTGTGCTACTTTGCCCTAGAGCTGAAAGGCAAAACGTGCAGGCTTCTTTCCAAAGGGCGAGTTGGGCCCCACAGCATCTTGCTTCCAGCTCTTTGGGAAGCTAAGAAACAACTCGCTCTGCACAGTGCTCTTACAGCCTACGGGGAACATCTGTGACAAAGGCCTGTGAAACGCAGTTTCTTTGCAGGCCTGATCTGGCTGAAGTAGGACTTCTGCTCTGGGTGTGCTACTTTGCCCTAGAGCTGAAAGGCACAACGTGCAGGCTTCTTTCCAAAGGGCGAGTTGGGCCCCACAGCATCTTGCTTCCAGCTCTTTGGGAAGCTAAGAAACAACTCGCTCTGCACAGTGCTCTTACAGCCTAGTGGGAACATCTCTTCCAAAGGCCTGTGAAACGCAGTTTCTTTGCAGGCCTGATCTGGCTGAAGTAGGACTTCTGCTCTGGGTGTGCTACTTTGCCCTAGAGCTGAAAGGCGCAACGTGCAGGCTTCTTTCCAAAGGGCGAGTTGGGCCCCACAGCATCTTGCTTCCAGCTCTTTGGGAAGCTAACAAACAACTCGCTCTGCACAGTGCTCTTACAGCCTAGTGGGAACATCTCTTCCAAAGGCCTGTGAAACGCAGTTTCTTTGCAGGCCCGATCTGGCTGAAGTAGGACTTCTGCTCTGGGTGTGCTACTTTGCCCTAGAGCTGAAAGGCACAACGTGCAGGCTTCTTTCCAAAGGGCGAGTTGGGCCCCACAGCATCTTGCTTCCAGCTCTTTGGGAAGCTAAGAAACAACTCGCTCTGCACAGTGCTCTTACAGCCTAGTGGGAACATCTCTTCCAAAGGCCTGTGAAACGCAGTTTCTTTGCAGGCCTGATCTGGCTGAAGTAGGACTTCTGCTCTGGGTGTGCTACTTTGCCCTAGAGCTGAAAGGCACAACGTGCAGGCTTCTTTCCAAAGGGCGAGTTGGGCCCCACAGCATCTTGCTTCCAGCTCTTTGGGAAGCTAAGAAACAACTCGCTCTGCACAGTGCTCTTACAGCCTACCGGGAACATCTCTTCCAAAGGCCTGTGAAACGCAGTTTATTTGCAGGCCTGATCTGGCTGAAGTAGGACTTCTGCTCTGGGTGTGCTACTTTGCCCTAGAGCTGAAAGGCACAACGTGCAGGCTTCTTTCCAAAGGGCGAGTTGGGCCCCACAGCATCTTGCTTCCAGCTCTTTGGGAAGCTAAGAAACAACTCGCTCTGCACAGTGCTCTTACAGCCTAGTGGGAACATCTCTTCCAAAGGCCTGTGAAACGCAGTTTCTTTGCAGGCCTGATCTGGCTGAAGTAGGACTTCTGCTCTGGGTGTGCTACTTTGCCCTAGAGCTGAAAGGCACAACGTGCAGGCTTCTTTCCAAAGGGCGAGTTGGGCCCCACAGCATCTTGCTTCCAGCTCTTTGGGAAGGTAAGAAACAACTCGCTCTGCACAGTGCTCTTACAGCCTACCAGGAACATCTCTTCCAAAGGCCTGTGAAACGCAGTTTCTTTGCAGGCCTGATCTGGCTGAAGTAGGACTTCTGCTCTGGGTGTGCTACTTTGCCCTAGAGCTGAAAGGCACAACGTGCAGGCTTCTTTCCAAAGGGCGAGTTGGGCCCCACAGCATCTTGCTTCCAGCTCTTTGGGAAGCTAAGAAACAACTCGCTCTGCACAGTGCTCTTACAGCCTAGTGGGAACATCTCTTCCAAAGGCCTGTGAAACGCAGTTTCTTTGCAGGCCTGATCTGGCTGAAGTAGGACTTCTGCTCTGGGTGTGCTACTTTGCTCTAGAGCTGAAAGGCACAACGTGCAGGCTTCTTTCCAAAGGGCGAGTTGGGCCCGACAGCATCTTGCTTCCAGCTCTTTGGGAAGCTAAGAAACAACTCGCTCTGCACAGTGCTCTTACAGCCTAGTGGGAACATCTCTTCCAAAGGCCTGTGAAACGCAGTTTCTTTGCAGGCCTGATCTGGCTGAAGTAGGACTTCTGCTCTTGGTGTGCTACTTTGCCCTAGAGCTGAAAGGCAAAACGTGCAGGCTTCCGACCAAAGGGCGAGTTGGGCCCCACAGCATCTTGCTTCCAGCTCTTTGGGAAGCTGAGAAACAACTCGCTCTGCACAGTGCTCTTACAGCCTAGTGGGAACATCTCTTCCAAAGGCCTGTGAAACGCAGTTTCTTTGCAGGCCTGATCTGGCTGAAGTAGGACTTCTGCTCTGGGTGTGCTGCTTTGCCCTAGAGCTGAAAGGCACAACGTGCAGGCTTCTTTCCAAAGGGCGAGTTGGGCCCCACAGCATCTTGCTTCCAGCTCTTTGGGAAGCTAAGAAACAACTCGCTCTGCACAGTGCTCTTACAGCCTACGGGGAACATCTCTTCCAAAGGCCTGTGAAACGCAGTTTCTTTACAGGCCTGATCTGGCTGAAGTAGGACTTCTGCTCTGGGTGTGCTACTTTGCCCTAGAGCTGAAAGGCACAACGTGCAGGCTTCTTTCCAAAGGGCGAGTTGGGCCCCACAGCATCTTGCTTCCAGCTCTTTGGGAAGCTAAGAAACAACTCGCTCTGCACAGTGCTCTTACAGCCTACAGGGAACATCTCTTCCAAAGGCCTGTGAAACGCAGTTTCTTTGCAGGCCTGATCTGGCTGAAGTAGGACTTCTGCTCTGGGTGTGCTACTTTGCCCTAGAGCTGAAAGGCACAACGTGCAGGCTTCTTTCCAAAGGGCGAGTTGGGCCCCACAGCATCTTGCTTCCAGCTCTTTGGGAAGCTAAGAAACAACTCGCTCTGCACAGTGCTCTTACAGCCTAGTGGGAACATCTCTTCCATAGGCCTGTGAAACGCAGTTTCTTTGCAGGCCTGATCTGGCTGAAGTAGGACTTCTGCTCTGGGTGTGCTACTTTGCCCTAGAGCTGAAAGGCACAACGTGCAGGCTTCTTTCCAAAGGGCGAGTTGGGCCCCACAGCATCTTGCTTCCAGCTCTTTGGGAAGCTAAGAAACAACTCGCTCTGCACCGTGCTCTTACAGCCTAGTGGGAACATCTCTTCCAAAGGCCTGTGAAACGCAGTTTCTTTGCAGGCCCGATCTGGCTGAAGTAGGACTTCTGCTCTGGGTGTGCTACTTTGCCCTAGAGCTGAAAGGCACAACGTGCAGGCTTCTTTCCAAAGGGCGAGTTGGGCCCCACAGCATCTTGCTTCCAGCTCTTTGGGAAGCTAAGAAACAACTCGCTCTGCACAGTGCTCTTACAGCCTACCGGGAACATCTCTTCCAAAGGCCTGTGAAACGCAGTTTCTTTGCAGGCCTGATCTGGCTGAAGTAGGACTTCTGCTCTGGGTGTGCTACTTTGCCCTAGAGCTGAAAGGCAAAACGTGCAGGCTTCTTTCCAAAGGGCGAGTTGGGCCCCACAGCATCTTGCTTCCAGCTCTTTGGGAAGCTAAGAAACAACTCGCTCTGCACAGTGCTCTTACAGCCTACGGGGAACATCTCTGACAAAGGCCTGTGAAACGCAGTTTCTTTGCAGGCCTGATCTGGCTGAAGTAGGACTTCTGCTCTGGGTGTGCTACTTTGCCCTAGAGCTGAAAGGCACAACGTGCAGGCTTCTTTCCAAAGGGCGAGTTGGGCCCCACAGCATCTTGCTTCCAGCTCTTTGGGAAGCTAAGAAACAACTCGCTCTGCACAGTGCTCTTACAGCCTACGGGGAACATCTCTGACAAAGGCCTGTGAAACGCAGTTTCTTTGCAGGCCTGATCTGGCTGAAGTAGGACTTCTGCTCTGGGTGTGCTACTTTGCCCTAGAGCTGAAAGGCGCAACGTGCAGGCTTCTTTCCAAAGGGCGAGTTGGGCCCCACAGCATCTTGCTTCCAGCTCTTTCGGAAGCTAAGAAACAACTCGCTCTGCACAGTGCTCTTACAGCCTAGTGGGAACATCTCTTCCAAAGGCCTGTGAAACGCAGTTTCTTTGCAGGCCCGATCTGGCTGAAGTAGGACTTCTGCTCTGGGTGTGCTACTTTGCCCTAGAGCTGAAAGGCACAACGTGCAGGCTTCTTTCCAAAGGGCGAGTTGGGCCCCACAGCATCTTGCTTCCAGCTCTTTGGGAAGCTAAGAAACAACTCGCTCTGCACAGTGCTCTTACAGCCTAGTGGGAACATCTCTTCCAAAGGCCTGTGAAACGCAGTTTCTTTGCAGGCCCGATCTGGCTGAAGTAGGACTTCTGCTCTGGGTGTGCTACTTTGCCCTAGAGCTGAAAGGCACAACGTGCAGGCTTCTTTCCAAAGGGCGAGTTGGGCCCCACAGCATCTTGCTTCCAGCTCTTTGGGAAGCTAAGAAACAACTCGCTCTGCACAGTGCTCTTACAGCCTACCGGGAACATCTCTTCCAAAGGCCTGTGAAACGCAGTTTATTAGCAGGCCTGATCTGGCTGAAGTAGGACTTCTGCTCTGGGTGTGCTACTTTGCCCTAGAGCTGAAAGGCACAACGTGCAGGCTTCTTTCCAAAGGGCGAGTTGGGCCCCACAGCATCTTGCTTCCAGCTCTTTGGGAAGCTAAGAAACAACTCGCTCTGCACAGTGCTCTTACAGCCTAGTGGGAACATCTCTTCCAAAGGCCTGTGAAACGCAGTTTCTTTGCAGGCCTGATCTGGCTGAAGTAGGACTTCTGCTCTGGGTGTGCTTCTTTGCCCTAGAGCTGAAAGGCACAACGTGCAGGCTTCTTTCCAAAGGGCGAGTTGGGCCCCACAGCATCTTGCTTCCAGCTCTTTGGGAAGGTAAGAAACAACTCGCTCTGCACAGTGCTCTTACAGCCTACCAGGAACATCTCTTCCAAAGGCCTGTGAAACGCAGTTTCTTTGCAGGCCTGATCTGGCTGAAGTAGGACTTCTGCTCTGGGTGTGCTACTTTGCCCTAGAGCTGAAAGGCACAACGTGCAGGCTTCTTTCCAAAGGGCGAGTTGGGCCCCACAGCATCTTGCTTCCAGCTCTTTGGGAAGCTAAGAAACAACTCGCTCTGCACAGTGCTCTTACAGCCTAGTGGGAACATCTCTTCCAAAGGCCTGTGAAACGCAGTTTCTTTGCAGGCCTGATCTGGCTGAAGTAGGACTTCTGCTCTGGGTGTGCTACTTTGCTCTAGAGCTGAAAGGCACAACGTGCAGGCTTCTTTCCAAAGGGCGAGTTGGGCCCCACAGCATCTTGCTTCCAGCTCTTTGGGAAGCTAAGAAACAACTCGCTCTGCACAGTGCTCTTACAGCCTAGTGGGAACATCTCTTCCAAAGGCCTGTGAAACGCAGTTTCTTTGCAGGCCTGATCTGGCTGAAGTAGGACTTCTGCTCTTGGTGTGCTACTTTGCCCTAGAGCTGAAAGGCAAAACGTGCAGGCTTCCTTCCAAAGGGCGAGTTGGGCCCCACAGCATCTTGCTTCCAGCTCTTTGGGAAGCTGAGAAACAACTCGCTCTGCACAGTGCTCTTACAGCCTAGTGGGAACATCTCTTCCAAAGGCCTGTGAAACGCAGTTTCTTTGCAGGCCTGATCTGGCTGAAGTAGGACTTCTGCTCTGGGTGTGCTGCTTTGCCCTAGAGCTGAAAGGCACAACGTGCAGGCTTCTTTCCAAAGGGCGAGTTGGGCCCCACAGCATCTTGCTTCCAGCTCTTTGGGAAGCTAAGAAACAACTCGCTCTGCACAGTGCTCTTACAGCCTACGGGGAACATCTCTTCCAAAGGCCTGTGAAACGCAGTTTCTTTGCAGGCCTGATCTGGCTGAAGTAGGACTTCTGCTCTGGGTGTGCTACTTTGCCCTAGAGCTGAAAGGCACAACGTGCAGGCTTCTTTCCAAAGGGCGAGTTGGGCCCCACAGCATCTTGCTTCCAGCTCTTTGGGAAGCTAAGAAACAACTCGCTCTGCACAGTGCTCTTACAGCCTACAGGGAACATCTCTTCCAAAGGCCTGTGAAACGCAGTTTCTTTGCAGGCCTGATCTGGCTGAAGTAGGACTTCTGCTCTGGGTGTGCTACTTTGCCCTAGAGCTGAAAGGCACAACGTGCAGGCTTCTTTCCAAAGGGCGAGTTGGGCCCCACAGCATCTTGCTTCCAGCTCTTTGGGAAGCTAAGAAACAACTCGCTCTGCACAGTGCTCTTACAGCCTAGTGGGAACATCTCTTCCATAGGCCTGTGAAACGCAGTTTCTTTGCAGGCCTGATCTGGCTGAAGTAGGACTTCTGCTCTGGGTGTGCTACTTTGCCCTAGAGCTGAAAGGCACAACGTGCAGGCTTCTTTCCAAAGGGCGAGTTGGGCCCCACAGCATCTTGCTTCCAGCTCTTTGGGAAGCTAAGAAACAACTCGCTCTGCACAGTGCTCTTACAGCCTACGGGGAACATCTCTTCCAAAGGCCTGTGAAACGCAGTTTCTTTGCATGCCTGATCTGGCTGAAGTAGGACTTCTGCTCTGGGTGTGCTACTTTGCCCTAGAGGTGAAAGGCACAACGTGCAGGCTTCTTTCCAATGGGCGAGTTGGGCCCCACAGCATCTTGCTTCCAGCTCTTTGGGAAGCTAAGAAACAACTCGCTCTGCACAGTGCTCTTACAGCCTACCGGGAAGATCTCTTCCAAAGGCCAGTGAAACGCAGTTTCTTTGCAGGCCTGATCTGGCTGAAGTAGGACTTCTGCTCTGGGTGTGCTACTTTGCCCTAGAGCTGAAAGGCACAACGTGCAGGCTTCTTTCCAAAGGGCGAGTTGGGCCCCACAGCATCTTGCTTCCAGCTCTTTGGGAAGCTAAGAAACAACTCGCTCTGCACAGTGCTCTTACAGCCTACGGGGAACATCTCTGACAAAGGCCTGTGAAACGCAGTTTCTTTGCAGGCCTGATCTGGCTGAAGTAGGACTTCTGCTCTGGGTGTGCTACTTTGCCCTAGAGCTGAAAGGCACAACGTGCAGGCTTCTTTCCAAAGGGCGAGTTGGGCCCCACAGCATCTTGCTTCCAGCTCTTTGGGAAGCTAAGAAACAACTCGCTCTGCACAGTGCTCTTACAGCCTACGGGGAATATCTCTTCCAAAGGCCTGTGAAACGCAGTTTCTTTGCAGGCCTGATCTGGCTGAAGTAGGACTTCTGCTCTGGGTGTGCTACTTTGCCCTAGAGCTGAAAGGCGCAACTTGCAGGCTTCTTTCCAAAGGGCGAGTTGGGCCCCACAGCATCTTGCTTCCAGCTCTTTGGGAAGCTAAGAAACAACTCGCTCTGCACAGTGCTCTTACAGCCTAGTGGGAACATCTCTTCCAAAGGCCTGTGAAACGCAGTTTCTTTGCAGGTCCGATCTGGCTGAAGTAGGACTTCTGCTCTGGGTGTGCTACTTTGCCCTAGAGCTGAAAGGCACAACGTGCAGGCTTCTTTCCAAAGGGCGAGTTGGGCCCCACAGCATCTTGCTTCCAGCTCTTTGGGAAGCTAAGAAACAACTCGCTCTGCACAGTGCTCTTACAGCCTAGTGGGAACATCTCTTCCAAAGGCCTGTGAAACGCAGTTTCTTTGCAGGCCCGATCTGGCTGAAGTAGGACTTCTGCTCTGGGTGTGCTACTTTGCCCTAGAGCTGAAAGGCACAACGTGCAGGCTTCTTTCCAAAGGGCGAGTTGGGCCCCACAGCATCTTGCTTCCAGCTCTTTGGGAAGCTAAGAAACAACTCGCTCTGCACAGTGCTCTTCCAGCCTACCGGGAACATCTCTTCCAAAGGCCTGTGAAACGCAGTTTCTTTGCAGGCCTGATCTGGCTGAAGTAGGACTTCTGCTCTGGGTGTGCTACTTTGCCCTAGAGCTGAAAGGCACAACGTGCAGGCTTCTTTCCAAAGGGCGAGTTGGGCCCCACAGCATCTTGCTTCCAGCTATTTGGGAAGCTAAGAAACAACTCGCTCTGCACAGTGCTCTTACAGCCTAGTGGGAACATCTCTTCCAAAGGCCTGTGAAACGCAGTTTCTTTGCAGGCCTGATCTGGCTGAAGTAGGACTTCTGCTCTTGGTGTGCTACTTTGCCCTAGAGCTGAAAGGCAAAACGTGCAGGCTTCCTTCCAAAGGGCGAGTTGGGCCCCACAGCATCTTGCTTTCAGCTCTTTGGGAAGCTGAGAAACAACTCGCTCTGCACAGTGCTCTTACAGCCTAGTGGGAACATCTCTTCCAAAGGCCTGTGAAACGCAGTTTCTTTGCAGGCCTGATCTGGCTGAAGTAGGACTTCTGCTCTGGGTGTGCTGCTTTGCCCTAGAGCTGAAAGGCACAACGTGCAGGCTTCTTTCCAAAGGGCGAGTTGGGCCCCACAGCATCTTGCTTCCAGCTCTTTGGGAAGCTAAGAAACAACTCGCTCTGCACAGTGCTCTTACAGCCTACGGGGAACATCTCTTCCAAAGGCCTGTGAAACGCAGTTTCTTTGCAGGCCTGATCTGGCTGAAGTAGGACTTCTGCTCTGGGTGTGCTACTTTGCCCTAGAGCTGAAAGGCACAACGTGCAGGCTTCTTTCCAAAGGGCGAGTTGGGCCCCACAGCATCTTGCTTCCAGCTCTTTGGGAAGCTAAGAAACAACTCGCTCTGCACAGTGCTCTTACAGCCTACAGGGAACATCTCTTCCAAAGGCCTGTGAAACGCAGTTTCTTTGCAGGCCTGATCTGGCTGAAGTAGGACTTCTGCTCTGGGTGTGCTACTTTGCCCTAGAGCTGAAAGGCACAACGTGCAGGCTTCTTTCCAAAGGGCGAGTTGGGCCCCACAGCATCTTGCTTCCAGCTCTTTGGGAAGCTAAGAAACAACTCGCTCTGCACAGTGCTCTTACAGCCTAGTGGGAACATCTCTTCCATAGGCCTGTGAAACGCAGTTTCTTTGCAGGCCTGATCTGGCTGAAGTAGGACTTCTGCTCTGGGTGTGCTACTTTGCCCTAGAGCTGAAAGGCACAACGTGCAGGCTTCTTTCCAAAGGGCGAGTTGGGCCCCACAGCATCTTGCTTCCAGCTCTTTGGGAAGCTAAGAAACAACTCGCTCTGCACAGTGCTCTTACAGCCTACGGGGAACATCTCTTCCAAAGGCCTGTGAAACGCAGTTTCTTTGCATGCCTGATCTGGCTGAAGTAGGACTTCTGCTCTGGGTGTGCTACTTTGCCCTAGAGGTGAAAGGCACAACGTGCAGGCTTCTTTCCAATGGGCGAGTTCGGCCCCACAGCATCTTGCTTCCAGCTCTTTGGGAAGCTAAGAAACAACTCGCTCTGCACAGTGCTCTTAAAGCCTACCGGGAAGATCTCTTCCAAAGGCCAGTGAAACGCAGTTTCTTTGCAGGCCTGATCTGGCTGAAGTAGGACTTCTGCTCTGGGTGTGCTACTTTGCCCTAGAGCTGAAAGGCACAACGTGCAGGCTTCTTTCCAAAGGGCGAGTTGGGCCCCACAGCATCTTGCTTCCAGCTCTTTGGGAAGCTAAGAAACAACTCGCTCTGCACAGTGCTCTTACAGCCTACGGGGAACATCTCTGACAAAGGCCTGTGAAACGCAGTTTCTTTGCAGGCCTGATCTGGCTGAAGTAGGACTTCTGCTCTGGGTGTGCTACTTTGCCCTAGAGCTGAAAGGCACAACGTGCAGGCTTCTTTCCAAAGGGCGAGTTGGGCCCCACAGCATCTTGCTTCCAGCTCTTTGGGAAGCTAAGAAACAACTCGCTCTGCACAGTGCTCTTACAGCCTACGGGGAATATCTCTTCCAAAGGCCTGTGAAACGCAGTTTCTTTGCAGGCCTGATCTGGCTGAAGTAGGACTTCTGCTCTGGGTGTGCTACTTTGCCCTAGAGCTGAAAGGCGCAACTTGCAGGCTTCTTTCCAAAGGGCGAGTTGGGCCCCACAGCATCTTGCTTCCAGCTCTTTGGGAAGCTAAGAAACAACTCGCTCTGCACAGTGCTCTTACAGCCTAGTGGGAACATCTCTTCCAAAGGCCTGTGAAACGCAGTTTCTTTGCAGGCCTGATCTGGCTGAAGTAGGACTTCTGCTCTGGGTGTGCTACTTTGCCCTAGAGCTGAAAGGCACAACGTGCAGGCTTCTTTCCAAAGGGCGAGTTGGGCCCCACAGCATCTTGCTTCCAGCTCTTTGGGAAGCTAAGAAACAACTCGCTCTGCACAGTGCTCTTACAGCCTAGTGGGAACATCTCTTCCAAAGGCCTGTGAAACGCAGTTTCTTTGCAGGCCCGATCTGGCTGAAGTAGGACTTCTGCTCTGGGTGTGCTACTTTGCCCTAGAGCTGAAAGGCACAACGTGCAGGCTTCTTTCCAAAGGGCGAGTTGGGCCCCACAGCATCTTGCTTCCAGCTCTTTGGGAAGCTAAGAAACAACTCGCTCTGCACAGTGCTCTTCCAGCCTACCGGGAACATCTCTTCCAAAGGCCTGTGAAACGCAGTTTCTTTGCAGGCCTGATCTGGCTGAAGTAGGACTTCTGCTCTGGGTGTGCTACTTTGCCCTAGAGCTGAAAGGCACAACGTGCAGGCTTCTTTCCAAAGGGCGAGTTGGGCCCCACAGCATCTTGCTTCCAGCTATTTGGGAAGCTAAGAAACAACTCGCTCTGCACAGTGCTCTTACAGCCTAGTGGGAACATCTCTTCCAAAGGCCTGTGAAACGCAGTTTCTTGGCAGGCCTGATCTGGCTGAAGTAGGACTTCTGCTCTGGGTCTGCTACTTTGCCCTACAGGTGAAAGGCACAACGTGCAGGCTCCTTTCCAAAGGGCGAGTTGGGCCCCACAGCATCTTGCTTCCAGCTCTTTGGGAAGCTAAGAAACAACTCGCTCTGCACAGTGCTCTTACAGCCTAGTGGGAACATCTCTTCCAAAGGCCTGTGAAACGCAGTTTCTTTGCAGGCCCGATCTGGCTGAAGTAGGACTTCTGCTCTGGGTGTGCTACTTTGCCCTAGAGCTGAAAGGCACAACGTGCAGGCTTCTTACCAAAGGGCGAGTTGGGCCCCACAGCATCTTGCTTCCAGCTCTTTGGGAAGCTAAGAAACAACTCGCTCTGCACAGTGCTCTTACAGCCTACCGGGAACATCTCTTCCAAAGGCCTGTGAAACGCAGTTTCTTTGCAGGCCTGATCTGGCTGAAGTAGGACTTCTGCTCTGGGTGTGCTACTTTGCCCTAGAGCTGAAAGGCACAACGTGCAGGCTTCTTTCCAAAGGGCGAGTTGGGCCCCACAGCATCTTGCTTCCAGCTCTTTGGGAAGCTAAGAAACAACTCGCTCTGCACAGTGCTCTTACAGCCTACCAGGAACATCTCTTCCAAAGGCCTGTGAAACGCAGTTTCTTTGCAGGCCTGATCTGGCTGAAGTAGGACTTCTGCTCTGGGTGTGCTACTTTGCCCTAGAGCTGAAAGGCACAACGTGCAGGCTTCTTTCCAAAGGGCGAGTTGGGCCCCACAGCATCTTGCTTCCAGCTCTTTGGGAAGCTAAGAAACAACTCGCTCTGCACAGTGCTCTTACAGCCTAGTGGGAACATCTCTTCCAAACGCCTGTGAAACGCAGATTCTTTGCAGGCCTGATCTGGCTGAAGTAGGACTTCTGCTCTGGGTGTGCTACTTTGCTCTAGAGCTGAAAGGCACAACGTGCAGGCTTCTTTCCAAAGGGCGAGTTGGGCCCCACAGCATCTTGCTTCCAGCTCTTTGGGAAGCTAAGAAACAACTCGCTCTGCACAGTGCTCTTACAGCCTAGTGGGAACATCTCTTCCAAAGGCCTGTGAAACGCAGTTTCTTTGCAGGCCTGATCTGGCTGAAGTAGGACTTCTGCTCTTGGTGTGCTACTTTGCCCTAGAGCTGAAAGGCAAAACGTGCAGGCTTCCGTCCAAAGGGCGAGTTGGGCCCCACAGCATCTTGCTTCCAGCTCTTTGGGAAGCTGAGAAACAACTCGCTCTGCACAGTGCTCTTACAGCCTAGTGGGAACATCTCTTCCAAAGGCCTGTGAAACGCAGTTTCTTTGCAGGCCTGATCTGGCTGAAGTAGGACTTCTGCTCTGGGTGTGCTACTTTGCCCTAGAGCTGAAAGGCACAACGTGCAGGCTTCTTTCCAAAGGGCGAGTTGGGCCCCACAGCATCTTGCTTCCAGCTCTTTGGGAAGCTAAGAAACAACTCGCTCTGCACAGTGCTCTTACAGCCTACAGGGAACATCTCTTCCAAAGGCCTGTGAAACGCAGTTTCTTTGCAGGCCTGATCTGGCTGAAGTAGGACTTCTGCTCTGGGTGTGCTACTTTGCCCTAGAGCTGAAAGGCGCAACGTGCAGGCTTCTTTCCAAAGGGCGAGCTGGGCCCCACAGCATCTTGCTTCCAGCTCTTTGGGAAGCTAAGAAACAACTCGCTCTGCACAGTGCTCTTACAGCCTAGTGGGAACATCTCTTCCAAAGGCCTGTGAAACGCAGTTTCTTTGCAGGCCCGATCTGGCTGAAGTAGGACTTCTGCTCTGGGTGTGCTACTTTGCCCTAGAGCTGAAAGGCACAACGTGCAGGCTTCTTTCCAAAGGGCGAGTTGGGCCCCACAGCATCTTGCTTCCAGCTCTTTGGGAAGCTAAGAAACAACTCGCTCTGCACAGTGCTCTTACAGCCTAGTGGGAACATCTCTTCCAAAGGCCTGTGAAACGCAGTTTCTTTGCAGGCCCGATCTGGCTGAAGTAGGACTTCTGCTCTGGGTGTGCTACTTTGCCCTAGAGCTGAAAGGCACAACGTGCAGGCTTCTTTCCAAAGGGCGAGTTGGGCCCCACAGCATCTTGCTTCCAGCTCTTTGGGAAGCTAAGAAACAACTCGCTCTGCACAGTGCTCTTACAGCCTACCGGGAACATCTCTTCCAAAGGCCTGTGAAACGCAGTTTATTAGCAGGCCTGATCTGGCTGAAGTAGGACTTCTGCTCTGGGTGTGCTACTTTGCCCTAGAGCTGAAAGGCACAACGTGCAGGCTTCTTTCCAAAGGGCGAGTTGGGCCCCACAGCATCTTGCTTCCAGCTCTTTGGGAAGCTAAGAAACAACTCGCTCTGCACAGTGCTCTTACAGCCTAGTGGGAACATCTCTTCCAAAGGCCTGTGAAACGCAGTTTCTTTGCAGGCCTGATCTGGCTGAAGTAGGACTTCTGCTCTGGGTGTGCTACTTTGCCCTAGAGCTGAAAGGCACAACGTGCAGGCTTCTTTCCAAAGGGCGAGTTGGGCCCCACAGCATCTTGCTTCCAGCTCTTTGGGAAGGTAAGAAACAACTCGCTCTGCACAGTGCTCTTACAGCCTACCAGGAACATCTCTTCCAAAGGCCTGTGAAACGCAGTTTCTTTGCAGGCCTGATCTGGCTGAAGTAGGACTTCTGCTCTGGGTGTGCTACTTTGCCCTAGAGCTGAAAGGCACAACGTGCAGGCTTCTTTCCAAAGGGCGAGTTGGGCCCCACAGCATCTTGCTTCCAGCTCTTTGGGAAGCTAAGAAACAACTCGCTCTGCACAGTGCTCTTACAGCCTAGTGGGAACATCTCTTCCAAAGGCCTGTGAAACGCAGTTTCTTTGCAGGCCTGATCTGGCTGAAGTAGGACTTCTGCTCTGGGTGTGCTACTTTGCTCTAGAGCTGAAAGGCACAACGTGCAGGCTTCTTTCCAAAGGGCGAGTTGGGCCCCACAGCATCTTGCTTCCAGCTCTTTGGGAAGCTAAGAAACAACTCGCTCTGCACAGTGCTCTTACAGCCTAGTGGGAACATCTCTTCCAAAGGCCTGTGAAACGCAGTTTCTTTGCAGGCCTGATCTGGCTGAAGTAGGACTTCTGCTCTTGGTGTGCTACTTTGCCCTAGAGCTGAAAGGCAAAACGTGCAGGCTTCCTTCCAAAGGGCGAGTTGGGCCCCACAGCATCTTGCTTCCAGCTCTTTGGGAAGCTGAGAAACAACTCGCTCTGCACAGTGCTCTTACAGCCTAGTGGGAACATCTCTTCCAAAGGCCTGTGAAACGCAGTTTCTTTGCAGGCCTGATCTGGCTGAAGTAGGACTTCTGCTCTGGGTGTGCTGCTTTGCCCTAGAGCTGAAAGGCACAACGTGCAGGCTTCTTTCCAAAGGGCGAGTTGGGCCCCACAGCATCTTGCTTCCAGCTCTTTGGGAAGCTAAGAAACAACTCGCTCTGCACAGTGCTCTTACAGCCTACGGGGAACATCTCTTCCAAAGGCCTGTGAAACGCAGTTTCTTTGCAGGCCTGATCTGGCTGAAGTAGGACTTCTGCTCTGGGTGTGCTACTTTGCCCTAGAGCTGAAAGGCACAACGTGCAGGCTTCTTTCCAAAGGGCGAGTTGGGCCCCACAGCATCTTGCTTCCAGCTCTTTGGGAAGCTAAGAAACAACTCGCTCTGCACAGTGCTCTTACAGCCTACAGGGAACATCTCTTCCAAAGGCCTGTGAAACGCAGTTTCTTTGCAGGCCTGATCTGGCTGAAGTAGGACTTCTGCTCTGGGTGTGCTACTTTGCCCTAGAGCTGAAAGGCACAACGTGCAGGCTTCTTTCCAAAGGGCGAGTTGGGCCCCACAGCATCTTGCTTCCAGCTCTTTGGGAAGCTAAGAAACAACTCGCTCTGCACAGTGCTCTTACAGCCTAGTGGGAACATCTCTTCCATAGGCCTGTGAAACGCAGTTTCTTTGCAGGCCTGATCTGGCTGAAGTAGGACTTCTGCTCTGGGTGTGCTACTTTGCCCTAGAGCTGAAAGGCACAACGTGCAGGCTTCTTTCCAAAGGGCGAGTTGGGCCCCACAGCATCTTGCTTCCAGCTCTTTGGGAAGCTAAGAAACAACTCGCTCTGCACAGTGCTCTTACAGCCTACGGGGAACATCTCTTCCAAAGGCCTGTGAAACGCAGTTTCTTTGCATGCCTGATCTGGCTGAAGTAGGACTTCTGCTCTGGGTGTGCTACTTTGCCCTAGAGGTGAAAGGCACAACGTGCAGGCTTCTTTCCAATGGGCGAGTTGGGCCCCACAGCATCTTGCTTCCAGCTCTTTGGGAAGCTAAGAAACAACTCGCTCTGCACAGTGCTCTTACAGCCTACCGGGAAGATCTCTTCCAAAGGCCAGTGAAACGCAGTTTCTTTGCAGGCCTGATCTGGCTGAAGTAGGACTTCTGCTCTGGGTGTGCTACTTTGCCCTAGAGCTGAAAGGCACAACGTGCAGGCTTCTTTCCAAAGGGCGAGTTGGGCCCCACAGCATCTTGCTTCCAGCTCTTTGGGAAGCTAAGAAACAACTCGCTCTGCACAGTGCTCTTACAGCCTACCGGGAACATCTCTTCCAAAGGCCTGTGAAACGCAGTTTCTTTGCAGGCCTGATCTGGCTGAAGTAGGACTTCTGCTCTGGGTGTGCTACTTTGCCCTAGAGCTGAAAGGCACAACGTGCAGGCTTCTTTCCAAAGGGCGAGTTGGGCCCCACAGCATCTTGCTTCCAGCTCTTTGGGAAGCTAAGAAACAACTCGCTCTGCACAGTGCTCTTACAGCCTACGGGGAATATCTCTTCCAAAGGCCTGTGAAACGCAGTTTCTTTGCAGGCCTGATCTGGCTGAAGTAGGACTTCTGCTCTGGGTGTGCTACTTTGCCCTAGAGCTGAAAGGCGCAACTTGCAGGCTTCTTTCCAAAGGGCGAGTTGGGCCCCACAGCATCTTGCTTCCAGCTCTTTGGGAAGCTAAGAAACAACTCGCTCTGCACAGTGCTCTTACAGCCTAGTGGGAAAATCTCTTCCAAAGGCCTGTGAAACGCAGTTTCTTTGCAGGTCCGATCTGGCTGAAGTAGGACTTCTGCTCTGGGTGTGCTACTTTGCCCTAGAGCTGAAAGGCACAACGTGCAGGCTTCTTTCCAAAGGGCGAGTTGGGCCCCACAGCATCTTGCTTCCAGCTCTTTGGGAAGCTAAGAAACAACTCGCTCTGCACAGTGCTCTTACAGCCTAGTGGGAACATCTCTTCCAAAGGCCTGTGAAACGCAGTTTCTTTGCAGGCCCGATCTGGCTGAAGTAGGACTTCTGCTCTGGGTGTGCTACTTTGCCCTAGAGCTGAAAGGCACAACGTGCAGGCTTCTTTCCAAAGGGCGAGTTGGGCCCCACAGCATCTTGCTTCCAGCTCTTTGGGAAGCTAAGAAACAACTCGCTCTGCACAGTGCTCTTACAGCCTACCGGGAACATCTCTTCCAAAGGCCTGTGAAACGCAGTTTCTTTGCAGGCCTGATCTGGCTGAAGTAGGACTTCTGCTCTGGGTGTGCTACTTTGCCCTAGAGCTGAAAGGCACAACGTGCAGGCTTCTTTCCAAAGGGCGAGTTGGGCCCCACAGCATCTTGCTTCCAGCTATTTGGGAAGCTAAGAAACAACTCGCTCTGCACAGTGCTCTTACAGCCTAGTGGGAACATCTCTTCCAAAGGCCTGTGAAACGCAGTTTCTTGGCAGGCCTGATCTGGCTGAAGTAGGACTTCTGCTCTGGGTCTGCTACTTTGCCCTACAGGTGAAAGGCACAACGTGCAGGCTCCTTTCCAAAGGGCGAGTTGGGCCCCACAGCATCTTGCTTCCAGCTCTTTGGGAAGCTAAGAAACAACTCGCTCTGCACAGTGCTCTTACAGCCTAGTGGGAACATCTCTTCCAAAGGCCTGTGAAACGCAGTTTCTTTGCAGGCCCGATCTGGCTGAAGTAGGACTTCTGCTCTGGGTGTGCTACTTTGCCCTAGAGCTGAAAGGCACAACGTGCAGGCTTCTTACCAAAGGGCGAGTTGGGCCCCACAGCATCTTGCTTCCAGCTCTTTGGGAAGCTAAGAAACAACTCGCTCTGCACAGTGCTCTTAGAGCCTACCGGGAACATCTCTTCCAAAGGCCTGTGAAACGCAGTTTCTTTGCAGGCCTGATCTGGCTGAAGTAGGACTTCTGCTCTGGGTGTGCTACTTTGCCCTAGAGCTGAAAGGCACAACGTGCAGGCTTCTTTCCAAAGGGCGAGTTGGGCCCCACAGCATCTTGCTTCCAGCTCTTTGGGAAGCTAAGAAACAACTCGCTCTGCACAGTGCTCTTACAGCCTAGTGGGAACATCTCTTCCAAAGGCCTGTGAAACGCAGTTTCTTTGCAGGCCTGATCTGGCTGAAGTAGGACTTCTGCTCTGGGTGTGCTACTTTGCCCTAGAGCTGAAAGGCGCAACTTGCAGGCTTCTTTCCAAAGGGCGAGTTGGGCCCCACAGCATCTTGCTTCCAGCTCTTTGGGAAGCTAAGAAACAACTCGCTCTGCACAGTGCTCTTACAGCCTACGGGGAACATCTCTTCCAAAGGCCTGTGAAACGCAGTTTCTTTGCAGGCCTGATCTGGCTGAAGTAGGACTTCTGCTCTGGGTGTGCTACTTTGCCCTAGAGCTGAAAGGCACAACGTGCAGGCTTCTTTCCAAAGGGCGAGTTGGGCCCCACAGCATCTTGCTTCCAGCTCTTTGGGAAGCTAAGAAACAACTCGCTCTGCACAGTGCTCTTTCAGCCTAGTGGGAACATCTCTTCCAAAGGCCTGTGAAACGCAGTTTCTTTGCAGGCCTGATCTGGCTGAAGTAGGACTTCTGCTCTGGGTGTGCTACTTTGCTCTAGAGCTGAAAGGCACAACGTGCAGGCTTCTTTCCAAAGGGCGAGTTGGGCCCCACAGCATCTTGCTTCCAGCTCTTTGGGAAGCTAAGAAACAACTCGCTCTGCACAGTGCTCTTACAGCCTAGTGGGAACATCTCTTCCAAAGGCCTGTGAAACGCAGTTTCTTTGCAGGCCTGATCTGGCTGAAGTAGGACTTCTGCTCTTGGTGTGCTACTTTGCCCTAGAGCTGAAAGGCAAAACGTGCAGGCTTCCTTCCAAAGGGCGAGTTGGGCCCCACAGCATCTTGCTTCCAGCTCTTTGGGAAGCTGAGAAACAACTCGCTCTGCACAGTGCTCTTACAGCCTAGTGGGAACATCTCTTCCAAAGGCCTGTGAAACGCAGTTTCTTTGCAGGCCTGATCTGGCTGAAGTAGGACTTCTGCTCTGGGTGTGCTGCTTTGCCCTAGAGCTGAAAGGCACAACGTGCAGGCTTCTTTCCAAAGGGCGAGTTGGGCCCCACAGCATCTTGCTTCCAGCTCTTTGGGAAGCTAAGAAACAACTCGCTCTGCACAGTGCTCTTACAGCCTACGGGGAACATCTCTTCCAAAGGCCTGTGAAACGCAGTTTCTTTGCAGGCCTGATCTGGCTGAAGTAGGACTTCTGCTCTGGGTGTGCTACTTTGCCCTAGAGCTGAAAGGCACAACGTGCAGGCTTCTTTCCAAAGGGCGAGTTGGGCCCCACAGCATCTTGCTTCCAGCTCTTTGGGAAGCTAAGAAACAACTCGCTCTGCACAGTGCTCTTACAGCCTACGGGGAACATCTCTTCCAAAGGCCTGTGAAACGCAGTTTCTTTGCAGGCCTGATCTGGCTGAAGTAGGACTTCTGCTCTGGGTGTGCTACTTTGCCCTAGAGCTGAAAGGCACAACGTGCAGGCTTCTTTCCAAAGGGCGAGTTGGGCCCCACAGCATCTTGCTTCCAGCTCTTTGGGAAGCTAAGAAACAACTCGCTCTGCACAGTGCTCTTACAGCCTAGTGGGAACATCTCTTCCATAGGCCTGTGAAACGCAGTTTCTTTGCAGGCCTGATCTGGCTGAAGTAGGACTTCTGCTCTGGGTGTGCTACTTTGCCCTAGAGCTGAAAGGCACAACGTGCAGGCTTCTTTCCAAAGGGCGAGTTGGGCCCCACAGCATCTTGCTTCCAGCTCTTTGGGAAGCTAAGAAACAACTCGCTCTGCACAGTGCTCTTACAGCCTACGGGGAACATCTCTTCCAAAGGCCTGTGAAACGCAGTTTCTTTGCATGCCTGATCTGGCTGAAGTAGGACTTCTGCTCTGGGTGTGCTACTTTGCCCTAGAGCTGAAAGGCACAACGTGCAGGCTTCTGTCCAATGGGCGAGATGGGCCCCACAGCATCTTGCTTCCAGCTCTTTGGGAAGCTAAGAAACAACTCGCTCTGCACAGTGCTCTTACAGCCTACCGGGAAGATCTCTTCCAAAGGCCAGTGAAACGCAGTTTCTTTGCAGGCCTGATCTGGCTGAAGTAGGACTTCTGCTCTGGGTGTGCTACTTTGCCCTAGAGCTGAAAGGCGCAACGTGCAGGCTTCTTTCCAAAGGGCGAGTTGGGCCCCACAGCATCTTGCTTCCAGCTCTTTCGGAAGCTAAGAAACAACTCGCTCTGCACAGTGCTCTTACAGCCTAGTGGGAACATCTCTTCCAAAGGCCTGTGAAACGCAGTTTCTTTGCAGGCCCGATCTGGCTGAAGTAGGACTTCTGCTCTGGGTGTGCTACTTTGCCCTAGAGCTGAAAGGCACAACGTGCAGGCTTCTTTCCAAAGGGCGAGTTGGGCCCCACAGCATCTTGCTTCCAGCTCTTTGGGAAGCTAAGAAACAACTCGCTCTGCACAGTGCTCTTACAGCCTAGTGGGAACATCTCTTCCAAAGGCCTGTGAAACGCAGTTTCTTTGCAGGCCCGATCTGGCTGAAGTAGGACTTCTGCTCTGGGTGTGCTACTTTGCCCTAGAGCTGAAAGGCACAACGTGCAGGCTTCTTTCCAAAGGGCGAGTTGGGCCCCACAGCATCTTGCTTCCAGCTCTTTGGGAAGCTAAGAAACAACTCGCTCTGCACAGTGCTCTTACAGCCTACCGGGAACATCTCTTCCAAAGGCCTGTGAAACGCAGTTTATTAGCAGGCCTGATCTGGCTGAAGTAGGACTTCTGCTCTGGGTGTGCTACTTTGCCCTAGAGCTGAAAGGCACAACGTGCAGGCTTCTTTCCAAAGGGCGAGTTGGGCCCCACAGCATCTTGCTTCCAGCTCTTTGGGAAGCTAAGAAACAACTCGCTCTGCACAGTGCTCTTACAGCCTAGTGGGAACATCTCTTCCAAAGGCCTGTGAAACGCAGTTTCTTTGCAGGCCTGATCTGGCTGAAGTAGGACTTCTGCTCTGGGTGTGCTACTTTGCCCTAGAGCTGAAAGGCACAACGTGCAGGCTTCTTTCCAAAGGGCGAGTTGGGCCCCACAGCATCTTGCTTCCAGCTCTTTGGGAAGGTAAGAAACAACTCGCTCTGCACAGTGCTCTTACAGCCTACCAGGAACATCTCTTCCAAAGGCCTGTGAAACGCAGTTTCTTTGCAGGCCTGATCTGGCTGAAGTAGGACTTCTGCTCTGGGTGTGCTACTTTGCCCTAGAGCTGAAAGGCACAACGTGCAGGCTTCTTTCCAAAGGGCGAGTTGGGCCCCACAGCATCTTGCTTCCAGCTCTTTGGGAAGCTAAGAAACAACTCGCTCTGCACAGTGCTCTTACAGCCTAGTGGGAACATCTCTTCCAAAGGCCTGTGAAACGCAGTTTCTTTGCAGGCCTGATCTGGCTGAAGTAGGACTTCTGCTCTGGGTGTGCTACTTTGCTCTAGAGCTGAAAGGCACAACGTGCAGGCTTCTTTCCAAAGGGCGAGTTGGGCCCCACAGCATCTTGCTTCCAGCTCTTTGGGAAGGTAGGAAACAACTCGCTCTGCACAGTGCTCTTACAGCCTACCAGGAACATCTCTTCCAAAGGCCTGTGAAACGCAGTTTCTTTGCAGGCCTGATCTGGCTGAAGTAGGACTTCTGCTCTGGGTGTGCTACTTTGCCCTAGAGCTGAAAGGCACAACGTGCAGGCTTCTTTCCAAAGGGCGAGTTGGGCCCCACAGCATCTTGCTTCCAGCTCTTTGGGAAGCTAAGAAACAACTCGCTCTGCACAGTGCTCTTACAGCCTAGTGGGAACATCTCTTCCAAAGGCCTGTGAAACGCAGTTTCTTTGCAGGCCTGATCTGGCTGAAGTAGGACTTCTGCTCTGGGTGTGCTACTTTGCTCTAGAGCTGAAAGGCACAACGTGCAGGCTTCTTTCCAAAGGGCGAGTTGGGCCCCACAGCATCTTGCTTCCAGCTCTTTGGGAAGCTAAGAAACAACTCGCTCTGCACAGTGCTCTTACAGCCTAGTGGGAACATCTCTTCCAAAGGCCTGTGAAACGCAGTTTCTTTGCAGGCCTGATCTGGCTGAAGTAGGACTTCTGCTCTTGGTGTGCTACTTTGCCCTAGAGCTGAAAGGCAAAACGTGCAGGCTTCCTTCCAAAGGGCGAGTTGGGCCCCACAGCATCTTGCTTCCAGCTCTTTGGGAAGCTGAGAAACAACTCGCTCTGCACAGTGCTCTTACAGCCTAGTGGGAACATCTCTTCCAAAGGCCTGTGAAACGCAGTTTCTTTGCAGGCCTGATCTGGCTGAAGTAGGACTTCTGCTCTGGGTGTGCTGCTTTGCCCTAGAGCTGAAAGGCACAACGTGCAGGCTTCTTTCCAAAGGGCGAGTTGGGCCCCACAGCATCTTGCTTCCAGCTCTTTGGGAAGCTAAGAAACAACTCGCTCTGCACAGTGCTCTTACAGCCTACGGGGAACATCTCTTCCAAAGGCCTGTGAAACGCAGTTTCTTTGCAGGCCTGATCTGGCTGAAGTAGGACTTCTGCTCTGGGTGTGCTACTTTGCCCTAGAGCTGAAAGGCACAACGTGCAGGCTTCTTTCCAAAGGGCGAGTTGGGCCCCACAGCATCTTGCTTCCAGCTCTTTGGGAAGCTAAGAAACAACTCGCTCTGCACAGTGCTCTTACAGCCTACAGGGAACATCTCTTCCAAAGGCCTGTGAAACGCAGTTTCTTTGCAGGCCTGATCTGGCTGAAGTAGGACTTCTGCTCTGGGTGTGCTACTTTGCCCTAGAGCTGAAAGGCACAACGTGCAGGCTTCTTTCCAAAGGGCGAGTTGGGCCCCACAGCATCTTGCTTCCAGCTCTTTGGGAAGCTAAGAAACAACTCGCTCTGCACAGTGCTCTTACAGCCTAGTGGGAACATCTCTTCCATAGGCCTGTGAAACGCAGTTTCTTTGCAGGCCTGATCTGGCTGAAGTAGGACTTCTGCTCTGGGTGTGCTACTTTGCCCTAGAGCTGAAAGGCACAACGTGCAGGCTTCTTTCCAAAGGGCGAGTTGGGCCCCACAGCATCTTGCTTCCAGCTCTTTGGGAAGCTAAGAAACAACTCGCTCTGCACAGTGCTCTTACAGCCTACGGGGAACATCTCTTCCAAAGGCCTGTGAAACGCAGTTTCTTTGCATGCCTGATCTGGCTGAAGTAGGACTTCTGCTCTGGGTGTGCTACTTTGCCCTAGAGGTGAAAGGCACAACGTGCAGGCTTCTTTCCAATGGGCGAGTTGGGCCCCACAGCATCTTGCTTCCAGCTCTTTGGGAAGCTAAGAAACAACTCGCTCTGCACAGTGCTCTTACAGCCTACCGGGAAGATCTCTTCCAAAGGCCAGTGAAACGCAGTTTCTTTGCAGGCCTGATCTGGCTGAAGTAGGACTTCTGCTCTGGGTGTGCTACTTTGCCCTAGAGCTGAAAGGCACAACGTGCAGGCTTCTTTCCAAAGGGCGAGTTGGGCCCCACAGCATCTTGCTTCCAGCTCTTTGGGAAGCTAAGAAACAACTCGCTCTGCACAGTGCTCTTACAGCCTACGGGGAACATCTCTGACAAAGGCCTGTGAAACGCAGTTTCTTTGCAGGCCTGATCTGGCTGAAGTAGGACTTCTGCTCTGGGTGTGCTACTTTGCCCTAGAGCTGAAAGGCACAACGTGCAGGCTTCTTTCCAAAGGGCGAGTTGGGCCCCACAGCATCTTGCTTCCAGCTCTTTGGGAAGCTAAGAAACAACTCGCTCTGCACAGTGCTCTTACAGCCTACGGGGAATATCTCTTCCAAAGGCCTGTGAAACGCAGTTTCTTTGCAGGCCTGATCTGGCTGAAGTAGGACTTCTGCTCTGGGTGTGCTACTTTGCCCTAGAGCTGAAAGGCGCAACTTGCAGGCTTCTTTCCAAAGGGCGAGTTGGGCCCCACAGCATCTTGCTTCCAGCTCTTTGGGAAGCTAAGAAACAACTCGCTCTGCACAGTGCTCTTACAGCCTAGTGGGAACATCTCTTCCAAAGGCCTGTGAAACGCAGTTTCTTTGCAGGTCCGATCTGGCTGAAGTAGGACTTCTGCTCTGGGTGTGCTACTTTGCCCTAGAGCTGAAAGGCACAACGTGCAGGCTTCTTTCCAAAGGGCGAGTTGGGCCCCACAGCATCTTGCTTCCAGCTCTTTGGGAAGCTAAGAAACAACTCGCTCTGCACAGTGCTCTTACAGCCTAGTGGGAACATCTCTTCCAAAGGCCTGTGAAACGCAGTTTCTTTGCAGGCCCGATCTGGCTGAAGTAGGACTTCTGCTCTGGGTGTGCTACTTTGCCCTAGAGCTGAAAGGCACAACGTGCAGGCTTCTTTCCAAAGGGCGAGTTGGGCCCCACAGCATCTTGCTTCCAGCTCTTTGGGAAGCTAAGAAACAACTCGCTCTGCACAGTGCTCTTACAGCCTACCGGGAACATCTCTTCCAAAGGCCTGTGAAACGCAGTTTCTTTGCAGGCCTGATCTGGCTGAAGTAGGACTTCTGCTCTGGGTGTGCTACTTTGCCCTAGAGCTGAAAGGCACAACGTGCAGGCTTCTTTCCAAAGGGCGAGTTGGGCCCCACAGCATCTTGCTTCCAGCTATTTGGGAAGCTAAGAAACAACTCGCTCTGCACAGTGCTCTTACAGCCTAGTGGGAACATCTCTTCCAAAGGCCTGTGAAACGCAGTTTCTTTGCAGGCCTGATCTGGCTGAAGTAGGACTTCTGCTCTTGGTGTGCTACTTTGCCCTAGAGCTGAAAGGCAAAACGTGCAGGCTTCCTTCCAAAGGGCGAGTTGGGCCCCACAGCATCTTGCTTCCAGCTCTTTGGGAAGCTGAGAAACAACTCGCTCTGCACAGTGCTCTTACAGCCTAGTGGGAACATCTCTTCCAAAGGCCTGTGAAACGCAGTTTCTTTGCAGGCCTGATCTGGCTGAAGTAGGACTTCTGCTCTGGGTGTGCTGCTTTGCCCTAGAGCTGAAAGGCACAACGTGCAGGCTTCTTTCCAAAGGGCGAGTTGGGCCCCACAGCATCTTGCTTCCAGCTCTTTGGGAAGCTAAGAAACAACTCGCTCTGCACAGTGCTCTTACAGCCTACGGGGAACATCTCTTCCAAAGGCCTGTGAAACGCAGTTTCTTTGCAGGCCTGATCTGGCTGAAGTAGGACTTCTGCTCTGGGTGTGCTACTTTGCCCTAGAGCTGAAAGGCACAACGTGCAGGCTTCTTTCCAAAGGGCGAGTTGGGCCCCACAGCATCTTGCTTCCAGCTCTTTGGGAAGCTAAGAAACAACTCGCTCTGCACAGTGCTCTTACAGCCTACAGGGAACATCTCTTCCAAAGGCCTGTGAAACGCAGTTTCTTTGCAGGCCTGATCTGGCTGAAGTAGGACTTCTGCTCTGGGTGTGCTACTTTGCCCTAGAGCTGAAAGGCACAACGTGCAGGCTTCTTTCCAAAGGGCGAGTTGGGCCCCACAGCATCTTGCTTCCAGCTCTTTGGGAAGCTAAGAAACAACTCGCTCTGCACAGTGCTCTTACAGCCTAGTGGGAACATCTCTTCCATAGGCCTGTGAAACGCAGTTTCTTTGCAGGCCTGATCTGGCTGAAGTAGGACTTCTGCTCTGGGTGTGCTACTTTGCCCTAGAGCTGAAAGGCACAACGTGCAGGCTTCTTTCCAAAGGGCGAGTTGGGCCCCACAGCATCTTGCTTCCAGCTCTTTGGGAAGCTAAGAAACAACTCGCTCTGCACAGTGCTCTTACAGCCTACGGGGAACATCTCTTCCAAAGGCCTGTGAAACGCAGTTTCTTTGCATGCCTGATCTGGCTGAAGTAGGACTTCTGCTCTGGGTGTGCTACTTTGCCCTAGAGCTGAAAGGCACAACGTGCAGGCTTCTTTCCAATGGGCGAGTTCGGCCCCACAGCATCTTGCTTCCAGCTCTTTGGGAAGCTAAGAAACAACTCGCTCTGCACAGTGCTCTTAATGCCTACCGGGAAGATCTCTTCCAAAGGCCAGTGAAACGCAGTTTCTTTGCAGGCCTGATCTGGCTGAAGTAGGACTTCTGCTCTGGGTGTGCTACTTTGCCCTAGAGCTGAAAGGCACAACGTGCAGGCTTCTTTCCAAAGGGCGAGTTGGGCCCCACAGCATCTTGCTTCCAGCTCTTTGGGAAGCTAAGAAACAACTCGCTCTGCACAGTGCTCTTACAGCCTACGGGGAACATCTCTGACAAAGGCCTGTGAAACGCAGTTTCTTTGCAGGCCTGATCTGGCTGAAGTAGGACTTCTGCTCTGGGTGTGCTACTTTGCCCTAGAGCTGAAAGGCACAACGTGCAGGCTTCTTTCCAAAGGGCGAGTTGGGCCCCACAGCATCTTGCTTCCAGCTCTTTGGGAAGCTAAGAAACAACTCGCTCTGCACAGTGCTCTTACAGCCTACGGGGAATATCTCTTCCAAAGGCCTGTGAAACGCAGTTTCTTTGCAGGCCTGATCTGGCTGAAGTAGGACTTCTGCTCTGGGTGTGCTACTTTGCCCTAGAGCTGAAAGGCGCAACTTGCAGGCTTCTTTCCAAAGGGCGAGTTGGGCCCCACAGCATCTTGCTTCCAGCTCTTTGGGAAGCTAAGAAACAACTCGCTCTGCACAGTGCTCTTACAGCCTACGGGGAACATCTCTTCCAAAGGCCTGTGAAACGCAGTTTCTTTGCAGGCCTGATGTGGCTGAAGTAGGACTTCTGCTCTGGGTGTGCTACTTTGCCCTAGAGCTGAAAGGCACAACGTGCAGGCTTCTTTCCAAAGGGCGAGTTGGGCCCCACAGCATCTTGCTTCCAGCTCTTTGGGAAGCTAAGAAACAACTCGCTCTGCACAGTGCTCTTACAGCCTAGTGGGAACATCTCTTCCAAAGGCCTGTGAAACGCAGTTTCTTTGCAGGCCCGATCTGGCTGAAGTAGGACTTCTGCTCTGGGTGTGCTACTTTGCCCTAGAGCTGAAAGGCACAACGTGCAGGCTTCTTTCCAAAGGGCGAGTTGGGCCCCACAGCATCTTGCTTCCAGCTCTTTGGGAAGCTAAGAAACAACTCGCTCTGCACAGTGCTCTTCCAGCCTACCGGGAACATCTCTTCCAAAGGCCTGTGAAACGCAGTTTCTTTGCAGGCCTGATCTGGCTGAAGTAGGACTTCTGCTCTGGGTGTGCTACTTTGCCCTAGAGCTGAAAGGCACAACGTGCAGGCTTCTTTCCAAAGGGCGAGTTGGGCCCCACAGCATCTTGCTTCCAGCTATTTGGGAAGCTAAGAAACAACTCGCTCTGCACAGTGCTCTTACAGCCTAGTGGGAACATCTCTTCCAAAGGCCTGTGAAACGCAGTTTCTTGGCAGGCCTGATCTGGCTGAAGTAGGACTTCTGCTCTGGGTCTGCTACTTTGCCCTACAGGTGAAAGGCACAACGTGCAGGCTCCTTTCCAAAGGGCGAGTTGGGCCCCACAGCATCTTGCTTCCAGCTCTTTGGGAAGCTAAGAAACAACTCGCTCTGCACAGTGCTCTTACAGCCTAGTGGGAACATCTCTTCCAAAGGCCTGTGAAACGCAGTTTCTTTGCAGGCCCGATCTGGCTGAAGTAGGACTTCTGCTCTTGGTGTGCTACTTTGCCCTAGAGCTGAAAGGCACAACGTGCAGGCTTCTTACCAAAGGGCGAGTTGGGCCCCACAGCATCTTGCTTCCAGCTCTTTGGGAAGCTAAGAAACAACTCGCTCTGCACAGTGCTCTTACAGCCTACCGGGAACATCTCTTCCAAAGGCCTGTGAAACGCAGTTTCTTTGCAGGCCTGATCTGGCTGAAGTAGGACTTCTGCTCTGGGTGTGCTACTTTGCCCTAGAGCTGAAAGGCACAACGTGCAGGCTTCTTTCCAAAGGGCGAGTTGGGCCCCACAGCATCTTGCTTCCAGCTCTTTGGGAAGCTAAGAAACAACTCGCTCTGCACAGTGCTCTTACAGCCTACCAGGAACATCTCTTCCAAAGGCCTGTGAAACGCAGTTTCTTTGCAGGCCTGATCTGGCTGAAGTAGGACTTCTGCTCTGGGTGTGCTACTTTGCCCTAGAGCTGAAAGGCACAACGTGCAGGCTTCTTTCCAAAGGGCGAGTTGGGCCCCACAGCATCTTGCTTCCAGCTCTTTGGGAAGCTAAGAAACAACTCGCTCTGCACAGTGCTCTTACAGCCTAGTGGGAACATCTCTTCCAAACGCCTGTGAAACGCAGATTCTTTGCAGGCCTGATCTGGCTGAAGTAGGACTTCTGCTCTGGGTGTGCTACTTTGCTCTAGAGCTGAAAGGCACAACGTGCAGGCTTCTTTCCAAAGGGCGAGTTGGGCCCCACAGCATCTTGCTTCCAGCTCTTTGGGAAGCTAAGAAACAACTCGCTCTGCACAGTGCTCTTACAGCCTAGTGGGAACATCTCTTCCAAAGGCCTGTGAAACGCAGTTTCTTTGCAGGCCTGATCTGGCTGAAGTAGGACTTCTGCTCTTGGTGTGCTACTTTGCCCTAGAGCTGAAAGGCAAAACGTGCAGGCTTCCGTCCAAAGGGCGAGTTGGGCCCCACAGCATCTTGCTTCCAGCTCTTTGGGAAGCTGAGAAACAACTCGCTCTGCACAGTGCTCTTACAGCCTAGTGGGAACATCTCTTCCAAAGGCCTGTGAAACGCAGTTTCTTTGCAGGCCTGATCTGGCTGAAGTAGGACTTCTGCTCTGGGTGTGCTGCTTTGCCCTAGAGCTGAAAGGCACAACGTGCAGGCTTCTTTCCAAAGGGCGAGTTGGGCCCCACAGCATCTTGCTTCCAGCTCTTTGGGAAGCTAAGAAACAACTCGCTCTGCACAGTGCTCTTACAGCCTACGGGGAACATCTCTTCCAAAGGCCTGTGAAACGCAGTTTCTTTACAGGCCTGATCTGGCTGAAGTAGGACTTCTGCTCTGGGTGTGCTACTTTGCCCTAGAGCTGAAAGGCACAACGTGCAGGCTTCTTTCCAAAGGGCGAGTTGGGCCCCACAGCATCTTGCTTCCAGCTCTTTGGGAAGCTAAGAAACAACTCGCTCTGCACAGTGCTCTTACAGCCTACAGGGAACATCTCTTCCAAAGGCCTGTGAAACGCAGTTTCTTTGCAGGCCTGATCTGGCTGAAGTAGGACTTCTGCTCTGGGTGTGCTACTTTGCCCTAGAGCTGAAAGGCGCAACGTGCAGGCTTCTTTCCAAAGGGCGAGTTGGGCCCCACAGCATCTTGCTTCCAGCTCTTTGGGAAGCTAAGAAACAACTCGCTCTGCACAGTGCTCTTACAGCCTAGTGGGAACATCTCTTCCAAAGGCCTGTGAAACGCAGTTTCTTTGCAGGCCCGATCTGGCTGAAGTAGGACTTCTGCTCTGGGTGTGCTACTTTGCCCTAGAGCTGAAAGGCACAACGTGCAGGCTTCTTTCCAAAGGGCGAGTTGGGCCCCACAGCATCTTGCTTCCAGCTCTTTGGGAAGCTAAGAAACAACTCGCTCTGCACAGTGCTCTTACAGCCTAGTGGGAACATCTCTTCCAAAGGCCTGTGAAACGCAGTTTCTTTGCAGGCCCGATCTGGCTGAAGTAGGACTTCTGCTCTGGGTGTGCTACTTTGCCCTAGAGCTGAAAGGCACAACGTGCAGGCTTCTTTCCAAAGGGCGAGTTGGGCCCCACAGCATCTTGCTTCCAGCTCTTTGGGAAGCTAAGAAACAACTCGCTCTGCACAGTGCTCTTACAGCCTACCGGGAACATCTCTTCCAAAGGCCTGTGAAACGCAGTTTATTAGCAGGCCTGATCTGGCTGAAGTAGGACTTCTGCTCTGGGTGTGCTACTTTGCCCTAGAGCTGAAAGGCACAACGTGCAGGCTTCTTTCCAAAGGGCGAGTTGGGCCCCACAGCATCTTGCTTCCAGCTCTTTGGGAAGCTAAGAAACAACTCGCTCTGCACAGTGCTCTTACAGCCTAGTGGGAACATCTCTTCCAAAGGCCTGTGAAACGCAGTTTCTTTGCAGGCCTGATCTGGCTGAAGTAGGACTTCTGCTCTGGGTGTGCTACTTTGCCCTAGAGCTGAAAGGCACAACGTGCAGGCTTCTTTCCAAAGGGCGAGTTGGGCCCCACAGCATCTTGCTTCCAGCTCTTTGGGAAGGTAAGAAACAACTCGCTCTGCACAGTGCTCTTACAGCCTACCAGGAACATCTCTTCCAAAGGCCTGTGAAACGCAGTTTCTTTGCAGGCCTGATCTGGCTGAAGTAGGACTTCTGCTCTGGGTGTGCTACTTTGCCCTAGAGCTGAAAGGCACAACGTGCAGGCTTCTTTCCAAAGGGCGAGTTGGGCCCCACAGCATCTTGCTTCCAGCTCTTTGGGAAGCTAAGAAACAACTCGCTCTGCACAGTGCTCTTACAGCCTAGTGGGAACATCTCTTCCAAAGGCCTGTGAAACGCAGTTTCTTTGCAGGCCTGATCTGGCTGAAGTAGGACTTCTGCTCTGGGTGTGCTACTTTGCTCTAGAGCTGAAAGGCACAACGTGCAGGCTTCTTTCCAAAGGGCGAGTTGGGCCCCACAGCATCTTGCTTCCAGCTCTTTGGGAAGCTAAGAAACAACTCGCTCTGCACAGTGCTCTTACAGCCTAGTGGGAACATCTCTTCCAAAGGCCTGTGAAACGCAGTTTCTTTGCAGGCCTGATCTGGCTGAAGTAGGACTTCTGCTCTTGGTGTGCTACTTTGCCCTAGAGCTGAAAGGCAAAACGTGCAGGCTTCCTTCCAAAGGGCGAGTTGGGCCCCACAGCATCTTGCTTCCAGCTCTTTGGGAAGCTGAGAAACAACTCGCTCTGCACAGTGCTCTTACAGCCTAGTGGGAACATCTCTTCCAAAGGCCTGTGAAACGCAGTTTCTTTGCAGGCCTGATCTGGCTGAAGTAGGACTTCTGCTCTGGGTGTGCTGCTTTGCCCTAGAGCTGAAAGGCACAACGTGCAGGCTTCTTTCCAAAGGGCGAGTTGGGCCCCACAGCATCTTGCTTCCAGCTCTTTGGGAAGCTAAGAAACAACTCGCTCTGCACAGTGCTCTTACAGCCTACGGGGAACATCTCTTCCAAAGGCCTGTGAAACGCAGTTTCTTTGCAGGCCTGATCTGGCTGAAGTAGGACTTCTGCTCTGGGTGTGCTACTTTGCCCTAGAGCTGAAAGGCACAACGTGCAGGCTTCTTTCCAAAGGGCGAGTTGGGCCCCACAGCATCTTGCTTCCAGCTCTTTGGGAAGCTAAGAAACAACTCGCTCTGCACAGTGCTCTTACAGCCTACAGGGAACATCTCTTCCAAAGGCCTGTGAAACGCAGTTTCTTTGCAGGCCTGATCTGGCTGAAGTAGGACTTCTGCTCTGGGTGTGCTACTTTGCCCTAGAGCTGAAAGGCACAACGTGCAGGCTTCTTTCCAAAGGGCGAGTTGGGCCCCACAGCATCTTGCTTCCAGCTCTTTGGGAAGCTAAGAAACAACTCGCTCTGCACAGTGCTCTTACAGCCTAGTGGGAACATCTCTTCCATAGGCCTGTGAAACGCAGTTTCTTTGCAGGCCTGATCTGGCTGAAGTAGGACTTCTGCTCTGGGTGTGCTACTTTGCCCTAGAGCTGAAAGGCACAACGTGCAGGCTTCTTTCCAAAGGGCGAGTTGGGCCCCACAGCATCTTGCTTCCAGCTCTTTGGGAAGCTAAGAAACAACTCGCTCTGCACAGTGCTCTTACAGCCTACGGGGAACATCTCTTCCAAAGGCCTGTGAAACGCAGTTTCTTTGCATGCCTGATCTGGCTGAAGTAGGACTTCTGCTCTGGGTGTGCTACTTTGCCCTAGAGGTGAAAGGCACAACGTGCAGGCTTCTTTATAATGGGCGAGTTGGGCCCCACAGCATCTTGCTTCCAGCTCTTTGGGAAGCTAAGAAACAACTCGCTCTGCACAGTGCTCTTACAGCCTACCGGGAAGATCTCTTCCAAAGGCCAGTGAAACGCAGTTTCTTTGCAGGCCTGATCTGGCTGAAGTAGGACTTCTGCTCTGGGTGTGCTACTTTGCCCTAGAGCTGAAAGGCACAACGTGCAGGCTTCTTTCCAAAGGGCGAGTTGGGCCCCACAGCATCTTGCTTCCAGCTCTTTGGGAAGCTAAGAAACAACTCGCTCTGCACAGTGCTCTTACAGCCTACCGGGAACATCTCTTCCAAAGGCCTGTGAAACGCAGTTTCTTTGCAGGCCTGATCTGGCTGAAGTAGGACTTCTGCTCTGGGTGTGCTACTTTGCCCTAGAGCTGAAAGGCACAACGTGCAGGCTTCTTTCCAAAGGGCGAGTTGGGCCCCACAGCATCTTGCTTCCAGCTCTTTGGGAAGCTAAGAAACAACTCGCTCTGCACAGTGCTCTTACAGCCTACGGGGAATATCTCTTCCAAAGGCCTGTGAAACGCAGTTTCTTTGCAGGCCTGATCTGGCTGAAGTAGGACTTCTGCTCTGGGTGTGCTACTTTGCCCTAGAGCTGAAAGGCGCAACTTGCAGGCTTCTTTCCAAAGGGCGAGTTGGGCCCCACAGCATCTTGCTTCCAGCTCTTTGGGAAGCTAAGAAACAACTCGCTCTGCACAGTGCTCTTACAGCCTAGTGGGAAAATCTCTTCCAAAGGCCTGTGAAACGCAGTTTCTTTGCAGGTCCGATCTGGCTGAAGTAGGACTTCTGCTCTGGGTGTGCTACTTTGCCCTAGAGCTGAAAGGCACAACGTGCAGGCTTCTTTCCAAAGGGCGAGTTGGGCCCCACAGCATCTTGCTTCCAGCTCTTTGGGAAGCTAAGAAACAACTCGCTCTGCACAGTGCTCTTACAGCCTAGTGGGAACATCTCTTCCAAAGGCCTGTGAAACGCAGTTTCTTTGCAGGCCCGATCTGGCTGAAGTAGGACTTCTGCTCTGGGTGTGCTACTTTGCCCTAGAGCTGAAAGGCACAACGTGCAGGCTTCTTTCCAAAGGGCGAGTTGGGCCCCACAGCATCTTGCTTCCAGCTCTTTGGGAAGCTAAGAAACAACTCGCTCTGCACAGTGCTCTTACAGCCTACCGGGAACATCTCTTCCAAAGGCCTGTGAAACGCAGTTTCTTTGCAGGCCTGATCTGGCTGAAGTAGGACTTCTGCTCTGGGTGTGCTACTTTGCCCTAGAGCTGAAAGGCACAACGTGCAGGCTTCTTTCCAAAGGGCGAGTTGGGCCCCACAGCATCTTGCTTCCAGCTCTTTGGGAAGGTAAGAAACAACTCGCTCTGCACAGTGCTCTTACAGCCTACCAGGAACATCTCTTCCAAAGGCCTGTGAAACGCAGTTTCTTTGCAGGCCTGATCTGGCTGAAGTAGGACTTCTGCTCTGGGTGTGCTACTTTGCCCTAGAGCTGAAAGGCACAACGTGCAGGCTTCTTTCCAAAGGGCGAGTTGGGCCCCACAGCATCTTGCTTCCAGCTCTTTGGGAAGCTAAGAAACAACTCGCTCTGCACAGTGCTCTTACAGCCTAGTGGGAACATCTCTTCCAAAGGCCTGTGAAACGCAGTTTCTTTGCAGGCCTGATCTGGCTGAAGTAGGACTTCTGCTCTGGGTGTGCTACTTTGCTCTAGAGCTGAAAGGCACAACGTGCAGGCTTCTTTCCAAAGGGCGAGTTGGGCCCCACAGCATCTTGCTTCCAGCTCTTTGGGAAGCTAAGAAACAACTCGCTCTGCACAGTGCTCTTACAGCCTAGTGGGAACATCTCTTCCAAAGGCCTGTGAAACGCAGTTTCTTTGCAGGCCTGATCTGGCTGAAGTAGGACTTCTGCTCTTGGTGTGCTACTTTGCCCTAGAGCTGAAAGGCAAAACGTGCAGGCTTCCTTCCAAAGGGCGAGTTGGGCCCCACAGCATCTTGCTTCCAGCTCTTTGGGAAGCTGAGAAACAACTCGCTCTGCACAGTGCTCTTACAGCCTAGTGGGAACATCTCTTCCAAAGGCCTGTGAAACGCAGTTTCTTTGCAGGCCTGATCTGGCTGAAGTAGGACTTCTGCTCTGGGTGTGCTGCTTTGCCCTAGAGCTGAAAGGCACAACGTGCAGGCTTCTTTCCAAAGGGCGAGTTGGGCCCCACAGCATCTTGCTTCCAGCTCTTTGGGAAGCTAAGAAACAACTCGCTCTGCACAGTGCTCTTACAGCCTACGGGGAACATCTCTTCCAAAGGCCTGTGAAACGCAGTTTCTTTGCAGGCCTGATCTGGCTGAAGTAGGACTTCTGCTCTGGGTGTGCTACTTTGCCCTAGAGCTGAAAGGCACAACGTGCAGGCTTCTTTCCAAAGGGCGAGTTGGGCCCCACAGCATCTTGCTTCCAGCTCTTTGGGAAGCTAAGAAACAACTCGCTCTGCACAGTGCTCTTACAGCCTACAGGGAACATCTCTTCCAAAGGCCTGTGAAACGCAGTTTCTTTGCAGGCCTGATCTGGCTGAAGTAGGACTTCTGCTCTGGGTGTGCTACTTTGCCCTAGAGCTGAAAGGCACAACGTGCAGGCTTCTTTCCAAAGGGCGAGTTGGGCCCCACAGCATCTTGCTTCCAGCTCTTTGGGAAGCTAAGAAACAACTCGCTCTGCACAGTGCTCTTACAGCCTAGTGGGAACATCTCTTCCATAGGCCTGTGAAACGCAGTTTCTTTGCAGGCCTGATCTGGCTGAAGTAGGACTTCTGCTCTGGGTGTGCTACTTTGCCCTAGAGCTGAAAGGCACAACGTGCAGGCTTCTTTCCAAAGGGCGAGTTGGGCCCCACAGCATCTTGCTTCCAGCTCTTTGGGAAGCTAAGAAACAACTCGCTCTGCACAGTGCTCTTACAGCCTACGGGGAACATCTCTTCCAAAGGCCTGTGAAACGCAGTTTCTTTGCATGCCTGATCTGGCTGAAGTAGGACTTCTGCTCTGGGTGTGCTACTTTGCCCTAGAGGTGAAAGGCACAACGTGCAGGCTTCTTTCCAATGGGCGAGTTGGGCCCCACAGCATCTTGCTTCCAGCTCTTTGGGAAGCTAAGAAACAACTCGCTCTGCACAGTGCTCTTACAGCCTACCGGGAAGATCTCTTCCAAAGGCCAGTGAAACGCAGTTTCTTTGCAGGCCTGATCTGGCTGAAGTAGGACTTCTGCTCTGGGTGTGCTACTTTGCCCTAGAGCTGAAAGGCACAACGTGCAGGCTTCTTTCCAAAGGGCGAGTTGGGCCCCACAGCATCTTGCTTCCAGCTCTTTGGGAAGCTAAGAAACAACTCGCTCTGCACAGTGCTCTTACAGCCTACCGGGAACATCTCTTCCAAAGGCCTGTGAAACGCAGTTTCTTTGCAGGCCTGATCTGGCTGAAGTAGGACTTCTGCTCTGGGTGTGCTACTTTGCCCTAGAGCTGAAAGGCACAACGTGCAGGCTTCTTTCCAAAGGGCGAGTTGGGCCCCACAGCATCTTGCTTCCAGCTCTTTGGGAAGCTAAGAAACAACTCGCTCTGCACAGTGCTCTTACAGCCTACGGGGAATATCTCTTCCAAAGGCCTGTGAAACGCAGTTTCTTTGCAGGCCTGATCTGGCTGAAGTAGGACTTCTGCTCTGGGTGTGCTACTTTGCCCTAGAGCTGAAAGGCGCAACTTGCAGGCTTCTTTCCAAAGGGCGAGTTGGGCCCCACAGCATCTTGCTTCCAGCTCTTTGGGAAGCTAAGAAACAACTCGCTCTGCACAGTGCTCTTACAGCCTAGTGGGAAAATCTCTTCCAAAGGCCTGTGAAACGCAGTTTCTTTGCAGGTCCGATCTGGCTGAAGTAGGACTTCTGCTCTGGGTGTGCTACTTTGCCCTAGAGCTGAAAGGCACAACGTGCAGGCTTCTTTCCAAAGGGCGAGTTGGGCCCCACAGCATCTTGCTTCCAGCTCTTTGGGAAGCTAAGAAACAACTCGCTCTGCACAGTGCTCTTACAGCCTAGTGGGAACATCTCTTCCAAAGGCCTGTGAAACGCAGTTTCTTTGCAGGCCCGATCTGGCTGAAGTAGGACTTCTGCTCTGGGTGTGCTACTTTGCCCTAGAGCTGAAAGGCACAACGTGCAGGCTTCTTTCCAAAGGGCGAGTTGGGCCCCACAGCATCTTGCTTCCAGCTCTTTGGGAAGCTAAGAAACAACTCGCTCTGCACAGTGCTCTTACAGCCTACCGGGAACATCTCTTCCAAAGGCCTGTGAAACGCAGTTTCTTTGCAGGCCTGATCTGGCTGAAGTAGGACTTCTGCTCTGGGTGTGCTACTTTGCCCTAGAGCTGAAAGGCACAACGTGCAGGCTTCTTTCCAAAGGGCGAGTTGGGCCCCACAGCATCTTGCTTCCAGCTATTTGGGAAGCTAAGAAACAACTCGCTCTGCACAGTGCTCTTACAGCCTAGTGGGAACATCTCTTCCAAAGGCCTGTGAAACGCAGTTTCTTGGCAGGCCTGATCTGGCTGAAGTAGGACTTCTGCTCTGGGTCTGCTACTTTGCCCTACAGGTGAAAGGCACAACGTGCAGGCTCCTTTCCAAAGGGCGAGTTGGGCCCCACAGCATCTTGCTTCCAGCTCTTTGGGAAGCTAAGAAACAACTCGCTCTGCACAGTGCTCTTACAGCCTAGTGGGAACATCTCTTCCAAAGGCCTGTGAAACGCAGTTTCTTTGCAGGCCCGATCTGGCTGAAGTAGGACTTCTGCTCTGGGTGTGCTACTTTGCCCTAGAGCTGAAAGGCACAACGTGCAGGCTTCTTTCCAAAGGGCGAGTTGGGCCCCACAGCATCTTGCTTCCAGCTCTTTGGGAAGCTAAGAAACAACTCACTCTGCACAGTGCTCTTACAGCCTACCGGGAACATCTCTTCCAAAGGCCTGTGAAACGCAGTTTCTTTGCAGGCCTGATCTGGCTGAAGTAGGACTTCTGCTCTGGGTGTGCTACTTTGCCCTAGAGCTGAAAGGCACAACGTGCAGGCTTCTTTCCAAAGGGCGAGTTGGGCCCCACAGCATCTTGCTTCCAGCTCTTTGGGAAGCTAAGAAACAACTCGCTCTGCACAGTGCTCTTACAGCCTAGTGGGAACATCTCTTCCAAAGGCCTGTGAAACGCAGTTTCTTTGCAGGCCTGATCTGGCTGAAGTAGGACTTCTGCTCTGGGTGTGCTACTTTGCCCTAGAGCTGAAAGGCACAACGTGCAGGCTTCTTTCCAAAGGGCGAGTTGGGCCCCACAGCATCTTGCTTCCAGCTCTTTGGGAAGCTAAGAAACAACTCGCTCTGCACAGTGCTCTTACAGCCTAGTGGGAACATCTCTTCCAAAGGCCTGTGAAACGCAGTTTCTTTGCAGGCCTGATCTGGCTGAAGTAGGACTTCTGCTCTGGGTGTGCTACTTTGCCCTAGAGCTGAAAGGCGCAACTTGCAGGCTTCTTTCCAAAGGGCGAGTTGGGCCCCACAGCATCTTGCTTCCAGCTCTTTGGGAAGCTAAGAAACAACTCGCTCTGCACAGTGCTCTTACAGCCTACGGGGAACATCTCTTCCAAAGGCCTGTGAAACGCAGTTTCTTTGCAGGCCTGATCTGGCTGAAGTAGGACTTCTGCTCTGGGTGTGCTACTTTGCCCTAGAGCTGAAAGGCACAACGTGCAGGCTTCTTTCCAAAGGGCGAGTTGGGCCCCACAGCATCTTGCTTCCAGCTCTTTGGGAAGCTAAGAAACAACTCGCTCTGCACAGTGCTCTTTCAGCCTAGTGGGAACATCTCTTCCAAAGGCCTGTGAAACGCAGTTTCTTTGCAGGCCTGATCTGGCTGAAGTAGGACTTCTGCTCTGGGTGTGCTACTTTGCTCTAGAGCTGAAAGGCACAACGTGCAGGCTTCTTTCCAAAGGGCGAGTTGGGCCCCACAGCATCTTGCTTCCAGCTCTTTGGGAAGCTAAGAAACAACTCGCTCTGCACAGTGCTCTTACAGCCTAGTGGGAACATCTCTTCCAAAGGCCTGTGAAACGCAGTTTCTTTGCAGGCCTGATCTGGCTGAAGTAGGACTTCTGCTCTTGGTGTGCTACTTTGCCCTAGAGCTGAAAGGCAAAACGTGCAGGCTTCCTTCCAAAGGGCGAGTTGGGCCCCACAGCATCTTGCTTCCAGCTCTTTGGGAAGCTGAGAAACAACTCGCTCTGCACAGTGCTCTTACAGCCTAGTGGGAACATCTCTTCCAAAGGCCTGTGAAACGCAGTTTCTTTGCAGGCCTGATCTGGCTGAAGTAGGACTTCTGCTCTGGGTGTGCTGCTTTGCCCTAGAGCTGAAAGGCACAACGTGCAGGCTTCTTTCCAAAGGGCGAGTTGGGCCCCACAGCATCTTGCTTCCAGCTCTTTGGGAAGCTAAGAAACAACTCGCTCTGCACAGTGCTCTTACAGCCTACGGGGAACATCTCTTCCAAAGGCCTGTGAAACGCAGTTTCTTTGCAGGCCTGATCTGGCTGAAGTAGGACTTCTGCTCTGGGTGTGCTACTTTGCCCTAGAGCTGAAAGGCACAACGTGCAGGCTTCTTTCCAAAGGGCGAGTTGGGCCCCACAGCATCTTGCTTCCAGCTCTTTGGGAAGCTAAGAAACAACTCGCTCTGCACAGTGCTCTTACAGCCTACGGGGAACATCTCTTCCAAAGGCCTGTGAAACGCAGTTTCTTTGCAGGCCTGATCTGGCTGAAGTAGGACTTCTGCTCTGGGTGTGCTACTTTGCCCTAGAGCTGAAAGGCACAACGTGCAGTCTTCTTTCCAAAGGGCGAGTTGGGCCCCACAGCATCTTGCTTCCAGCTCTTTGGGAAGCTAAGAAACAACTCGCTCTGCACAGTGCTCTTACAGCCTAGTGGGAACATCTCTTCCATAGGCCTGTGAAACGCAGTTTCTTTGCAGGCCTGATCTGGCTGAAGTAGGACTTCTGCTCTGGGTGTGCTACTTTGCCCTAGAGCTGAAAGGCACAACGTGCAGGCTTCTTTCCAAAGGGCGAGTTGGGCCCCACAGCATCTTGCTTCCAGCTCTTTGGGAAGCTAAGAAACAACTCGCTCTGCACAGTGCTCTTACAGCCTACGGGGAACATCTCTTCCAAAGGCCTGTGAAACGCAGTTTCTTTGCATGCCTGATCTGGCTGAAGTAGGACTTCTGCTCTGGGTGTGCTACTTTGCCCTAGAGCTGAAAGGCACAACGTGCAGGCTTCTTTCCAATGGGCGAGATGGGCCCCACAGCATCTTGCTTCCAGCTCTTTGGGAAGCTAAGAAACAACTCGCTCTGCACAGTGCTCTTACAGCCTACCGGGAAGATCTCTTCCAAAGGCCAGTGAAACGCAGTTTCTTTGCAGGCCTGATCTGGCTGAAGTAGGACTTCTGCTCTGGGTGTGCTACTTTGCCCTAGAGCTGAAAGGCACAACGTGCAGGCTTCTTTCCAAAGGGCGAGTTGGGCCCCACAGCATCTTGCTTCCAGCTCTTTGGGAAGCTAAGAAACAACTCGCTCTGCACAGTGCTCTTACAGCCTACGGGGAACATCTCTGACAAAGGCCTGTGAAACGCAGTTTCTTTGCAGGCCTGATCTGGCTGAAGTAGGACTTCTGCTCTGGGTGTGCTACTTTGCCCTAGAGCTGAAAGGCACAACGTGCAGGCTTCTTTCCAAAGGGCGAGTTGGGCCCCACAGCATCTTGCTTCCAGCTCTTTGGGAAGGTAAGAAACAACTCGCTCTGCACAGTGCTCTTACAGCCTACCAGGAACATCTCTTCCAAAGGCCTGTGAAACGCAGTTTCTTTGCAGGCCTGATCTGGCTGAAGTAGGACTTCTGCTCTGGGTGTGCTACTTTGCCCTAGAGCTGAAAGGCGCAACTTGCAGGCTTCTTTCCAAAGGGCGAGTTGGGCCCCACAGCATCTTGCTTCCAGCTCTTTGGGAAGCTAAGAAACAACTCGCTCTGCACAGTGCTCTTACAGCCTAGTGGGAAAATCTCTTCCAAAGGCCTGTGAAACGCAGTTTCTTTGCAGGTCCGATCTGGCTGAAGTAGGACTTCTGCTCTGGGTGTGCTACTTTGCCCTAGAGCTGAAAGGCACAACGTGCAGGCTTCTTTCCAAAGGGCGAGTTGGGCCCCACAGCATCTTGCTTCCAGCTCTTTGGGAAGCTAAGAAACAACTCGCTCTGCACAGTGCTCTTACAGCCTAGTGGGAACATCTCTTCCAAAGGCCTGTGAAACGCAGTTTCTTTGCAGGCCCGATCTGGCTGAAGTAGGACTTCTGCTCTGGGTGTGCTACTTTGCCCTAGAGCTGAAAGGCACAACGTGCAGGCTTCTTTCCAAAGGGCGAGTTGGGCCCCACAGCATCTTGCTTCCAGCTCTTTGGGAAGCTAAGAAACAACTCGCTCTGCACAGTGCTCTTACAGCCTACCGGGAACATCTCTTCCAAAGGCCTGTGAAACGCAGTTTCTTTGCAGGCCTGATCTGGCTGAAGTAGGACTTCTGCTCTGGGTGTGCTACTTTGCCCTAGAGCTGAAAGGCACAACGTGCAGGCTTCTTTCCAAAGGGCGAGTTGGGCCCCACAGCATCTTGCTTCCAGCTCTTTGGGAAGCTAAGAAACAACTCGCTCTGCACAGTGCTCTTACAGCCTAGTGGGAACATCTCTTCCAAAGGCCTGTGAAACGCAGTTTCTTGGCAGGCCTGATCTGGCTGAAGTAGGACTTCTGCTCTGGGTCTGCTACTTTGCCCTACAGGTGAAAGGCACAACGTGCAGGCTCCTTTCCAAAGGGCGAGTTGGGCCCCACAGCATCTTGCTTCCAGCTCTTTGGGAAGCTAAGAAACAACTCGCTCTGCACAGTGCTCTTACAGCCTAGTGGGAACATCTCTTCCAAAGGCCTGTGAAACGCAGTTTCTTTGCAGGCCCGATCTGGCTGAAGTAGGACTTCTGCTCTGGGTGTGCTACTTTGCCCTAGAGCTGAAAGGCACAACGTGCAGGCTTCTTTCCAAAGGGCGAGTTGGGCCCCACAGCATCTTGCTTCCAGCTCTTTGGGAAGCTAAGAAACAACTCACTCTGCACAGTGCTCTTACAGCCTACCGGGAACATCTCTTCCAAAGGCCTGTGAAACGCAGTTTCTTTGCAGGCCTGATCTGGCTGAAGTAGGACTTCTGCTCTGGGTGTGCTACTTTGCCCTAGAGCTGAAAGGCACAACGTGCAGGCTTCTTTCCAAAGGGCGAGTTGGGCCCCACAGCATCTTGCTTCCAGCTCTTTGGGAAGCTAAGAAACAACTCGCTCTGCACAGTGCTCTTACAGCCTAGTGGGAACATCTCTTCCAAAGGCCTGTGAAACGCAGTTTCTTTGCAGGCCTGATCTGGCTGAAGTAGGACTTCTGCTCTGGGTGTGCTACTTTGCCCTAGAGCTGAAAGGCACAACGTGCAGGCTCCTTTCCAAAGGGCGAGTTGGGCCCCACAGCATCTTGCTTCCAGCTCTTTGGGAAGCTAAGAAACAACTCGCTCTGCACAGTGCTCTTACAGCCTAGTGGGAACATCTCTTCCAAAGGCCTGTGAAACGCAGTTTCTTTGCAGGCCCGATCTGGCTGAAGTAGGACTTCTGCTCTGGGTGTGCTACTTTGCCCTAGAGCTGAAAGGCACAACGTGCAGGCTTCTTTCCAAAGGGCGAGTTGGGCCCCACAGCATCTTGCTTCCAGCTCTTTGGGAAGCTAAGAAACAACTCACTCTGCACAGTGCTCTTACAGCCTACCGGGAACATCTCTTCCAAAGGCCTGTGAAACGCAGTTTCTTTGCAGGCCTGATCTGGCTGAAGTAGGACTTCTGCTCTGGGTGTGCTACTTTGCCCTAGAGCTGAAAGGCACAACGTGCAGGCTTCTTTCCAAAGGGCGAGTTGGGCCCCACAGCATCTTGCTTCCAGCTCTTTGGGAAGCTAAGAAACAACTCGCTCTGCACAGTGCTCTTACAGCCTAGTGGGAACATCTCTTCCAAAGGCCTGTGAAACGCAGTTTCTTTGCAGGCCTGATCTGGCTGAAGTAGGACTTCTGCTCTGGGTGTGCTACTTTGCCCTAGAGCTGAAAGGCACAACGTGCAGGCTTCTTTCCAAAGGGCGAGTTGGGCCCCACAGCATCTTGCTTCCAGCTCTTTGGGAAGCTAAGAAACAACTCGCTCTGCACAGTGCTCTTACAGCCTAGTGGGAACATCTCTTCCAAAGGCCTGTGAAACGCAGTTTCTTTGCAGGCCTGATCTGGCTGAAGTAGGACTTCTGCTCTGGGTGTGCTACTTTGCCCTAGAGCTGAAAGGCGCAACTTGCAGGCTTCTTTCCAAAGGGCGAGTTGGGCCCCACAGCATCTTGCTTCCAGCTCTTTGGGAAGCTAAGAAACAACTCGCTCTGCACAGTGCTCTTACAGCCTACGGGGAACATCTCTTCCAAAGGCCTGTGAAACGCAGTTTCTTTGCAGGCCTGATCTGGCTGAAGTAGGACTTCTGCTCTGGGTGTGCTACTTTGCCCTAGAGCTGAAAGGCACAACGTGCAGGCTTCTTTCCAAAGGGCGAGTTGGGCCCCACAGCATCTTGCTTCCAGCTCTTTGGGAAGCTAAGAAACAACTCGCTCTGCACAGTGCTCTTTCAGCCTAGTGGGAACATCTCTTCCAAAGGCCTGTGAAACGCAGTTTCTTTGCAGGCCTGATCTGGCTGAAGTAGGACTTCTGCTCTGGGTGTGCTACTTTGCTCTAGAGCTGAAAGGCACAACGTGCAGGCTTCTTTCCAAAGGGCGAGTTGGGCCCCACAGCATCTTGCTTCCAGCTCTTTGGGAAGCTAAGAAACAACTCGCTCTGCACAGTGCTCTTACAGCCTAGTGGGAACATCTCTTCCAAAGGCCTGTGAAACGCAGTTTCTTTGCAGGCCTGATCTGGCTGAAGTAGGACTTCTGCTCTTGGTGTGCTACTTTGCCCTAGAGCTGAAAGGCAAAACGTGCAGGCTTCCTTCCAAAGGGCGAGTTGGGCCCCACAGCATCTTGCTTCCAGCTCTTTGGGAAGCTGAGAAACAACTCGCTCTGCACAGTGCTCTTACAGCCTAGTGGGAACATCTCTTCCAAAGGCCTGTGAAACGCAGTTTCTTTGCAGGCCTGATCTGGCTGAAGTAGGACTTCTGCTCTGGGTGTGCTGCTTTGCCCTAGAGCTGAAAGGCACAACGTGCAGGCTTCTTTCCAAAGGGCGAGTTGGGCCCCACAGCATCTTGCTTCCAGCTCTTTGGGAAGCTAAGAAACAACTCGCTCTGCACAGTGCTCTTACAGCCTACGGGGAACATCTCTTCCAAAGGCCTGTGAAACGCAGTTTCTTTGCAGGCCTGATCTGGCTGAAGTAGGACTTCTGCTCTGGGTGTGCTACTTTGCCCTAGAGCTGAAAGGCACAACGTGCAGGCTTCTTTCCAAAGGGCGAGTTGGGCCCCACAGCATCTTGCTTCCAGCTCTTTGGGAAGCTAAGAAACAACTCGCTCTGCACAGTGCTCTTACAGCCTACGGGGAACATCTCTTCCAAAGGCCTGTGAAACGCAGTTTCTTTGCAGGCCTGATCTGGCTGAAGTAGGACTTCTGCTCTGGGTGTGCTACTTTGCCCTAGAGCTGAAAGGCACAACGTGCAGTCTTCTTTCCAAAGGGCGAGTTGGGCCCCACAGCATCTTGCTTCCAGCTCTTTGGGAAGCTAAGAAACAACTCGCTCTGCACAGTGCTCTTACAGCCTAGTGGGAACATCTCTTCCATAGGCCTGTGAAACGCAGTTTCTTTGCAGGCCTGATCTGGCTGAAGTAGGACTTCTGCTCTGGGTGTGCTACTTTGCCCTAGAGCTGAAAGGCACAACGTGCAGGCTTCTTTCCAAAGGGCGAGTTGGGCCCCACAGCATCTTGCTTCCAGCTCTTTGGGAAGCTAAGAAACAACTCGCTCTGCACAGTGCTCTTACAGCCTACGGGGAACATCTCTTCCAAAGGCCTGTGAAACGCAGTTTCTTTGCATGCCTGATCTGGCTGAAGTAGGACTTCTGCTCTGGGTGTGCTACTTTGCCCTAGAGCTGAAAGGCACAACGTGCAGGCTTCTTTCCAATGGGCGAGATGGGCCCCACAGCATCTTGCTTCCAGCTCTTTGGGAAGCTAAGAAACAACTCGCTCTGCACAGTGCTCTTACAGCCTACCGGGAAGATCTCTTCCAAAGGCCAGTGAAACGCAGTTTCTTTGCAGGCCTGATCTGGCTGAAGTAGGACTTCTGCTCTGGGTGTGCTACTTTGCCCTAGAGCTGAAAGGCACAACGTGCAGGCTTCTTTCCAAAGGGCGAGTTGGGCCCCACAGCATCTTGCTTCCAGCTCTTTGGGAAGCTAAGAAACAACTCGCTCTGCACAGTGCTCTTACAGCCTACGGGGAACATCTCTGACAAAGGCCTGTGAAACGCAGTTTCTTTGCAGGCCTGATCTGGCTGAAGTAGGACTTCTGCTCTGGGTGTGCTACTTTGCCCTAGAGCTGAAAGGCACAACGTGCAGGCTTCTTTCCAAAGGGCGAGTTGGGCCCCACAGCATCTTGCTTCCAGCTCTTTGGGAAGCTAAGAAACAACTCGCTCTGCACAGTGCTCTTACAGCCTACGGGGAACATCTCTGACAAAGGCCTGTGAAACGCAGTTTCTTTGCAGGCCTGATCTGGCTGAAGTAGGACTTCTGCTCTGGGTGTGCTACTTTGCCCTAGAGCTGAAAGGCACAACGTGCAGGCTTCTTTCCAAAGGGCGAGTTGGGCCCCACAGCATCTTGCTTCCAGCTCTTTGGGAAGCTAAGAAACAACTCGCTCTGCACAGTGCTCTTACAGCCTACGGGGAACATCTCTTCCAAAGGCCTGTGAAACGCAGTTTCTTTGCAGGCCCGATCTGGCTGAAGTAGGACTTCTGCTCTGGGTGTGCTACTTTGCCCTAGAGCTGAAAGGCACAACGTGCAGGCTTCTTTCCAAAGGGCGAGTTGGGCCCCACAGCATCTTGCTTCCAGCTCTTTGGGAAGCTAAGAAACAACTCGCTCTGCACAGTGCTCTTACAGCCTAGTGGGAACATCTCATCCAAAGGCCTGTGAAACGCAGTTTCTTTGCAGGCCCGATCTGGCTGAAGTAGGACTTCTGCTCTGGGTGTGCTACTTTGCCCTAGAGCTGAAAGGCACAACGTGCAGGCTTCTTTCCAAAGGGCGAGTTGGGCCCCACAGCATCTTGCTTCCAGCTCTTTGGGAAGCTAAGAAACAACTCGCTCTGCACAGTGCTCTTACAGCCTAGTGGGAACATCTCTTCCAAAGGCCTGTGAAACGCAGTTTCTTTGCAGGCCTGATCTGGCTGAAGTAGGACTTCTGCTCTGGGTGTGCTACTTTGCCCTAGAGCTGAAAGGCACAACGTGCAGGCTTCTTTCCAAAGGGCGAGTTGGGCCCCACAGCATCTTGCTTCCAGCTCTTTGGGAAGCTAAGAAACAACTCGCTCTGCACAGTGCTCTTACAGCCTAGTGGGAACATCTCTTCCAAAGGCCTGTGAAACGCAGTTTCTTTGCAGGCCTGATCTGGCTGAAGTAGGACTTCTGCTCTGGGTGTGCTACTTTGCCCTAGAGCTGAAAGGCACAACGTGCAGGCTTCTTTCCAAAGGGCGAGTTGGGCCCCACAGCATCTTGCTTCCAGCTCTTTGGGAAGCTAAGAAACAACTCGCTCTGCACAGTGCTCTTACAGCCTACCAGGAACATCTCTTCCAAAGGCCTGTGAAACGCAGATTCTTTGCAGGCCTGATCTGGCTGAAGTAGGACTTCTGCTCTGGGTGTGCTACTTTGCCCTAGAGCTGAAAGGCACAACGTGCAGGCTTCTTTCCAAAGGGCGAGTTGGGCCCCACAGCATCTTGCTTCCAGCTCTTTGGGAAGCTAAGAAACAACTCGCTCTGCACAGTGCTCTTACAGCCTACCGGGAACATCTCTTCCAAAGGCCTGTGAAACGCAGTTTCTTTGCAGGCCTGATCTGGCTGAAGTAGGACTTCTGCTCTGGGTGTGCTACTTTGCCCTAGAGCTGAAAGGCACAACGTGCAGGCTTCTTTCCAAAGGGCGAGTTGGGCCCCACAGCATCTTGCTTCCAGCTCTTTGGGAAGCTAAGAAACAACTCGCTCTGCACAGTGATCTTACAGCCTAGTGGGAACATCTCTTCCAAAGGCCTGTGAAACGCAGTTTCTTTGCAGGCCTGATCTGGCTGAAGTCGGACTTCTGCTCTGGGTGTGCTACTTTGCCCTAGAGCTGAAAGGCACAACGTGCAGGCTTCTTTCCAAAGGGCGAGTTGGGCCCCACAGCATCTTGCTTCCAGCTCTTTGGGAAGCTAAGAAACAACTCGCTCTGCACAGTGCTCTTACAGCCTAGTGGGAACATCTCTTCCAAAGTCCTGTGAAACGCAGTTTCTTTCCAGGCCTGATCTGGCTGAAGTAGGACTTCTGCTCTGGGTGTGCTACTTTGCCCTAGAGCTGAAAGGCACAACGTGCAGGCTTCTTTCCAAAGGGCGAGTTGGGCCCCACAGCATCTTGCTTCCAGCTCTTTGGGAAGCTAAGAAACAACTCGCTCTGCACAGTGCTCTTACAGCCTACCGGGAACATCTCTTCCAAAGGCCTGTGAAACGCAGTTTCTTTGCAGGCCTGATCTGGCTGAAGTAGGACTTCTGCTCTGGGTGTGCTACTTTGCCCTAGAGCTGAAAGGCACAACGTGCAGGCTTCTTTCCAAAGGGCGAGTTGGGCCCCACAGCATCTTGCTTCCAGCTATTTGGGAAGCTAAGAAACAACTCGCTCTGCACAGTGCTCTTACAGCCTAGTGGGAACATCTCTTCCAAAGGCCTGTGAAACGCAGTTTCTTGGCAGGCCTGATCTGGCTGAAGTAGGACTTCTGCTCTGGGTCTGCTACTTTGCCCTACAGGTGAAAGGCACAACGTGCAGGCTCCTTTCCAAAGGGCGAGTTGGGCCCCACAGCATCTTGCTTCCAGCTCTTTGGGAAGCTAAGAAACAACTCGCTCTGCACAGTGCTCTTACAGCCTAGTGGGAACATCTCTTCCAAAGGCCTGTGAAACGCAGTTTCTTTGCAGGCCCGATCTGGCTGAAGTAGGACTTCTGCTCTGGGTGTGCTACTTTGCCCTAGAGCTGAAAGGCACAACGTGCAGGCTTCTTTCCAAAGGGCGAGTTGGGCCCCACAGCATCTTGCTTCCAGCTCTTTGGGAAGCTAAGAAACAACTCGCTCTGCACAGTGCTCTTACAGCCTACCGGGAACATCTCTTCCAAAGGCCTGTGAAACGCAGTTTCTTTGCAGGCCTGATCTGGCTGAAGTAGGACTTCTGCTCTGGGTGTGCTACTTTGCCCTAGAGCTGAAAGGCACAACGTGCAGGCTTCTTTCCAAAGGGCGAGTTGGGCCCCACAGCATCTTGCTTCCAGCTCTTTGGGAAGCTAAGAAACAACTCGCTCTGCACAGTGCTCTTACAGCCTAGTGGGAACATCTCTTCCAAAGGCCTGTGAAACGCAGTTTCTTTGCAGGCCTGATCTGGCTGAAGTAGGACTTCTGCTCTGGGTGTGCTACTTTGCCCTAGAGCTGAAAGGCACAACGTGCAGGCTTCTTTCCAAAGGGCGAGTTGGGCCCCACAGCATCTTGCTTCCAGCTCTTTGGGAAGCTAAGAAACAACTCGCTCTGCACAGTGCTCTTACAGCCTAGTGGGAACATCTCTTCCAAAGGCCTGTGAAACGCAGTTTCTTTGCAGGCCTGATCTGGCTGAAGTAGGACTTCTGCTCTGGGTGTGCTACTTTGCCCTAGAGCTGAAAGGCACAACGTGCAGGCTTCTTTCCAAAGGGCGAGTTGGGCCCCACAGCATCTTGCTTCCAGCTCTTTGGCAAGCTAAGAAACAACTCGCTCTGCACAGTGCTCTTACAGCCTAGTGGGAACATCTCTTCCAAAGGCCTGTGAAACGCAGTTTCTTTGCAGGCCTGATTTGGCTGAAGTAGGACTTCTGCTCTGGGTGTGCTACTTTGCCCTAGAGCTGAAAGGCACAACGTGCAGGCTTCTTTCCAAAGGGCGAGTTGGGCCCCACAGCATCTTGCTTCCAGCTCTTTGGGAAGCTAAGAAACAACTCGCTCTGCACAGTGCTCTTACAGCCTACCAGGAACATCTCTTCCAAAGGCCTGTGAAACGCAGTTTCTTTGCAGGCCTGATCTGGCTGAAGTAGGACTTCTGCTCTGGGTGTGCTACTTTGCCCTAGAGCTGAAAGGCACAACGTGCAGGCTTCTTTCCAAAGGGCGAGTTGGGCCCCACAGCATCTTGCTTCCAGCTCTTTGGGAAGCTAAGAAACAACTCGCTCTGCACAGTGCTCTTACAGCCTACCGGGAACATCTCTTCCAAAGGCCTGTGAAACGCAGTTTCTTTGCAGGCCTGATCTGGCTGAAGTAGGACTTCTGCTCTGGGTGTGCTACTTTGCCCTAGAGCTGAAAGGCACAACGTGCAGGCTTCTTTCCAAAGGGCGAGTTGGGCCCCACAGCATCTTGCTTCCAGCTCTTTGGGAAGCTAAGAAACAACTCGCTCTGCACAGTGATCTTACAGCCTAGTGGGAACATCTCTTCCAAAGGCCTGTGAAACGCAGTTTCTTTGCAGGCCTGATCTGGCTGAAGTCGGACTTCTGCTCTGGGTGTGCTACTTTGCCCTAGAGCTGAAAGGCACAACGTGCAGGCTTCTTTCCAAAGGGCGAGTTGGGCCCCACAGCATCTTGCTTCCAGCTCTTTGGGAAGCTAAGAAACAACTCGCTCTGCACAGTGCTCTTACAGCCTAGTGGGAACATCTCTTCCAAAGTCCTGTGAAACGCAGTTTCTTTCCAGGCCTGATCTGGCTGAAGTCGGACTTCTGCTCTGGGTGTGCTACTTTGCCCTAGAGCTGAAAGGCACAACGTGCAGGCTTCTTTCCAAAGGGCGAGTTGGGCCCCACAGCATCTTGCTTCCAGCTCTTTGGGAAGCTAAGAAACAACTCGCTCTGCACAGTGCTCTTACAGCCTAGTGGGAACATCTCTTCCAAAGGCCTGTGAAACGCAGTTTCTTTGCAGGCCTGATCTGGCTGAAGTAGGACTTCTGCTCTGGGTGTGCTACTTTGCCCTAGAGCTGAAAGGCACAACGTGCAGGCTTCTTTCCAAAGGGCGAGTTGGGCCCCACAGCATCTTGCTTCCAGCTCTTTGGGAAGCTAAGAAACAACTCGCTCTGCACAGTGCTCTTACAGCCTAGTGGGAACATCTCTTCCAAAGGCCTGTGAAACGCAGTTTCTTTGCAGGCCTGATCTGGCTGAAGTAGGACTTCTGCTCTGGGTGTGCTACTTTGCCCTAGAGCTGAAAGGCACAACGTGCAGGCTTCTTTCCAAAGGGCGAGTTGGGCCCCACAGCATCTTGCTTCCAGCTCTTTGGGAAGCTAAGAAACAACTCGCTCTGCACAGTGCTCTTACAGCCTAGTGGGAACATCTCTTCCAAAGGCCTGTGAAACGCAGTTTCTTTGCAGGCCTGATCTGGCTGAAGTAGAACTTCTGCTCTGGGTGTGCTACTTTGCCCTAGAGCTGAAAGGCACAACGTGCTGGCTTCTTTCCAAAGGGCGAGTTGGGCCCCACAGCATCTTGCTTCCAGCTCTTTGGGAAGCTAAGAAACAACTCGCTCTGCACAGTGCTCTTACAGCCTAGTGGGAACATCTCTTCCAAAGGCCTGTGAAACGCAGTTTCTTTGCAGGCCTGATCTGGCTGAAGTAGGACTTCTGCTCTGGGTGTGCTACTTTGCCCTAGAGCTGAAAGGCACAACGTGCAGGCTTCTTTCCAAAGGGCGAGTTGGGCCCCACAGCATCTTGCTTCCAGCTCTTTGGGAAGCTAAGAAACAACTCGCTCTGCACAGTGCTCTTACAGCCTAGTGGGAACATCTCTTCCAAAGGCCTGTGAAACGCAGTTTCTTTGCAGGCCTGATCTGGCTGAAGTAGGACTTCTGCTCTGGGTGTGCTACTTTGCCCTAGAGCTGAAAGGCACAACGTGCAGGCTTCTTTCCAAAGGGCGAGTTGGGCCCCACAGCATCTTGCTTCCAGCTCTTTGGGAAGCTAAGAAACAACTCGCTCTGCACAGTGCTCTTACAGCCTAGTGGGAACATCTCTTCCAAAGGCCTGTGAAACGCAGTTTCTTTGCAGGCCTGATCTGGCTGAAGTAGGACTTCTGCTCTGGGTGTGCTACTTTGCCCTAGAGCTGAAAGGCACAACGTGCAGGCTTCTTTCCAAAGGGCGAGTTGGGCCCCACAGCATCTTGCTTCCAGCTCTTTGGGAAGCTAAGAAACAACTCGCTCTGCACAGTGCTCTTACAGCCTACCAGGAACATCTCTTCCAAAGGCCTGTGAAACGCAGTTTCTTTGCAGGCCTGATCTGGCTGAAGTAGGACTTCTGCTCTGGGTGTGCTACTTTGCCCTAGAGCTGAAAGGCACAACGTGCAGGCTTCTTTCCAAAGGGCGAGTTGGGCCCCACAGCATCTTGCTTCCAGCTCTTTGGGAAGCTAAGAAACAACTCGCTCTGCACAGTGCTCTTACAGCCTAGTGGGAACATCTCTTCCAAAGGCCTGGGAAACGCAGTTTCTTTGCAGGCCTGATCTGGCTGAAGTAGGACTTCTGCTCTGGGTGTGCTACTTTGCCCTAGAGCTGAAAGGCACAACGTGCAGGCTTCTTTCCAAAGGGCGAGTTGGGCCCCACAGCATCTTGCTTCCAGCTCTTTGGGAAGCTAAGAAACAACTCGCTCTGCACAGTGCTCTTACAGCCTAGTGGGAACATCTCTTCCAAAGGCCTGTGAAATGCAGTTTCTTTGCAGGCCTGATCTGGCTGAAGTAGAACTTCTGCTCTGGGTGTGCTACTTTGCCCTAGAGCTGAAAGGCACAACGTGCAGGCTTCTTTCCAAAGGGCGAGTTGGGCCCCACAGCATCTTGCTTCCAGCTCTTTGGGAAGCTAAGAAACAACTCGCTCTGCACAGTGCTCTTACAGCCTAGTGGGAACATCTCTTCCAAAGGCCTGTGAAACGCAGTTTCTTTGCAGGCCTGATCTGGCTGAAGTAGGACTTCTGCTCTGGGTGTGCTACTTTGCCCTAGAGCTGAAAGGCACAACGTGCAGGCTTCTTTCCAAAGGGCGAGTTGGGCCCCACAGCATCTTGCTTCCAGCTCTTTGGGAAGCTAAGAAACAACTCGCTCTGCACAGTGCTCTTACAGCCTAGTGGGAACATCTCTTCCAAAGGCCTGTGAAACGCAGTTTCTTTGCAGGCCCGATCTGGTGAAGTAGGACTTCTGCTCTGGGTGTGCTACTTTGCCCTAGAGCTGAAAGGCACAACGTGCAGGCTTCTTTCCAAAGGGCGAGTTGGGCCCCTCAGCATCTTGCTTCCAGCTCTTTGGGAAGCTAAGAAACAACTCGCTCTGCACAGTGCTCTTACAGCCTACCGGGAACATCTCTTCCAAAGGCCTATGAAACGCAGTTTCTTTGCAGGCCTGATCTGGCTGAAGTAGGACTTCTGCTCTGGGTGTGCTACTTTGCCCTAGAGCTGAAAGGCAAAACGTGCAGGCTTCTTTCCAAAGGGCGAGTTGGGCCCCACAGCATCTTGCTTCCAGCTCTTTGGGAAGCTAAGAAACAACTCGCTCTGCACAGTGCTCTTACAGCCTACGGGGAACATCTCTTCCAAAGGCCTGTGAAACGCAGTTTCTTTGCAGGCCTGATCTGGCTGAAGTAGGACTTCTGCTCTGGGTGTGCTACTTTGCCCTAGAGCTGAAAGGCACAACGTGCAGGCTTCTTTCCAAAGGGCGAGTTGGGCCCCACAGCATCTTGCTTCCAGCTCTTTGGGAAGCTAAGAAACAACTCGCTCTGCACAGTGCTCTTACAGCCTAGTGGGAACATCTCTTCCAAAGGCCTGTGAAACGCAGTTTCTTTGCAGGCCTGATCTGGCTGAAGTAGGACTTCTGCTCTGGGTGTGCTACTTTGCCCTAGAGCTGAAGGGCGCAACGTGCAGGCTTCTTTCCAAAGGGCGAGTTGGGCCCCACAGCATCTTGCTTCCAGCTCTTTGGGAAGCTAAGAAACAACTCGCTCTGCACAGTGCTCTTACAGCCTAGTGGGAACATCTCTTCCAAAGGCCTGTGAAACGCAGTTTCTTTGCAGGACTGATCTGGCTGAGGTAGGACTTCTGCTCTGGGTGTGCTACTTTGCCCTAGAGCTGAAAGGCGCAACGTGCAGGCTTCTTTCCAAAGGGCGAGTTGGGCCCCACAGCATCTTGCTTCCAGCTCTTTGGGAAGCTAAGAAACAACTCGCTCTGCACAGTGCTCTTACAGCCTAGTGGGAACATCTCTTCCAAAGGCCTGTGAAATGCAGTTTCTTTGCAGGCCCGATCTGGCTGAAGTAGGACTTCTGCTCTGGGTGTGCTACTTTGCCCTAGAGCTGAAAGGCACAACGTGCAGGCTTCTTTCCAAAGGGCGAGTTGGGCCCCACAGCATCTTGCTTCCAGCTCTTTGGGAAGCTAAGAAACAACTCGCTCTGCACAGTGCTCTTACAGCCTACCGGGAACATCTCTTCCAAAGGCCTGTGAAACGCAGTTTCTTTGCAGGCCTGATCTGGCTGAAGTAGGACTTCTGCTCTGGGTGTGCTACTTTGCCCTAGAGCTGAAAGGCACAACGTGCAGGCTTCTTTCCAAAGGGCGAGTTGGGCCCCACAGCATCTTGCTTCCAGCTCTTTGGGAAGCTAAGAAACAACTCGCTCTGCACAGTGCTCTTACAGCCTACGGGGAACATCTCTGACAAAGGCCTGTGAAACGCAGTTTCTTTGCAGGCCTGATCTGGCTGAAGTAGGACTTCTGCTCTGGGTGTGCTACTTTGCCCTAGAGCTGAAAGGCACAACGTGCAGGCTTCTTTCCAAAGGGCGAGTTGGGCCCCACAGCATCTTGCTTCCAGCTCTTTGGGAAGCTAAGAAACAACTCGCTCTGCACAGTGCTCTTACAGCCTAGTGGGAACATCTCTTCCAAAGGCCTGTGAAACGCAGTTTCTTTGCAGGCCTGATCTGGCTGAAGTAGGACTTCTGCTCTGGGTGTGCTACTTTGCCCTAGAGCTGAAGGGCGCAACGTGCAGGCTTCTTTCCAAAGGGCGAGTTGGGCCCCACAGCATCTTGCTTCCAGCTCTTTGGGAAGCTGAGAAACAACTCGCTCTGCACAGTGCTCTTACAGCCTAGTGGGAACATCTCTTCCAAAGGCCTGTGAAACGCAGTTTCTTTGCAGGACTGATCTGGCTGAGGTAGGACTTCTGCTCTGGGTGTGCTACTTTGCCCTAGAGCTGAAAGGCGCAACGTGCAGGCTTCTTTCCAAAGGGCGAGTTGGGCCCCACAGCATCTTGCTTCCAGCTCTTTGGGAAGCTAAGAAACAACTCGCTCTGCACAGTGCTCTTACAGCCTAGTGGGAACATCTCTTCCAAAGGCCTGCGAAATGCAGTTTCTTTGCAGGCCCGATCTGGCTGAAGTAGGACTTCTGCTCTGGGTGTGCTACTTTGCCCTAGAGCTGAAAGGCACAACGTGCAGGCTTCTTTCCAAAGGGCGAGTTGGGCCCCACAGCATCTTGCTTCCAGCTCTTTGGGAAGCTAAGAAACAACTCGCTCTGCACAGTGCTCTTACAGCCTACCGGGAACATCTCTTCCAAAGGCCTGTGAAACGCAGTTTCTTTGCAGGCCTGATCTGGCTGAAGTAGGACTTCTGCTCTGGGTGTGCTACTTTGCCCTAGAGCTGAAAGGCAAAACCTGCAGGCTTCTTTCCAAAGGGCGAGTTGGGCCCCACAGCATCTTGCTTCCAGCTCTTTGGGAAGCTAAGAAACAACTCGCTCTGCACAGTGCTCTTACGGCCTACGGGGAACATCTCTGACAAAGGCCTGTGAAACGCAGTTTCTTTGCAGGCCTGATCTGGCTGAAGTAGGACTTCTGCTCTGGGTGTGCTACTTTGCCCTAGAGCTGAAAGGCACAACGTGCAGGCTTCTTTCCAAAGGGCGAGTTGGGCCCCACAGCATCTTGCTTCCAGCTCTTTGGGAAGCTAAGAAACAACTCGCTCTGCACAGTGCTCTTACAGCCTAGTGGGAACATCTCTTCCAAAGGCCTGTGAAACGCAGTTTCTTTGCAGGCCTGATCTGGCTGAAGTAGGACTTCTGCTCTGGGTGTGCTACTTTGCCCTAGAGCTGAAAGGCGCAACTTGCAGGCTTCTTTCCAAAGGGCGAGTTGGGCCCCACAGCATCTTGCTTCCAGCTCTTTGGGAAGCTAAGAAACAACTCGCTCTGCACAGTGTCTTACAGCCTAGTGGGAACATCTCTTCCAAAGACCTGTGAAACGCAGTTTCTTTGCAGGCCCGATCTGGCTGAAGTAGGACTTCTGCTCTGGGTGTGCTACTTTGCCCTAGAGCTGAAAGGCGCAACGTGCAGGCTTCTTTCCAAAGGGCGAGTTGGGCCCCACAGCATCTTGCTTCCAGCTCTTTGGGAAGCTAAGAAACAACTCGCTCTGTACAGTGCTCTTACAGCCTAGTGGGAACATCTCTTCCAAAGGCCTGTGAAACGCAGTTTCTTTGCAGGCCCGATCTGGCTGAAGTAGGACTTCTGCTCTGGGTGTGCTACTTTGCCCTAGAGCTGAAAGGCACAACGTGCAGGCTTCTTTCCAAAGGGCGAGTTGGGCCCCACAGCATCTTGCTTCCAGCTCTTTGGGAAGCTAAGAAACAACTCGCTCTGCACAGTGCTCTTACAGCCTACCGGGAAGATCTCTGACAAAGGCCTGTGAAACGCAGTTTCTTTGCAGGCCTGATCTGGCTGAAGTAGGACTTCTGCTCTGGGTGTGCTACTTTGCCCTAGAGCTGAAAGGCACAACGTGCAGGCTTCTTTCCAAAGGGCGAGTTGGGCCCCACAGCATCTTGCTTCCAGCTCTTTGGGAAGCTAAGAAACAACTCGCTCTGCACAGTGCTCTTACAGCCTAGTGGGAACATCTCTTCCAAAGGCCTGTGAAACGCAGTTTCTTTGCAGGCCTGATCTGGCTGAAGTAGGACTTCTGCTCTGGGTGTGCTACTTTGCCCTAGAGCTGAAAGGCGCAACTTGCAGGCTTCTTTCCAAAGGGCGAGTTGGGCCCCACAGCATCTTGCTTCCAGCTCTTTGGGAAGCTAAGAAACAACTCGCTCTGCACAGTGCTCTTACAGCCTAGTGGGAACATCTCTTCCAAAGACCTGTGAAACGCAGTTTCTTTGCAGGCCCGATCTGGCTGAAGTAGGACTTCTGCTCTGGGTGTGCTACTTTGCCCTAGAGCTGAAAGGCGCAACGTGCAGGCTTCTTTCCAAAGGGCGAGTTGGGCCCCACAGCATCTTGCTTCCAGCTCTTTGGGAAGCTAAGAAACAACTCGCTCTGCACAGTGCTCTTACAGCCTAGTGGCAACATCTCTTCCAAAGGCCTGTGAAACGCAGTTTCTTTGCAGGCCCGATCTGGCTGAAGTAGGACTTCTGCTCTGGGTGTGCTACTTTGCCCTAGAGCTGAAAGGCACAACGTGCAGGCTTCTTTCCAAAGGGCGAGTTGGGCCCCACAGCATCTTGCTTCCAGCTCTTTGGGAAGCTAAGAAACAACTCGCTCTGCACAGTGCTCTTACAGCCTAGTGGGAACATCTCTTCCAAAGGCCTGTGAAACGCAGTTTCTTTGCAGGCCCGATCTGGCTGAAGTAGGACTTCTGCTCTGGGTGTGCTACTTTGCCCTAGAGCTGAAAGGCACAACGTGCAGGCTTCTTTCCAAAGGGCGAGTTGGGCCCCACAGCATCTTGCTTCCAGCTCTTTGGGAAGCTAAGAAACAACTCGCTCTGCACAGTGCTCTTACAGCCTACCGGGAACATCTCTTCCAAAGGCCTGTGAAACGCAGTTTCTTTGCAGGCCTGATCTGGCTGAAGTAGGACTTCTGCTCTGGGTGTGCTACTTTGCCCTAGAGCTGAAAGGCACAACGTGCAGGCTTCTTTCCAAAGGGCGAGTTGGGCCCCACAGCATCTTGCTTCCAGCTCTTTGGGAAGCTAAGAAACAACTCGCTCTGCACAGTGCTCTTACAGCCTACCGGGAACATCTCTTCCAAAGGCCTGTGAAACGCAGTTTCTTTGCAGGCCTGATCTGGCTGAAGTAGGACTTCTGCTCTGGGTGTGCTACTTTGCCCTAGAGCTGAAAGGCACAACGTGCAGGCTTCTTTCCAAAGGGCGAGTTGGGCCCCACAGCATCTTGCTTCCAGCTCTTTGGGAAGCTAAGAAACAACTCGCTCTGCACAGTGCTCTTACAGCCTACCGGGTAGATCTCTGACAAAGGCCTGTGAAACGCAGTTTCTTTGCAGGCCTGATCTGGCTGAAGTAGGACTTCTGCTCTGGGTGTGCTACTTTGCCCTAGAGCTGAAAGGCACAACGTGCAGGCTTCTTTCCAAAGGGCGAGTTGGGCCCCACAGCATCTTGCTTCCAGCTCTTTGGGAAGCTAAGAAACAACTCGCTCTGCACAGTGCTCTTACAGCCTAGTGGGAACATCTCTTCCAAAGGCCTGTGAAACGCAGTTTCTTTGCAGGCCTGATCTGGCTGAAGTAGGACTTCTGCTCTGGGTGTGCTACTTTGCCCTAGAGCTGAAAGGCGCAACTTGCAGGCTTCTTTCCAAAGGGCGAGTTGGGCCCCACAGCATCTTGCTTCCAGCTCTTTGGGAAGCTAAGAAACAACTCGCTCTGCACAGTGCTCTTACAGCCTAGTGGGAACATCTCTTCCAAAGACCTGTGAAACGCAGTTTCTTTGCAGGCCCGATCTGGCTGAAGTAGGACTTCTGCTCTGGGTGTGCTACTTTGCCCTAGAGCTGAAAGACGCAACGTGCAGTCTTCTTTCCAAAGGGCGAGTTGGGCCCCACAGCATCTTGCTTCCAGCTCTTTGGGAAGCTAAGAAACAACTCGCTCTGCACAGTGCTCTTACAGCCTAGTGGCAACATCTCTTCCAAAGGCCTGTGAAACGCAGTTTCTTTGCAGGCCCGATCTGGCTGAAGTAGGACTTCTGCTCTGGGTGTGCTACTTTGCCCTAGAGCTGAAAGGCACAACGTGCAGGCTTCTTTCCAAAGGGCGAGTTGGGCCCCACAGCATCTTGCTTCCAGCTCTTTGGGAAGCTAAGAAACAACTCGCTCTGCACAGTGCTCTTACAGCCTAGTGGGAACATCTCTTCCAAAGGCCTGTGAAACGCAGTTTCTTTGCAGGCCCGATCTGGCTGAAGTAGGACTTCTGCTCTGGGTGTGCTACTTTGCCCTAGAGCTGAAAGGCACAACGTGCAGGCTTCTTTCCAAAGGGCGAGTTGGGCCCCACAGCATCTTGCTTCCAGCTCTTTGGGAAGCTAAGAAACAACTCGCTCTGCACAGTGCTCTTACAGCCTACCGGGAACATCTCTTCCAAAGGCCTGTGAAACGCAGTTTCTTTGCAGGCCTGATCTGGCTGAAGTAGGACTTCTGCTCTGGGTGTGCTACTTTGCCCTAGAGCTGAAAGGCACAACGTGCAGGCTTCTTTCCAAAGGGCGAGTTGGGCCCAACAGCATCTTGCTTCCAGCTCTTTGGGAAGCTAAGAAACAACTCGCTCTGCACAGTGCTCTTACAGCCTACGGGGAACATCTCTTCCAAAGGCCTGTGAAACGCAGTTTCTTTGCAGGCCTGATCTGGCTGAAGTAGGACTTCTGCTCTGGGTGTGCTACTTTGCCCTAGAGCTGAAAGGCACAACGTGCAGGCTTCTTTCCAAAGGGCGAGTTGGGCCCAACAGCATCTTGCTTCCAGCTCTTTGGGAAGCTAAGAAACAACTCGCTCTGCACAGTGCTCTTACAGCCTACGGGGAACATCTCTTCCAAAGGCCTGTGAAACGCAGTTTCTTTGCAGGCCTGATCTGGCTGAAGTAGGACTTCTGCTCTGGGTGTGCTACTTTGCCCTAGAGCTGAAAGGCACAACGTGCAGGCTTCTTTCCAAAGGGCGAGTTGGGCCCAACAGCATCTTGCTTCCAGCTCTTTGGGAAGCTAAGAAACAACTCGCTCTGCACAGTGCTCTTACAGCCTAGTGGGAACATCTCTTCCAAAGGCCTGTGAAACGCAGTTTCTTTGCAGGCCTGATCTGGCTGAAGTAGGACTTCTGCTCTGGGTGTGCTACTTTGCTCTAGAGCTGAAAGGCACAACGCGCAGGCTTCTTTCCAAAGGGCGAGTTGGGCCCCACAGCATCTTGCTTCCAGCTCTTTGGGAAGCTAAGAAACAACTCGCTCTGCACAGTGCTCTTACAGCCTAGTGGGAACATCTCTTCCAAAGGCCTGTGAAACGCAGTTTCTTTGCAGGCCTGATCTGGCTGAAGTAGGACTTCTGCTCTTGGTGTGCTACTTTGCCCTAGAGCTGAAAGGCACAACGTGCAGGCTTCTTTCCAAAGGGCGAGTTGGGCCCCACAGCATCTTGCTTCCAGCCCTTTGGGAAGCTAAGAAACAACTCGCTCTGCACAGTGCTCTTACAGCCTACGGGGAACATCTCTTCCAAAGGCCTGTGAAACGCAGTTTCTTTGCAAGCCTGATCTGGCTGAAGTAGGACTTCTGCTCTGGGTGTGCTACATTGCCCTAGAGCTGAAAGGCAAAACGTGCAGGCTTCCTTCCAAAGGGCGAGTTGGGCCCCACAGCATCTTGCTTCCAGCTCTTTGGGAAGCTGAGAAACAACTCGCTCTGCACAGTGCTCTTACAGCCTAGTGGGAACATCTCTTCCAAAGGCCTGTGAAACGCAGTTTCTTTGCAGGCCTGATCTGGCTGAAGTAGGACTTCTGCTCTGGGTGTGCTGCTTTGCCCTAGAGCTGAAAGGCACAACGTGCAGCCTTCTTTCCAAAGGGCGAGATGGGCCCCACATCATCTTGCTTCCAGCTCTTTGGGAAGCTAAGAAACAACTCGCTCTGCACAGTGCTCTTACAGCCTACCGGGAACATCTCTTCCAAAGGCCTGTGAAACGCAGTTTCTTTGCAGGCCTGATCTGGCTGAAGTAGGACTTCTGCTCTGGGTGTGCTACTTTGCCCTAGAGCTGAAAGGCACAACGTGCAGGCTTCTTTCCAAAGGGCGAGTTGGGCCCCACAGCATCTTGCTTCCAGCTCTTTGGGAAGCTAAGAAACAACTCGCTCTGCACAGTGCTCTTACAGCCTACAGGGAACATCTCTTCCAAAGGCCTGTGAAACGCAGTTTCTTTGCAGGCCTGATCTGGCTGAAGTAGGACTTCTGCTCTGGGTGTGCTACTTTGCCCTAGAGCTGAAAGGCACAACGTGCAGGCTTCTTTCCAAAGGGCGAGTTGGGCCCCACAGCATCTTGCTTCCAGCTCTTTGGGAAGCTAAGAAACAACTCGCTCTGCACAGTGCTCTTACAGCCTAGTGGGAACATCTCTTCCATAGGCCTGTGAAACGCAGTTTCTTTGCAGGCCTGATCTGGCTGAAGTAGGACTTCTGCTCTGGGTGTGCTACTTTGCCCTAGAGCTGAAAGGCACAACGTGCAGGCTTCTTTCCAAAGGGCGAGTTGGGCCCCACAGCATCTTGCTTCCAGCTCTTTGGGAAGCTAAGAAACAACTCGCTCTGCACAGTGCTCTTACAGCCTAGTGGGAACATCTCTTCCAAAGGCCTGTGAAACGCAGTTTCTTTGCAGGCCCGATCTGGCTGAAGTAGGACTTCTGCTCTGGGTGTGCTACTTTGCCCTAGAGCTGAAAGGCACAACGTGCAGGCTTCTTTCCAAAGGGCGAGTTGGGCCCCACAGCATCTTGCTTCCAGCTCTTTGGGAAGCTAAGAAACAACTCGCTCTGCACAGTGCTCTTACAGCCTAGTGGGAACATCTCTTCCAAAGGCCTGTGAAACGCAGTTTCTTTGCAGGCCCGATGTGGCTGAAGTAGGACTTCTGCTCTGGGTGTGCTACTTTGCCCTAGAGCTGAAAGGCACAACGTGCAGGCTTCTTTCCAAAGGGCGAGTTGGGCCCCACAGCATCTTGCTTCCAGCTCTTTGGGAAGCTAAGAAACAACTCGCTCTGCACAGTGCTCTTACAGCCTACCGGGAACATCTCTTCCAAAGGCCTGTGAAACGCAGTTTCTTTGCAGGCCTGATCTGGCTGAAGTAGGACTTCTGCTCTGGGTGTGCTACTTTGCCCTAGAGCTGAAAGGCACAACGTGCAGGCTTCTTTCCAAAGGGCGAGTTGGGCCCCACAGCATCTTGCTTCCAGCTCTTTGGGAAGCTAAGAAACAACTCGCTCTGCACAGTGCTCTTACAGCCTAGTGGGAACATCTCTTCCAAAGGCCTGTGAAACGCAGTTTCTTTGCAGGCCTGATCTGGCTGAAGTAGGACTTCTGCTCTGGGTGTGCTACTTTGACCTAGAGCTGAAAGGCACAACGTGAAGGCTTCTTTCCAAAGGGCGAGTTGGGCCCCACAGCATCTTGCTTCCAGCTCTTTGGGAAGGTAAGAAACAACTCGCTCTGCACAGTGCTCTTACAGCCTACCAGGAACATCTCTTCCAAAGGCCTGTGAAACGCAGTTTCTTTGCAGGCCTGATCTGGCTGAAGTAGGACTTCTGCTCTGGGTGTGCTACTTTGCCCTAGAGCTGAAAGGCACAACGTGCAGGCTTCTTTCCAAAGGGCGAGTTGGGCCCCACAGCATCTTGCTTCCAGCTCTTTGGGAAGCTAAGAAACAACTCGCTCTGCACAGTGCTCTTACAGCCTAGTGGGAACATCTCTTCCAAAGGCCTGTGAAACGCAGTTTGTTTGCAGGCCTGATCTGGCTGAAGTAGGACTTCTGCTCTGGGTGTGCTACTTTGCCCTAGAGCTGAAAGGCACAACGTGCAGGCTTCTTTCCAAAGGGCGAGTTGGGCCCCACAGCATCTTGCTTCCAGCTCTTTGGGAAGCTAAGAAACAACTCGCTCTGCACAGTGCTCTTACAGCCTACCGGGAACATCTCTGACAAAGGCCTGTGAAACGCAGTTTCTTTGCAGGCCTGATCTGGCTGAAGTAGGACTTCTGCTCTGGGTGTGCTACTTTGCCCTAGAGCTGAAAGGCACAACGTGCAGGCTTCTTTCCAAAGGGCGAGTTGGGCCCAACAGCATCTTGCTTCCAGCTCTTTGGGAAGCTAAGAAACAACTCGCTCTGCACAGTGCTCTTACAGCCTAGTGGGAACATCTCTTCCAAAGGCCTGTGAAACGCAGTTTCTTTGCAGGCCTGATCTGGCTGAAGTAGGACTTCTGCTCTGGGTGTGCTACTTTGCCCTAGAGCTGAAAGTCACAACGTGCAGGCTTCTTTCCAAAGGGCGAGTTGGGCCCCACAGCATCTTGCTTCCAGCTCTTTGGGAAGCTAAGAAACAACTCGCTCTGCACAGTGCTCTTACAGCCTAGTGGGAACATCTCTTCCAAAGGCCTGTGAAACGCAGTTTCTTTGCAGGCCTGATCTGGCTGAAGTAGGACTTCTGCTCTGGGTGTGCTACTTTGCCCTAGAGCTGAAAGGCACAACGTGCAGGCTTCTTTCCAAAGGGCGAGTTGGGCCCCACAGCATCTTGCTTCCAGCTCTTTGGGAAGCTAAGAAACAACTCGCTCTGCACAGTGCTCTTACAGCCTAGTGGGAACATCTCTTCCAAAGGCCTGTGAAACGCAGTTTCTTGGCAGGCCTGATCTGGCTGAAGTAGGACTTCTGCTCTGGGTCTGCTACTTTGCCCTACAGGTGAAAGGCACAACGTGCAGGCTCCTTTCCAAAGGGCGAGTTGGGCCCCACAGCATCTTGCTTCCAGCTCTTTGGGAAGCTAAGAAACAACTCGCTCTGCACAGTGCTCTTACAGCCTACGGGGAACATGTCTTCCAAAGGCCTGTGAAACGCAGTTTCTTTGCAGGCCTGATCTGGCTGAAGTAGGACTTCTGCTCTGGGTGTGCTACTTTGCCCTAGAGCTGAAAGGCACAACGTGCAGGCTTCTTTCCAAAGGGCGAGTTGGGCCCCACAGCATCTTGCTTCCAGCTCTTTGGGAAGCTAAGAAACAACTCGCTCTGCACAGTGCTCTTACAGCCTAGTGGGAACATCTCTTCCAAAGGCCTGTGAAACGCAGTTTCTTTGCAGGCCTGATCTGGCTGAAGTAGGACTTCTGCTCTGGGTGTGCTACTTTGCCCTAGAGCTGAAAGGCACAACGTGCAGGCTTCTTTCCAAAGGGCGAGTTGGGCCCCACAGCATCTTGCTTCCAGCTCTTTGGGAAGCTAAGAAACAACTCGCTCTGCACAGTGCTCTTACAGCCTACCGGGAACATCTCTTCCAAAGGCCAGTGAAACGCAGTTTCTTTGCAGGCCTGATCTGGCTGAAGTAGGACTTCTGCTCTGGGTGTGCTACTTTGCCCTAGAGCTGAAAGGCACAACGTGCAGGCTTCTTTCCAAAGGGCGAGTTGGGCCACACAGCATCTTGCTTCCAGCTCTTTGGGAAGCTAAGAAACAACTCGCTCTGCACAGTGCTCTTACAGCCTACGGGGAACATCTCTGACAAAGGACTCTGAAACGCAGTTTCTTTGCAGGCCTGATCTGGCTGAAGTAGGACTTCTGCTCTGGGTGTGCTACTTTGCCCTAGAGCTGAAAGGCACAACGTGCAGGCTTCTTTCCAAAGGGCGAGTTGGGCCCCACAGCATCTTGCTTCCAGCTCTTTGGGAAGCTAAGAAACAACTCGCTCTGCACAGTGCTCTTACAGCCTAGTGGGAACATCTCTTCCAAAGGCCTGTGAAACGCAGTTTCTTTGCAGGCCTGATCTGGCTGAAGTAGGACTTCTGCTCTGGGTGTGCTACTTTGCCCTAGAGCTGAAAGGCACAACGTGCAGGCTTCTTTCCAAAGGGCGAGTTGGGCCCCACAGCATCTTGCTTCCAGCTCTTTGGGAAGCTAAGAAACAACTCGCTCTGCACAGTGCTCTTACAGCCTAGTGGGAACATCTCTTCCAAAGGCCTGTGAAACGCAGTTTCTTTGCAGGCCTGATCTGGCTGAAGTAGGACTTCTGCTCTGGGTGTGCTACTTTGCCCTAGAGCTGAAAGGCGCAACTTGCAGGCTTCTTTCCAAAGGGCGAGTTGGGCCCCACAGCATCTTGCTTCCAGCTCTTTGGGAAGCTAAGAAACAACTCGCTCTGCACAGTGCTCTTACAGCCTAGTGGGAACATCTCTTCCAAAGGCCTGTGAAACGCAGTTTCTTTGCAGGCCCGATCTGGCTGAAGTAGGACTTCTGCTCTGGGTGTGCTACTTTGCCCTAGAGCTGAAAGGCACAACGTGCAGGCTTCTTTCCAAAGGGCGAGTTGGGCCCCACAGCATCTTGCTTCCAGCTCTTTGGGAAGCTAAGAAACAACTCGCTCTGCACAGTGCTCTTACAGCCTAGTGGGAACATCTCTTCCAAAGGCCTGTGAAACGCAGTTTCTTTGCAGGCCTGATCTGGCTGAAGTAGGACTTCTGCTCTGGGTGTGCTACTTTGCCCTAGAGCTGAAAGGCACAACGTGCAGGCTTCTTTCCAAAGGGCGAGTTGGGCCCCACAGCATCTTGCTTCCAGCTCTTTGGGAAGCTAAGAAACAACTCGCTCTGCACAGTGCTCTTACAGCCTACGGGGAACATCTCTGACAAAGGCCTGTGAAACGCAGTTTCTTTGCAGGCCTGATCTGGCTGAAGTAGGACTTCTGCTCTGGGTGTGCTACTTTGCCCTAGAGCTGAAAGGCACAACGTGCAGGCTTCTTTCCAAAGGGCGAGTTGGGCCCCACAGCATCTTGCTTCCAGCTCTTTGGGAAGCTAAGAAACAACTCGCTCTGCACAGTGCTCTTACAGCCTAGTGGGAACATCTCTTCCAAAGGCCTGTGAAACGCAGTTTCTTTGCAGGCCTGATCTGGCTGAAGTAGGACTTCTGCTCTCGTGTGCTACTTTGCCCTAGAGCTGAAAGGCGCAACTTGCAGGCTTCTTTCCAAAGGGCGAGTTGGGCCCCACAGCATCTTGCTTCCAGCTCTTTGGGAAGCTAAGAAACAACTCGCTCTGCACAGTGCTCTTACAGCCTACGGGGAACATCTCTTCCAAAGGCCTGTGAAACGCAGTTTCTTTGCAGGCCCGATCTTGCTGAAGTAGGACTTCTGCTCTGGGTGTGCTACTTTGCCCTAGAGCTGAAAGGCACAACGTGCAGGCTTCTTTCCAAAGGGCGAGTTGGGCCCCACAGCATCTTGCTTCCAGCTCTTTGGGAAGCTAAGAAACAACTCGCTCTGCACAGTGCTCTTACAGCCTAGAGGGAACATCTCTTCCAAAGGCCTGTGAAACGCAGTTTCTTTGCAGGCCCGATCTGGCTGAAGTAGGACTTCTGCTCTGGGTGTGCTACTTTGCCCTAGAGCTGAAAGGCACAACGTGCAGGCTTCTTTCCAAAGGGCGAGTTGGGCCCCACAGCATCTTGCTTCCAGCTCTTTGGGAAGCTAAGAAACAACTCGCTCTGCACAGTGCTCTTACAGCCTAGTGGGAACATCTCTTCCATAGGCCTGTGAAACGCAGTTTCTTTGCAGGCCTGATCTGGCTGAAGTAGGACTTCTGCTCTGGGTGTGCTACTTTGCCCTAGAGCTGAAAGGCACAACGTGCAGGCTTCTTTCCAAAGGGCGAGTTGGGCCCCACAGCATCTTGCTTCCAGCTCTTTGGGAAGCTAAGAAACAACTCGCTCTGCACAGTGCTCTTACAGCCTACGGGGAACATCTCTTCCAAAGGCCTGTGAAACGCAGTTTCTTTGCATGCCTGATCTGGCTGAAGTAGGACTTCTGCTCTGGGTGTGCTACTTTGCCCTAGAGCTGAAAGGCACAACGTGCAGGCTTCTTTCCAAAGGGCGAGTTGGGCCCCACAGCATCTTGCTTCCAGCTCTTTGGGAAGCTAAGAAACAACTCGCTCTGCACAGTGCTCTTACAGCCTACCGGGAAGATCTCTTCCAAAGGCCAGTGAAACGCAGTTTCTTTGCAGGCCTGATCTGGCTGAAGTAGGACTTCTGCTCTGGGTGTGCTACTTTGCCCTAGAGCTGAAAGGCACAACGTGCAGGCTTCTTTCCAAAGGGCGAGTTGGGCCCCACAGCATCTTGCTTCCAGCTCTTTGGGAAGCTAAGAAACAACTCGCTCTGCACAGTGCTCTTACAGCCTACGGGGAACATCTCTGACAAAGGCCTGTGAAACGCAGTTTCTTTGCAGGCCTGATCTGGCTGAAGTAGGACTTCTGCTCTGGGTGTGCTACTTTGCCCTAGAGCTGAAAGGCACAACGTGCAGGCTTCTTTCCAAAGGGCGAGTTGGGCCCCACAGCATCTTGCTTCCAGCTCTTTGGGAAGCTAAGAAACAACTCGCTCTGCACAGTGCTCTTACAGCCTACGGGGAATATCTCTTCCAAAGGCCTGTGAAACGCAGTTTCTTTGCAGGCCTGATCTGGCTGAAGTAGGACTTCTGCTCTGGGTGTGCTACTTTGCCCTAGAGCTGAAAGGCGCAACTTGCAGGCTTCTTTCCAAAGGGCGAGTTGGGCCCCACAGCATCTTGCTTCCAGCTCTTTGGGAAGCTAAGAAACAACTCGCTCTGCACAGTGCTCTTACAGCCTAGTGGGAACATCTCTTCCAAAGGCCTGTGAAACGCAGTTTCTTTGCAGGCCCGATCTGGCTGAAGTAGGACTTCTGCTCTGGGTGTGCTACTTTGCCCTAGAGCTGAAAGGCACAACGTGCAGGCTTCTTTCCAAAGGGCGAGTTGGGCCCCACAGCATCTTGCTTCCAGCTCTTTGGGAAGCTAAGAAACAACTCGCTCTGCACAGTGCTCTTACAGCCTAGTGGGAACATCTCTTCCAAAGGCCTGTGAAACGCAGTTTCTTTGCAGGCCCGATCTGGCTGAAGTAGGACTTCTGCTCTGGGTGTGCTACTTTGCCCTAGAGCTGAAAGGCACAACGTGCAGGCTTCTTTCCAAAGGGCGAGTTGGGCCCCACAGCATCTTGCTTCCAGCTCTTTGGGAAGCTAAGAAACAACTCGCTCTGCTCAGTGCTCTTACAGCCTACGGGAACATCTCTTCCAAAGGCCTGTGAAACGCAGTTTCTTTGCAGGCCTGATCTGGCTGAATTAGGACTTCTGCTCTGGGTGTGCTACTTTGCCCTAGAGCTGAAAGGCACAACGTGCAGGCTTCTTTCCAAAGGGCGAGTTGGGCCCCACAGCATCTTGCTTCCAGCTATTTGGGAAGCTAAGAAACAACTCGCTCTGCACAGTGCTCTTACAGCCTAGTGGGAACATCTCTTCCAAAGGCCTGTGAAACGCAGTTTCTTGGCAGGCCTGATCTGGCTGAAGTGGGACTTCTGCTCTGGGTCTGCTACTTTGCCCTAGAGCTGAAAGGCACAACGTGCAGGCTCCTTTCCAAAGGGCGAGTTGGGCCCCACAGCATCTTGCTTCCAGCTCTTTGGGAAGCTAAGAAACAACTCGCTCTGCACAGTGCTCTTACAGCCTACGGGGAACATGTCTTCCAAAGGCCTGTGAAACGCAGTTTCTTTGCAGGCCTGATCTGGCTGAAGTAGGACTTCTGCTCTGGGTGTGCTACTTTGCCCTAGAGCTGAAAGGCACAACGTGCAGGCTTCTTTCCAAAGGGCGAGTTGGGCCCCACAGCATCTTGCTTCCAGCTCTTTGGGAAGCTAAGAAACAACTCGCTCTGCACAGTGCTCTTACAGCCTAGTGGGAACATCTCTTCCAAAGGCCTGTGAAACGCAGTTTCTTTGCAGGCCCGATCTGGCTGAAGTAGGACTTCTGCTCTGGGTGTGCTACTTTGCCCTAGAGCTGAAAGGCACAACGTGCAGGCTTCTTTCCAAAGGGCGAGTTGGGCCCCACAGCATCTTGCTTCCAGCTCTTTGGGAAGCTAAGAAACAACTCGCTCTGCACAGTGCTCTTACAGCCTACCGGGAACATCTCTTCCAAAGGCCTGTGAAACGCAGTTTCTTTGCAGGCCTGATCTGGCTGAAGTAGGACTTCTGCTCTGGGTGTGCTACTTTGCCCTAGAGCTGAAAGGCACAACGTGCAGGCTTCTTTCCAAAGGGCGAGTTGGGCCCCACAGCATCTTGCTTCCAGCTCTTTGGGAAGCTAAGAAACAACTCGCTCTGCACAGTGCTCTTACAGCCTACGGGGAACATCTCTGACAAAGGCCTGTGAAACGCAGTTTCTTTGCAGGCCTGATCTGGCTGAAGTAGGACTTCTGCTCTGGGTGTGCTACTTTGCCCTAGAGCTGAAAGGCACAACGTGCAGGCTTCTTTCCAAAGGGCGAGTTGGGCCCCACAGCATCTTGCTTCCAGCTCTTTGGGAAGCTAAGAAACAACTCGCTCTGCACAGTGCTCTTACAGCCTAGTGGGAACATCTCTTCCAAAGGCCTGTGAAACGCAGTTTCTTTGCAGGCCTGATCTGGCTGAAGTAGGACTTCTGCTCTGGGTGTGCTACTTTGCCCTAGAGCTGAAAGGCACAACGTGCAGGCTTCTTTCCAAAGGGCGAGTTGGGCCCCACAGCATCTTGCTTCCAGCTCTTTGGGAAGCTAAGAAACAACTCGCTCTGCACAGTGCTCTTACAGCCTAGTGGGAACATCTCTTCCAAAGTCCTGTGAAACGCAGTTTCTTTGCAGGCCTGATCTGGCTGAAGTAGGACTTCTGCTCTGGGTGTGCTACTTTGCCCTAGAGCTGAAAGGCGCAACTTGCAGGCTTCTTTCCAAAGGGCGAGTTGGGCCCCACAGCATCTTGCTTCCAGCTCTTTGGGAAGCTAAGAAACAACTCGCTCTGCACAGTGCTCTTACAGCCTACGGGGAACATCTCTTCCAAAGGCCTGTGAAACGCAGTTTCTTTGCAGGCCCGATCTGGCTGAAGTAGGACTTCTGCTCTGGGTGTGCTACTTTGCCCTAGAGCTGAAAGGCACAACGTGCAGGCTTCTTTCCAAAGGGCGAGTTGGGCCCCACAGCATCTTGCTTCCAGCTCTTTGGGAAGCTAAGAAACAACTCGCTCTGCACAGTGCTCTTACAGCCTAGTGGGAACATCTCTTCCAAAGGCCTGTGAAACGCAGTTTCTTTGCAGGCCTGATCTGGCTGAAGTAGGACTTCTGCTCTGGGTGTGCTACTTTGCCTTAGAGCTGAAAGGCACAACGTGCAGGCTTCTTTCCAAAGGGCGAGTTGGGCCCCACAGCATCTTGCTTCCAGCTCTTTGGGAAGCTAAGAAACAACTCGCTCTGCACAGTGCTCTTACAGCCTACGGGGAACATCTCTGACAAAGGCCTGTGAAACGCAGTTTCTTTGCAGGCCTGATCTGGCTGAAGTAGGACTTCTGCTCTGGGTGTGCTACTTTGCCCTAGAGCTGAAAGGCACAACGTGCAGGCTTCTTTCCAAAGGGCGAGTTGGGCCCCACAGCATCTTGCTTCCAGCTCTTTGGGAAGCTAAGAAACAACTCGCTCTGCACAGTGCTCTTACAGCCTAGTGGGAACATCTCTTCCAAAGGCCTGTGAAACGCAGTTTCTTTGCAGGCCTGATCTGGCTGAAGTAGGACTTCTGCTCTGGGTGTGCTACTTTGCCCTAGAGCTGAAAGGCGCAACTTGCAGGCTTCTTTCCAAAGGGCGAGTTGGGCCCCACAGCATCTTGCTTCCAGCTCTTTGGAAAGCTAAGAAACAACTCGCTCTGCACAGTGCTCTTACAGCCTATGGGGAACATCTCTTCCAAAGGCCTGTGAAACGCAGTTTCTTTGCAGGCCCGATCTGGCTGAAGTAGGACTTCTGCTCTGGGTGTGCTACTTTGCCCTAGAGCTGAAAGGCACAACGTGCAGGCTTCTTTCCAAAGGGCGAGTTGGGCCCCACAGCATCTTGCTTCCAGCTCTTTGGGAAGCTAAGAAACAACTCGCTCTGCACAGTGCTCTTACAGCCTACGGGGAACATCTCTTCCAAAGGCCTGTGAAACGCAGTTTCTTTGCAGGCCTGATCTGGCTGAAGTAGGACTTCTGCTCTGGGTGTGCTACTTTGCCCTAGAGCTGAAAGGCACAACGTGCAGGCTTCTTTCCAAAGGGCGAGTTGGGCCCCACAGCATCTTGCTTCCAGCTCTTTGGGAAGCTAAGAAACAACTCGCTCTGCACAGTGCTCTTACAGCCTAGTGGGAACATCTCTGACAAAGGCCTGTGAAACGCAGTTTCTTTGCAGGCCTGATCTGGCTGAAGTAGGACTTCTGCTCTGGGTGTGCTACTTTGCCCTAGAGCTGAAAGGCACAACGTGCAGGCTTCTTTCCAAAGGGCGAGTTGGGCCCCACAGCATCTTGCTTCCAGCTCTTTGGGAAGCTAAGAAACAACTCGCTCTGCACAGTGCTCTTACAGCCTAGTGGGAACATCTCTTCCAAAGGCCTGTGAAACGCAGTTTCTTTGCAGGACTGATCTGGCTGAAGTAGGACTTCTGCTCTGGGTGTGCTACTTTGCCCTAGAGCTGAAAGGCGCAACTTGCAGGCTTCTTTCCAAAGGGCGAGTTGGGCCCCACAGCATCTTGCTTCCAGCTCTTTGGGAAGCTAAGAAACAACTCGCTCTGCACAGTGCTCTTACAGCCTAGTGGGAACATCTCTTCCAAAGGCCTGTGAAACGCAGTTTCTTTGCAGGCCCGATCTGGCTGAAGTAGGACTTCTGCTCTGGGTGTGCTACTTTGCCCTAGAGCTGAAAGGCACAACGTGCAGGCTTCTTTCCAAAGGGCGAGTTGGGCCCCACAGCATCTTGCTTCCAGCTCTTTGGGAAGCTAAGAAACAACTCGCTCTGCACAGTGCTCTTACAGCCTACCGGGAACATCTCTTCCAAAGGCCTGTGAAACGCAGTTTCTTTGCAGGCCTGATCTGGCTGAAGTAGGACTTCTGCTCTGGGTGTGCTACTTTGCCCTAGAGCTGAAAGGCACAACGTGCAGGCTTCTTTCCAAAGGGCGAGTTGGGCCCCACAGCATCTTGCTTCCAGCTCTTTGGGAAGCTAAGAAACAACTCGCTCTGCACAGTGCTCTTACAGCCTAGTGGGAACATCTCTTCCAAAGGCCTGTGAAACGCAGTTTCTTTGCAGGCCTGATCTGGCTGAAGTAGGACTTCTGCTCTGGGTGTGCTACTTTGCCCTAGAGCTGAAAGGCACAACGTGCAGGCTTCTTTCCAAAGGGCGAGTTGGGCCCCACAGCATCTTGCTTCCAGCTCTTTGGGAAGCTAAGAAACAACTCGCTCTGCACAGTGCTCTTACAGCCTAGTGGGAACATCTCTTCCAAAGGCCTGTTAAACGCAGTTTCTTTGCAGGCCTGATCTGGCTGAAGTAGGACTTCTGCTCTGGGTGTGCTACTTTGCCCTAGAGCTGAAAGGCACAACGTGCAGGCTTCTTTCCAAAGGGCGAGTTGGGCCCCACAGCATCTTGCTTCCAGCTCTTTGGGAAGCTAAGAAACAACTCGCTCTGCACAGTGCTCTTACAGCCAACCGGGAACATCTCTTCCAAAGGCCTGTGAAACGCAGTTTCTTTGCAGGCCTGATCTGGCTGAAGTAGGACTTCTGCTCTGGGTGTGCTACTTTGCCCTAGAGCTGAAAGGCACAACGTGCAGGCTTCTTTCCAAAGGGCGAGTTGGGCCCCACAGCATCTTGCTTCCAGCTCTTTGGGAAGCTAAGAAACAACTCGCTCTGCACAGTGCTCTTATAGCCTACCGGGAACATCTCTTCCAAAGGCCTGTGAAACGCAGTTTCTTTGCAGGCCTGATCTGGCTGAAGTAGGACTTCTGCTCTGGGTGTGCTACTTTGCCCTAGAGCTGAAAGGCACAACGTGCAGGCTTCTTTCCAAAGGGCGAGTTGGGCCCCACAGCATCTTGCTTCCAGCTCTTTGGGAAGCTAAGAAACAACTCGCTCTGCACAGTGATCTTACAGCCTAGTGGGAACATCTCTTCCAAAGGCCTGTGAAACGCAGTTTCTTTGCAGGCCTGATCTGGCTGAAGTAGGACTTCTGCTCTGGGTGTGCTACTTTACCCTACAGCTGAAAGGCACAACGTGCAGGCTTCTTTCCAAAGGGCGAGTTGGGCCCCACAGCATCTTGCTTCCAGCTCTTTGGGAAGCTAAGAAACAACTCGCTCTGCGCAGTGCTCTTACAGCCTACCGGGAACATCTCTTCCAAAGGCCTGTGAAACGCAGTTTCTTTGCAGGCCTGATCTGGCTGAAGTAGGACTTCTGCTCTGGGTGTGCTACTTTGCCCTAGAGCTGAAAGGCACAACGTGCAGGCTTCTTTCCAAAGGGCGAGTTGGGCCCCACAGCATCTTGCTTCCAGCTCTTTGGGAAGCTAAGAAACAACTCGCTCTGCACAGTGCTCTTACAGCCTACCGGGAACATCTCTTCCAAAGGCCAGTGAAACGCAGTTTCTTTGCAGGCCTGATCTGGCTGAAGTAGGACTTCTGCTCTGGGTGTGCTACTTTGCCCTAGAGCTGAAAGGCACAACGTGCAGGCTTCTTTCCAAAGGGCGAGTTGGGCCCCACAGCATCTTGCTTCCAGCTCTTTGGGAAGCTAAGAAACAACTCGCTCTGCACAGTGCTCTTACAGCCTACCGGGAACATCTCTTCCAAAGGCCTGTGAAACGCAGTTTCTTTGCAGGCCTGATCTGGCTGAAGTAGGACTTCTGCTCTGGGTGTGCTACTTTGCCCTAGAGCTGAAAGGCACAACGTGCAGGCTTCTTTCCAAAGGGCGAGTTGGGCCCCACAGCATCTTGCTTCCAGCTCTTTGGGAAGCTAAGAAACAACTCGCTCTGCACAGTGCTCTTACAGCCTACGGGGAACATCTCTGACAAAGGCCTGTGAAACGCAGTTTCTTTGCAGGCCTGATCTGGCTGAAGTAGGACTTCTGCTCTGGGTGTGCTACTTTGCCCTAGAGCTGAAAGGCACAACGTGCAGGCTTCTTTCCAAAGGGCGAGTTGGGCCCCACAGCATCTTGCTTCCAGCTCTTTGGGAAGCTAAGAAACAACTCGCTCTGCACAGTGCTCTTACAGCCTAGTGGGAACATCTCTTCCAAAGGCCTGTGAAACGCAGTTTCTTTGCAGGCCTGATCTGGCTGAAGTAGGACTTCTGCTCTGGGTGTGCTACTTTGCCCTAGAGCTGAAAGGCACAACGTGCAGGCTTCTTTCCAAAGGGCGAGTTGGGCCCCACAGCATCTTGCTTCCAGCTCTTTGGGAAGCTAAGAAACAACTCGCTCTGCACAGTGCTCTTACAGCCTAGTGGGAACATCTCTTCCAAAGTCCTGTGAAACGCAGTTTCTTTGCAGGCCTGATCTGGCTGAAGTAGGACTTCTGCTCTGGGTGTGCTACTTTGCCCTAGAGCTGAAAGGCGCAACTTGCAGGCTTCTTTCCAAAGGGCGAGTTGGGCCCCACAGCATCTTGCTTCCAGCTCTTTGGGAAGCTAAGAAACAACTCGCTCTGCACAGTGCTCTTACAGCCTAGTGGGAACATCTCTTCCAAAGGCCTGTGAAACGCAGTTTCTTTGCAGGCCCGATCTGGCTGAAGTAGGACTTCTGCTCTGGGTGTGCTACTTTGCCCTAGAGCTGAAAGGCACAACGTGCAGGCTTCTTTCCAAAGGGCGAGTTGGGCCCCACAGCATCTTGCTTCCAGCTCTTTGGGAAGCTAAGAAACAACTCGCTCTGCACAGTGCTCTTACAGCCTAGTGGGAACATCTCTTGCAAAGGCCTGTGAAACGCAGTTTCTTTGCAGGCCTGATCTGGCTGAAGTAGGACTTCTGCTCTGGGTGTGCTACTTTGCCCTAGAGCTGAAAGGCACAACGTGCAGGCTTCTTTCCAAAGGGCGAGTTGGGCCCCACAGCATCTTGCTTCCAGCTCTTTGGGAAGCTAAGATACAACTCGCTCTGCACAGTGCTCTTACAGCCTACGGGGAACATCTCTGACAAAGGCCTGTGAAACGCAGTTTCTTTGCAGGCCTGATCTGGCTGAAGTAGGACTTCTGCTCTGGGTGTGCTACTTTGCCCTAGAGCTGAAAGGCACAACGTGCAGGCTTCTTTCCAAAGGGCGAGTTGGGCCCCACAGCATCTTGCTTCCAGCTCTTTGGGAAGCTAAGAAACAACTCGCTCTGCACAGTGCTCTTACAGCCTAGTGGGAACATCTCTTCCAAAGGCCTGTGAAACGCAGTTTCTTTGCAGGCCTGATCTGGCTGAAGTAGGACTTCTGCTCTGGGTGTGCTACTTTGCCCTAGAGCTGAAAGGCGCAACTTGCAGGCTTCTTTCCAAAGGGCGAGTTGGGCCCCACAGCATCTTGCTTCCAGCTCTTTGGGAAGCTAAGAAACAACTCGCTCTGCACAGTGCTCTTACAGCCTACGGGGAACATCTCTTCCAAAGGCCTGTGAAACGCAGTTTCTTTGCAGGCCCGATCTGGCTGAAGTAGGACTTCTGCTCTGGGTGTGCTACTTTGCCCTAGAGCTGAAAGGCACAACGTGCAGGCTTCTTTCCAAAGGGCGAGTTGGGCCCCACAGCATCTTGCTTCCAGCTCTTTGGGAAGCTAAGAAACAACTCGCTCTGCACAGTGCTCTTACAGCCTAGTGGGAACATCTCTGACAAAGGCCTGTGAAACGCAGTTTCTTTGCAGGCCTGATCTGGCTGAAGTAGGACTTCTGCTCTGGGTGTGCTACTTTGCCCTAGAGCTGAAAGGCACAACGTGCAGGCTTCTTTCCAAAGGGCGAGTTGGGCCCCACAGCATCTTGCTTCCAGCTCTTTGGGAAGCTAAGAAACAACTCGCTCTGCACAGTGCTCTTACAGCCTAGTGGGAACATCTCTTCCAAAGGCCTGTGAAACGCAGTTTCTTTGCAGGACTGATCTGGCTGAAGTAGGACTTCTGCTCTGGGTGTGCTACTTTGCCCTAGAGCTGAAAGGCGCAACTTGCAGGCTTCTTTCCAAAGGGCGAGTTGGGCCCCACAGCATCTTGCTTCCAGCTCTTTGGGAAGCTAAGAAACAACTCGCTCTGCACAGTGCTCTTACAGCCTAGTGGGAACATCTCTTCCAAAGGCCTGTGAAACGCAGTTTCTTTGCAGGCCCGATCTGGCTGAAGTAGGACTTCTGCTCTGGGTGTGCTACTTTGCCCTAGAGCTGAAAGGCACAACGTGCAGGCTTCTTTCCAAAGGGCGAGTTGGGCCCCACAGCATCTTGCTTCCAGCTCTTTGGGAAGCTAAGAAACAACTCGCTCTGCACAGTGCTCTTACAGCCTAGTGGGAACATCTCTTCCAAAGGCCTGTGAAACGCAGTTTCTTTGCAGGCCTGATCTGGCTGAAGTAGGACTTCTGCTCTGGGTGTGCTACTTTGCCCTAGAGCTGAAAGGCACAACGTGCAGGCTTCTTTCCAAAGGGCGAGTTGGGCCCCACAGCATCTTGCTTCCAGCTCTTTGGGAAGCTAAGAAACAACTCGCTCTGCACAGTGCTCTTACAGCCTAGTGGGAACATCTCTTCCAAAGGCCTGTGAAACGCAGTTTCTTTGCAGGCCTGATCTGGCTGAAGTAGGACTTCTGCTCTGGGTGTGCTACTTTGCCCTAGAGCTGAAAGGCACAACGTGCAGGCTTCTTTCCAAAGGGCGAGTTGGGCCCCACAGCATCTTGCTTCCAGCTCTTTGGGAAGCTAAGAAACAACTCGCTCTGCACAGTGCTCTTACAGCCAACCGGGAACATCTCTTCCAAAGGCCTGTGAAACGCAGTTTCTTTGCAGGCCTGATCTGGCTGAAGTAGGACTTCTGCTCTGGGTGTGCTACTTTGCCCTAGAGCTGAAAGGCACAACGTGCAGGCTTCTTTCCAAAGGGCGAGTTGGGCCCCACAGCATCTTGCTTCCAGCTCTTTGGGAAGCTAAGAAACAACTCGCTCTGCACAGTGCTCTTATAGCCTACCGGGAACATCTCTTCAAAAGGCCTGTGAAACGCAGTTTCTTTGCAGGCCTGATCTGGCTGAAGTAGGACTTCTGCTCTGGGTGTGCTACTTTGCCCTAGAGCTGAAAGGCACAACGTGCAGGCTTCTTTCCAAAGGGCGAGTTGGGCCCCACAGCATCTTGCTTCCAGCTCTTTGGGAAGCTAAGAAACAACTCGCTCTGCACAGTGATCTTACAGCCTAGTGGGAACATCTCTTCCAAAGGCCTGTGAAACGCAGTTTCTTTGCAGGCCTGATCTGGCTGAAGTAGGACTTCTGCTCTGGGTGTGCTACTTTACCCTACAGCTGAAAGGCACAACGTGCAGGCTTCTTTCCAAAGGGCGAGTTGGGCCCCACAGCATCTTGCTTCCAGCTATTTGGGAAGCTAAGAAACAACTCGCTCTGCACAGAGCTCTTACAGCCTACGGGGAACATCTCTGACAAAGGCCTGTGAAACGCAGTTTCTTTGCAGGCCTGATCTGGCTGAAGTAGGACTTCTGCTCTGGGTGTGCTACTTTGCCCTAGAGCTGAAAGGCACAACGTGCAGGCTTCTTTCCAAAGGGCGAGTTGGGCCCCACAGCATCTTGCTTCCAGCTCTTTGGGAAGCTAAGAAACAACGCGCTCTGCACAGTGCTCTTACAGCCTAGTGGGAACATCTCTTCCAAAGGCCTGTGAAACGCAGTTTCTTTGCAGGCCTGATCTGGCTGAAGTAGGACTTCTGCTCTGGGTGTGCTACTTTGCCCTAGAGCTGAAAGGCACAACGTGCAGGCTTCTTTCCAAAGGGCGAGTTGGGCCCCACAGCATCTTGCTTCCAGCTCTTTGGGAAGCTAAGAAACAACTCGCTCTGCACAGTGCTCTTACAGCCTAGTGGGAACATCTCTTCCAAAGGCCTGTGAAACGCAGTTTCTTTGCAGGCCTGATCTGGCTGAAGTAGGACTTCTGCTCTGGGTGTGCTACTTTGCCCTAGAGCTGAAAGGCACAACGTGCAGGCTTCTTTCCAAAGGGCGAGTTGGGCCCCACAGCATCTTGCTTCCAGCTCTTTGGGAAGGTAAGAAACAACTCGCTCTGCACAGTGCTCTTACAGCCTAGTGGGAACATCTCTTCCAAAGGCCTGTGAAACGCAGTTTCTTTGCAGGCCTGATCTGGCTGAAGTAGGACTTCTGCTCTGGGTGTGCTACTTTGCCCTAGAGCTGAAAGGCACAACGTGCAGGCTTCTTTCCAAAGGGCGAGTTGGGCCCCACAGCATCTTGCTTCCAGCTCTTTGGGAAGCTAAGAAACAACTCGCTCTGCACAGTGCTCTTACAGCCTACCGGGAACATCTCTTCCAAAGGCCTGTGAAACGCAGTTTGTTTGCAGGCCGGATCTGGCTGAAGTAGGACTTCTGCTCTGGGTGTGCTACTTTGCCCTAGAGCTGAAAGGCACAACGTGCAGGCTTCTTTCCAAAGGGCGAGTTGGGCCCCACAGCATCTTGCTTCCAGCTCTTTGGGAAGCTAAGAAACAACTCGCTCTGCACAGTGCTCTTACAGCCTAGTGGGAACATCTCTTCCAAAGGCCTGTGAAACGCAGTTTCTTTGCAGGCCTGATCTGGCTGAAGTAGGACTTCTGCTCTGGGTGTGCTACTTTGCCCTAGAGCTGAAAGGCACAACGTGCAGGCTTCTTTCCAAAGGGCGAGTTGGGCCCCACAGCATCTTGCTTCCAGCTCTTTGGGAAGGTAAGAAACAACTCGCTCTGCACAGTGCTCTTACAGCCTACCAGGAACATCTCTTCCAAAGGCCTGTGAAACGCAGTTTCTTTGCAGGCCTGATCTGGCTGAAGTAGGACTTCTGCTCTGGGTGTGCTACTTTGCCCTAGAGCTGAAAGGCACAACGTGCAGGCTTCTTTCCAAAAGGGCGAGTTGGGCCCCACAGCATCTTGCTTCCAGCTCTTTGGAAAGCTAAGAAACAACTCGCTCTGCACAGTGCTCTTACAGCCTACCGGGAACATCTCTTCCAAAGGCCTGTGAAACGCAGTTTCTTTGCAGGCCTGATCTGGCTGAAGTAGGACTTCTGCTCTGGGTGTGCTACTTTGCCCTAGAGCTGAAAGGCACAACGTGCAGGCTTCTTTCCAAAGGGCGAGTTGGGCCCCACAGCATCTTGCTTCCAGCTCTTTGGGAAGCTAAGAAACAACTCGCTCTGCACAGTGCTCTTACAGCCTAGTGGGAACATCTCTTCCAAAGGCCTGTGAAACGCAGTTTCTTTGCAGGCCTGATCTGGCTGAAGTAGGACTTCTGCTCTGGGTGTGCTACTTTGCCCTAGAGCTGAAAGGCACAACGTGCAGGCTTCTTTCCAAAGGGCGAGTTGGGCCCCACAGCATCTTGCTTCCAGCTCTTTGGGAAGCTAAGAAACAACTCGCTCTGCACAGTGCTCTTACAGCCTAGTGGGAACATCTCTTCCAAAGGCCTGTGAAACGCAGTTTCTTTGCAGGCCCGATCTGGCTGAAGTAGGACTTCTGCTCTGGGTGTGCTACTTTGCCCTAGAGCTGAAAGGCACAACGTGCAGGCTTCTTTCCAAAGGGCGAGTTGGGCCCCACAGCATCTTGCTTCCAGCTCTTTGGGAAGCTAAGAAACAACTCGCTCTGCACAGTGCTCTTACAGCCTAGTGGGAACATCTCTTCCAAAGGCCTGTGAAACGCAGTTTCTTTGCAGGCCTGATCTGGCTGAAGTAGGACTTCTGCTCTGGGTGTGCTACTTTGCCCTAGAGCTGAAAGGCACAACGTGCAGGCTTCTTTCCAAAGGGCGAGTTGGGCCCCACAGCATCTTGCTTCCAGCTCTTTGGGAAGCTAAGAAACAACTCGCTCTGCACAGTGCTCTTACAGCCTAGTGGGAACATCTCTTCCAAAGGCCTGTGAAACGCAGTTTCTTTGCAGGCCTGATCTGGCTGAAGTAGGACTTCTGCTCTGGGTGTGCTACTTTGCCCTAGAGCTGAAAGGCACAACGTGCAGGCTTCTTTCCAAAGGGCGAGTTGGGCCCCACAGCATCTTGCTTCCAGCTCTTTGGGAAGGTAAGAAACAACTCGCTCTGCACAGTGCTCTTACAGCCTAGTGGGAACATCTCTTCCAAAGGCCTGTGAAACGCAGTTTCTTTGCAGGCCTGATCTGGCTGAAGTAGGACTTCTGCTCTGGGTGTGCTACTTTGCCCTAGAGCTGAAAGGCACAACGTGCAGGCTTCTTTCCAAAGGGCGAGTTGGGCCCCACAGCATCTTGCTTCCAGCTCTTTGGGAAGCTAAGAAACAACTCGCTCTGCACAGTGCTCTTACAGCCTACCGGGAACATCTCTTCCAAAGGCCTGTGAAACGCAGTTTGTTTGCAGGCCGGATCTGGCTGAAGTAGGACTTCTGCTCTGGGTGTGCTACTTTGCCCTAGAGCTGAAAGGCACAACGTGCAGGCTTCTTTCCAAAGGGCGAGTTGGGCCCCACAGCATCTTGCTTCCAGCTCTTTGGGAAGCTAAGAAACAACTCGCTCTGCACAGTGCTCTTACAGCCTAGTGGGAACATCTCTTCCAAAGGCCTGTGAAACGCAGTTTCTTTGCAGGCCTGATCTGGCTGAAGTAGGACTTCTGCTCTGGGTGTGCTACTTTGCCCTAGAGCTGAAAGGCACAACGTGCAGGCTTCTTTCCAAAGGGCGAGTTGGGCCCCACAGCATCTTGCTTCCAGCTCTTTGGGAAGCTAAGAAACAACTCGCTCTGCACAGTGCTCTTACAGCCTAGTGGGAACATCTCTTCCAAAGGCCTGTGAAACGCAGTTTCTTTGCAGGCCTGATCTGGCTGAAGTAGGACTTCTGCTCTGGGTGTGCTACTTTGCCCTAGAGCTGAAAGGCACAACGTGCAGGCTTCTTTCCAAAGGGCGAGTTGGGCCCCACAGCATCTTGCTTCCAGCTCTTTGGGAAGCTAAGAAACAACTCGCTCTGCACAGTGCTCTTACAGCCTACCGGGAACATCTCTTCCAAAGGCCTGTGAAACGCAGTTTGTTTGCAGGCCGGATCTGGCTGAAGTAGGACTTCTGCTCTGGGTGTGCTACTTTGCCCTAGAGCTGAAAGGCACAACGTGCAGGCTTCTTTCCAAAGGGCGAGTTGGGCCCCACAGCATCTTGCTTCCAGCTCTTTGGGAAGCTAAGAAACAACTCGCTCTGCACAGTGCTCTTACAGCCTAGTGGGAACATCTCTTCCAAAGGCCTGTGAAACGCAGTTTCTTTGCAGGCCTGATCTGGCTGAAGTAGGACTTCTGCTCTGGGTGTGCTACTTTGCCCTAGAGCTGAAAGGCACAACGTGCAGGCTTCTTTCCAAAGGGCGAGTTGGGCCCCACAGCATCTTGCTTCCAGCTCTTTGGGAAGGTAAGAAACAACTCGCTCTGCACAGTGCTCTTACAGCCTACCAGGAACATCTCTTCCAAAGGCCTGTGAAACGCAGTTTCTTTGCAGGCCTGATCTGGCTGAAGTAGGACTTCTGCTCTGGGTGTGCTACTTTGCCCTAGAGCTGAAAGGCACAACGTGCAGGCTTCTTTCCAAAAGGGCGAGTTGGGCCCCACAGCATCTTGCTTCCAGCTCTTTGGAAAGCTAAGAAACAACTCGCTCTGCACAGTGCTCTTACAGCCTACCGGGAACATCTCTTCCAAAGGCCTGTGAAACGCAGTTTCTTTGCAGGCCTGATCTGGCTGAAGTAGGACTTCTGCTCTGGGTGTGCTACTTTGCCCTAGAGCTGAAAGGCACAACGTGCAGGCTTCTTTCCAAAGGGCGAGTTGGGCCCCACAGCATCTTGCTTCCAGCTCTTTGGGAAGCTAAGAAACAACTCGCTCTGCACAGTGCTCTTACAGCCTAGTGGGAACATCTCTTCCAAAGGCCTGTGAAACGCAGTTTCTTTGCAGGCCTGATCTGGCTGAAGTAGGACTTCTGCTCTGGGTGTGCTACTTTGCCCTAGAGCTGAAAGGCACAACGTGCAGGCTTCTTTCCAAAGGGCGAGTTGGGCCCCACAGCATCTTGCTTCCAGCTCTTTGGGAAGCTAAGAAACAACTCGCTCTGCACAGTGCTCTTACAGCCTAGTGGGAACATCTCTTCCAAAGGCCTGTGAAACGCAGTTTCTTTGCAGGCCCGATCTGGCTGAAGTAGGACTTCTGCTCTGGGTGTGCTACTTTGCCCTAGAGCTGAAAGGCACAACGTGCAGGCTTCTTTCCAAAGGGCGAGTTGGGCCCCACAGCATCTTGCTTCCAGCTCTTTGGGAAGCTAAGAAACAACTCGCTCTGCACAGTGCTCTTACAGCCTACGGGGAACATCTCTTCCAAAGGCCTGTGAAACGCAGTTTCTTTGCAGGCCTGATCTGGCTGAAGTAGGACTTCTGCTCTGGGTGTGCTACTTTGCCCTAGAGCTGAATGGCGCAACTTGCAGGCTTCTTTCCAAAGGGCGAGTTGGGCCCCACAGCATCTTGCTTCCAGCTCTTTGGGAAGCTAAGAAACAACTCGCTCTGCAGAGTGCTCTTACAGCCTAGTGGGAACATCTCTTCCAAAGGCCTGTGAAACGCAGTTTCTTTGCAGGCCCGATCTGGCTGAAGTAGGACTTCTGCTCTGGGTGTGCTACTTTGCCCTAGAGCTGAAAGGCACAACGTGCAGGCTTCTTTCCAAAGGGCGAGTTGGGCCCCACAGCATCTTGCTTCCAGCTCTTTGGGAAGCTAAGAAACAACTCGCTCTGCACAGTGCTCTTACAGCCTAGTGGGAACATCTCTTCCAAAGGCCTGTGAAACGCAGTTTCTTTGCAGGCCTGATCTGGCTGAAGTAGGACTTCTGCTCTGGGTGTGCTACTTTGCCCTAGAGCTGAAAGGCACAACGTGCAGGCTTCTTTCCAAAGGGCGAGTTGGGCCCCACAGCATCTTGCTTCCAGCTCTTTGGGAAGCTAAGAAACAACTCGCTCTGCACAGTGCTCTTACAGCCTACGGGGAACATCTCTGACAAAGGCCTGTGAAACGCAGTTTCTTTGCAGGCCTGATCTGGCTGAAGTAGGACTTCTGCTCTGGGTGTGCTACTTTGCCCTAGAGCTGAAAGGCACAACGTGCAGGCTTCTTTCCAAAGGGCGAGTTGGGCCCCACAGCATCTTGCTTCCAGCTCTTTGGGAAGCTAAGAAACAACTCGCTCTGCACAGTGCTCTTACAGCCTAGTGGGAACATCTCTTCCAAAGGCCTGTGAAACGCAGTTTCTTTGCAGGCCTGATCTGGCTGAAGTAGGACTTCTGCTCTGGGTGTGCTACTTTGCCCTAGAGCTGAAAGGCACAACGTGCAGGCTTCTTTCCAAAGGGCGAGTTGGGCCCCACAGCATCTTGCTTCCAGCTCTTTGGGAAGCTAAGAAACAACTCGCTCTGCACAGTGCTCTTACAGCCTAGTGGGAACATCTCTTCCAAAGGCCTGTGAAACGCAGTTTCTTTGCAGGCCTGATCTGGCTGAAGTAGGACTTCTGCTCTGGGTGTGCTACTTTGCCCTAGAGCTGAAAGGCGCAACTTGCAGGCTTCTTTCCAAAGGGCGAGTTGGGCCCCACAGCATCTTGCTTCCAGCTCTTTGGGAAGCTAAGAAACAACTCGCTCTGCACAGTGCTCTTACAGCCTACGGGGAACATCTCTTCCAAAGGCCTGTGAAACGCAGTTTCTTTGCAGGCCCGATCTGGCTGAAGTAGGACTTCTGCTCTGGGTGTGCTACTTTGCCCTAGAGCTGAAAGGCACAACGTGCAGGCTTCTTTCCAAAGGGCGAGTTGGGCCCCACAGCATCTTGCTTCCAGCTCTTTGGGAAGCTAAGAAACAACTCGCTCTGCACAGTGCTCTTACAGCCTAGTGGGAACATCTCTTCCAAAGGCCTGTGAAACGCAGTTTCTTTGCAGGCCCGATCTGGCTGAAGTAGGACTTCTGCTCTGGGTGTGCTACTTTGCCCTAGAGCTGAAAGGCACAACGTGCAGGCTTCTTTCCAAAGGGCGAGTTGGGCCCCACAGCATCTTGCTTCCAGCTCTTTGGGAAGCTAAGAAACAACTCGCTCTGCACAGTGCTCTTACAGCCTAGTGGGAACATCTCTTCCAAAGGCCTGTGAAACGCAGTTTCTTTGCAGGCCTGATCTGGCTGAAGTAGGACTTCTGCTCTGGGTGTGCTACTTTGCCCTAGAGCTGAAAGGCACAACGTGCAGGCTTCTTTCCAAAGGGCGAGTTGGGCCCCACAGCATCTTGCTTCCAGCTCTTTGGGAAGCTAAGAAACAACTCGCTCTGCACAGTGCTCTTACAGCCTAGTGGGAACATCTCTTCCAAAGGCCTGTGAAACGCAGTTTCTTTGCAGGCCTGATCTGGCTGAAGTAGGACTTCTGCTCTGGGTGTGCTACTTTGCCCTAGAGCTGAAAGGCACAACGTGCAGGCTTCTTTCCAAAGGGCGAGTTGGGCCCCACAGCATCTTGCTTCCAGCTCTTTGGGAAGGTAAGAAACAACTCGCTCTGCACAGTGCTCTTACAGCCTACCAGGAACATCTCTTCCAAAGGCCTGTGAAACGCAGTTTCTTTGCAGGCCTGATCTGGCTGAAGTAGGACTTCTGCTCTGGGTGTGCTACTTTGCCCTAGAGCTGAAAGGCACAACGTGCAGGCTTCTTTCCAAAGGGCGAGTTGGGCCCCACAGCATCTTGCTTCCAGCTCTTTGGGAAGCTAAGAAACAACTCGCTCTGCACAGTGCTCTTACAGCCTAGTGGGAACATCTCTTCCAAAGGCCTGTGAAACGCAGTTTCTTTGCAGGCCTGATCTGGCTGAAGTAGGACTTCTGCTCTGGGTGTGCTACTTTGCCCTAGAGCTGAAAGGCACAACGTGCAGGCTTCTTTCCAAAGGGCGAGTTGGGCCCCACAGCATCTTGCTTCCAGCTCTTTGGGAAGCTAAGAAACAACTCGCTCTGCACAGTGATCTTACAGCCTAGTGGGAACATCTCTTCCAAAGGCCTGTGAAATGCAGTTTCTTTGCAGGCCTGATCTGGCTGAAGTAGGACTTCTGCTCTGGGTGTGCTACTTTGCCCTACAGCTGAAAGGCACAACGTGCAGGCTTCTTTCCAAAGGGCGAGTTGGGCCCCACAGCATCTTGCTTCCAGCTCTTTGGGAAGCTAAGAAACAACTCGCTCTGCACAGTGCTCTTACAGCCTAGTGGGAACATCTCTTCCAAAGTCCTGTGAAACGCAGTTTCTTTGCAGGCCTGATCTGGCTGAAGTAGGACTTCTGCTCTGGGTGTGCTACTTTGCCCTAGAGCTGAAAGGCACAACGTGCAGGCTTCTTTCCAAAGGGCGAGTTGGGCCCCACAGCATCTTGCTTCCAGCTCTTTGGGAAGCTAAGAAACAACTCGCTCTGCACAGTGCTCTTACAGCCTAGTGGGAACATCTCTTCCAAAGGCCTGTGAAACGCAGTTTCTTTGCAGGCCTGATCTGGCTGAAGTAGGACTTCTGCTCTGGGTGTGCTACTTTGCCCTAGAGCTGAAAGGCACAACGTGCAGGCTTCTTTCCAAAGGGCGAGTTGGGCCCAACAGCATCTTGCTTCCAGCTCTTTGGGAAGCTAAGAAACAACTCGCTCTGCACAGTGCTCTTACAGCCTAGTGGGAACATCTCTTCCAAAGGCCTGTGAAACGCAGTTTCTTTGCAGGCCTGATCTGGCTGAAGTAGGACTTCTGCTCTGGGTGTGCTACTTTGCCCTAGAGCTGAAAGGCACAACGTGCAGGCTTCTTTCCAAAGGGCGAGTTGGGCCCCACAGCATCTTGCTTCCAGCTCTTTGGGAAGCTAAGAAACAACTCGCTCTGCACAGTGCTCTTACAGCCTAGTGGGAACATCTCTTCCAAAGGCCTGTGAAACGCAGTTTCTTTGCAGGCCTGATCTGGCTGAAGTAGAACTTCTGCTCTGGGTGTGCTACTTTGCCCTAGAGCTGAAAGGCACAACGTGCTGGCTTCTTTCCAAAGGGCGAGTTGGGCCCCACAGCATCTTGCTTCCAGCTCTTTGGGAAGCTAAGAAACAACTCGCTCTGCACAGTGCTCTTACAGCCTAGTGGGAACATCTCTTCCAAAGGCCTGTGAAACGCAGTTTCTTTGCAGGCCTGATCTGGCTGAAGTAGGACTTCTGCTCTGGGTGTGCTACTTTGCCCTAGAGCTGAAAGGCACAACGTGCAGGCTTCTTTCCAAAGGGCGAGTTGGGCCCCACAGCATCTTGCTTCCAGCTCTTTGGGAAGCTAAGAAACAACTCGCTCTGCACAGTGCTCTTACAGCCTAGTGGGAACATCTCTTCCAAAGGCCTGTGAAACGCAGTTTCTTTGCAGGCCTGATCTGGCTGAAGTAGGACTTCTGCTCTGGGTGTGCTACTTTGCCCTAGAGCTGAAAGGCACAACGTGCAGGCTTCTTTCCAAAGGGCGAGTTGGGCCCCACAGCATCTTGCTTCCAGCTCTTTGGGAAGCTAAGAAACAACTCGCTCTGCACAGTGCTCTTACAGCCTAGTGGGAACATCTCTTCCAAAGGCCTGTGAAACGCAGTTTCTTTGCAGGCCCGATCTGGCTGAAGTAGGACTTCTGCTCTGGGTGTGCTACTTTGCCCTAGAGCTGAAAGGCACAACGTGCAGGCTTCTTTCCAAAGGGCGAGTTGGGCCCCACAGCATCTTGCTTCCAGCTCTTTGGGAAGCTAAGAAACAACTCGCTCTGCACAGTGCTCTTACAGCCTAGTGGGAACATCTCTTCCAAAGGCCTGTGAAACGCAGTTTCTTTGCAGGCCCGATCTGGCTGAAGTAGGACTTCTGCCCTGGGTGTGCTACTTTGCCCTAGAGCTGAAAGGCACAACGTGCAGGCTTCTTTCCAAAGGGCGAGTTGGGCCCCACAGCATCTTGCTTCCAGCTCTTTGGGAAGCTAAGAAACAACTCGCTCTGCACAGTGCTCTTACAGCCTAGTGGGAACATCTCTTCCAAAGGCCTGTGAAACGCAGTTTCTTTGCAGGCCCGATCTGGCTGAAGTAGGACTTCTGCTCTGGGTGTGCTACTTTGCCCTAGAGCTGAAAGGCACAACGTGCAGGCTTCTTTCCAAAGGGCGAGTTGGGCCCCACAGCATCTTGCTTCCAGCTCTTTGGGAAGCTAAGAAACAACTCGCTCTGCACAGTGCTCTTACAGCCTACGGGGAACATCTCTTCCAAAGGCCTGTGAAACGCAGTTTCTTTGCAGGCCTGATCTGGCTGAAGTAGGACTTCTGCTCTGGGTGTGCTACTTTGCCCTAGAGCTGAAAGGCACAACGTGCAGGCTTCTTTCCAAAGGGCGAGTTGGGCCCCACAGCATCTTGCTTCCAGCTCTTTGGGAAGCTAAGAAACAACTCGCTCTGCACAGTGCTCTTACAGCCTAGTGGGAACATCTCTTCCAAAGGCCTGTGAAACGCAGTTTCTTTGCAGGCCTGATCTGGCTGAAGTAGGACTTCTGCTCTGGGTGTGCTACTTTGCCCTAGAGCTGAAAGGCGCAACTTGCAGGCTTCTTTCCAAAGGGCGAGTTGGGCCCCACAGCATCTTGCTTCCAGCTCTTTGGGAAGCTAAGAAACAACTCGCTCTGCACAGTGCTCTTACAGCCTACGGGGAACATCTCTTCCAAAGGCCTGTGAAACGCAGTTTCTTTGCAGGCCCGATCTGGCTGAAGTAGGACTTCTGCTCTGGGTGTGCTACTTTGCCCTAGAGCTGAAAGGCACAACGTGCAGGCTTCTTTCCAAAGGGCGAGTTGGGCCCCACAGCATCTTGCTTCCAGCTCTTTGGGAAGCTAAGAAACAACTCGCTCTGCACAGTGCTCTTACAGCCTAGTGGGAACATCTCTTCCAAAGGCCTGTGAAACGCAGTTTCTTTGCAGGCCCGATCTGGCTGAAGTAGGACTTCTGCTCTGGGTGTGCTACTTTGCCCTAGAGCTGAAAGGCACAACGTGCAGGCTTCTTTCCAAAGGGCGAGTTGGGCCCCACAGCATCTTGCTTCCAGCTCTTTGGGAAGCTAAGAAACAACTCGCTCTGCACAGTGCTCTTACAGCCTACCGGGAACATCTCTTCCAAAGGCCTGTGAAACGCAGTTTCTTTGCAGGCCTGATCTGGCTGAAGTAGGACTTCTGCTCTGGGTGTGCTACTTTGCCCTAGAGCTGAAAGGCACAACGTGCAGGCTTCTTTCCAAAGGGCGAGTTGGGCCCCACAGCATCTTGCTTCCAGCTCTTTGGGAAGCTAAGAAACAACTCGCTCTGCACAGTGCTCTTACAGCCTAGTGGGAACATCTCTTCCAAAGGCCTGTGAAACGCAGTTTCTTTGCAGGCCTGATCTGGCTGAAGTAGGACTTCTGCTCTGGGTGTGCTACTTTGCCCTAGAGCTGAAAGGCACAACGTGCAGGCTTCTTTCCAAAGGGCGAGTTGGGCCCCACAGCATCTTGCTTCCAGCTCTTTGGGAAGCTAAGAAACAACTCGCTCTGCACAGTGCTCTTACAGCCTAGTGGGAACATCTCTTCCAAAGGCCTGTGAAACGCAGTTTCTTTGCAGGCCTGATCTGGCTGAAGTAGGACTTCCGCTCTGGGTGTGCTACTTTGCCCTAGAGCTGAAAGGCACAACGTACAGGCTTCTTTCCAAAGGGCGAGTTGGGCCCCACAGCATCTTGCTTCCAGCTCTTTGGGAAGGTAAGAAACAACTCGCTCTGCACAGTGCTCTTACAGCCTACCAGGAACATCTCTTCCAAAGGCCTGTGAAACGCAGTTTCTTTGCAGGCCTGATCTGGCTGAAGTAGGACTTCTGCTCTGGGTGTGCTACTTTGCCCTAGAGCTGAAAGGCACAACGTGCAGGCTTCTTTCCAAAGGGCGAGTTGGGCCCCACAGCATCTTGCTTCCAGCTCTTTGGGAAGCTAAGAAACAACTCGCTCTGCACAGTGCTCTTACAGCCTAGTGGGAACATCTCTTCCAAAGGCCTGTGAAACGCAGTTTCTTTGCAGGCCTTATCTGGCTGAAGTAGGACTTCTGCTCTGGGTGTGCTACTTTGCCCTAGAGCTGAAAGGCACAACGTGCAGGCTTCTTTCCAAAGGGCGAGTTGGGCCCCACAGCATCTTGCTTCCAGCTCTTTGGGAAGCTAAGAAACAACTCGCTCTGCACAGTGCTCTTACAGCCTAGTGGGAACATCTCTTCCAAAGGCCTGTGAAACGCAGTTTCTTTGCAGGCCTGATCTGGCTGAAGTAGGACTTCTGCTCTGGGTGTGCTACTTTGCCCTAGAGCTGAAAGGCACAACGTGCAGGCTTCTTTCCAAAGGGCGAGTTGGGCCCCACAGCATCTTGCTTCCAGCTCTTTGGGAAGCTAAGAAACAACTCGCTCTGCACAGTGCTCTTACAGCCTAGTGGGAACATCTCTTCCAAAGGCCTGTGAAACGCAGTTTCTTTGCAGGCCCGATCTGGCTGAAGTAGGACTTCTGCTCTGGGTGTGCTACTTTGCCCTAGAGCTGAAAGGCACAACGTGCAGGCTTCTTTCCAAAGGGCGAGTTGGGCCCCACAGCATCTTGCTTCCAGCTCTTTGGGAAGCTAAGAAACAACTCGCTCTGCACAGTGCTCTTACAGCCTAGTGGGAACATCTCTTCCAAAGGCCTGTGAAACGCAGTTTCTTTGCAGGCCCGATCTGGCTGAAGTAGGACTTCTGCTCTGGGTGTGCTACTTTGCCCTAGAGCTGAAAGGCACAACGTGCAGGCTTCTTTCCAAAGGGCGAGTTGGGCCCCACAGCATCTTGCTTCCAGCTATTTGGGAAGCTAAGAAACAACTCGCTCTGCACAGTGCTCTTACAGCCTAGTGGGAACATCTCTTCCAAAGGCCTGTGAAACGCAGTTTCTTTGCAGGCCCGATCTGGCTGAAGTAGGACTTCTGCTCTGGGTGTGCTACTTTGCCCTAGAGCTGAAAGGCACAACGTGCAGGCTTCTTTCCAAAGGGCGAGTTGGGCCCCACAGCATCTTGCTTCCAGCTCTTTGGGAAGCTAAGAAACAACTCGCTCTGCACAGTGCTCTTACAGCCTACGGGGAACATCTCTTCCAAAGGCCTGTGAAACGCAGTTTCTTTGCAGGCCTGATCTGGCTGAAGTAGGACTTCTGCTCTGGGTGTGCTACTTTGCCCTAGAGCTGAAAGGCACAACGTGCAGGCTTCTTTCCAAAGGGCGAGTTGGGCCCCACAGCATCTTGCTTCCAGCTCTTTGGGAAGCTAAGAAACAACTCGCTCTGCACAGTGCTCTTACAGCCTAGTGGGAACATCTCTTCCAAAGGCCTGTGAAACGCAGTTTCTTTGCAGGCCTGATCTGGCTGAAGTAGGACTTCTGCTCTGGGTGTGCTACTTTGCCCTAGAGCTGAAAGGCGCAACTTGCAGGCTTCTTTCCAAAGGGCGAGTTGGGCCCCACAGCATCTTGCTTCCAGCTCTTTGGGAAGCTAAGAAACAACTCGCTCTGCACAGTGCTCTTACAGCCTACGGGGAACATCTCTTCCAAAGGCCTGTGAAACGCAGTTTCTTTGCAGGCCCGATCTGGCTGAAGTAGGACTTCTGCTCTGGGTGTGCTACTTTGCCCTAGAGCTGAAAGGCACAACGTGCAGGCTTCTTTCCAAAGGGCGAGTTGGGCCCCACAGCATCTTGCTTCCAGCTCTTTGGGAAGCTAAGAAACAACTCGCTCTGCACAGTGCTCTTACAGCCTAGTGGGAACATCTCTTCCAAAGGCCTGTGAAACGCAGTTTCTTTGCAGGCCCGATCTGGCTGAAGTAGGACTTCTGCTCTGGGTGTGCTACTTTGCCCTAGAGCTGAAAGGCACAACGTGCAGGCTTCTTTCCAAAGGGCGAGTTGGGCCCCACAGCATCTTGCTTCCAGCTCTTTGGGAAGCTAAGAAACAACTCGCTCTGCACAGTGCTCTTACAGCCTACCGGGAACATCTCTTCCAAAGGCCTGTGAAACGCAGTTTCTTTGCAGGCCTGATCTGGCTGAAGTAGGACTTCTGCTCTGGGTGTGCTACTTTGCCCTAGAGCTGAAAGGCACAACGTGCAGGCTTCTTTCCAAAGGGCGAGTTGGGCCCCACAGCATCTTGCTTCCAGCTCTTTGGGAAGCTAAGAAACAACTCGCTCTGCACAGTGCTCTTACAGCCTAGTGGGAACATCTCTTCCAAAGGCCTGTGAAACGCAGTTTCTTTGCAGGCCTGATCTGGCTGAAGTAGGACTTCTGCTCTGGGTGTGCTACTTTGCCCTAGAGCTGAAAGGCACAACGTGCAGGCTTCTTTCCAAAGGGCGAGTTGGGCCCCACAGCAACTTGCTTCCAGCTCTTTGGGAAGCTAAGAAACAACTCGCTCTGCACAGTGCTCTTACAGCCTAGTGGGAACATCTCTTCCAAAGGCCTGTGAAACGCAGTTTCTTTGCAGGCCTGATCTGGCTGAAGTAGGACTTCCGCTCTGGGTGTGCTACTTTGCCCTAGAGCTGAAAGGCACAACGTACAGGCTTCTTTCCAAAGGGCGAGTTGGGCCCCACAGCATCTTGCTTCCAGCTCTTTGGGAAGGTAAGAAACAACTCGCTCTGCACAGTGCTCTTACAGCCTACCAGGAACATCTCTTCCAAAGGCCTGTGAAACGCAGTTTCTTTGCAGGCCTGATCTGGCTGAAGTAGGACTTCTGCTCTGGGTGTGCTACTTTGCCCTAGAGCTGAAAGGCACAACGTGCAGGCTTCTTTCCAAAGGGCGAGTTGGGCCCCACAGCATCTTGCTTCCAGCTCTTTGGGAAGCTAAGAAACAACTCGCTCTGCACAGTGCTCTTACAGCCTAGTGGGAACATCTCTTCCAAAGGCCTGTGAAACGCAGTTTCTTTGCAGGCCTGATCTGGCTGAAGTAGGACTTCTGCTCTGGGTGTGCTACTTTGCCCTAGAGCTGAAAGGCACAACGTGCAGGCTTCTTTCCAAAGGGCGAGTTGGGCCCCACAGCATCTTGCTTCCAGCTCTTTGGGAAGCTAAGAAACAACTCGCTCTGCACAGTGCTCTTACAGCCTAGTGGGAACATCTCTTCCAAAGGCCTGTGAAACGCAGTTTCTTTGCAGGCCTGATCTGGCTGAAGTAGAACTTCTGCTCTGGGTGTGCTACTTTGCCCTAGAGCTGAAAGGCACAACGTGCTGGCTTCTTTCCAAAGGGCGAGTTGGGCCCCACAGCATCTTGCTTCCAGCTCTTTGGGAAGCTAAGAAACAACTCGCTCTGCACAGTGCTCTTACAGCCTAGTGGGAACATCTCTTCCAAAGGCCTGTGAAACGCAGTTTCTTTGCAGGCCTGATCTGGCTGAAGTAGGACTTCTGCTCTGGGTGTGCTACTTTGCCCTAGAGCTGAAAGGCACAACGTGCAGGCTTCTTTCCAAAGGGCGAGTTGGGCCCCACAGCATCTTGCTTCCAGCTCTTTGGGAAGCTAAGAAACAACTCGCTCTGCACAGTGCTCTTACAGCCTAGTGGGAACATCTCTTCCAAAGGCCTGTGAAACGCAGTTTCTTTGCAGGCCTGATCTGGCTGAAGTAGAACTTCTGCTCTGGGTGTGCTACTTTGCCCTAGAGCTGAAAGGCACAACGTGCTGGCTTCTTTCCAAAGGGCGAGTTGGGCCCCACAGCATCTTGCTTCCAGCTCTTTGGGAAGCTAAGAAACAACTCGCTCTGCACAGTGCTCTTACAGCCTAGTGGGAACATCTCTTCCAAAGGCCTGTGAAACGCAGTTTCTTTGCAGGCCTGATCTGGCTGAAGTAGGACTTCTGCTCTGGGTGTGCTACTTTGCCCTAGAGCTGAAAGGCACAACGTGCAGGCTTCTTTCCAAAGGGCGAGTTGGGCCCCACAGCATCTTGCTTCCAGCTCTTTGGGAAGCTAAGAAACAACTCGCTCTGCACAGTGCTCTTACAGCCTAGTGGGAACATCTCTTCCAAAGGCCTGTGAAACGCAGTTTCTTTGCAGGCCCGATCTGGCTGAAGTAGGACTTCTGCTCTGGGTGTGCTACTTTGCCCTAGAGCTGAAAGGCACAACGTGCAGGCTTCTTTGCAAAGGGCGAGTTGGGCCCCACAGCATCTTGCTTCCAGCTCTTTGTGAAGCTAAGAAACAACTCGCTCTGCACAGTGCTCTTACAGCCTAGTGGGAACATCTCTTCCAAAGGCCTGTGAAACGCAGTTTCTTTGCAGGCCTGATCTGGCTGAAGTAGGACTTCTGCTCTGGGTGTGCTACTTTGCCCTAGAGCTGAAAGGCACAACGTGCAGGCTTCTTTCCAAAGGGCGAGTTGGGCCCCACAGCATCTTGCTTCCAGCTCTTTGGGAAGCTAAGAAACAACTCGCTCTGCACAGTGCTCTTACAGCCTAGTGGGAACATCTCTTCCAAAGGCCTGTGAAACGCAGTTTCTTTGCAGGCCTGATCTGGCTGAAGTAGGACTTCTGCTCTGGGTGTGCTACTTTGCCCTAGAGCTGAAAGGCACAACGTGCAGGCTTCTTTCCAAAGGGCGAGTTGGGCCCCACAGCATCTTGCTTCCAGCTCTTTGGGAAGCTAAGAAACAACTCGCTCTGCACAGTGCTCTTACAGCCTAGTGGGAACATCTCTTCCAAAGGCCTGTGAAACGCAGTTTCTTTGCAGGCCTGATCTGGCTGAAGTAGAACTTCTGCTCTGGGTGTGCTACTTTGCCCTAGAGCTGAAAGGCACAACGTGCTGGCTTCTTTCCAAAGGGCGAGTTGGGCCCCACAGCATCTTGCTTCCAGCTCTTTGGGAAGCTAAGAAACAACTCGCTCTGCACAGTGCTCTTACAGCCTAGTGGGAACATCTCTTCCAAAGGCCTGTGAAACGCAGTTTCTTTGCAGGCCTGATCTGGCTGAAGTAGGACTTCTGCTCTGGGTGTGCTACTTTGCCCTAGAGCTGAAAGGCACAACGTGCAGGCTTCTTTCCAAAGGGCGAGTTGGGCCCCACAGCATCTTGCTTCCAGCTCTTTGGGAAGCTAAGAAACAACTCGCTCTGCACAGTGCTCTTACAGCCTAGTGGGAACATCTCTTCCAAAGGCCTGTGAAACGCAGTTTCTTTGCAGGCCTGATCTGGCTGAAGTAGAACTTCTGCTCTGGGTGTGCTACTTTGCCCTAGAGCTGAAAGGCACAACGTGCTGGCTTCTTTCCAAAGGGCGAGTTGGGCCCCACAGCATCTTGCTTCCAGCTCTTTGGGAAGCTAAGAAACAACTCGCTCTGCACAGTGCTCTTACAGCCTAGTGGGAACATCTCTTCCAAAGGCCTGTGAAACGCAGTTTCTTTGCAGGCCCGATCTGGCTGAAGTAGGACTTCTGCTCTGGGTGTGCTACTTTGCCCTAGAGCTGAAAGGCACAACGTGCAGGCTTCTTTCCAAAGGGCGAGTTGGGCCCCACAGCATCTTGCTTCCAGCTCTTTGGGAAGCTAAGAAACAACTCGCTCTGCACAGTGCTCTTACAGCCTAGTGGGAACATCTCTTCCAAAGGCCTGTGAAACGCAGTTTCTTTGCAGGCCCGATCTGGCTGAAGTAGGACTTCTGCTCTGGGTGTGCTACTTTGCCCTAGAGCTGAAAGGCACAACGTGCAGGCTTCTTTGCAAAGGGCGAGTTGGGCCCCACAGCATCTTGCTTCCAGCTCTTTGTGAAGCTAAGAAACAACTCGCTCTGCACAGTGCTCTTACAGCCTAGTGGGAACATCTCTTCCAAAGGCCTGTGAAACGCAGTTTCTTTGCAGGCCTGATCTGGCTGAAGTAGGACTTCTGCTCTGGGTGTGCTACTTTGCCCTAGAGCTGAAAGGCACAACGTGCAGGCTTCTTTCCAAAGGGCGAGTTGGGCCCCACAGCATCTTGCTTCCAGCTCTTTGGGAAGCTAAGAAACAACTCGCTCTGCACAGTGCTCTTACAGCCTAGTGGGAACATCTCTTCCAAAGGCCTGTGAAACGCAGTTTCTTTGCAGGCCTGATCTGGCTGAAGTAGGACTTCTGCTCTGGGTGTGCTACTTTGCCCTAGAGCTGAAAGGCACAACGTGCAGGCTTCTTTCCAAAGGGCGAGTTGGGCCCCACAGCATCTTGCTTCCAGCTCTTTGGGAAGGTAAGAAACAACTCGCTCTGCACAGTGCTCTTACAGCCTAGTGGGAACATCTCTTCCAAAGGCCTGTGAAACGCAGTTTCTTTGCAGGCCTGATCTGGCTGAAGTAGGACTTCTGCTCTGGGTGTGCTACTTTGCCCTAGAGCTGAAAGGCACAACGTGCAGGCTTCTTTCCAAAGGGCGAGTTGGGCCCCACAGCATCTTGCTTCCAGCTCTTTGGGAAGCTAAGAAACAACTCGCTCTGCACAGTGCTCTTACAGCCTACCGGGAACATCTCTTCCAAAGGCCTGTGAAACGCAGTTTCTTTGCAGGCCTGATCTGGCTGAAGTAGGACTTCTGCTCTGGGTGTGCTACTTTGCCCTAGAGCTGAAAGGCACAACGTGCAGGCTTCTTTCCAAAGGGCGAGTTGGGCCCCACAGCATCTTGCTTCCAGCTCTTTGGGAAGCTGAGAAACAACTCGCTCTGCACAGTGCTCTTACAGCCTAGTGGGAACATCTCTTCCAAAGGCCTGTGAAACGCAGTTTCTTTGCAGGCCTGATCTGGCTGAAGTAGGACTTCTGCTCTGGGTGTGCTACTTTGCCCTAGAGCTGAAAGGCACAACGTGCAGGCTTCTTTCCAAAGGGCGAGTTGGGCCCCACAGCATCTTGCTTCCAGCTCTTTGGGAAGCTAAGAAACAACTCGCTCTGCACAGTGCTCTTACAGCCTAGTGGGAACATCTCTTCCAAAGGCCTGTGAAACGCAGTTTCTTTGCAGGCCTGATCTGGCTGAAGTAGGACTTCTGCTCTGGGTGTGCTACTTTGCCCTAGAGCTGAAAGGCACAACGTGCAGGCTTCTTTCCAAAGGGCGAGTTGGGCCCCACAGCATCTTGCTTCCAGCTCTTTGGGAAGCTAAGAAACAACTCGCTCTGCACAGTGCTCTTACAGCCTACCAGGAACATCTCTTCCAAAGGCCTGTGAAACGCAGTTTCTTTGCAGGCCTGATCTGGCTGAAGTAGGACTTCTGCTCTGGGTGTGCTACTTTGCCCTAGAGCTGAAAGGCACAACGTGCAGGCTTCTTTCCAAAGGGCGAGTTGGGCCCCACAGCATCTTGCTTCCAGCTCTTTGGGAAGCTAAGAAACAACTCGCTCTGCACAGTGCTCTTACAGCCTACCGGGAACATCTCTTCCAAAGGCCTGTGAAACGCAGTTTCTTTGCAGGCCTGATCTGGCTGAAGTAGGACTTCTGCTCTGGGTGTGCTACTTTGCCCTAGAGCTGAAAGGCACAACGTGCAGGCTTCTTTCCAAAGGGCGAGTTGGGCCCCACAGCATCTTGCTTCCAGCTCTTTGGGAAGCTAAGAAACAACTCGCTCTGCACAGTGATCTTACAGTCTAGTGGGAACATCTCTTCCAAAGGCCTGTGAAACGCAGTTTCTTTGCAGGCCTGATCTGGCTGAAGTAGGACTTCTGCTCTGGGTGTGCTACTTTGCCCTACAGTTGAAAGGCACAACGTGCAGGCTTCTTTCCAAAGGGCGAGTTGGGCCCCACAGCATCTTGCTTCCACCTCTTGGGAAGCTAAGAAACAACTCGCTCTGCACAGTGCTCTTACAGCCTAGTGGGAACATCTCTTCCAAAGGCCTGTGAAACGCAGTTTCTTTGCAGGCCTGATCTGGCTGAAGTAGGACTTCTGCTCTGGGTGTGCTACTTTGCCCTAGAGCTGAAAGGCACAACGTGCAGGCTTCTTTCCAAAGGGCGAGTTGGGCCCCACAGCATCTTGCTTCCAGCTCTTTGGGAAGCTAAGAAACAACTCGCTCTGCACAGTGCTCTTACAGCCTAGTGGGAACATCTCTTCCAAAGGCCTGTGAAACTCAGTTTCTTTGCAGGCCTGATCTGGCTGAAGTAGGACTTCTGCTCTGGGTGTGCTACTTTGCCCTAGAGCTGAAAGGCACAACGTGCAGGCTTCTTTCCAAAGGGCGAGTTGGGCCCCACAGCATCTTGCTTCCAGCTCTTTGGGAAGCTAAGAAACAACTCGCTCTGCACAGTGCTCTTACAGCCTAGTGGGAACATCTCTTCCAAAGGCCTGTGAAACGCAGTTTGTTTGCAGGCCTGATCTGGCTGAAGTAGGACTTCTGCTCTGGGTGTGCTACTTTGCCCTAGAGCTGAAAGGCACAACGTGCAGGCTTCTTTCCAAAGGGCGAGTTGGGCCCCACAGCATCTTGCTTCCAGCTCTTTGGGAAGCTAAGAAACAACTCGCTCTGCACAGTGCTCTTACAGCCTAGTGGGAACATCTCTTCCAAAGGCCTGTGAAACGCAGTCTCTTTGCAGGCCCGATCTGGCTGAAGTAGGACTTCTGCTCTGGGTGTGCTACTTTGCCCTAGAGCTGAAAGGCACAACGTGCAGGCTTCTTTCCAAAGGGCGAGTTGGGCCCCACAGCATCTTGCTTCCAGCTCTTTGGGAAGCTAAGAAACAACTCGCTCTGCACAGTGCTCTTACAGCCTAGTGGGAACATCTCTTCCAAAGGCCTGTGAAACGCAGTTTCTTTGCAGGCCCGATCTGGCTGAAGTAGGACTTCTGCTCTGGGTGTGCTACTTTGCCCTAGAGCTGAAAGGCACAACGTGCAGGCTTCTTTGCAAAGGGCGAGTTGGGCCCCACAGCATCTTGCTTCCAGCTCTTTGTGAAGCTAAGAAACAACTCGCTCTGCACAGTGCTCTTACAGCCTAGTGGGAACATCTCTTCCAAAGGCCTGTGAAACGCAGTTTCTTTGCAGGCCTGATCTGGCTGAAGTAGGACTTCTGCTCTGGGTGTGCTACTTTGCCCTAGAGCTGAAAGGCACAACGTGCAGGCTTCTTTCCAAAGGGCGAGTTGGGCCCCACAGCATCTTGCTTCCAGCTCTTTGGGAAGCTAAGAAACAACTCGCTCTGCACAGTGCTCTTACAGCCTAGTGGGAACATCTCTTCCAAAGGCCTGTGAAACGCAGTTTCTTTGCAGGCCTGATCTGGCTGAAGTAGGACTTCTCCTCTGGGTGTGCTACTTTGCCCTAGAGCTGAAAGGCACAACGTGCAGGCTTCTTTCCAAAGGGCGAGTTGGGCCCCACAGCATCTTGCTTCCAGCTCTTTGGGAAGGTAAGAAACAACTCGCTCTGCACAGTGTTCTTACAGCCTAGTGGGAACATCTCTTCCAAAGGCCTGTGAAACGCAGTTTCTTTGCAGGCCTGATCTGGCTGAAGTAGGACTTCTGCTCTGGGTGTGCTACTTTGCCCTAGAGCTGAAAGGCACAACGTGCAGGCTTCTTTCCAAAGGGCGAGTTGGGCCCCACAGCATCTTGCTTCCAGCTCTTTGGGAAGCTAAGAAACAACTCGCTCTGCACAGTGCTCTTACAGCCTACCGGGAACATCTCTTCCAAAGGCCTGTGAAACGCAGTTTCTTTGCAGGCCTGATCTGGCTGAAGTAGGACTTCTGCTCTGGGTGTGCTACTTTGCCCTAGAGCTGAAAGGCACAACGTGCAGGCTTCTTTCCAAAGGGCGAGTTGGGCCCCACAGCATCTTGCTTCCAGCTCTTTGGGAAGCTAAGAAACAACTCGCTCTGCACAGTGCTCTTACAGCCTAGTGGGAACATCTCTTCCAAAGGCCTGTGAAACGCAGTTTCTTTGCAGGCCTGATCTGGCTGAAGTAGGACTTCTGCTCTGGGTGTGCTACTTTGCCCTAGAGCTGAAAGGCACAACGTGCAGGCTTCTTTCCAAAGGGCGAGTTGGGCCCCACAGCATCTTGCTTCCAGCTCTTTGGGAAGCTAAGAAACAACTCGCTCTGCACAGTGCTCTTACAGCCTAGTGGGAACATCTCTTCCAAAGGCCTGTGAAACGCAGTTTCTTTGCAGGCCTGATCTGGCTGAAGTAGGACTTCTGCTCTGGGTGTGCTACTTTGCCCTAGAGCTGAAAGGCACAACGTGCAGGCTTCTTTCCAAAGGGCGAGTTGGGCCCCACAGCATCTTGCTTCCAGCTCTTTGGGAAGGTAAGAAACAACTCGCTCTGCACAGTGCTCTTACAGCCTACCAGGAACATCTCTTCCAAAGGCCTGTGAAACGCAGTTTCTTTGCAGGCCTGATCTGGCTGAAGTAGGACTTCTGCTCTGGGTGTGCTACTTTGCCCTAGAGCTGAAAGGCACAACGTGCAGGCTTCTTTCCAAAGGGCGAGTTGGGCCCCACAGCATCTTGCTTCCAGCTCTTTGGGAAGCTAAGAAACAACTCGCTCTGCACAGTGCTCTTACAGCCTACCGGGAACATCTCTTCCAAAGGCCTGTGAAACGCAGTTTCTTTGCAGGCCTGATCTGGCTGAAGTAGGACTTCTGCTCTGGGTGTGCTACTTTGCCCTAGAGCTGAAAGGCACAACGTGCAGGCTTCTTTCCAAAGGGCGAGTTGGGCCCCACAGCATCTTGCTTCCAGCTCTTTGGGAAGCTAAGAAACAACTCGCTCTGCACAGTGATCTTACAGTCTAGTGGGAACATCTCTTCCAAAGGCCTGTGAAACGCAGTTTCTTTGCAGGCCTGATCTGGCTGAAGTAGGACTTCTGCTCTGGGTGTGCTACTTTGCCCTACAGTTGAAAGGCACAACGTGCAGGCTTCTTTCCAAAGGGCGAGTTGGGCCCCACAGCATCTTGCTTCCACCTCTTGGGAAGCTAAGAAACAACTCGCTCTGCACAGTGCTCTTACAGCCTAGTGGGAACATCTCTTCCAAAGGCCTGTGAAACGCAGTTTCTTTGCAGGCCTGATCTGGCTGAAGTAGGACTTCTGCTCTGGGTGTGCTACTTTGCCCTAGAGCTGAAAGGCACAACGTGCAGGCTTCTTTCCAAAGGGCGAGTTGGGCCCCACAGCATCTTGCTTCCAGCTCTTTGGGAAGCTAAGAAACAACTCGCTCTGCACAGTGCTCTTACAGCCTAGTGGGAACATCTCTTCCAAAGGCCTGTGAAACTCAGTTTCTTTGCAGGCCTGATCTGGCTGAAGTAGGACTTCTGCTCTGGGTGTGCTACTTTGCCCTAGAGCTGAAAGGCACAACGTGCAGGCTTCTTTCCAAAGGGCGAGTTGGGCCCCACAGCATCTTGCTTCCAGCTCTTTGGGAAGCTAAGAAACAACTCGCTCTGCACAGTGCTCTTACAGCCTAGTGGGAACATCTCTTCCAAAGGCCTGTGAAACGCAGTTTGTTTGCAGGCCTGATCTGGCTGAAGTAGGACTTCTGCTCTGGGTGTGCTACTTTGCCCTAGAGCTGAAAGGCACAACGTGCAGGCTTCTTTCCAAAGGGCGAGTTGGGCCCCACAGCATCTTGCTTCCAGCTCTTTGGGAAGCTAAGAAACAACTCGCTCTGCACAGTGCTCTTACAGCCTAGTGGGAACATCTCTTCCAAAGGCCTGTGAAACGCAGTTTCTTTGCAGGCCCGATCTGGCTGAAGTAGGACTTCTGCTCTGGGTGTGCTACTTTGCCCTAGAGCTGAAAGGCAGAACGTGCAGGCTTCTTTCCAAAGGGCGAGTTGGGCCCCACAGCATCTTGCTTCCAGCTCTTTGGGAAGCTAAGAAACAACTCGCTCTGCACAGTGCTCTTACAGCCTAGTGGGAACATCTCTTCCAAAGGCCTGTGAAACGCAGTTTCTTTGCAGGCCCGATCTGGCTGAAGTAGGACTTCTGCTCTGGGTGTGCTACTTTGCCCTAGAGCTGAAAGGCACAACGTGCAGGCTTCTTTCCAAAGGGCGAGTTGGGCCCCACAGCATCTTGCTTCCAGCTCTTTGGGAAGCTAAGAAACAACTCGCTCTGCACAGTGCTCTTACAGCCTAGTGGGAACATCTCTTCCAAAGGCCTGTGAAACGCAGTTTCTTTGCAGGCCCGATCTGGCTGAAGTAGGACTTCTGCTCTGGGTGTGCTACTTTGCCCTAGAGCTGAAAGGCACAACGTGCAGGCTTCTTTCCAAAGGGCGAGTTGGGCCCCACAGCATCTTGCTTCCAGCTCTTTGGGAAGCTAAGAAACAACTCGCTCTGCACAGTGCTCTTACAGCCTACCGGGAACATCTCTTCCAAAGGCCTGTGAAACGCAGTTTCTTTGCAGGCCTGATCTGGCTGAAGTAGGACTTCTGCTCTGGGTGTGCTACTTTGCCCTAGAGCTGAAAGGCAAAACGTGCAGGCTTCTTTCCAAAGGGCGAGTTGGGCCCCACAGCATCTTGCTTCCAGCTCTTTGGGAAGCTAAGAAACAACTCGCTCTGCACAGTGCTCTTACAGCCTACGGGGAACATCTCTGACAAAGGCCTGTGAAACGCAGTTTCTTTGCAGGCCCGATCTGGCTGAAGTAGGACTTCTGCTCTGGGTGTGCTACTTTGCCCTAGAGCTGAAAGGCACAACGTGCAGGCTTCTTTCCAAAGGGCGAGTTGGGCCCCACAGCATCTTGCTTCCAGCTCTTTGGGAAGCTAAGAAACAACTCGCTCTGCACAGTGCTCTTACAGCCTAGTGGGAACATCTCTTCCAAAGGCCTGTGAAACGCAGTTTCTTTGCAGGCCTGATCTGGCTGAAGTAGGACTTCTGCTCTGGGTGTGCTACTTTGCCCTAGAGCTGAAAGGCACAACGTGCAGGCTTCTTTCCAAAGGGCGAGTTGGGCCCCACAGCATCTTGCTTCCAGCTCTTTGGGAAGCTAAGAAACAACTCGCTCTGCACAGTGCTCTTACAGCCTACGGGGAACATCTCTTCCAAAGGCCTGTGAAACGCAGTTTCTTTGCAGGCCCGATCTGGCTGAAGTAGGACTTCTGCTCTGGGTGTGCTACTTTGCCCTAGAGCTGAAAGGCGCAACTTGCAGGCTTCTTTCCAAAGGGCGAGTTGGGCCCCACAGCATCTTGCTTCCAGCTCTTTGGGAAGCTAAGAAACAACTCGCTCTGCACAGTGCTCTTACAGCCTAGTGGGAACATCTCTTCCAAAGGCCTGTGAAATGCAGTTTCTTTGCAGGCCCGATCTGGCTGAAGTAGGACTTCTGCTCTGGGTGTGCTACTTTGCCCTAGAGCTGAAAGGCACAACGTGCAGGCTTCTTTCCAAAGGGCGAGTTGGGCCCCACAGCATCTTGCTTCCAGCTCTTTGGGAAGCTAAGAAACAACTCGCTCTGCACAGTGCTCTTACAGCCTAGTGGGAACATCTCTTCCAAAGGCCTGTGAAACGCAGTTTCTTTGCAGGCCTGATCTGGCTGAAGTAGGACTTCTGCTCTGGGTGTGCTACTTTGCCCTAGAGCTGAAAGGCACAACGTGCAGGCTTCTTTCCAAAGGGCGAGTTGGGCCCCACAGCATCTTGCTTCCAGCTCTTTGGGAAGCTAAGAAACAACTCGCTCTGCCCAGTGCTCTTACAGCCTACGGGGAACATCTCTGACAAAGGCCTGTGAAACGCAGTTTCTTTGCAGGCCTGATCTGGCTGAAGTAGGACTTCTGCTCTGGGTGTGCTACTTTGCCCTAGAGCTGAAAGGCACAACGTGCAGGCTTCTTTCCAAAGGGCGAGTTGGGCCCCACAGCATCTTGCTTCCAGCTCTTTGGGAAGCTAAGAAACAACTCGCTCTGCACAGTGCTCTTACAGCCTAGTGGGAACATCTCTTCCAAAGACCTGTGAAACGCAGTTTCTTTGCAGGCCCGATCTGGCTGAAGTAGGACTTCTGCTCTGGGTGTGCTACTTTGCCCTAGAGCTGAAAGGCGCAACGTGCAGGCTTCTTTCCAAAGGGCGAGTTGGGCCCCACAGCATCTTGCTTCCAGCTCTTTGGGAAGCTAAGAAACAACTCGCTCTGCACAGTGCTCTTACAGCCTAGTGGGAACATCTCTTCCAAAGGCCTGTGAAACGCAGTTTCTTTGCAGGCCCGATCTGGCTGAAGTAGGACTTCTGCTCTGGGTGTGCTACTTTGCCCTAGAGCTGAAAGGCACAACGTGCAGGCTTCTTTCCAAAGGGCGAGTTGGGCCCCACAGCATCTTGCTTCCAGCTCTTTGGGAAGCTAAGAAACAACTCGCTCTGCACAGTGCTCTTACAGCCTACGGGGAACATCTCTGACAAAGGCCTGTGAAACGCAGTTTCTTTGCAGGCCCGATCTGGCTGAAGTAGGACTTCTGCTCTGGGTGTGCTACTTTGCCCTAGAGCTGAAAGGCACAACGTGCAGGCTTCTTTCCAAAGGGCGAGTTGGGCCCCACAGCATCTTGCTTCCAGCTCTTTGGGAAGCTAAGAAACAACTCGCTCTGCACAGTGCTCTTACAGCCTACCGGGAACATCTCTTCCAAAGGCCTGTGAAACGCAGTTTCTTTGCAGGCCTGATCTGGCTGAAGTAGGACTTCTGCTCTGGGTGTGCTACTTTGCCCTAGAGCTGAAAGGCACAACGTGCAGGCTTCTTTCCAAAGGGCGAGTTGGGCCCCACAGCATCTTGCTTCCAGCTCTTTGGGAAGCTAAGAAACAACTCGCTCTGCACAGTGCTCTTACAGCCTACGGGGAACATCTCTGACAAAGGCCTGTGAAACGCAGTTTCTTTGCAGGCCTGATCTGGCTGAAGTAGGACTTCTGCTCTGGGTGTGCTACTTTGCCCTAGAGCTGAAAGGCACAACGTGCAGGCTTCTTTCCAAAGGGCGAGTTGGGCCCAACAGCATCTTGCTTCCAGCTCTTTGGGAAGCTAAGAAACAACTCGCTCTGCACAGTGCTCTTACAGCCTACGGGGAACATCTCTTCCAAAGGCCTGTGAAACGCAGTTTCTTTGCAGGCCTGATCTGGCTGAAGTAGGACTTCTGCTCTGGGTGTGCTACTTTGCCCTAGAGCTGAAAGGCACAACGTGCAGGCTTCTTTCCAAAGGGCGAGTTGGGCCCCACAGCATCTTGCTTCCAGCTCTTTGGGAAGCTAAGAAACAACTCGCTCTGCACAGTGCTCTTACAGCCTAGTGGGAACATCTCTTCCAAAGGCCTGTGAAACGCAGTTTCTTTGCAGGCCTGATCTGGCTGAAGTAGGACTTCTGCTCTGGGTGTGCTACTTTGCTCTAGAGCTGAAAGGCACAACGTGCAGGCTTCTTTCCAAAGGGCGAGTTGGGCCCCACAGCATCTTGCTTCCAGCTCTTTGGGAAGCTAAGAAACAACTCGCTCTGCACAGTGCTCTTACAGCCTAGTGGGAACATCTCTTCCAAAGGCCTGTGAAACGCAGTTTCTTTGCAGGCCTGATCTGGCTGAAGTAGGACTTCTGCTCTGGGTGTGCTACTTTGTCCTAGAGCTGAAAGGCACAACGTGCAGGCTTCTTTCCAAAGGGCGAGTTGGGCCCCACAGCATCTTGCTTCCAGCCCTTTGGGAAGCTAAGAAACAACTCGCTCTGCACAGTGCTCTTACAGCCTACGGGGAACATCTCTTCCAAAGGCCTGTGAAACGCAGTTTCTTTGCAGGCCTGATCTGGCTGAAGTAGGACTTCTGCTCTGGGTGTGCTACTTTGCCCTAGAGCTGAAAGGCAAAACGTGCAGGCTTCCTTCCAAAGGGCGAGTTGGGCCCCACAGCATCTTGCTTCCAGCTCTTTGGGAAGCTGAGAAACAACTCGCTCTGCACAGTGCTCTTACAGCCTAGTGGGAACATCTCTTCCAAAGGCCTGTGAAACGCAGTTTCTTTGCAGGCCTGATCTGGCTGAAGTAGGACTTCTGCTCTGGGTGTGCTGCTTTGCCCTAGAGCTGAAAGGCACAACGTGCAGGCTTCTTTCCAAAGGGCGAGTTGGGCCCCACAGCATCTTGCTTCCAGCTCTTTGGGAAGCTAAGAAACAACTCGCTCTGCACAGTGCTCTTACAGCCTACCGGGAACATCTCTTCCAAAGGCCTGTGAAACGCAGTTTCTTTGCAGGCCTGATCTGGCTGAAGTAGGACTTCTGCTCTGGGTGTGCTACTTTGCCCTAGAGCTGAAAGGCACAACGTGCAGGCTTCTTTCCAAAGGGCGAGTTGGGCCCCACAGCATCTTGCTTCCAGCTCTTTGGGAAGCTAAGAAACAACTCGCTCTGCACAGTGCTCTTACAGCCTACAGGGAACATCTCTTCCAAAGGCCTGTGAAACGCAGTTTCTTTGCAGGCCTGATCTGGCTGAAGTAGGACTTCTGCTCTGGGTGTGCTACTTTGCCCTAGAGCTGAAAGGCACAACGTGCAGGCTTCTTTCCAAAGGGCGAGTTGGGCCCCACAGCATCTTGCTTCCAGCTCTTTGGGAAGCTAAGAAACAACTCGCTCTGCACAGTGCTCTTACAGCCTACCGGGAACATCTCTTCCAAAGGCCTGTGAAACGCAGTTTCTTTGCAGGCCCGATCTGGCTGAAGTAGGACTTCTGCTCTGGGTGTGCTACTTTGCCCTAGAGCTGAAAGGCACAACGTGCAGGCTTCTTTCCAAAGGGCGAGTTGGGCCCCACAGCATCTTGCTTCCAGCTCTTTGGGAAGCTAAGAAACAACTCGCTCTGCACAGTGCTCTTACAGCCTACGGGGAACATCTCTGACAAAGGCCTGTGAAACGCAGTTTCTTTGCAGGCCTGATCTGGCTGAAGTAGGACTTCTGCTCTGGGTGTGCTACTTTGCCCTAGAGCTGAAAGGCACAACGTGCAGGCTTCTTTCCAAAGGGCGAGTTGGGCCCCACAGCATCTTGCTTCCAGCTCTTTGGGAAGCTAAGAAACAACTCGCTCTGCACAGTGCTCTTACAGCCTAGTGGGAACATCTCTTCCAAAGACCTGTGAAACGCAGTTTCTTTGCAGGCCCGATCTGGCTGAAGTAGGACTTCTGCTCTGGGTGTGCTACTTTGCCCTAGAGCTGAAAGGCGCAACGTGCAGGCTTCTTTCCAAAGGGCGAGTTGGGCCCCACAGCATCTTGCTTCCAGCTCTTTGGGAAGCTAAGAAACAACTCGCTCTGCACAGTGCTCTTACAGCCTAGTGGGAACATCTCTTCCAAAGGCCTGTGAAACGCAGTTTCTTTGCAGGCCCGATCTGGCTGAAGTAGGACTTCTGCTCTGGGTGTGCTACTTTGCCCTAGAGCTGAAAGGCGCAACGTGCAGGCTTCTTTCCAAAGGGCGAGTTGGGCCCCACAGCATCTTGCTTCCAGCTCTTTGGGAAGCTAAGAAACAACTCGCTCTGCACAGTGCTCTTACAGCCTACGGGGAACATCTCTGACAAAGGCCTGTGAAACGCAGTTTCTTTGCAGGCCCGATCTGGCTGAAGTAGGACTTCTGCTCTGGGTGTGCTACTTTGCCCTAGAGCTGAAAGGCACAACGTGCAGGCTTCTTTCCAAAGGGCGAGTTGGGCCCCACAGCATCTTGCTTCCAGCTCTTTGGGAAGCTAAGAAACAACTCGCTCTGCACAGTGCTCTTACAGCCTACCGGGAACATCTCTTCCAAAGGCCTGTGAAACGCAGTTTCTTTGCAGGCCTGATCTGGCTGAAGTAGGACTTCTGCTCTGGGTGTGCTACTTTGCCCTAGAGCTGAAAGGCACAACGTGCAGGCTTCTTTCCAAAGGGCGAGTTGGGCCCCACAGCATCTTGCTTCCAGCTCTTTGGGAAGCTAAGAAACAACTCGCTCTGCACAGTGCTCTTACAGCCTACGGGGAACATCTCTGACAAAGGCCTGTGAAACGCAGTTTCTTTGCAGGCCTGATCTGGCTGAAGTAGGACTTCTGCTCTGGGTGTGCTACTTTGCCCTAGAGCTGAAAGGCACAACGTGCAGGCTTCTTTCCAAAGGGCGAGTTGGGCCCAACAGCATCTTGCTTCCAGCTCTTTGGGAAGCTAAGAAACAACTCGCTCTGCACAGTGCTCTTACAGCCTACGGGGAACATCTCTTCCAAAGGCCTGTGAAACGCAGTTTCTTTGCAGGCCTGATCTGGCTGAAGTAGGACTTCTGCTCTGGGTGTGCTACTTTGCCCTAGAGCTGAAAGGCACAACGTGCAGGCTTCTTTCCAAAGGGCGAGTTGGGCCCCACAGCATCTTGCTTCCAGCTCTTTGGGAAGCTAAGAAACAACTCGCTCTGCACAGTGCTCTTACAGCCTAGTGGGAACATCTCTTCCAAAGGCCTGTGAAACGCAGTTTCTTTGCAGGCCTGATCTGGCTGAAGTAGGACTTCTGCTCTGGGTGTGCTACTTTGCCCTAGAGCTGAAAGGCACAACGTGCAGGCTTCTTTCCAAAGGGCGAGTTGGGCCCCACAGCATCTTGCTTCCAGCTCTTTGGGAAGCTAAGAAACAACTCGCTCTGCACAGTGCTCTTACAGCCTAGTGGGAACATCTCTTCCAAAGGCCTGTGAAACGCAGTTTCTTTGCAGGCCTGATCTGGCTGAAGTAGGACTTCTGCTCTGGGTGTGCTACTTTGTCCTAGAGCTGAAAGGCACAACGTGCAGGCTTCTTTCCAAAGGGCGAGTTGGGCCCCACAGCATCTTGCTTCCAGCCCTTTGGGAAGCTAAGAAACAACTCGCTCTGCACAGTGCTCTTACAGCCTACGGGGAACATCTCTTCCAAAGGCCTGTGAAACGCAGTTTCTTTGCAGGCCTGATCTGGCTGAAGTAGGACTTCTGCTCTGGGTGTGCTACTTTGCCCTAGAGCTGAAAGGCAAAACGTGCAGGCTTCCTTCCAAAGGGCGAGTTGGGCCCCACAGCATCTTGCTTCCAGCTCTTTGGGAAGCTGAGAAACAACTCGCTCTGCACAGTGCTCTTACAGCCTAGTGGGAACATCTCTTCCAAAGGCCTGTGAAACGCAGTTTCTTTGCAGGCCTGATCTGGCTGAAGTAGGACTTCTGCTCTGGGTGTGCTGCTTTGCCCTAGAGCTGAAAGGCACAACGTGCAGGCTTCTTTCCAAAGGGCGAGTTGGGCCCCACAGCATCTTGCTTCCAGCTCTTTGGGAAGCTAAGAAACAACTCGCTCTGCACAGTGCTCTTACAGCCTACGGGGAACATCTCTTCCAAAGGCCTGTGAAACGCAGTTTCTTTGCAGGCCTGATCTGGCTGAAGTAGGACTTCTGCTCTGGGTGTGCTACTTTGCCCTAGAGCTGAAAGGCACAACGTGCAGGCTTCTTTCCAAAGGGCGAGTTGGGCCCCACAGCATCTTGCTTCCAGCTCTTTGGGAAGCTAAGAAACAACTCGCTCTGCACAGTGCTCTTACAGCCTACAGGGAACATCTCTTCCAAAGGCCTGTGAAACGCAGTTTCTTTGCAGGCCTGATCTGGCTGAAGTAGGACTTCTGCTCTGGGTGTGCTACTTTGCCCTAGAGCTGAAAGGCACAACGTGCAGGCTTCTTTCCAAAGGGCGAGTTGGGCCCCACAGCATCTTGCTTCCAGCTCTTTGGGAAGCTAAGAAACAACTCGCTCTGCACAGTGCTCTTACAGCCTACCGGGAACATCTCTTCCAAAGGCCTGTGAAACGCAGTTTCTTTGCAGGCCCGATCTGGCTGAAGTAGGACTTCTGCTCTGGGTGTGCTACTTTGCCCTAGAGCTGAAAGGCACAACGTGCAGGCTTCTTTCCAAAGGGCGAGTTGGGCCCCACAGCATCTTGCTTCCAGCTCTTTGGGAAGCTAAGAAACAACTCGCTCTGCACAGTGCTCTTACAGCCTACGGGGAACATCTCTTCCAAAGGGCTGTGAAACGCAGTTTCTTTGCATGCCTGATCTGGCTGAAGTAGGACTTCTGCTCTGGGTGTGCTACTTTGCCCTAGAGGTGAAAGGCACAACGTGCAGGCTTCTTTCCAAAGGGCGAGTTGGGCCCCACAGCATCTTGCTTCCAGCTCTTTGGGAAGCTAAGAAACAACTCGCTCTGCACAGTGCTCTTACAGCCTACCGGGAAGATCTCTTCCAAAGGCCAGTGAAACGCAGTTTCTTTGCAGGCCTGATCTGGCTGAAGTAGGACTTCTGCTCTGGGTGTGCTACTTTGCCCTAGAGCTGAAAGGCACAACGTGCAGGCTTCTTTCCAAAGGGCGAGTTGGGCCCCACAGCATCTTGCTTCCAGCTCTTTGGGAAGCTAAGAAACAACTCGCTCTGCACAGTGCTCTTACAGCCTACGGGGAACATCTCTGACAAAGGCCTGTGAAACGCAGTTTCTTTGCAGGCCTGATCTGGCTGAAGTAGGACTTCTGCTCTGGGTGTGCTACTTTGCCCTAGAGCTGAAAGGCGCAACTTGCAGGCTTCTTTCCAAAGGGCGAGTTGGGCCCCACAGCATCTTGCTTCCAGCTCTTTGGGAAGCTAAGAAACAACTCGCTCTGCACAGTGCTCTTACAGCCTAGTGGGAACATCTCTTCCAAAGGCCTGTGAAACGCAGTTTCTTTGCAGGCCCGATCTGGCTGAAGTAGGACTTCTGCTCTGGGTGTGCTACTTTGCCCTAGAGCTGAAAGGCACAACGTGCAGGCTTCTTTCCAAAGGGCGAGTTGGGCCCCACAGCATCTTGCTTCCAGCTCTTTGGGAAGCTAAGAAACAACTCGCTCTGCACAGTGCTCTTACAGCCTAGTGGGAACATCTCTTCCAAAGGCCTGTGAAACGCAGTTTCTTTGCAGGCCCGATCTGGCTGAAGTAGGACTTCTGCTCTGGGTGTGCTACTTTGCCCTAGAGCTGAAAGGCACAACGTGCAGGCTTCTTTCCAAAGGGCGAGTTGGGCCCCACAGCATCTTGCTTCCAGCTCTTTGGGAAGCTAAGAAACAACTCGCTCTGCACAGTGCTCTTACAGCCTACGGGGAACATCTCTTCCAAAGGCCTGTGAAACGCAGTTTCTTTGCAGGCCTGATCTGGCTGAAGTAGGACTTCTGCTCTGGGTGTGCTACTTTGCCCTAGAGCTGAAAGGCACAACGTGCAGGCTTCTTTCCAAAGGGCGAGTTGGGCCCCACAGCATCTTGCTTCCAGCTCTTTGGGAAGCTAAGAAACAACTCGCTCTGCACAGTGCTCTTACAGCCTACAGGGAACACCTCTTCCAAAGGCCTGTGAAACGCAGTTTCTTTGCAGGCCTGATCTGGCTGAAGTAGGACTTCTGCTCTGGGTGTGCTACTTTGCCCTAGAGCTGAAAGGCACAACGTGCAGGCTTCTTTCCAAAGGGCGAGTTGGGCCCCACAGCATCTTGCTTCCAGCTCTTTGGGAAGCTAAGAAACAACTCGCTCTGCACAGTGCTCTTACAGCCTACCGGGAACATCTCTTCCAAAGGCCTGTGAAACGCAGTTTCTTTGCAGGCCTGATCTGGCTGAAGTAGGACTTCTGCTCTGGGTGTGCTACTTTGCCCTAGAGCTGAAAGGCACAACGTGCAGGCTTCTTTCCAAAGGGCGAGTTGGGCCCCACAGCATCTTGCTTCCATCTCTTTGGGAAGCTAAGAAACAACTCGCTCTGCACAGTGCTCTTACAGCCTACCAGGAACATCTCTTCCAAAGGCCTGTGAAACGCAGTTTCTTTGCATGCCTGATCTGGCTGAAGTAGGACTTCTGCTCTGGGTGTGCTACTTTGCCCTAGAGGTGAAAGGCACAACGAGCAGGCTTCTTTCCAAAGGGCGAGTTGGGCCCCACAGCATCTTGCTTCCAGCTCTTTGGGAAGCTAAGAAACAACTCGCTCTGCACAGTGCTCTTACAGCCTACCGGGAAGATCTCTTCCAAAGGCCAGTGAAACGCAGTTTCTTTGCAGGCCTGATCTGGCTGAAGTAGGACTTCTGCTCTGGGTGTGCTACTTTGCCCTAGAGCTGAAAGGCACAACGTGCAGGCTTCTTTCCAAAGGGCGAGTTGGGCCCCACAGCATCTTGCTTCCAGCTCTTTGGGAAGCTAAGAAACAACTCGCTCTGCACAGTGCTCTTACAGCCTACGGGGAACATCTCTGACAAAGGCCTGTGAAACGCAGTTTCTTTGCAGGCCTGATCTGGCTGAAGTAGGACTTCTGCTCTGGGTGTGCTACTTTGCCCTAGAGCTGAAAGGCGCAACGTGCAGGCTTCTTTCCAAAGGGCGAGTTGGGCCCCACAGCATCTTGCTTCCAGCTCTTTGGGAAGCTAAGAAACAACTCGCTCTGCACAGTGCTCTTACAGCCTAGTGGGAACATCTCTTCCAAAGGCCTGTGAAACGCAGTTTCTTTGCAGGCCCGATCTGGCTGAAGTAGGACTTCTGCTCTGGGTGTGCTACTTTGCCCTAGAGCTGAAAGGCACAACGTGCAGGCTTCTTTCCAAAGGGCGAGTTGGGCCCCACAGCATCTTGCTTCCAGCTCTTTGGGAAGCTAAGAAACAACTCGCTCTGCACAGTGCTCTTACAGCCTAGTGGGAACATCTCTTCCAAAGGCCTGTGAAACGCAGTTTCTTTGCAGGCCCGATCTGGCTGAAGTAGGACTTCTGCTCTGGGTGTGCTACTTTGCCCTAGAGCTGAAAGGCACAACGTGCAGGCTTCTTTCCAAAGGGCGAGTTGGGCCCCACAGCATCTTGCTTCCAGCTCTTTGGGAAGCTAAGAAACAACTCGCTCTGCACAGTGCTCTTACAGCCTACCGGGAACATCTCTTCCAAAGGCCTGTGAAACGCAGTTTCTTTGCAGGCCTGATCTGGCTGAAGTAGGACTTCTGCTCTGGGTGTGCTACTTTGCCCTAGAGCTGAAAGGCACAACGTGCAGGCTTCTTTCCAAAGGGCGAGTTGGGCCCCACAGCATCTTGCTTCCAGCTATTTGGGAAGCTAAGAAACAACTCGCTCTGCACAGTGCTCTTACAGCCTAGTGGGAACATCTCTTCCAAAGGCCTGTGAAACGCAGTTTCTTGGCAGGCCTGATCTGGCTGAAGTAGGACTTCTGCTCTGGGTCTGCTACTTTGCCCTACAGGTGAAAGGCACAACGTGCAGGCTCCTTTCCAAAGGGCGAGTTGGGCCCCACAGCATCTTGCTTCCAGCTCTTTGGGAAGCTAAGAAACAACTCGCTCTGCACAGTGCTCTTACAGCCTACCGGGAACATGTCTTCCAAAGGCCTGTGAAACGCAGTTTCTTTGCAGGCCTGATCTGGCTGAAGTAGGACTTCTGCTCTGGGTGTGCTACTTTGCCCTAGAGCTGAAAGGCACAACGTGCAGGCTTCTTTCCAAAGGGCGAGTTGGGCCCCACAGCATCTTGCTTCCAGCTCTTTGGGAAGCTAAGAAACAACTAGCTCTGCACAGTGCTCTTACAGCCTAGTGGGAACATCTCTGACAAAGGCCTGTGAAACGCAGTTTCTTTGCAGGCCCGATCTGGCTGAAGTAGGACTTCTGCTCTGGGTGTGCTACTTTGCCCTAGAGCTGAAAGGCAAAACGTGCAGGCTTCTTTCCAAAGGGCGAGTTGGGCCCCACAGCATCTTGCTTCCAGCTCTTTGGGAAGCTGAGAAACAACTCGCTCTGCACAGTGCTCTTACAGCCTACCGGGAACATCTCTTCCAAAGGCCTGTGAAACGCAGTTTCTTTGCAGGCCTGATCTGGCTGAAGTAGGACTTCTGCTCTGGGTGTGCTACTTTGCCCTAGAGCTGAAAGGCACAACGTGCAGGCTTCTTTCCAAAGGGCGAGTTGGGCCCCACAGCATCTTGCTTCCAGCTCTTTGGGAAGCTAAGAAACAACTCGCTCTGCACAGTGCTCTTACAGCCTACGGGGAACATCTCTGACAAAGGCCTGTGAAACGCAGTTTCTTTGCAGGCCTGATCTGGCTGAAGTAGGACTTCTGCTCTGGGTGTGCTACTTTGCCCTAGAGCTGAAAGGCGCAACGTGCAGGCTTCTTTCCAAAGGGCGAGTTGGGCCCCACAGCATCTTGCTTCCAGCTCTTTGGGAAGCTAAGAAACAACTCGCTCTGCACAGTGCTCTTACAGCCTAGTGGGAACATCTCTTCCAAAGGCCTGTGAAACGCAGTTTCTTTGCAGGCCCGATCTGGCTGAAGTAGGACTTCTGCTCTGGGTGTGCTACTTTGCCCTAGAGCTGAAAGGCACAACGTGCAGGCTTCTTTCCAAAGGGCGAGTTGGGCCCCACAGCATCTTGCTTCCAGCTCTTTGGGAAGCTAAGAAACAACTCGCTCTGCACAGTGCTCTTACAGCCTAGTGGGAACATCTCTTCCAAAGGCCTGTGAAACGCAGTTTCTTTGCAGGCCCGATCTGGCTGAAGTAGGACTTCTGCTCTGGGTGTGCTACTTTGCCCTAGAGCTGAAAGGCACAACGTGCAGGCTTCTTTCCAAAGGGCGAGTTGGGCCCCACAGCATCTTGCTTCCAGCTCTTTGGGAAGCTAAGAAACAACTCGCTCTGCACAGTGCTCTTACAGCCTACCGGGAACATCTCTTCCAAAGGCCTGTGAAACGCAGTTTCTTTGCAGGCCTGATCTGGCTGAAGTAGGACTTCTGCTCTGGGTGTGCTACTTTGCCCTAGAGCTGAAAGGCACAACGTGCAGGCTTCTTTCCAAAGGGCGAGTTGGGCCCCACAGCATCTTGCTTCCAGCTATTTGGGAAGCTAAGAAACAACTCGCTCTGCACAGTGCTCTTACAGCCTAGTGGGAACATCTCTTCCAAAGGCCTGTGAAACGCAGTTTCTTGGCAGGCCTGATCTGGCTGAAGTAGGACTTCTGCTCTGGGTCTGCTACTTTGCCCTACAGGTGAAAGGCACAACGTGCAGGCTCCTTTCCAAAGGGCGAGTTGGGCCCCACAGCATCTTGCTTCCAGCTCTTTGGGAAGCTAAGAAACAACTCGCTCTGCACAGTGCTCTTACAGCCTACCGGGAACATGTCTTCCAAAGGCCTGTGAAACGCAGTTTCTTTGCAGGCCTGATCTGGCTGAAGTAGGACTTCTGCTCTGGGTGTGCTACTTTGCCCTAGAGCTGAAAGGCACAACGTGCAGGCTTCTTTCCAAAGGGCGAGTTGGGCCCCACAGCATCTTGCTTCCAGCTCTTTGGGAAGCTAAGAAACAACTAGCTCTGCACAGTGCTCTTACAGCCTAGTGGGAACATCTCTGACAATGGCCTGTGAAACGCAGTTTCTTTGCAGGCCCGATCTGGCTGAAGTAGGACTTCTGCTCTGGGTGTGCTACTTTGCCCTAGAGCTGAAAGGCAAAACGTGCAGGCTTCTTTCCAAAGGGCGAGTTGGGCCCCACAGCATCTTGCTTCCAGCTCTTTGGGAAGCTGAGAAACAACTCGCTCTGCACAGTGCTCTTACAGCCTACCGGGAACATCTCTTCCAAAGGCCTGTGAAACGCAGTTTCTTTGCAGGCCTGATCTGGCTGAAGTAGGACTTCTGCTCTGGGTGTGCTACTTTGCCCTAGAGCTGAAAGGCACAACGTGCAGGCTTCTTTCCAAAGGGCGAGTTGGGCCCCACAGCATCTTGCTTCCAGCTCTTTGGCAAGCTAAGAAACAACTCGCTCTGCACAGTGCTCTTACAGCCTAGTGGGAACATCTCTTCCAAAGGCCTGTGAAACACAGTTTCTTTGCAGGCCTGATCTGGCTGAAGTAGGACTTCTGCTCTGGGTGTGCTACTTTGCCCTAGAGCTGAAAGGCGCAACTTGCAGGCTTCTTTCCAAAGGGCGAGTTGGGCCCCACAGCATCTTGCTTCCAGCTCTTTGGGAAGCTAAGAAACAACTCGCTCTGCACAGTGCTCTTACAGCCTAGTGGGAACATCTCTTCCAAAGGCCTGTGAAACGCAGTTTCTTTGCAGGCCCGATCTGGCTGAAGTAGGACTTCTGCTCTGGGTGTGCTACTTTGCCCTAGAGCTGAAAGGCACAACGTGCAGGCTTCTTTCCAAAGGGCGAGTTGGGCCCCACAGCATCTTGCTTCCAGCTCTTTGGGAAGCTAAGAAACAACTCGCTCTGCACAGTGCTCTTACAGCCTAGTGGGAACATCTCTTCCAAAGGCCTGTGAAACGCAGTTTCTTTGCAGGCCCGATCTGGCTGAAGTAGGACTTCTGCTCTGGGTGTGCTACTTTGCCCTAGAGCTGAAAGGCACAACGTGCAGGCTTCTTTCCAAAGGGCGAGTTGGGCCCCACAGCATCTTGCTTCCAGCTCTTTGGGAAGCTAAGAAACAACTCGCTCTGCACAGTGCTCTTACAGCCTACCGGGAACATCTCTTCCAAAGGCCTGTGAAACGCAGTTTCTTTGCAGGCCCGATCTGGCTGAAGTAGGACTTCTGCTCTGGGTGTGCTACTTTGCCCTAGAGCTGAAAGGCACAACGTGCAGGCTTCTTTCCAAAGGGCGAGTTGGGCCCCACAGCATCTTGCTTCCAGCTCTTTGGGAAGCTAAGAAACAACTCGCTCTGCACAGTGCTCTTACAGCCTACCGGGAACATCTCTTCCAAAGGCCTGTGAAACGCAGTTTCTTTGCAGGCCCGATCTGGCTGAAGTAGGACTTCTGCTCTGGGTGTGCTACTTTGCCCTAGAGCTGAAAGGCACAACGTGCAGGCTTCTTTCCAAAGGGCGAGTTGGGCCCCACAGCATCTTGCTTCCAGCTCTTTGGGAAGCTAAGAAACAACTCGCTCTGCACAGTGCTCTTACAGCCTAGTGGGAACATCTCTTCCAAAGGCCTGTGAAACGCAGTTTCTTTGCAGGCCCGATCTGGCTGAAGGAGGACTTCTGCTCTGGGTGTGCTACTTTGCCCTAGAGCTGAAAGGCACAACGTGCAGGCTTCTTTCCAAAGGGCGAGTTGGGCCCCACAGCATCTTGCTTCCAGCTCTTTGGGAAGCTAAGAAACAACTCGCTCTGCACAGTGCTCTTACAGCCTACCGGGAACATCTCTTCCAAAGGCCTGTGAAACGCAGTTTCTTTGCAGGCCTGATCTGGCTGAAGTAGGACTTCTGCTCTGGGTGTGCTACTTTGCCCTAGAGCTGAAAGGCACAACGTGCAGGCTTCTTTCCAAAGGGCGAGTTGGGCCCCACAGCATCTTGCTTCCAGCTCTTTGGGAAGCTAAGAAACAACTCGCTCTGCACAGTGCTCTTACAGCCTACGGGGAACATCTCTTCCAAAGGCCTGTGAAACGCAGTTTCTTTGCAGGCCTGATCTGGCTGAAGTAGTACTTTTGCTCTGGGTGTGCTACTTTGCCCTAGAGCTGAAAGGCACAACGTGCAGGCTTCTTTCCAAAGGGCGAGTTGGGCCCCACAGCATCTTGCTTCCAGCTCTTTGGGAAGCTAAGAAACAACTCGCTCTGCACAGTGCTCTTACAGCCTACGGGGAACATCTCTGACAAAGGCCTGTGAAACGCAGTTTCTTTGCAGGCCTGATCTGGCTGAAGTAGGACTTCTGCTCTGGGTGTGCTACTTTGCCCTAGAGCTGAAAGGCGCAACGTGCAGGCTTCTTTCCAAAGGGCGAGTTGAGCCCCAGAGCATCTTGCTTCCAGCTCTTTGGGAAGCTAAGAAACAACTCGCTCTGCACAGTGCTCTTACAGCCTACGGGGAACATCTCTTCCAAAGGCCTGTGAAACGCAGTTTCTTTGCAGGCCTGATCTGGCTGAAGTAGGACTTCTGCTCTGGGTGTGCTACTTTGCCCTAGAGCTGAAAGGCACAACGTGCAGGCTTCTTTCCAAAGGGCGAGTTGGGCCCCACAGCATCTTGCTTCCAGCTCTTTGGCAAGCTAAGAAACAACTCGCTCTGCACAGTGCTCTTACAGCCTAGTGGGAACATCTCTTCCAAAGGCCTGTGAAACGCAGTTTCTTTGCAGGCCTGATCTGGCTGAAGTAGGACTTCTGCTCTGGGTGTGCTACTTTGCCCTAGAGCTGAAAGGCGCAACTTGCAGGCTTCTTTCCAAAGGGCGAGTTGGGCCCCACAGCATCTTGCTTCCAGCTCTTTGGGAAGCTAAGAAACAACTCGCTCTGCACAGTGCTCTTACAGCCTAGTGGGAACATCTCTTCCAAAGGCCTGTGAAACGCAGTTTCTTTGCAGGCCCGATCTGGCTGAAGTAGGACTTCTGCTCTGGGTGTGCTACTTTGCCCTAGAGCTGAAAGGCACAACGTGCAGGCTTCTTTCCAAAGGGCGAGTTGGGCCCCACAGCATCTTGCTTCCAGCTCTTTGGGAAGCTAAGAAACAACTCGCTCTGCACAGTGCTCTTACAGCCTAGTGGAAACATCTCTTCCAAAGGCCTGTGAAACGCAGTTTCTTTGCAGGCCCGATCTGGCTGAAGTAGGACTTCTGCTCTGGGTGTGCTACTTTGCCCTAGAGCTGAAAGGCACAACGTGCAGGCTTCTTTCCAAAGGGCGAGTTGGGCCCCACAGCATCTTGCTTCCAGCTCTTTGGGAAGGTAAGAAACAACTCGCTCTGCACAGTGCTCTTACAGCCTACCGGGAACATCTCTTCCAAAGGCCTGTGAAACGCAGTTTCTTTGCAGGCCTGATCTGGCTGAAGTAGGACTTCTGCTCTGGGTGTGCTACTTTGCCCTAGAGCTGAAAGGCACAACGTGCAGGCTTCTTTCCAAAGGGCGAGTTGGGCCCCACAGCATCTTGCTTCCAGCTCTTTGGGAAGCTAAGAAACAACTCGCTCTGCACAGTGCTCTTACAGCCTACCGGGAACATCTCTTCCAAAGGCCTGTGAAACGCAGTTTCTTTGCAGGCCTGATCTGGCTGAAGTAGGACTTCTGCTCTGGGTGTGCTACTTTGCCCTAGAGCTGAAAGGCACAACGTGCAGGCTTCTTTCCAAAGGGCGAGTTGGGCCCCACAGCATCTTGCTTCCAGCTCTTTGGGAAGCTAAGAAACAACTCGCTCTGCACAGTGCTCTTACAGCCTACCAGGAACATCTCTTCCAAAGGCCTGTGAAACGCAGTTTCTTTGCAGGCCTGATCTGGCTGAAGTAGGACTTCTGCTCTGGGTGTGCTACTTTGCCCTAGAGCTGAAAGGCACAACGTGCAGGCTTCTTTCCAAAGGGCGAGTTGGGCCCCACAGCATCTTGCTTCCAGCTCTTTGGGAAGCTAAGAAACAACTCGCTCTGCACAGTGCTCTTACAGCCTAGTGGGAACATCTCTTCCAAAGGCCTGTGAAACGCAGTTTCTTTGCAGGCCTGATCTGGCTGAAGTAGGACTTCTGCTCTGGGTGTGCTACTTTGCCCTAGAGCTGAAAGGCACAACGTGCAGGCTTCTTTCCAAAGGGCGAGTTGGGCCCCACAGCATCTTGCTTCCAGCTCTTTGGGAAGCTAAGAAACAACTCGCTCTGCACAGTGCTCTTACAGCCTAGTGGGAACATCTCTTCCAAAGGCCTGTGAAACGCAGTTTCTTTGCAGGCCTGATCTGGCTGAAGTAGGACTTCTGCTCTGGGTGTGCTACTTTGCCCTAGAGCTGAAAGGCACAACGTGCAGGCTTCTTTCCAAAGGGCGAGTTGGGCCCCACAGCATCTTGCTTCCAGCTCTTTGGGAAGGTAAGAAACAACTCGCTCTGCACAGTGCTCTTACAGCCTAGTGGGAACATCTCTTCCAAAGGCCTGTGAAACGCAGTTTCTTTGCAGGCCTGATCTGGCTGAAGTAGGACTTCTGCTCTGGGTGTGCTACTTTGCCCTAGAGCTGAAAGGCACAACGTGCAGGCTTCTTTCCAAAGGGCGAGTTGGGCCCCACAGCATCTTGCTTCCAGCTCTTTGGGAAGCTAAGAAACAACTCGCTCTGCACAGTGCTCTTACAGCCTACCGGGAACATCTCTTCCAAAGGCCTGTGAAACGCAGTTTCTTTGCAGGCCTGATCTGGCTGAAGTAGGACTTCTGCTCTGGGTGTGCTACTTTGCCCTAGAGCTGAAAGGCACAACGTGCAGGCTTCTTTCCAAAGGGCGAGTTGGGCCCCACAGCATCTTGCTTCCAGCTCTTTGGCAAGCTAAGAAACAACTCGCTCTGCACAGTGCTCTTACAGCCTAGTGGGAACATCTCTTCCAAAGGCCTGTGAAACGCAGTTTCTTTGCAGGCCTGATCTGGCTGAAGTAGGACTTCTGCTCTGGGTGTGCTACTTTGCCCTAGAGCTGAAAGGCGCAACTTGCAGGCTTCTTTCCAAAGGGCGAGTTGGGCCCCACAGCATCTTGCTTCCAGCTCTTTGGGAAGCTAAGAAACAACTCGCTCTGCACAGTGCTCTTACAGCCTAGTGGGAACATCTCTTCCAAAGGCCTGTGAAATGCAGTTTCTTTGCAGGCCCGATCTGGCTGAAGTAGGACTTCTGCTCTGGGTGTGCTACTTTGCCCTAGAGCTGAAAGGCACAACGTGCAGGCTTCTTTCCAAAGGGCGAGTTGGGCCCCACAGCATCTTGCTTCCAGCTCTTTGGGAAGCTAAGAAACAACTCGCTCTGCACAGTGCTCTTACAGCCTAGTGGGAACATCTCTTCCAAAGGCCTGTGAAACGCAGTTTCTTTGCAGGCCCGATCTGGCTGAAGTAGGACTTCTGCTCTGGGTGTGCTACTTTGCCCTAGAGCTGAAAGGCACAACGTGCAGGCTTCTTTCCAAAGGGCGAGTTGGGCCCCACAGCATCTTGCTTCCAGCTCTTTGGGAAGCTAAGAAACAACTCGCTCTGCACAGTGCTCTTACAGCCTACCGGGAACATCTCTTCCAAAGGCCTGTGAAACGCAGTTTCTTTGCAGGCCTGATCTGGCTGAAGTAGGACTTCTGCTCTGGGTGTGCTACTTTGCCCTAGAGCTGAAAGGCACAACGTGCAGGCTTCTTTCCAAAGGGCGAGTTGGGCCCCACAGCATCTTGCTTCCAGCTCTTTGGGAAGCTAAGAAACAACTCGCTCTGCACAGTGCTCTTACAGCCTAGTGGGAACATCTCTTCCAAAGGCCTGTGAAACGCAGTTTCTTTGCAGGCCTGATCTGGCTGAAGTAGGACTTCTGCTCTGGGTGTGCTACTTTGCCCTAGAGCTGAAAGGCACAACGTGCAGGCTTCTTTCCAAAGGGCGAGTTGGGCCCCACAGCATCTTGCTTCCAGCTCTTTGGGAAGCTAAGAAACAACTCGCTCTGCACAGTGCTCTTACAGCCTACCGGGAACATCTCTTCCAAAGGCCTGTGAAACGCAGTTTCTTTGCAGGCCTGATCTGGCTGAAGTAGGACTTCTGCTCTGGGTGTGCTACTTTGCCCTAGAGCTGAAAGGCACAACGTGCAGGCTTCTTTCCAAAGGGCGAGTTGGGCCCCACAGCATCTTGCTTCCAGCTCTTTGGGAAGCTAAGAAAAAACTCGCTCTGCACAGTGCTCTTACAGCCTACGGGGAACATCTCTGACAAAGGCCTGTGAAACGCAGTTTCTTTGCAGGCCTGATCTGGCTGAAGTAGGACTTCTGCTCTGGGTGTGCTACTTTGCCCTAGAGCTGAAAGGCACAACGTGCAGGCTTCTTTCCAAAGGGTGAGTTGGGCCCCACAGCATCTTGCTTCCAGCTCTTTGGGAAGCTAAGAAACAACTCGCTCTGCACAGTGCTCTTACAGCCTACCGGGAACATCTCTTCCAAAGGCCTGTGAAACGCAGTTTCTTTGCAGGCCTGATCTGGCTGAAGTAGGACTTCTGCTCTGGGTGTGCTACTTTGCCCTAGAGCTGAAAGGCACAACGTGCAGGCTTCTTTCCAAAGGGCGAGTTGGGCCCCACAGCATCTTGCTTTCACCTCTTTGGGAAGCTAAGAAACAACTCGCTCTGCACAGTGCTCTTACAGCCTACCGGGAACATGTCTTCCAAAGGCCTGTGAAACGCAGTTTCTTTGCAGGCCTGATCTGGCTGAAGTAGGACTTCTGCTCTGGGTGTGCTACTTTGCCCTAGAGCTGAAAGGCACAACGTGCAGGCTTCTTTCCAAAGGGCGAGTTGGGCCCCACAGCATCTTGCTTCCAGCTCTTTGGGAAGCTAAGAAACAACTCGCTCTGCACAGTGCTCTTACAGCCTACCGGGAACATCTCTTCCAAAGGCCAGTGAAACGCAGTTTCTTTGCAGGCCTGATCTGGCTGAAGTAGGACTTCTGCTCTGGGTGTGCTACTTTGCCCTAGAGCTGAAAGGCACAACGTGCAGGCTTCTTTCCAAAGGGCGAGTTGGGCCCCACAGCATCTTGCTTCCAGCTCTTTGGGAAGCTAAGAAACAACTCGCTCTGCACAGTGCTCTTACAGCCTAGTGGGAACATCTCTTCCAAAGGCCTGTGAAACGCAGTTTCTTTGCAGGCCTGATCTGGCTGAAGTAGGACTTCTGCTCTGGGTGTGCTACTTTGCCCTAGAGCTGAAAGGCACAACGTGCAGGCTTCTTTCCAAAGGGCGAGTTGGGCCCCACAGCATCTTGCTTCCAGCTCTTTGGGAAGCTAAGAAACAACGCGCTCTGCACAGTGCTCTTACAGCCTAGTGGGAACATCTCTTCCAAAGGCCTGTGAAACGCAGTTTCTTTGCAGGCCTGATCTGGCTGAAGTAGGACTTCTGCTCTGGGTGTGCTACTTTGCCCTAGAGCTGAAAGGCACAACGTGCAGGCTTCTTTCCAAAGGGCGAGTTGGGCCCCACAGCATCTTGCTTCCAGCTCTTTGGGAAGCTAAGAAACAACTCGCTCTGCACAGTGCTCTTACAGCCTAGTGGGAACATCTCTTCCAAAGGCCTGTGAAACGCAGTTTCTTTGCAGGCCTGATCTGGCTGAAGTAGGACTTCTGCTCTGGGTGTGCTACTTTGCCCTAGAGCTGAAAGGCACAACGTGCAGGCTTCTTTCCAAAGGGCGAGTTGGGCCCCACAGCATCTTGCTTCCAGCTCTTTGGGAAGGTAAGAAACAACTCGCTCTGCACAGTGCTCTTACAGCCTACCAGGAACATCTCTTCCAAAGGCCTGTGAAACGCAGTTTCTTTGCAGGCCTGATCTGGCTGAAGTAGGACTTCTGCTCTGGGTGTGCTACTTTGCCCTAGAGCTGAAAGGCACAACGTGCAGGCTTCTTTCCAAAGGGCGAGTTGGGCCCCACAGCATCTTGCTTCCAGCTCTTTGGGAAGCTAAGAAACAGCTCGCTCTGCACAGTGCTCTTACAGCCTACCGGGAACATCTCTTCCAAAAGCCTGTGAAACGCAGTTTGTTTGCAGGCCTGATCTGGCTGAAGTAGGACTTCTGCTCTGGGTGTGCTACTTTGCCCTAGAGCTGAAAGGCACAACGTGCAGGCTTCTTTCCAAAGGGCGAGTTGGGCCCCACAGCATCTTGCTTCCAGCTCTTTGGGAAGCTAAGAAACAACTCGCTCTGCACAGTGCTCTTACAGCCTAGTGGGAACATCTCTTCCAAAGGCCTGTGAAACGCAGTTTCTTTGTAGGCCTGATCTGGCTGAAGTAGGACTTCTGCTCTGGGTGTGCTACTTTGCCCTAGAGCTGAAAGGCACAACGTGCAGGCTTCTTTCCAAAGGGCGAGTTGGGCCCCACAGCATCTTGCTTCCAGCTCTTTGGGAAGGTAAGAAACAACTCGCTCTGCACAGTGCTCTTACAGCCTACCAGGAACATCTCTTCCAAAGGCCTGTGAAACGCAGTTTCTTTGCAGGCCTGATCTGGCTGAAGTAGGACTTCTGCTCTGGGTGTGCTACTTTGCCCTACAGCTGAAAGGCACAACGTGCAGGCTTCTTTCCAAAGGGCGAGTTGGGCCCCACAGCATCTTGCTTCCAGCTCTTTGGGAAGGTAAGAAACAACTCGCTCTGCACAGTGCTCTTACAGCCTACCAGGAACATCTCTTCCAAAGGCCTGTGAAACGCAGTTTCTTTGCAGGCCTGATCTGGCTGAAGTAGGACTTCTGCTCTGGGTGTGCTACTTTGCCCTAGAGCTGAAAGGCACAACGTGCAGGCTTCTTTCCAAAGGGCGAGTTGGGCCCCACAGCATCTTGCTTCCAGCTCTTTGGGAAGCTAAGAAACAACTCGCTCTGCACAGTGCTCTTACAGCCTAGTGGGAACATCTCTTCCAAAGGCCTGTGAAACGCAGTTTCTTTGCAGGCCTGATCTGGCTGAAGTAGGACTTCTGCTCTGGGTGTGCTACTTTGCCCTAGAGCTGAAAGGCACAACGTGCAGGCTTCTTTCCAAAGGGCGAGTTGGGCCCCACAGCATCTTGCTTCCAGCTCTTTGGGAAGCTAAGAAACAACTCGCTCTGCACAGTGCTCTTACAGCCTAGTGGGAACATCTCTTCCAAAGGCCTGTGAAACGCAGTTTCTTTGCAGGCCTGATCTGGCTGAAGTAGGACTTCTGCTCTGGGTGTGCTACTTTGCCCTAGAGCTGAAAGGCACAACGTGCAGGCTTCTTTCCAAAGGGCGAGTTGGGCCCCACAGCATCTTGCTTCCAGCTCTTTGGGAAGGTAAGAAACAACTCGCTCTGCACAGTGCTCTTACAGCTTACCAGGAACATCTCTTCCAAAGGCCTGTGAAACGCAGTTTCTTTGCAGGCCTGATCTGGCTGAAGTAGGACTTCTGCTCTGGGTGTGCTACTTTGCCCTAGAGCTGAAAGGCACAACGTGCAGGCTTCTTTCCAAAGGGCGAGTTGGGCCCCACAGCATCTTGCTTCCAGCTCTTTGGGAAGCTAAGAAACAACTCGCTCTGCACAGTGCTCTTACAGCCTAGTGGGAACATCTCTTCCAAAGGCCTGTGAAACGCAGTTTCTTTGCAGGCCTGATCTGGCTGAAGTAGGACTTCTGCTCTGGGTGTGCTACTTTGCCCTAGAGCTGAAAGGCACAACGTGCAGGCTTCTTTCCAAAGGGCGAGTTGGGCCCCACAGCATCTTGCTTCCAGCTCTTTGGGAAGCTAAGAAACAACTCGCTCTGCACAGTGCTCTTACAGCCTACCGGGAACATCTCTTCCAAAGGCCTGTGAAACGCAGTTTCTTTGCAGGCCTGATCTGGCTGAAGTAGGACTTCTGCTCTGGGTGTGCTACTTTGCCCTAGAGCTGAAAGGCACAACGTGCAGGCTTCTTTCCAAAGGGCGAGTTGGGCCCCACAGCATCTTGCTTCCAGCTCTTTGGGAAGCTAAGAAACAACTCGCTCTGCACAGTGCTCTTACAGCCTAGTGGGAACATCTCTTCCAAAGGCCTGTGAAACGCAGTTTCTTTGCAGGCCTGATCTGGCTGAAGTAGGACTTCTGCTCTGGGTGTGCTACTTTGCCCTAGAGCTGAAAGGCACAACGTGCAGGCTTCTTTCCAAAGGGCGAGTTGGGCCCCACAGCATCTTGCTTCCAGCTCTTTGGGAAGCTAAGAAACAACTCGCTCTGCACAGTGCTCTTACAGCCTAGTGGGAACATCTCTTCCAAAGGCCTGTGAAACGCAGTTTCTTTGCAGGCCTGATCTGGCTGAAGTAGGACTTCTGCTCCGGGTGTGCTACTTTGCCCTAGAGCTGAAAGGCACAACGTGCAGGCTTCTTTCCAAAGGGCGAGTTGGGCCCCACAGCATCTTGCTTCCAGCTCTTTGGGAAGGTAAGAAACAACTCGCTCTGCACAGTGCTCTTACAGCCTACCGGGAACATCTCTTCCAAAGGCCTGTGAAACGCAGTTTCTTTGCAGGCCTGATCTGGCTGAAGTAGGACTTCTGCTCTGGGTGTGCTACTTTGCCCTAGAGCTGAAAGGCACAACGTGCAGGCTTCTTTCCAAAGGGCGAGTTGGGCCCCACAGCATCTTGCTTCCAGCTCTTTGGGAAGCTAAGAAACAACTCGCTCTGCACAGTGCTCTTACAGCCTACGGGGAACATCTCTTCCAAAGGCCTGTGAAACGCAGTTTCTTTGCAGGCCCGATCTGGCTGAAGTAGGACTTCTGCTCTGGGTGTGCTACTTTGCCCTAGAGCTGAAAGGCACAACGTGCAGGCTTCTTTCCAAAGTGCGAGTTGGGCCCCACAGCATCTTGCTTCCAGCTCTTTGGGAAGCTAAGAAACAACTCGCTCTGCACAGTGCTCTTACAGCCTAGTGGGAACATCTCTTCCAAAGGCCTGTGAAACGCAGTTTCTTTGCAGGCCCGATCTGGCTGAAGTAGGACTTCTGCTCTGGGTGTGCTACTTTGCCCTAGAGCTGAAAGGCACAACGTGCAGGCTTCTTTCCAAAGGGCGAGTTGGGCCCCACAGCATCTTGCTTCCAGCTCTTTGGGAAGCTAAGAAACAACTCGCTCTGCACAGTGCTCTTACAGCCTACCGGGAACATCTCTTCCAAAGGCCTGTGAAACGCAGTTTCTTTGCAGGCCTGATCTGGCTGAAGTAGGACTTCTGCTCTGGGTGTGCTACTTTGCCCTAGAGCTGAAAGGCACAACGTGCAGGCTTCTTTCCAAAGGGCGAGTTGGGCCCCACAGCATCTTGCTTCCAGCTCTTTGGGAAGCTAAGAAACAACTCGCTCTGCACAGTGCTCTTACAGCCTAGTGGGAACATCTCTTCCAAAGGCCTGTGAAACGCAGTTTCTTTGCAGGCCTGATCTGGCTGAAGTAGGACTTCTGCTCTGGGTGTGCTACTTTGCCCTAGAGCTGAAAGGCACAACGTGCAGGCTTCTTTCCAAAGGGCGAGTTGGGCCCCACAGCATCTTGCTTCCAGCTCTTTGGGAAGCTAAGAAACAACTCGCTCTGCACAGTGCTCTTACAGCCTAGTGGGAACATCTCTTCCAAAGGCCTGTTAAACGCAGTTTCTTTGCAGGCCTGATCTGGCTGAAGTAGGACTTCTGCTCTGGGTGTGCTACTTTGCCCTAGAGCTGAAAGGCACAACGTGCAGGCTTCTTTCCAAAGGGCGAGTTGGGCCCCACAGCATCTTGCTTCCAGCTCTTTGGGAAGGTAAGAAACAACTCGCTCTGCACAGTGCTCTTACAGCCTACCAGGAACATCTCTTCCAAAGGCCTGTGAAACGCAGTTTCTTTGCAGGCCTGATCTGGCTGAAGTAGGACTTCTGCTCTGGGTGTGCTACTTTGCCCTAGAGCTGAAAGGCACAACGTGCAGGCTTCTTTCCAAAGGGCGAGTTGGGCCCCACAGCATCTTGCTTCCAGCTCTTTGGGAAGCTAAGAAACAACTCGCTCTGCACAGTGCTCTTACAGCCAACCGGGAACATCTCTTCCAAAGGCCTGTGAAACGCAGTTTCTTTGCAGGCCTGATCTGGCTGAAGTAGGACTTCTGCTCTGGGTGTGCTACTTTGCCCTACAGCTGAAAGGCACAACGTGCAGGCTTCTTTCCAAAGGGCGAGTTGGGCCCCACAGCATCTTGCTTCCAGCTCTTTGGGAAGCTAAGAAACAACTCGCTCTGCACAGTGCTCTTACAGCCTAGTGGGAACATCTCTTCCAAAGGCCTGTGAAACGCAGTTTCTTTGCAGGCCTGATCTGGCTGAAGTAGGACTTCTGCTCTGGGTGTGCTACTTTGCCCTAGAGCTGAAAGGCACAACGTGCAGGCTTCTTTCCAAAGGGCGAGTTGGGCCCCACAGCATCTTGCTTCCAGCTCTTTGGGAAGCTAAGAAACAACTCGCTCTGCACAGTGATCTTACAGCCTAGTGGGAACATCTCTTCCAAAGGCCTGTGAAACGCAGTTTCTTTGCAGGCCTGATCTGGCTGAAGTAGGACTTCTGCTCTGGGTGTGCTACTTTGCCCTACAGCTGAAAGGCACAACGTGCAGGCTTCTTTCCAAAGGGCGAGTTGGGCCCCACAGCATCTTGCTTCCAGCTCTTTGGGAAGCTAAGAAACAACTCGCTCTGCACAGTGCTCTTACAGCCTAGTGGGAACATCTCTTCCAAAGTCCTGTGAAACGCAGTTTCTTTGCAGGCCTGATCTGGCTGAAGTAGGACTTCTGCTCTGGGTGTGCTACTTTGCCCTAGAGCTGAAAGGCACAACGTGCAGGCTTCTTTCCAAAGGGCGAGTTGGGCCCCACAGCATCTTGCTTCCAGCTCTTTGGGAAGCTAAGAAACAACTCGCTCTGCACAGTGCTCTTACAGCCTAGTGGGAACATCTCTTCCAAAGGCCTGTGAAACGCAGTTTCTTTGCAGGCCTGATCTGGCTGAAGTAGGACTTCTGCTCTGGGTGTGCTACTTTGCCCTAGAGCTGAAAGGCACAACGTGCAGGCTTCTTTCCAAAGGGCGAGTTGGGCCCCACAGCATCTTGCTTCCAGCTCTTTGGGAAGCTAAGAAACAACTCGCTCTGCACAGTGCTCTTACAGCCTAGTGGGAACATCTCTTCCAAAGGCCTGTGAAACGCAGTTTCTTTGCAGGCCTGATCTGGCTGAAGTAGGACTTCTGCTCCGGGTGTGCTACTTTGCCCTAGAGCTGAAAGGCACAACGTGCAGGCTTCTTTCCAAAGGGCGAGTTGGGCCCCACAGCATCTTGCTTCCAGCTCTTTGGGAAGGTAAGAAACAACTCGCTCTGCACAGTGCTCTTACAGCCTACCGGGAACATCTCTTCCAAAGGCCTGTGAAACGCAGTTTCTTTGCAGGCCTGATCTGGCTGAAGTAGGACTTCTGCTCTGGGTGTGCTACTTTGCCCTAGAGCTGAAAGGCACAACGTGCAGGCTTCTTTCCAAAGGGCGAGTTGGGCCCCACAGCATCTTGCTTCCAGCTCTTTGGGAAGCTAAGAAACAACTCGCTCTGCACAGTGCTCTTACAGCCTACGGGGAACATCTCTTCCAAAGGCCTGTGAAACGCAGTTTCTTTGCAGGCCCGATCTGGCTGAAGTAGGACTTCTGCTCTGGGTGTGCTACTTTGCCCTAGAGCTGAAAGGCACAACGTGCAGGCTTCTTTCCAAAGTGCGAGTTGGGCCCCACAGCATCTTGCTTCCAGCTCTTTGGGAAGCTAAGAAACAACTCGCTCTGCACAGTGCTCTTACAGCCTAGTGGGAACATCTCTTCCAAAGGCCTGTGAAACGCAGTTTCTTTGCAGGCCCGATCTGGCTGAAGTAGGACTTCTGCTCTGGGTGTGCTACTTTGCCCTAGAGCTGAAAGGCACAACGTGCAGGCTTCTTTCCAAAGGGCAAGTTGGGCCCCACAGCATCTTGCTTCCAGCTCTTTGGGAAGCTAAGAAACAACTCGCTCTGCACAGTGCTCTTACAGCCTACTGGGAACATCTCTTCCAAAGGCCTGTGAAACGCAGTTTCTTTGCAGGCCTGATCTGGCTGAAGTAGGACTTCTGCTCTGGGTGTGCTACTTTGCCCTAGAGCTGAAAGGCACAACGTGCAGGCTTCTTTCCAAAGGGCGAGTTGGGCCCCACAGCATCTTGCTTCCAGCTCTTTGGGAAGCTAAGAAACAACTCGCTCTGCACAGTGCTCTTACAGCCTAGTGGGAACATCTCTTCCAAAGGCCTGTGAAACGCAGTTTCTTTGCAGGCCTGATCTGGCTGAAGTAGGACTTCTGCTCTGGGTGTGCTACTTTGCCCTAGAGCTGAAAGGCACAACGTGCAGGCTTCTTTCCAAAGGGCGAGTTGGGCCCCACAGCATCTTGCTTCCAGCTCTTTGGGAAGCTAAGAAACAACTCGCTCTGCACAGTGCTCTTACAGCCTACCGGGAACATCTCTTCCAAAGGCCTGTGAAACGCAGTTTCTTTGCAGGCCTGATCTGGCTGAAGTAGGACTTCTGCTCTGGGTGTGCTACTTTGCCCTAGAGCTGAAAGGCACAACGTGCAGGCTTCTTTCCAAAGGGCGAGTTGGGCCCCACAGCATCTTGCTTCCAGCTCTTTGGGAAGGTAAGAAACAACTCGCTCTGCACAGTGCTCTTACAGCCTACCAGGAACATCTCTTCCAAAGGCCTGTGAAACGCAGTTTCTTTGCAGGCCTGATCTGGCTGAAGTAGGACTTCTGCTCTGGGTGTGCTACTTTGCCCTAGAGCTGAAAGGCACAACGTGCAGGCTTCTTTCCAAAGGGCGAGTTGGGCCCCACAGCATCTTGCTTCCAGCTCTTTGGGAAGCTAAGAAACAACTCGCTCTGCACAGTGCTCTTACAGCCAACCGGGAACATCTCTTCCAAAGGCCTGTGAAACGCAGTTTCTTTGCAGGCCTGATCTGGCTGAAGTAGGACTTCTGCTCTGGGTGTGCTACTTTGCCCTACAGCTGAAAGGCACAACGTGCAGGCTTCTTTCCAAAGGGCGAGTTGGGCCCCACAGCATCTTGCTTCCAGCTCTTTGGGAAGCTAAGAAACAACTCGCTCTGCACAGTGCTCTTACAGCCTAGTGGGAACATCTCTTCCAAAGGCCTGTGAAACGCAGTTTCTTTGCAGGCCTGATCTGGCTGAAGTAGGACTTCTGCTCTGGGTGTGCTACTTTGCCCTAGAGCTGAAAGGCACAACGTGCAGGCTTCTTTCCAAAGGGCGAGTTGGGCCCCACAGCATCTTGCTTCCAGCTCTTTGGGAAGCTAAGAAACAACTCGCTCTGCACAGTGATCTTACAGCCTAGTGGGAACATCTCTTCCAAAGGCCTGTGAAACGCAGTTTCTTTGCAGGCCTGATCTGGCTGAAGTAGGACTTCTGCTCTGGGTGTGCTACTTTGCCCTACAGCTGAAAGGCACAACGTGCAGGCTTCTTTCCAAAGGGCGAGTTGGGCCCCACAGCATCTTGCTTCCAGCTCTTTGGGAAGCTAAGAAACAACTCGCTCTGCACAGTGCTCTTACAGCCTAGTGGGAACATCTCTTCCAAAGTCCTGTGAAACGCAGTTTCTTTGCAGGCCTGATCTGGCTGAAGTAGGACTTCTGCTCTGGGTGTGCTACTTTGCCCTAGAGCTGAAAGGCACAACGTGCAGGCTTCTTTCCAAAGGGCGAGTTGGGCCCCACAGCATCTTGCTTCCAGCTCTTTGGGAAGCTAAGAAACAACTCGCTCTGCACAGTGCTCTTACAGCCTAGTGGGAACATCTCTTCCAAAGGCCTGTGAAACGCAGTTTCTTTGCAGGCCTGATCTGGCTGAAGTAGGACTTCTGCTCTGGGTGTGCTACTTTGCCCTAGAGCTGAAAGGCACAACGTGCAGGCTTCTTTCCAAAGGGCGAGTTGGGCCCCACAGCATCTTGCTTCCAGCTCTTTGGGAAGCTAAGAAACAACTCGCTCTGCACAGTGCTCTTACAGCCTACCGGGAACATCTCTTCCAAAGGCCTGTGAAACGCAGTTTCTTTGCAGGCCTGATCTGGCTGAAGTAGGACTTCTGCTCTGGGTGTGCTACTTTGCCCTAGAGCTGAAAGGCACAACGTGCAGGCTTCTTTCCAAAGGGCGAGTTGGGCCCCACAGCATCTTGCTTCCAGCTCTTTGGGAAGCTAAGAAAAAACTCGCTCTGCACAGTGCTCTTACAGCCTACGGGGAACATCTCTGACAAAGGCCTGTGAAACGCAGTTTCTTTGCAGGCCTGATCTGGCTGAAGTAGGACTTCTGCTCTGGGTGTGCTACTTTGCCCTAGAGCTGAAAGGCACAACGTGCAGGCTTCTTTCCAAAGGGTGAGTTGGGCCCCACAGCATCTTGCTTCCAGCTCTTTGGGAAGCTAAGAAACAACTCGCTCTGCACAGTGCTCTTACAGCCTACCGGGAACATCTCTTCCAAAGGCCTGTGAAACGCAGTTTCTTTGCAGGCCTGATCTGGCTGAAGTAGGACTTCTGCTCTGGGTGTGCTACTTTGCCCTAGAGCTGAAAGGCACAACGTGCAGGCTTCTTTCCAAAGGGCGAGTTGGGCCCCACAGCATCTTGCTTTCACCTCTTTGGGAAGCTAAGAAACAACTCGCTCTGCACAGTGCTCTTACAGCCTACCGGGAACATGTCTTCCAAAGGCCTGTGAAACGCAGTTTCTTTGCAGGCCTGATCTGGCTGAAGTAGGACTTCTGCTCTGGGTGTGCTACTTTGCCCTAGAGCTGAAAGGCACAACGTGCAGGCTTCTTTCCAAAGGGCGAGTTGGGCCCCACAGCATCTTGCTTCCAGCTCTTTGGGAAGCTAAGAAACAACTCGCTCTGCACAGTGCTCTTACAGCCTACCGGGAACATCTCTTCCAAAGGCCAGTGAAACGCAGTTTCTTTGCAGGCCTGATCTGGCTGAAGTAGGACTTCTGCTCTGGGTGTGCTACTTTGCCCTAGAGCTGAAAGGCACAACGTGCAGGCTTCTTTCCAAAGGGCGAGTTGGGCCCCACAGCATCTTGCTTCCAGCTCTTTGGGAAGCTAAGAAACAACTCGCTCTGCACAGTGCTCTTACAGCCTACGGGGAACATCTCTGACAAAGGCCTGTGAAACGCAGTTTCTTTGCAGGCCTGATCTGGCTGAAGTAGGACTTCTGCTCTGGGTGTGCTACTTTGCCCTAGAGCTGAAAGGCACAACGTGCAGGCTTCTTTCCAAAGGGCGAGTTGGGCCCCACAGCATCTTGCTTCCAGCTCTTTGGGAAGCTAAGAAACAACTCGCTCTGCACAGTGCTCTTACAGCCTAGTGGGAACATCTCTTCCAAAGGCCTGTGAAACGCAGTTTCTTTGCAGGCCTGATCTGGCTGAAGTAGGACTCCTGCTCTGGGTGTGCTACTTTGCCCTAGAGCTGAAAGGCACAACGTGCAGGCTTCTTTCCAAAGGGCGAGTTGGGCCCCACAGCATCTTGCTTCCAGCTCTTTGGGAAGCTAAGAAACAACTCGCTCTGCACAGTGCTCTTACAGCCTAGTGGGAACATCTCTTCCAAAGGCCTGTGAAACGCAGTTTCTTTGCAGGCCTGATCTGGCTGAAGTAGGACTTCTGCTCTGGGTGTGCTACTTTGCCCTAGAGCTGAAAGGCACAACGTGCAGGCTTCTTTCCAAAGGGCGAGTTGGGCCCCACAGCATCTTGCTTCCAGCTCTTTGGGAAGGTAAGAAACAACTCGCTCTGCACAGTGCTCTTACAGCCTACCAGGAACATCTCTTCCAAAGGCCTGTGAAACGCAGTTTCTTTGCAGGCCTGATCTGGCTGAAGTAGGACTTCTGCTCTGGGTGTGCTACTTTGCCCTAGAGCTGAAAGGCACAACGTGCAGGCTTCTTTCCAAAGGGCGAGTTGGGCCCCACAGCATCTTGCTTCCAGCTCTTTGGGAAGCTAAGAAACAACTCGCTCTGCACAGTGCTCTTACGGCCTACCGGGAACATCTCTTCCAAAGGCCTGTGAAACGCAGTTTGTTTGCAGGCCTGATCTGGCTGAAGTAGGACTTCTGCTCTGGGTGTGCTACTTTGCCCTAGAGCTGAAAGGCACAACGTGCAGGCTTCTTTCCAAAGGGCGAGTTGGGCCCCACAGCATCTTGCTTCCAGCTCTTTGGGAAGCTAAGAAACAACTCGCTCTGCACAGTGCTCTTACAGCCTAGTGGGAACATCTCTTCCAAAGGCCTGTGAAACGCAGTTTCTTTGCAGGCCTGATCTGGCTGAAGTAGGACTTCTGCTCTGGGTGTGCTACTTTGCCCTAGAGCTGAAAGGCACAACGTGCAGGCTTCTTTCCAAAGGGCGAGTTGGGCCCCACAGCATCTTGCTTCCAGCTCTTTGGGAAGGTAAGAAACAACTCGCTCTGCACAGTGCTCTTACAGCCTACCAGGAACATCTCTTCCAAAGGCCTGTGAAACGCAGTTTCTTTGCAGGCCTGATCTGGCTGAAGTAGGACTTCTGCTCTGGGTGTGCTACTTTGCCCTAGAGCTGAAAGGCACAACGTGCTGGCTTCTTTCCAAAGGGCGAGTTGGGCCCCACAGCATCTTGCTTCCAGCTCTTTGGGAAGCTAAGAAACAACTCGCTCTGCACAGTGCTCTTACAGCCTGCCGGGAACATCTCTTCCAAAGGCCTGTGAAACGCAGTTTCTTTGCAGGCCTGATCTGGCTGAAGTAGGACTTCTGCTCTGGGTGTGCTACTTTGCCCTAGAGCTGAAAGGCACAACGTGCAGGCTTCTTTCCAAAGGGCGAGTTGGGCCCCACAGCATCTTGCTTCCAGCTCTTTGGGAAGCTAAGAAACAACTCGCTCTGCACAGTGCTCTTACAGCCTAGTGGGAACATCTCTTCCAAAGGCCTGTGAAACGCAGTTTCTTTGCAGGCCTGATCTGGCTGAAGTAGGACTTCTGCTCTGGGTGTGCTACTTTGCCCTAGAGCTGAAAGGCACAACGTGCAGGCTTCTTTCCAAAGGGCGAGTTGGGCCCCACAGCATCTTGCTTCCAGCTCTTTGGGAAGCTAAGAAACAACTCGCTCTGCACAGTGCTCTTACAGCCTAGTGGGAACATCTCTTCCAAAGGCCTGTGAAACGCAGTTTCTTTGCAGGCCTGATCTGGCTGAAGTAGGACTTCTGCTCTGGGTGTGCTACTTTGCCCTAGAGCTGAAAGGCACAACGTGCAGGCTTCTTTCCAAAGGGCGAGTTGGGCCCCACAGCATCTTGCTTCCAGCTCTTTGGGAAGCTAAGAAACAACTCGCTCTGCACAGTGCTCTTACAGCCTACCAGGAACATCTCTTCCAAAGGCCTGTGAAACGCAGTTTCTTTGCAGGCCTGATCTGGCTGAAGTAGGACTTCTGCTCTGGGTGTGCTACTTTGCCCTAGAGCTGAAAGGCACAACGTGCAGGCTTCTTTCCAAAGGGCGAGTTGGGCCCCACAGCATCTTGCTTCCAGCTCTTTGGGAAGCTAAGAAACAACTCGCTCTGCACAGTGCTCTTACAGCCTACCGGGAACATCTCTTCCAAAGGCCTGTGAAACGCAGTTTCTTTGCAGGCCTGATCTGGCTGAAGTAGGACTTCTGCTCTGGGTGTGCTACTTTGCCCTAGAGCTGAAAGGCACAACGTGCAGGCTTCTTTCCAAAGGGCGAGTTGGGCCCCACAGCATCTTGCTTCCAGCTCTTTGGGAAGCTAAGAAACAACTCGCTCTGCACAGTGATCTTACAGCCTAGTGGGAACATCTCTTCCAAAGGCCTGTGAAACGCAGTTTCTTTGCAGGCCTGATCTGGCTGAAGTAGGACTTCTGCTCTGGGTGTGCTACTTTGCCCTACAGCTGAAAGGCACAACGTGCAGGCTTCTTTCCAAAGGGCGAGTTGGGCCCCACAGCATCTTGCTTCCAGCTCTTTGGGAAGCTAAGAAACAACTCGCTCTGCACAGTGCTCTTACAGCCTAGTGGGAACATCTCTTCCAAAGGCCTGTGAAACGCAGTTTCTTTGCAGGCCTGATCTGGCTGAAGTAGGACTTCTGCTCTGGGTGTGCTACTTTGCCCTAGAGCTGAAAGGCACAACGTGCAGGCTTCTTTCCAAAGGGCGAGTTGGGCCCCACAGCATCTTGCTTCCAGCTCTTTGGGAAGCTAAGAAACAACTCGCTCTGCACAGTGCTCTTACAGCCTACCGGGAACATCTCTTCCAAAGGCCTGTGAAACGCAGTTTCTTTGCAGGCCTGATCTGGCTTAAGTAGGACTTCTGCTCTGGGTGTGCTACTTTGCCCTAGAGCTGAAAGGCACAACGTGCAGGCTTCTTTCCAAAGGGCGAGTTGGGCCCCACAGCATCTTGCTTCCAGCTCTTTGGGAAGCTAAGAAACAACTCGCTCTGCACAGTGCTCTTACAGCCTACCGGGAACATCTCTTCCAAAGGCCTGTGAAACGCAGTTTCTTTGCAGGCCTGATCTGGCTGAAGTAGGACTTCTGCTCTTGGTGTGCTACTTTGCCCTAGAGCTGAAAGGCACAACGTGCAGGCTTCTTTCCAAAGGGCGAGTTGGGCCCCACAGCATCTTGCTTCCAGCTCTTTGGGAAGCTAAGAAAAAACTCGCTCTGCACAGTGCTCTTACAGCCTACGGGGAACATCTCTGACAAAGGCCTGTGAAACGCAGTTTCTTTGCAGGCCTGATCTGGCTGAAGTAGGTCTTCTGCTCTGGGTGTGCTACTTTGCCCTAGAGCTGAAAGGCACAACGTGCAGGCTTCTTTCCAAAGGGTGAGTTGGGCCCCACAGCATCTTGCTTCCAGCTCTTTGGGAAGCTAAGAAACAACTCGCTCTGCACAGTGCTCTTACAGCCTACCGGGAACATCTCTGACAAAGGCCTGTGAAACGCAGTTTCTTTGCAGGCCCGATCTGGCTGAAGTAGGACTTCTGCTCTGGGTGTGCTACTTTGCCCTAGAGCTGAAAGGCACAACGTGCAGGCTTCTTTCCAAAGGGCGAGTTGGGCCCCACAGCATCTTGCTTCCAGCTCTTTGGGAAGCTAAGAAACAACTCGCTCTGCACAGTGCTCTTACAGCCTAGTGGGAACATCTCTTCCAAAGGCCTGTGAAACGCAGTTTCTTTGCAGGCCCGATCTGGCTGAAGTAGGACTTCTGCTCTGGGTGTGCTACTTTGCCCTAGAGCTGAAAGGCACAACGTGCAGGCTTCTTTCCAAAGGGCGAGTTGGGCCCCACAGCATCTTGCTTCCAGCTCTTTGGGAAGCTAAGAAACAACTCGCTCTGCACAGTGCTCTTACAGCCTACCGGGAAAATCTCTTCCAAAGGCCTGTGAAACGCAGTTTCTTTGCAGGCCTGATCTGGCTGAAGTAGGACTTCTGCTCTGGGTGTGCTACTTTGCCCTAGAGCTGAAAGGCACAACGTGCAGGCTTCTTTCCAAAGGGCGAGTTGGGCCCCACAGCATCTTGCTTCCAGCTCTTTGGGAAGCTAAGATACAACTCGCTCTGCACAGTGCTCTTACAGCCTAGTGGGAACATCTCTTCCAAAGGCCTGTGAAACGCAGTTTCTTTGCAGGCCCGATCTGGCTGAAGTAGGACTTCTGCTCTGGGTGTGCTACTTTGCCCTAGAGCTGAAAGGCACAACGTGCAGGCTTCTTTCCAAAGGGCGAGTTGGGCCCCACAGCATCTTGCTTCCAGCTCTTTGGGAAGCTAAGAAACAACTCGCTCTGCACAGTGCTCTTACAGCCTAGTGGGAACATCTCTTCCATAGGCCTGTGAAACGCAGTTTCTTTGCAGGCCTGATCTGGCTGAAGTAGGACTTCTGCTCTGGGTGTGCTACTTTGCCCTAGAGCTGAAAGGCACAACGTGCAGGCTTCTTTCCAAAGGGCGAGTTGGGCCCCACAGCATCTTGCTTCCAGCTCTTTGGGAAGCTAAGAAACAACTCGCTCTGCACAGTGCTCTTACAGCCTACGGGGAACATCTCTTCCAAAGGCCTGTGAAACGCAGTTTCTTTGCATGCCTGATCTGGCTGAAGTAGGACTTCTGCTCTGGGTGTGCTACTTTGCCCTAGAGCTGAAAGGCACAACGTGCAGGCTTCTTTCCAAAGGGCGAGTTGGGCCCCACAGCATCTTGCTTCCAGCTCTTTGGGAAGCTAAGAAACAACTCGCTCTGCACAGTGCTCTTACAGCCTACCGGGAAGATCTCTTCCAAAGGCCAGTGAAACGCAGTTTCTTTGCAGGCCTGATCTGGCTGAAGTAGGACTTCTGCTCTGGGTGTGCTACTTTGCCCTAGAGCTGAAAGGCACAACGTGCAGGCTTCTTTCCAAAGGGCGAGTTGGGCCCCACAGCATCTTGCTTCCAGCTCTTTGGGAAGCTAAGAAACAACTCGCTCTGCACAGTGCTCTTACAGCCTACGGGGAACATCTCTGACAAAGGCCTGTGAAACGCAGTTTCTTTGCAGGCCTGATCTGGCTGAAGTAGGACTTCTGCTCTGGGTGTGCTACTTTGCCCTAGAGCTGAAAGGCACAACGTGCAGGCTTCTTTCCAAAGGGCGAGTTGGGCCCCACAGCATCTTGCTTCCAGCTCTTTGGGAAGCTAAGAAACAACTCGCTCTGCACAGTGCTCTTACAGCCTATGGGGAATATCTCTTCCAAAGGCCTGTGAAACGCAGTTTCTTTGCAGGCCTGATCTGGCTGAAGTAGGACTTCTGCTCTGGGTGTGCTACTTTGCCCTAGAGCTGAAAGGCACAACTTGCTGACTTCTTTCCAAAGGGCGAGTTGGGCCCCACAGCATCTTGCTTCCAGCTCTTTGGGAAGCTAAGAAACAACTCGCTCTGCACAGTGCTCTTACAGCCTAGTGGGAACATCTCTTCCAAAGGCCTGTGAAACACAGTTTCTTTGCAGGCCCGATCTGGCTGAAGTAGGACTTCTGCTCTGGGTGTGCTACTTTGCCCTAGAGCTGAAAGGCACAACGTGCAGGCTTCTTTCCAAAGGGCGAGTTGGGCCCCACAGCATCTTGCTTCCAGCTCTTTGGGAAGCTAAGAAACAACTCGCTCTGCACAGTGCTCTTACAGCCTAGTGGGAACATCTCTTCCAAAGGCCTGTGAAACGCAGTTTCTTTGCAGGCCCGATCTGGCTGAAGTAGGACTTCTGCTCTGGGTCTGCTACTTTGCCCTACAGGTGAAAGGCACAACGTGCAGGCTCCTTTCCAAAGGGCGAGTTGGGCCCCACAGCATCTTGCTTCCAGCTCTTTGGGAAGCTAAGAAACAACTCGCTCTGCACAGTGCTCTTACAGCCTACCGGGAACATGTCTTCCAAAGGCCTGTGCAACGCAGTTTCTTTGCAGGCCTGATCTGGCTGAAGTAGGACTTCTGCTCTGGGTGTGCTACTTTGCCCTAGAGCTGAAAGGCACAACGTGCAGGCTTCTTTCCAAAGGGCGAGTTGGGCCCCACAGCATCTTGCTTCCAGCTCTTTGGGAAGCTAAGAAACAACTCGCTCTGCACAGTGCTCTTACAGCCTAGTGGGAACATCTCTTCCAAAGGCCTGTGAAACGCAGTTTTTTTGCAGGCCCGATCTGGCTGAAGTAGGACTTCTGCTCTGGGTGTGCTACTTTGCCCTAGAGCTGAAAGGCACAACGTGCAGGCTTCTTTGCAAAGGGCGAGTTGGGCCCCACAGCATCTTGCTTCCAGCTCTTTGGGAAGCTAAGAAACAACTCGCTCTGCACAGTGCTCTTACAGCCTACCGGGAACATCTCTTCCAAAGGCCTGTGAAACGCAGTTTCTTTGCAGGCCTGATCTGGCTGAAGTAGGACTTCTGCTCTGGGTGTGCTACTTTGCCCTAGAGCTGAAAGGCACAACGTGCAGGCTTCTTTCCAAAGGGCGAGTTGGGCCCCACAGCATCTTGCTTCCAGCTCTTTGGGAAGCTAAGAAACAACTCGCTCTGCACAGTGCTCTTACAGCCTAGTGGGAACATCTCTTCCAAAGGCCTGTGAAACGCAGTTTTTTTGCAGGCCCGATCTGGCTGAAGTAGGACTTCTGCTCTGGGTGTGCTACTTTGCCCTAGAGCTGAAAGGCACAACGTGCAGGCTTCTTTGCAAAGGGCGAGTTGGGCCCCACAGCATCTTGCTTCCAGCTCTTTGGGAAGCTAAGAAACAACTCGCTCTGCACAGTGCTCTTACAGCCTACCGGGAACATCTCTTCCAAAGGCCTGTGAAACGCAGTTTCTTTGCAGGCCTGATCTGGCTGAAGTAGGACTTCTGCTCTGGGTGTGCTACTTTGCCCTAGAGCTGAAAGGCACAACGTGCAGGCTTCTTTCCAAAGGGCGAGTTGGGCCCCACAGCATCTTGCTTCCAGCTCTTTGGGAAGCTAAGAAACAACTCGCTCTGCACAGTGCTCTTACAGCCTACGGGGAACATCTCTGACAAAGGCCTGTGAAACGCAGTTTCTTTGCAGGCCTGATCTGGCTGAAGTAGGACTTCTGCTCTGGGTGTGCTACTTTGCCCTAGAGCTGAAAGGCACAACGTGCAGGCTTCTTTCCAAAGGGCGAGTTGGGCCCCACAGCATCTTGCTTCCAGCTCTTTGGGAAGCTAAGAAACAACTCGCTCTGCACAGTGCTCTTACAGCCTAGTGGGAACATCTCTTCCAAAGGCCTGTGAAACGCAGTTTCTTTGCAGGACTGATCTGGCTGAAGTAGGACTTCTGCTCTGGGTGTGCTACTTTGCCCTAGAGCTGAAAGGCGCAACTTGCAGGCTTCTTTCCAAAGGGCGAGTTGGGCCCCACAGCATCTTGCTTCCAGCTCTTTGGGAAGCTAAGAAACAACTCGCTCTGCACAGTGCTCTTACAGCCTAGTGGGAACATCTCTTCCAAAGGCCTGTGAAACGCAGTTTCTTTGCAGGCCCGATCTGGCTGAAGTAGGACTTCTGCTCTGGGTGTGCTACTTTGCCCTAGAGCTGAAAGGCACAACGTGCAGGCTTCTTTCCAAAGGGCGAGTTGGGCCCCACAGCATCTTGCTTCCAGCTCTTTGGGAAGCTAAGAAACAACTCGCTCTGCACAGTGCTCTTACAGCCTAGTGGGAACATCTCTTCCAAAGGCCTGTGAAACGCAGTTTCTTTGCAGGCCTGATCTGGCTGAAGTAGGACTTCTGCTCTGGGTGTGCTACTTTGCCCTAGAGCTGAAAGGCGCAACTTGCAGGCTTCTTTCCAAAGGGCGAGTTGGGCCCCACAGCATCTTGCGTCCAGCTCTTTGGGAAGCTAAGAAACAACTCGCTCTGCACAGTGCTCTTACAGCCTACGGGGAACATCTCTTCCAAAGGCGTGTGAAACGCAGTTTCTTTGCAGGCCCGATCTGGCTGAAGTAGGACTTCTGCTCTGGGTGTGCTACTTTGCCCTAGAGCTGAAAGGCACAACGTGCAGGCTTCTTTCCAAAGGGCGAGTTGGGCCCCACAGCATCTTGCTTCCAGCTCTTTGGGAAGCTAAGAAACAACTCGCTCTGCACAGTGCTCTTACAGCCTAGTGGGAACATCTCTTCCAAAGGCCTGTGAAACACAGTTTCTTTGCAGGCCCGATCTGGCTGAAGTAGGACTTCTGCTCTGGGTGTGCTACTTTGCCCTAGAGCTGAAAGGCACAACGTGCAGGCTTCTTTCCAAAGGGCGAGTTGGGCCCCACAGCATCTTGCTTCCAGCTCTTTGGGAAGCTAAGAAACAACTCGCTCTGCACAGTGCTCTTACAGCCTAGTGGGAACATCTCTTCCAAAGGCCTGTGAAACGCAGTTTCTTTGCAGGCCTGATCTGGCTGAAGTAGGACTTCTGCTCTGGGTGTGCTACTTTGCCCTAGAGCTGAAAGGCACAACGTGCAGGCTTCTTTCCAAAGGGCGAGTTGGGCCCCACAGCATCTTGCTTCCAGCTCTTTGGGAAGCTAAGAAACAACTCGCTCTGCACAGTGCTCTTACAGCCTAGTGGGAACATCTCTTCCAAAGGCCTGTGAAACGCAGTTTCTTTGCAGGCCTGATCTGGCTGAAGTAGGACTTCTGCTCTGGGTGTGCTACTTTGCCCTAGAGCTGAAAGGCACAACGTGCAGGCTTCTTTCCAAAGGGCGAGTTGGGCCCCACAGCATCTTGCTTCCAGCTCTTTGGGAAGGTAAGAAACAACTCGCTCTGCACAGTGCTCTTACAGCCTACCGGGAACATCTCTTCCAAAGGCCTGTGAAACGCAGTTTCTTTGCAGGCCTGATCTGGCTGAAGTAGGACTTCTGCTCTGGGTGTGCTACTTTGCCCTAGAGCTGAAAGGCAGAACGTGCAGGCTTCTTTCCAAAGGGCGAGTTGGGCCCCACAGCATCTTGCTTCCAGCTCTTTGGGAAGCTAAGAAACAACTCGCTCTGCACAGTGCTCTTACAGCCTACGGGGAACATCTCTTCCAAAGGCCTGTGAAACGCAGTTTCTTTGCAGGCCTGATCTGGCTGAAGTAGGACTTCTGCTCTGGGTGTGCTACTTTGCCCTAGAGCTGAAAGGCACAACGTGCAGGCTTCTTTCCAAAGGGCGAGTTGGGCCCCACAGCATCTTGCTTCCAGCTCTTTGGGAAGCTAAGAAACAACTCGCTCTGCACAGTGCTCTTACAGCCTACCGGGAACATCTCTTCCAAAGGCCTGTGAAACGCAGTTTCTTTGCAGGCCTGATCTGGCTGAAGTAGGACTTCTGCTCTGGGTGTGCTACTTTGCCCTAGAGCTGAAAGGCACAACGTGCAGGCTTCTTTCCAAAGGGCGAGTTGGGCCCCACAGCATCTTGCTTCCAGCTCTTTGGGAAGCTAAGAAAAAACTCGCTCTGCACAGTGCTCTTAAAGCCTACGGGGAACATCTCTGACAAAGGCCTGTGAAACGCAGTTTCTTTGCAGGCCTGATCTGGCTGAAGTAGGACTTCTCCTCTGGGTGTGCTACTTTGCCCTAGAGCTGAAAGGCACAACGTGCAGGCTTCTTTCCAAAGGGTGAGTTGGGCCCCACAGCATCTTGCTTCCAGCTCTTTGGGAAGCTAAGAAACAACTCGCTCTGCACAGTGCTCTTACAGCCTACCGGGAACATCTCTGACAAAGGCCTGTGAAACGCAGTTTCTTTGCAGGCCTGATCTGGCTGAAGTAGGACTTCTGCTCTGGGTGTGCTACTTTGCCCTAGAGCTGAAAGGCACAACGTGCAGGCTTCTTTCCAAAGGGCGAGTTGGGCCCCACAGCATCTTGCTTTCACCTCTTTGGGAAGCTAAGAAACAACTCGCTCTGCACAGTGCTCTTACAGCCTACCGGGAACATCTCTGACAAAGGCCTGTGAAACGCAGTTTCTTTGCAGGCCTGATCTGGCTGAAGTAGGACTTCTGCTCTGGGTGTGCTACTTTGCCCTAGAGCTGAAAGGCACAACGTGCAGGCTTCTTTCCAAAGGGCGAGTTGGGCCCCACAGCATCTTGCTTCCAGCTCTTTGGGAAGCTAAGAAACAACTCGCTCTGCACAGTGCTCTTACAGCCTACCGGGAACATCTCTTCCAAAGGCCAGTGAAACGCAGTTTCTTTGCAGGCCTGATCTGGCTGAAGTAGGACTTCTGCTCTGGGTGTGCTACTTTGCCCTAGAGCTGAAAGGCACAACGTGCAGGCTTCTTTCCAAAGGGCGAGTTGGGCCCCACAGCATCTTGCTTCCAGCTCTTTGGGAAGCTAAGAAACAACTCGCTCTGCACAGTGCTCTTACAGCCTACCGGGAACATCTCTTCCAAAGGCCAGTGAAACGCAGTTTCTTTGCAGGCCTGATCTGGCTGAAGTAGGACTTCTGCTCTGGGTGTGCTACTTTGCCCTAGAGCTGAAAGGCACAACGTGCAGGCTTCTTTCCAAAGGGCGAGTTGGGCCCCACAGCATCTTGCTTCCAGCTCTTTGGGAAGCTAAGAAACAACTCGCTCTGCACAGTGCTCTTACAGCCTACGGGGAACATCTCTGACAAAGGCCTGTGAAACGCAGTTTCTTTGCAGGCCTGATCTGGCTGAAGTAGGACTTCTGCTCTGGGTGTGCTACTTTGCCCTAGAGCTGAAAGGCACAACGTGCAGGCTTCTTTCCAAAGGGCGAGTTGGGCCCCACAGCATCTTGCTTCCAGCTCTTTGGGAAGGTAAGAAACAACTCGCTCTGCACAGTGCTCTTACAGCCTACCAGGAACATCTCTTCCAAAGGCCTGTGAAACGCAGTTTCTTTGCAGGCCTGATCTGGCTGAAGTAGGACTTCTGCTCTGGGTGTGCTACTTTGCCCTAGAGCTGAAAGGCACAACGTGCAGGCTTCTTTCCAAAGGGCGAGTTGGGCCCCACAGCATCTTGCTTCCAGCTCTTTGGGAAGCTAAGAAACAACTCGCTCTGCACAGTGCTCTTACAGCCTAGTGGGAACATCTCTTCCAAAGGCCTGTGAAACGCAGTTTCTTTGCAGGCCTGATCTGGCTGAAGTAGGACTTCTGCTCTGGGTGTGCTACTTTGCCCTAGAGCTGAAAGGCACAACGTGCAGGCTTCTTTCCAAAGGGCGAGTTGGGCCCCACAGCATCTTGCTTCCAGCTCTTTGGGAAGCTAAGAAACAACTCGCTCTGCACAGTGCTCTTACAGCCTAGTGGGAACATCTCTTCCAAAGGCCTGTGAAACGCAGTTTCTTTGCAGGCCTGATCTGGCTGAAGTAGGACTTCTGCTCTGGGTGTGCTACTTTGCCCTAGAGCTGAAAGGCACAACGTGCAGGCTTCTTTCCAAAGGGCGAGTTGGGCCCCACAGCATCTTGCTTCCAGCTCTTTGGGAAGCTAAGAAACAACTCGCTCTGCACAGTGCTCTTACAGCCTAGTGGGAACATCTCTTCCAAAGGCCTGTGAAACGCAGTTTCTTTGCAGGCCTGATCTGGCTGAAGTAGGACTTCTGCTCTGGGTGTGCTACTTTGCCCTAGAGCTGAAAGGCACAACGTGCAGGCTTCTTTCCAAAGGGCGAGTTGGGCCCCACAGCATCTTGCTTCCAGCTCTTTGGGAAGGTAAGAAACAACTCGCTCTGCACAGTGCTCTTACAGCCTACCAGGAACATCTCTTCCAAAGGCCTGTGAAACGCAGTTTCTTTGCAGGCCTGATCTGGCTGAAGTAGGACTTCTGCTCTGGGTGTGCTACTTTGCCCTAGAGCTGAAAGGCACAACGTGCAGGCTTCTTTCCAAAGGGCGAGTTGGGCCCCACAGCATCTTGCTTCCAGCTCTTTGGGAAGCTAAGAAACAACTCGCTCTGCACAGTGCTCTTACAGCCTACCGGGAACATCTCTTCCAAAGGCCTGTGAAACGCAGTTACTTTGCAGGCCTGATCTGGCTGAAGTAGGACTTCTGCTCTGGGTGTGCTACTTTGCCCTAGAGCTGAAAGGCACAACGTGCAGGCTTCTTTCCAAAGGGCGAGTTGGGCCCCACAGCATCTTGCTTCCAGCTCTTTGGGAAGCTAAGAAACAACTCGCTCTGCACAGTGCTCTTACAGCCTACCGGGAACATCTCTTCCAAAGGCCTGTGAAACGCAGTTTCTTTGCAGGCCTGATCTGGCTGAAGTAGGACTTCTGCTCTGGGTGTGCTACTTTGCCCTAGAGCTGAAAGGCACAACGTGCAGGCTTCTTTCCAAAGGGCGAGTTGGGCCCCACAGCATCTTGCTTCCAGCTCTTTGGGAAGCTAAGAAACAACTCGCTCTGCACAGTGCTCTTACAGCCTACGGGGAACATCTCTGACAAAGGCCTGTGAAACGCAGTTTCTTTGCAGGCCTGATCTGGCTGAAGTAGGACTTCTGCTCTGGGTGTGCTACTTTGCCCTAGAGCTGAAAGGCACAACGTGCAGGCTTCTTTCCAAAGGGCGAGTTGGGCCCCACAGCATCTTGCTTCCAGCTCTTTGGGAAGCTAAGAAACAACTCGCTCTGCACAGTGCTCTTACAGCCTAGTGGGAACATCTCTTCCAAAGGCCTGTGAAACGCAGTTTCTTTGCAGGCCTGATCTGGCTGAAGTAGGACTTCTGCTCTGGGTGTGCTACTTTGCCCTAGAGCTGAAAGGCACAACGTGCAGGCTTCTTTCCAAAGGGCGAGTTGGGCCCCACAGCATCTTGCTTCCAGCTCTTTGGGAAGCTAAGAAACAACTCGCTCTGCACAGTGCTCTTACAGCCTACCGGGAACATCTCTTCCAAAGGCCTGTGAAACGCAGTTTCTTTGCAGGCCTGATCTGGCTGAAGTAGGACTTCTGCTCTGGGTGTGCTACTTTGCCCTAGAGCTGAAAGGCACAACGTGCAGGCTTCTTTCCAAAGGGCGAGTTGGGCCCCACAGCATCTTGCTTCCAGCTCTTTGGGAAGCTAAGAAACAACTCGCTCTGCACAGTGCTCTTACAGCCTACGGGGAACATCTCTGACAAAGGCCTGTGAAACGCAGTTTCTTTGCAGGCCTGATCTGGCTGAAGTAGGACTTCTGCTCTGGGTGTGCTACTTTGCCCTAGAGCTGAAAGGCACAACGTGCAGACTTCTTTCCAAAGGGTGAGTTGGGCCCCACAGCATCTTGCTTCCAGCTCTTTGGGAAGCTAAGAAACAACTCGCTCTGCACAGTGCTCTTACAGCCTACCGGGAACATCTCTGACAAAGGCCTGTGAAACGCAGTTTCTTTGCAGGCCCGATCTGGCTGAAGTAGGACTTCTGCTCTGGGTGTGCTACTTTGCCCTAGAGCTGAAAGGCACAACGTGCAGGCTTCTTTCCAAACGGCGAGTTGGGCCCCACAGCATCTTGCTTCCAGCTCTTTGGGAAGCTAAGAAACAACTCGCTCTGCACAGTGCTCTTACAGCCTAGTGGGAACATCTCTTCCAAAGGCCTGTGAAACGCAGTTTCTTTGCAGGCCTGATCTGGCTGAAGTAGGACTTCTGCTCTGGGTGTGCTACTTTGCCCTAGAGCTGAAAGGCACAACGTGCAGGCTTCTTTCCAAAGGGCGAGTTGGGCCCCACAGCATCTTGCTTCCAGCTCTTTGGGAAGCTAAGAATCAACTCGCTCTGCACAGTGCTCTTACAGCCTACCGGGAACATCTCTTCCAAAGGCCTGTGAAACGCAGTTTCTTTGCAGGCCTGATCTGGCTGAAGTAGGACTTCTGCTCTGGGTGTGCTACTTTGCCCTAGAGCTGAAAGGCACAACGTGCAGGCTTCTTTCCAAAGGGCGAGTTGGGCCCCACAGCATCTTGCTTCCAGCTCTTTGGGAAGCTAAGAAACAACTCGCTCTGCACAGTGCTCTTACAGCCTAGTGGGAACATCTCTTCCAAAGGCCTGTGAAACGCAGTTTCTTTGCAGGCCTGATCTGGCTGAAGTAGGACTTCTGCTCTGGGTGTGCTACTTTGCCCTAGAGCTGAAAGGCGCAACTTGCAGGCTTCTTTCCAAAGGGCGAGTTGGGCCCCACAGCATCTTGCTTCCAGCTCTTTGGGAAGCTAAGAAACAACTCGCTCTGCACAGTGCTCTTACAGCCTAGTGGGAACATCTCTTCCAAAGGCCTGTGAAACGCAGTTTCTTTGCAGGCCTGATCTGGCTGAAGTAGGACTTCTGCTCTGGGTGTGCTACTTTGCCCTAGAGCTGAAAGGCACAACGTGCAGGCTTCTTTCCAAAGGGCGAGTTGGGCCCCACAGCATCTTGCTTCCAGCTCTTTGGGAAGCTAAGAAACAACTCGCTCTGCACAGTGCTCTTACAGCCTACCGGGAACATCTCTTCCAAAGGCCTGTGAAACGCAGTTTCTTTGCAGGCCTGATCTGGCTGAAGTAGGACTTCTGCTCTGGGTGTGCTACTTTGCCCTAGAGCTGAAAGGCAAAACGTGCAGGCTTCTTTCCAAAGGGCGAGTTGGGCCCCACAGCATCTTGCTTCCAGCTCTTTGGGAAGATGAGAAACAACTCGCTCTGCACTGTGCTCTTACAGCCTAGTGGGAACATCTCTTCCAAAGGCCTGTGAAACGCAGTTTCTTTGCAGGCCTGATCTGGCTGAAGTAGGACTTCTGCTCTGGGTGTGTTGCTTTGCCCTAGAGCTGAAAGGCGCAACTTGCAGGCTTCTTTCCAAAGGGCGAGTTGGGCCCCACAGCATCTTGCTTCCAGCTCTTTGGGAAGCTAAGAAACAACTCGCTCTGCACAGTGCTCTTACAGCCTACGGCGAAGATCTCTTCCAAAGGCCTGTGAAACGCAGTTTCTTTGCAGGCCTGATCTGGCTGAAGTAGGACTTCTGCTCTGGGTGTGCTACTTTGCCCTAGAGCTGAAAGGCACAACGTGCAGTCTTCTTTCCAAAGGGCGAGTTGGGCCCCACAGCATCTTGCTTCCAGCTCTTTGGGAAGCTAAGAAACAACTCGCTCTGCACAGTGCTCTTACAGCCTACGGGGAACATCTCTTCCAAAGGCCTGTGAAACGCAGTTTCTTTGCAGGCCTGATCTGGCTGAAGTAGGACTTCTGCTCTGGGTGTGCTACTTTGCCCTAGAGCTGAAAGGCACAACGTGCAGGCTTCTTTCCAAAGGGCGAGTTGGGCCCCACAGCATCTTGCTTCCAGCTCTTTGGGAAGCTAAGAAATAACTCGCTCTGCACAGTGCTCTTACAGCCTACCGGGAACATCTCTTCCAAAGGCCTGTGAAACGCAGTTTCTTTGCAGGCCTGATCTGGCTGAAGTAGGACTTCTGCTCTGGGTGTGCTACTTTGCCCTAGAGCTGAAAGGCACAACGTGCAGGCTTCTTTCCAAAGGGCGAGTTGGGCCCCACAGCATCTTGCTTCCAGCTCTTTGGGAAGCTAAGAAACAACTCGCTCTGCACAGTGCTCTTACAGCCTACGGGGAACATCTCTTCCAAAGGCCTGTGAAACGCAGTTTCTTTGCAGGCCCGATCTGGCTGAAGTAGGACTTCTGCTCTGGGTGTGCTACTTTGCCCTAGAGCTGAAAGGCACAACGTGCAGGCTTCTTTCCAAAGGGCGAGTTGGGCCCCACAGCATCTTGCTTCCAGCTCTTTGGGAAGCTAAGAAACAACTCGCTCTGCACAGTGCTCTTACAGCCTAGTGGGAACATCTCTTCCAAAGGCCTGTGAAACGCAGTTTCTTTGCAGGCCTGATCTGGCTGAAGTAGGACTTCTGCTCTGGGTGTGCTACTTTGCCCTAGAGCTGAAAGGCACAACGTGCAGGCTTCTTTCCAAAGGGCGAGTTGGGCCCCACAGCATCTTGCTTCCAGCTCTTTGGGAAGGTAAGAAACAACTCGCTCTGCACAGTGCTCTTACAGCCTTCCAGGAACATCTCTTCCAAAGGCCTGTGAAACGCAGTTTCTTTGCAGGCCTGATCTGGCTGAAGTAGGACTTCTGCTCTGGGTGTGCTACTTTGCCCTAGAGCTGAAAGGCACAACGTGCAGGCTTCTTTCCAAAGGGCGAGTTGGGCCCCACAGCATCTTGCTTCCAGCTCTTTGGGAAGCTAAGAAACAACTCGCTCTGCACAGTGCTCTTACAGCCTACCGGGAACATCTCTTCCAAAGGCCTGTGAAACGCAATTTGTTTGCAGCCTGATCTGGCTGAAGTAGGACTTCTGCTCTGGGTGTGCTACTTTGCCCTAGAGCTGAAAGGCACAACGTGCAGGCTTCTTTCCAAAGGGCGAGTTGGGCCCCACAGCATCTTGCTTCCAGCTCTTTGGGAAGCTAAGAAACAACTCGCTCTGCACAGTGCTCTTACAGCCTAGTGGGAACATCTCTTCCAAAGGCCTGTGAAACGCAGTTTCTTTGCAGGCCTGATCTGGCTGAAGTAGGACTTCTGCTCTGGGTGTGCTACTTTGCCCTAGAGCTGAAAGGCACAACGTGCAGGCTTCTTTCCAAAGGGCGAGTTGGGCCCCACAGCATCTTGCTTCCAGCACTTTGGGAAACTAAGAAACAACTCGCTCTGCACAGTGCTCTTACAGCCTAGTGGGAACATCTCTTCCAAAGGCCTGTGAAACGCAGTTTCTTTGCAGGCCTGATCTGGCTGAAGTAGGACTTCTGCTCTGGGTGTGCTACTTTGCCCTAGAGCTGAAAGGCACAACGTGCAGGCTTCTTTCCAAAGGGCGAGTTGGGCCCCACAGCATCTTGCTTCCAGCTCTTTGGGAAGCTAAGAAACAACTCGCTCTGCACAGTGCTCTTACAGCCTAGTTGGAACATCTCTTCCAAAGTCCTGTGAAACGCAGTTTCTTTGCAGGCCTGATCTGGCTGAAGTAGGACTTCTGCTCTGGGTGTGCTACTTTGCCCTAGAGCTGAAAGGCACAACGTGCAGGCTTCTTTCCAAAGGGCGAGTTGGGCCCCACAGCATCTTGCTTCCAGCTCTTTGGGAAGCTAAGAAACAACTCGCTCTGCACAGTGCTCTTACAGCCTAGTGGGAACATCTCTTCCAAAGGCCTGTGAAACGCAGTTTCTTTGCAGGCCTGATCTGGCTGAAGTAGAACTTCTGCTCTGGGTGTGCTACTTTGCCCTAGAGCTGAAAGGCACAACGGGCTGGCTTCTTTCCAAAGGGCGAGTTGGGCCCCACAGCATCTTGCTTCCAGCTCTTTGGGAAGCTAAGAAACAACTCGCTCTGCACAGTGCTCTTACAGCCTACCGGGTACATCTCTTCCAAAGGCCTGTGAAACGCAGTTTCTTTGCAGGCCTGATCTGGCTGAAGTAGGACTTCTGCTCTGGGTGTGCTACTTTGCCCTAGAGCTGAAAGGCACAACGTGCAGGCTTCTTTCCAAAGGGTGAGTTGGGCCCCACAGCATCTTGCTTCGAGCTCTTTGGGAAGCTAAGAAACAACTCGCTCTGCACAGTGCTCTTACAGCCTAGTGGGAACATCTCTTCCAAAGGCCTGTGAAACGCAGTTTCTTTGCAGGCCTTATCTGGCTGAAGTAGGACTTCTGCTCTGGGTGTGCTACTTTGCCCTAGAGCTGAAAGGCACAACGTGCAGGCTTCTTTCCAAAGGGCGAGTTGGGCCCCACAGCATCTTGCTTCCAGCTCTTTGGGAAGCTAAGAAACAACTCGCTCTGCACAGTGCTCTTACAGCCTACGGGGAAGATCTCTTCCAAAGGCCTGTGAAACGCAGTTTCTTTGCAGGCCTGATCTGGCTGAAGTAGGACTTCTGCTCTGGGTGTGCTACTTTGCCCTAGAGCTGAAAGGCACAACGTGCAGGCTTCTTTCCAAAGGGCGAGTTGGGCCCCACAGCATCTTGCTTCCAGCTCTTTGGGAAGCTAAGAAACAACTCGCTCTGCACAGTGCTCTTACAGCCTACGGGGAACATCTCTTCCAAAGGCCTGTGAAACGCAGTTTCTTTGCAGGCCTGATCTGGCTGAAGTAGGACTTCTGCTCTGGGTGTGCTACTTTGCCCTAGAGCTGAAAGGCACAACGTGCAGGCTTCTTTCCAAAGGGCGAGTTGGGCCCCACAGCATCTTGCTTCCAGCTCTTTGGGAAGCTAAGAAATAACTCGCTCTGCACAGTGCTCTTACAGCCTACCGGGAACATCTCTTCCAAAGGCCTGTGAAACGCAGTTTCTTTGCAGGCCTGATCTGGCTGAAGTAGGACTTCTGCTCTGGGTGTGCTACTTTGCCCTAGAGCTGAAAGGCACAACGTGCAGGCTTCTTTCCAAAGGGCGAGTTGGGCCCCACAGCATCTTGCTTCCAGCTCTTTGGGAAGCTAAGAAACAACTCGCTCTGCACAGTGCTCTTACAGCCTACGGGGAACATCTCTTCCAAAGGCCTGTGAAACGCAGTTTCTTTGCAGGCCCGATCTGGCTGAAGTAGGACTTCTGCTCTGGGTGTGCTACTTTGCCCTAGAGCTGAAAGGCACAACGTGCAGGCTTCTTTCCAAAGGGCGAGTTGGGCCCCACAGCATCTTGCTTCCAGCTCTTTGGGAAGCTAAGAAACAACTCGCTCTGCACAGTGCTCTTACAGCCTACCGGGAACATCTCTTCCAAAGGCCTGTGAAACGCAGTTTCTTTGCAGGCCTGATCTGGCTGAAGTAGGACTTCTGCTCTGGGTGTGCTACTTTGCCCTAGAGCTGAAAGGCACAACGTGCAGGCTTCTTTCCAAAGGGCGAGTTGGGCCCCACAGCATCTTGCTTCCAGCTCTTTGGGAAGCTAAGAAACAACTCGCTCTGCACAGTGCTCTTACAGCCTACGGGGAACATCTCTGACAAAGGCCTGTGAAACGCAGTTTCTTTGCAGGCCTGATCTGGCTGAAGTAGGACTTCTGCTCTGGGTGTGCTACTTTGCCCTAGAGCTGAAAGGCACAACGTGCAGGCTTCTTTCCAAAGGGCGAGTTGGGCCCCACAGCATCTTGCTTCCAGCTCTTTGGGAAGCTAAGAAACAACGCGTTCTGCACAGTGCTCTTACAGCCTAGTGGGAACATCTCTTCCAAAGGCCTGTGAAACGCAGTTTCTTTGCAGGCCTGATCTGGCTGAAGTAGGACTTCTGCTCTGGGTGTGCTACTTTGCCCTAGAGCTGAAAGGCACAACGTGCAGGCTTCTTTCCAAAGGGCGAGTTGGGCCCCACAGCATCTTGCTTCCAGCTCTTTGGGAAGCTAAGAAAAAACTCGCTCTGCACAGTGCTCTTACAGCCTAGTGGGAACATCTCTTCCAAAGGCCTGTGAAACGCAGTTTCTTTGCAGGCCTGATCTGGCTGAAGTAGGACTTCTGCTCTGGGTGTGCTACTTTGCCCTAGAGCTGAAAGGCACAACGTGCAGGCTTCTTTCCAAAGGGCGAGTTGGGCCCCACAGCATCTTGCTTCCAGCTCTTTGGGAAGCTAAGAAACAACTCGCTCTGCACAGTGCTCTTACAGCCTAGTGGGAACATCACTTCCAAAGGCCTGTGAAACGCAGTTTCTTTGCAGGCCTGATCTGGCTGAAGTAGAACTTCTGCTCTGGGTGTGCTACTTTGCCCTAGAGCTGAAAGGCACAACGGGCTGGCTTCTTTCCAAAGGGCGAGTTGGGCCCCACAGCATCTTGCTTCCAGCTCTTTGGGAAGCTAAGAAACAACTCGCTCTGCACAGTGCTCTTACAGCCTACCGGGTACATCTCTTCCAAAGGCCTGTGAAACGCAGTTTCTTTGCAGGCCTGATCTGGCTGAAGTAGGACTTCTGCTCTGGGTGTGCTACTTTGCCCTAGAGCTGAAAGGCACAACGTGCAGGCTTCTTTCCAAAGGGCGAGTTGGGCCCCACAGCATCTTGCTTCCAGCTCTTTGGGAAGCTAAGAAACAACTCGCTCTGCACAGTGCTCTTACAGCCTAGTGGGAACATCTCTTCCAAAGGCCTGTGAAACGCAGTTTCTTTGCAGTCCTTATCTGGCTGAAGTAGGACTTCTGCTCTGGGTGTGCTACTTTGCCCTAGAGCTGAAAGGCACAACGTGCAGGCTTCTTTCCAAAGGGCGAGTTGGGCCCCACAGCATCTTGCTTCCAGCTCTTTGGGAAGCTAAGAAACAACTCGCTCTGCACAGTGCTCTTACAGCCTAGTGGGAACATCTCTTCCAAAGGCCTGTGAAACGCAGTTTCTTTGCAGGCCCGATCTGGCTGAAGTAGGACTTCTGCTCTGGGTGTGCTACTTTGCCCTAGAGCTGAAAGGCACAACGTGCAGGCTTCTTTCCAAAGGGCGAGTTGGGCCCCACAGCATCTTGCTTCCAGCTCTTTGGGAAGCTAAGAATCAACTCGCTCTGCACAGGGCTCTTACAGCCTACGGGGAACATCTCTTCCAAAGGCCTGTGAAACGCAGTTTCTTTGCAGGCCTGATCTGGCTGAAGTAGGACTTCTGCTCTGGGTGTGCTACTTTGCCCTAGAGCTGAAAGGCACAACGTGCAGGCTTCTTTCCAAAGGGCGAGTTGGGCCCCACAGCATCTTGCTTCCAGCTCTTTGGGAAGCTAAGAAACAACTCGCTCTGCACAGTGCTCTTACAGCCTCCGGGGAACATCTCTTCCAAAGGCCTGTGAAACGCAGTTTCTTTGCAGGCCTGATCTGGCTGAAGTAGGACTTCTGCTCTGGGTGTGCTACTTTGCCCTAGAGCTGAAAGGCGCAACGTGCAGGCTTCTTTCCAAAGGGCGAGTTGGGCCCCACAGCATCTTGCTTCCAGCTCTTTGGGAAGCTAAGAAACAACTCGCTCTGCACCGTGCTCTTACAGCCTACGGGGAACATCTCTGACAAAGGCCTGTGAAACGCAGTTTCTTTGCAGGCCTGATCTGGCTGAAGTAGGACTTCTGCTCTGGGTGTGCTACTTTGCCCTAGAGCTGAAAGGCACAACGTGCAGGCTTCTTTCCAAAGGGCGAGTTGGGCCCCACAGCATCTTGCTTCCAGCTCTTTGGGAAGCTAAGAAACAACTCGCTCTGCACAGTGCTCTTACAGCCTAGTGGGAACATCTCTTCCAAAGGCCTGTGAAACGCAGTTTCTTTGCAGGCCCGATCTGGCTGAAGTAGGACTTCTGCTCTGGGTGTGCTACTTTGCCCTAGAGCTGAAAGGCACAACGTGCAGGCTTCTTTCCAAAGGGCGAGTTGGGCCCCACAGCATCTTGCTTCCAGCTCTTTGGGAAGCTAAGAAACAACTCGCTCTGCACAGTGCTCTTACAGCCTAGTGGGAACATCTCTTCCAAAGGCCAGTGAAACGCAGTTTCTTTGCAGGCCCGATCTGGCTGAAGTAGGACTTCTGCTCTGGGTGTGCTACTTTGCCCTAGAGCTGAAAGGCACAACGTGCAGGCTTCTTTCCAAAGGGCGAGTTGGGCCCCACAGCATCTTGCTTCCAGCTCTTTGGGAAGCTAAGAAACAACTCGCTCTGCACAGTGCTCTTACAGCCTACGGGGAACATCTCTGACAAAGGCCTGTGAAACGCAGTTTCTTTGCAGGCCTGATCTGGCTGAAGTAGGACTTCTGCTCTGGGTGTGCTACTTTGCCCTAGAGCTGAAAGGCACAACGTGCAGGCTTCTTTCCAAAGGGCGAGTTGGGCCCCACAGCATCTTGCTTCCAGCTCTTTGGGAAGCTAAGAAACAACTCGCTCTGCACAGTGCTCTTACAGCCTACGGGGAACATCTCTGACAAAGGCCTGTGAAACGCAGTTTCTTTGCAGGCCTGATCTGGCTGAAGTAGGACTTCTGCTCTGGGTGTGCTACTTTGCCCTAGAGCTGAAAGGCACAACGTGCAGGCTTCTTTCCAAAGGGCGAGTTGGGCCCCACAGCATCTTGCTTCCAGCTCTTTGGGAAGCTAAGAAACAACTCGCTCTGCACAGTGCTCTTACAGCCTAGTGGGAACATCTCTTCCAAAGGCCTGTGAAACGAAGTTTCTTTGCAGGCCTGATCTGGCTGAAGTAGGACTTCTGCTCTGGGTGTGCTACTTTGCCCTAGAGCTGAAAGGCACAACGTGCAGGCTTCTTTCCAAAGGGCGAGTTGGGCCCCACAGCATCTTGCTTCCAGCTCTTTGGGAAGCTAAGAAACAACTCGCTCTGCACAGTGCTCTTACAGCCTAGTGGGAACATCTCTTCCAAAGGCCTGTGAAACGCAGTTTCTTTGCAGGACTGATCTGGCTGAAGTAGGACTTCTGCTCTGGGTGTGCTACTTTGCCCTAGAGCTGAAAGGCGCAACTTGCAGGCTTCTTTCCAAAGGGCGAGTTGGGCCCCACAGCATCTTGCTTCCAGCTCTTTGGGAAGCTAAGAAACAACTCGCTCTGCACAGTGCTCTTACAGCCTAGTGGGAACATCTCTTCCAAAGGCCTGTGAAACGCAGTTTCTTTGCAGGCCCGATCTGGCTGAAGTAGGACTTCTGCTCTGGGTGTGCTACTTTGCCCTAGAGCTGAAAGGCGCAACGTGCAGGCTTCTTTCCAAAGGGCGAGTTGGGCCCCACAGCATCTTGCTTCCAGCTCTTTGGGAAGCTAAGAAACAACTCGCTCTGCACAGTGCTCTTACAGCCTACGGGGAACATCTCTTCCAAAGGCCTGTGAAACGCAGTTTCTTTGCAGGCCTGATCTGGCTGAAGTAGGACTTCTGCTCTGGGTGTGCTACTTTGCCCTAGAGCTGAAAGGCGCAACTTGCAGGCTTCTTTCCAAAGGGCGAGTTGGGCCCCACAGCATCTTGCTTCCAGCTCTTTGGGAAGCTAAGAAACAACTCGCTCTGCACAGTGCTCTTACAGCCTAGTGGGAACATCTCTTCCAAAGGCCTGTGAAACGCAGTTTCTTTGCAGGCCTGATCTGGCTGAAGTAGAACTTCTGCTCTGGGTGTGCTACTTTGCCCTAGAGCTGAAAGGCACAACGGGCTGGCTTCTTTCCAAAGGGCGAGTTGGGCCCCACAGCATCTTGCTTCCAGCTCTTTGGGAAGCTAAGAAACAACTCGCTCTGCACAGTGCTCTTACAGCCTACCGGGTACATCTCTTCCAAAGGCCTGTGAAACGCAGTTTCTTTGCAGGCCTGATCTGGCTGAAGTAGGACTTCTGCTCTGGGTGTGCTACTTTGCCCTAGAGCTGAAAGGCACAACGTGCAGGCTTCTTTCCAAAGGGCGAGTTGGGCCCCACAGCATCTTGCTTCCAGCTCTTTGGGAAGCTAAGAAACAACTCGCTCTGCACAGTGCTCTTACAGCCTAGTGGGAACATCTCTTCCAAAGGCCTGTGAAACGCAGTTTCTTTGCAGGCCTGATCTGGCTGAAGTAGGACTTCTGCTCTGGGTGTGCTACTTTGCCCTAGAGCTGAAAGGCACAACGTGCAGGCTTCTTTCCAAAGGGCGAGTTGGGCCCCACAGCATCTTGCTTCCAGCTCTTTGGGAAGCTAAGAAACAACTCGCTCTGCACAGTGCTCTTACAGCCTAGTGGGAACATCTCTTCCAAAGGCCTGTGAAACGCAGTTTCTTTGCAGGCCTGATCTGGCTGAAGTAGGACTTCTGCTCTGGGTGTGCTACTTTGCCCTAGAGCTGAAAGGCACAACGTGCAGGCTTCTTTCCAAAGGGCGAGTTGGGCCCCACAGCATCTTGCTTCCAGCTCTTTGGGAAGCTAAGAAACAACTCGCTCTGCACAGTGCTCTTACAGCCTAGTGGGAACATCTCTTCCAAAGGCCTGTGAAACGCAGTTTCTTTGCAGGCCCGATCTGGCTGAAGTAGGACTTCTGCTCTGGGTGTGCTACTTTGCCCTAGAGCTGAAAGGCACAACGTGCAGGCTTCTTTCCAAAGGGCGAGTTGGGCCCCACAGCATCTTGCTTCCAGCTCTTTGGGAAGCTAAGAAACAACTCGCTCTGCACAGTGCTCTTACAGCCTAGTGGGAACATCTCTTCCAAAGGCCTGTGAAACGCAGTTTCTTTGCAGGCCCGATCTGGCTGAAGTAGGACTTCTGCTCTGGGTGTGCTACTTTGCCCTAGAGCTGAAAGGCACAACGTGCAGGCTTCTTTCCAAAGGGCGAGTTGGGCCCCACAGCATCTTGCTTCCAGCTCTTTGGGAAGCTAAGAAACAACTCGCTCTGCACAGTGCTCTTACAGCCTACGGGGAACATCTCTTCCAAAGGCCTGTGAAACGCAGTTTCTTTGCAGGCCTGATCTGGCTGAAGTAGGACTTCTGCTCTGGGTGTGCTACTTTGCCCTAGAGCTGAAAGGCACAACGTGCAGGCTTCTTTCCAAAGGGCGAGTTGGGCCCCACAGCATCATGCTTCCAGCTCTTTGGGAAGCTAAGAAACAACTCGCTCTGCACAGTGCTCTTACAGCCTACGGGGAACATCTCTTCCAAAGGCCTGTGAAACGCAGTTTCTTTGCAGGCCTGATCTGGCTGAAGTAGGACTTCTGCTCTGGGTGTGCTACTTTGCCCTAGAGCTGAAAGGCGCAACGTGCAGGCTTCTTTCCAAAGGGCGAGTTGGGCCCCACAGCATCTTGCTTCCAGCTCTTTGGGAAGCTAAGAAACAACTCGCTCTGCACAGTGCTCTTACAGCCTACGGGGAACATCTCTGACAAAGGCCTGTGAAACGCAGTTTCTTTGCAGGCCTGATCTGGCTGAAGTAGGACTTCTGCTCTGGATGTGCTACTTTGCCCTAGAGCCTAAAGGCACAACGTGCAGGCTTCTTTCCAAAGGGCGAGTTGGGCCCCACAGCATCTTGCTTCCAGCTCTTTGGGAAGCTAAGAAACAACTCGCTCTGCACAGTGCTCTTACAGCCTAGTGGGAACATCTCTTCCAAAGGCCTGTGAAACGCAGTTTCTTTGCAGGCCCGATCTGGCTGAAGTAGGACTTCTGCTCTGGGTGTGCTACTTTGCCCTAGAGCTGAAAGGCACAACGTGCAGGCTTCTTTCCAAAGGGCGAGTTGGGCCCCACAGCATCTTGCTTCCAGCTCTTTGGGAAGCTAAGAAACAACTCGCTCTGCACAGTGCTCTTACAGCCTAGTGGGAACATCTCTTCCAAAGGCCTGTGAAACGCAGTTTCTTTGCAGGCCCGATCTGGCTGAAGTAGGACTTCTGCTCTGGGTGTGCTACTTTGCCCTAGAGCTGAAAGGCACAACGTGCAGGCTTCTTTCCAAAGGGCGAGTTGGGCCCCACAGCATCTTGCTTCCAGCTCTTTGGGAAGCTAAGAAACAACTCGCTCTGCACAGTGCTCTTACAGCCTACCGGGAACATCTCTTCCAAAGGCCTGTGAAACGCAGTTTCTTTGCAGGACTGATCTGGCTGAAGTAGGACTTCTGCTCTGGGTGTGCTACTTTGCCCTAGAGCTGAAAGGCACAACGTGCAGGCTTCTTTCCAAAGGGCGAGTTGGGCCCCACAGCATCTTGCTTCCAGCTCTTTGGGAAGCTAAGAAACAACTCGCTCTGCACAGTGCTCTTACAGCCTACGGGGAACATCTCTGACAAAGGCCTGTGAAACGCAGTTTCTTTGCAGGCCTGATCTGGCTGAAGTAGGACTTCTGCTCTGGGTGTGCTACTTTGCCCTAGAGCTGAAAGGCACAACGTGCAGGCTTCTTTCCAAAGGGCGAGTTGGGCCCCACAGCATCTTGCTTCCAGCTCTTTGGGAAGCTAAGAAACAACTCGCTCTGCACAGTGCTCTTACAGCCTAGTGGGAACATCTCTTCCAAAGGCCTGTGAAACGCAGTTTCTTTGCAGGCCTGATCTGGCTGAAGTAGGACTTCTGCTCTGGGTGTGCTACTTTGCCCTAGAGCTGAAAGGCACAACGTGCAGGCTTCTTTCCAAAGGGCGAGTTGGGCCCCACAGCATCTTGCTTCCAGCTCTTTGGGAAGCTAAGAAACAACTCGCTCTGCACAGTGCTCTTACAGCCTACGGGGAACATCTCTTCCAAAGGCCTGTGAAACGCAGTTTCTTTGCAGGCCTGATCTGGCTGAAGTAGGACTTCTGCTCTGGGTGTGCTACTTTGCCCTAGAGCTGAAAGGCTCAACTTGCAGGCTTCTTTCCAAAGGGCGAGTTGGGCCCCACAGCATCTTGCTTCCAGCTCTTTGGGAAGCTAAGAAACAACTCGCTCTGCACAGTGCTCTTACAGCCTAGTGGGAACATCTCTTCCAAAGGCCTGTGAAACGCAGTTTCTTTGCAGGCCCGATCTGGCTGAAGTAGGACTTCTGCTCTGGGTGTGCTACTTTGCCCTAGAGCTGAAAGGCACAACGTGCAGGCTTCTTTCCAAAGGGCGAGTTGGGCCCCACAGCATCTTGCTTCCAGCTCTTTGGGAAGCTAAGAAACAACTCGCTCTGCACAGTGCTCTTACAGCCTACGGGGAACATCTCTGACAAAGGCCTGTGAAACGCAGTTTCTTTGCAGGCCTGATCTGGCTGAAGTAGGACTTCTGCTCTGGGTGTGCTACTTTGCCCTAGAGCTGAAAGGCACAACGTGCAGGCTTCTTTCCAAAGGGCGAGTTGGGCCCCACAGCATCTTGCTTCCAGCTCTTTGGGAAGCTAAGAAACAACTCGCTCTGCACAGTGCTCTTACAGCCTAGTGGGAACATCTCTTCCAAAGGCCTGTGAAACGCAGTTTCTTTGCAGGCCTGATCTGGCTGAAGTAGGACTTCTGCTCTGGGTGTGCTACTTTGCCCTAGAGCTGAAAGGCGCAACTTGCAGGCTTCTTTCCAAAGGGTGAGTTGGGCCCCACAGCATCTTGCTTCCAGCTCTTTGGGAAGCTAAGAAACAACTCGCTCTGCACAGTGCTCTTACAGCCTAGTGGGAACATCTCTTCCAAAGGCCTGTGAAACACAGTTTCTTTGCAGGCCCGATCTGGCTGAAGTAGGACTTCTGCTCTGGGTGTGCTACTTTGCCCTAGAGCTGAAAGGCACAACGTGCAGGCTTCTTTCCAAAGGGCGAGTTGGGCCCCACAGCATCTTGCTTCCAGCTCTTTGGGAAGCTAAGAAACAACTCGCTCTGCACAGTGCTCTTACAGCCTAGTGGGAACATCTCTTCCAAAGGCCTGTGAAACGCAGTTTCTTTGCAGGCCCGATCTGGCTGAAGTAGGACTTCTGCTCTGGGTGTGCTACTTTGCCCTAGAGCTGAAAGGCACAACGTGCAGGCTTCTTTCCAAAGGGCGAGTTGGGCCCCACAGCATCTTGCTTCCAGCTCTTTGGGAAGCTAAGAAACAACTCGCTCTGCACAGTGCTCTTACAGCCTACCGGGAACATCTCTTCCAAAGGCCTGTGAAACGCAGTTTCTTTGCAGGCCTGATCTGGCTGAAGTAGGACTTCTGCTCTGGGTGTGCTACTTTGCCCTAGAGCTGAAAGGCACAACGTGCAGGCTTCTTTCCAAAGGGCGAGTTGGGCCCCACAGCATCTTGCTTCCAGCTCTTTGGGAAGCTAAGAAACAACTCGCTCTGCACAGTGCTCTTACAGCCTAGTGGGAACATCTCTTCCAAAGGCCTGTGAAACGCAGTTTCTTTGCAGGCCTGATCTGGCTGAAGTAGGACTTCTGCTCTGGGTGTGCTACTTTGCCCTAGAGCTGAAAGGCGCAACTTGCAGGCTTCTTTCCAAAGGGCGAGTTGGGCCCCACAGCATCTTGCTTCCAGCTCTTTGGGAAGCTAAGAAACAACTCGCTCTGCACAGTGCTCTTACAGCCTAGTGGGAACATCTCTTCCAAAGGCCTGTGAAACGCAGTTTCTTTGCAGGCCTGATCTGGCTGAAGTAGGACTTCTGCTCTGGGTGTGCTACTTTGCCCTAGAGCTGAAAGGCACAACGTGCAGGCTTCTTTCCAAAGGGCGAGTTGGGCCCCACAGCATCTTGCTTCCAGCTCTTTGGGAAGCTAAGAAACAACTCGCTCTGCACAGTGCTCTTACAGCCTACCGGGAACATCTCTTCCAAAGGCCTGTGAAACGCAGTTTCTTTGCAGGCCTGATCTGGCTGAAGTAGGACTTCTGCTCTGGGTGTGCTACTTTGCCCTAGAGCTGAAAGGCACAACGTGCAGGCTTCTTTCCAAAGGGCGAGTTGGGCCCCACAGCATCTTGCTTCCAGCTCTTTGGGAAGCTAAGAAACAACTCGCTCTGCACAGTGCTCTTACAGCCTAGTGGGAACATGTCTTCCAAAGGCCTGTGAAACGCAGTTTCTTTGCAGGCCTGATCTGGCTGAAGTAGGACTTCTGCTCTGGGTGTGCTACTTTGCCCTAGAGCTGAAAGGCGCAACTTGCAGGCTTCTTTCCAAAGGGCGAGTTGGGCCCCACAGCATCTTGCTTCCAGCTCTTTGGGAAGCTAAGAAACAACTCGCTCTGCACAGTGCTCTTACAGCCTAGTGGGAACATCTCTTCCAAAGGCCTGTGAAACGCAGTTTCTTTGCAGGCCTGATCTGGCTGAAGTAGGACTTCTGCTCTGGGTGTGCTACTTTGCCCTAGAGCTGAAAGGCACAACGTGCAGGCTTCTTTCCAAAGGGCGAGTTGGGCCCCACAGCATCTTGCTTCCAGCTCTTTGGGAAGCTAAGAAACAACTCGCTCTGCACAGTGCTCTTACAGCCTAGTGGGAACATCTCTTCCAAAGGCCTGTGAAACGCAGTTTCTTTGCAGGCCCGATCTGGCTGAAGTAGGACTTCTGCTCTGGGTGTGCTACTTTGCCCTAGAGCTGAAAGGCACAACGTGCAGGCTTCTTTCCAAAGGGCGAGTTGGGCCCCACAGCATCTTGCTTCCAGCTCTTTGGGAAGCTAAGAAACAACTCGCTCTGCACAGTGCTCTTACAGCCTACGGGGAACATCTCTGACAAAGGCCTGTGAAACGCAGTTTCTTTGCAGGCCTGATCTGGCTGAAGTAGGACTTCTGCTCTGGGTGTGCTACTTTGCCCTAGAGCTGAAAGGCACAACGTGCAGGCTTCTTTCCAAAGGGCGAGTTGGGCCCCACAGCATCTTGCCTCCAGCTCTTTGGGAAGCTAAGAAACAACTCGCTCTGCACAGTGCTCTTACAGCCTACGGGGAACATCTCTGACAAAGGCCTGTGAAACGCAGTTTCTTTGCAGGCCTGATCTGGCTTAAGTAGGACTTCTGCTCTGGGTGTGCTACTTTGCCCTAGAGCTGAAAGGCACAACGTGCAGGCTTCTTTCCAAAGGGCGAGTTGGGCCCCACAGCATCTTGCTTCCAGCTCTTTGGGAAGCTAAGAAACAACTCGCTCTGCACAGTGCTCTTACAGCCTAGTGGGAACATCTCTTCCAAAGGCCTGTGAAACGCAGTTTCTTTGCAGGCCTGATCTGGCTGAAGTAGGACTTCTGCTCTGGGTGTGCTACTTTGCCCTAGAGCTGAAAGGCACAACGTGCAGGCTTCTTTCCAAAGGGCGAGTTGGGCCCCACAGCATCTTGCTTCCAGCTCTTTGGGAAGCTAAGAAACAACTCGCTCTGCACAGTGCTCTTACAGCCTAGTGGGAACATCTCTTCCAAAGGCCTGTGAAATGCAGTTTCTTTGCAGGACTGATCTGGCTGAAGTAGGACTTCTGCTCTGGGTGTGCTACTTTGCCCTAGAGCTGAAAGGCGCAACTTGCAGGCTTCTTTCCAAAGGGCGAGTTGGGCCCCACAGCATCTTGCTTCCAGCTCTTTGGGAAGCTAAGAAACAACTCGCTCTGCACAGTGCTCTTACAGCCTACGGGGAACATCTCTTCCAAAGGCCTGTGAAACGCAGTTTCTTTGCAGGCCCGATCTGGCTGAAGTAGGACTTCTGCTCTGGGTGTGCTACTTTGCCCTAGAGCTGAAAGGCACAACGTGCAGGCTTCTTTCCAAAGGGCGAGTTGGGCCCCACAGCATTTGCTTCCAGCTCTTTGGGAAGCTAAGAAACAACTCGCTCTGCACAGTGCTCTTACAGCCTACGGGGAACATCTCTGACAAAGGCCTGTGAAACGCAGTTTCTTTGCAGGCCTGATCTGGCTGAAGTAGGACTTCTGCTCTGGGTGTGCTACTTTGCCCTAGAGCTGAAAGGCACAACGTGCAGGCTTCTTTCCAAAGGGCGAGTTGGGCCCCACAGCATCTTGCTTCCAGCTCTTTGGGAAGCTAAGAAACAACTCGCTCTGCACAGTGCTCTTACAGCCTAGTGGGAACATCTCTTCCAAAGGCCTGTGAAACGCAGTTTCTTTGCAGGCCTGATCTGGCTGAAGTAGGACTTCTGCTCTGGGTGTGCTACTTTGCCCTAGAGCTGAAAGGCGCAACTTGCAGGCTTCTTTCCAAAGGGCGAGTTGGGCCCCACAGCATCTTGCTTCCAGCTCTTTGGGAAGCTAAGAAACAACTCGCTCTGCACAGTGCTCTTACAGCCTAGTGGGAACATCTCTTCCAAAGGCCTGTGAAACGCAGTTTCTTTGCAGGCCCGATCTGGCTGAAGTAGGACTTCTGCTCTGGGTGTGCTACTTTGCCCTAGAGCTGAAAGGCACAACGTGCAGGCTTCTTTCCAAAGGGCGAGTTGGGCCCCACAGCATCTTGCTTCCAGCTCTTTGGGAAGCTAAGAAACAACTCGCTCTGCACAGTGCTCTTACAGCCTAGTGGGAACATCTCTTCCAAAGGCCTGTGAAACGCAGTTTCTTTGCAGGCCCGATCTGGCTGAAGTAGGACTTCTGCTCTGGGTGTGCTACTTTGCCCTAGAGCTGAAAGGCACAACGTGCAGGCTTCTTTCCAAAGGGCGAGTTGGGCCCCACAGCATCTTGCTTCCAGCTCTTTGGGAAGCTAAGAAACAACTCGCTCTGCACAGTGCTCTTACAGCCTACCGGGAACATCTCTTCCAAAGGCCTGTGAAACGCAGTTTCTTTGCAGGCCTGATCTGGCTGAAGTAGGACTTCTGCTCTGGGTGTGCTACTTTGCCCTAGAGCTGAAAGGCACAACGTGCAGGCTTCTTTCCAAAGGGCGAGTTGGGCCCCACAGCATCTTGCTTCCAGCTCTTTGGGAAGCTAAGAAACAACTCGCTCTGCACAGTGCTCTTACAGCCTAGTGGGAACATCTCTTCCAAAGGCCTGTGAAACGCAGTTTCTTTGCAGGCCTGATCTGGCTGAAGTAGGACTTCTGCTCTGGGTGTGCTACTTTGCCCTAGAGCTGAAAGGCGCAACTTGCAGGCTTCTTTCCAAAGGGCGAGTTGGGCCCCACAGCATCTTGCTTCCAGCTCTTTGGGAAGCTAAGAAACAACTCGCTCTGCACAGTGCTCTTACAGCCTAGTGGGAACATCTCTTCCAAAGGCCTGTGAAACGCAGTTTCTTTGCAGGCCCGATCTGGCTGAAGTAGGACTTCTGCTCTGGGTGTGCTACTTTGCCCTAGAGCTGAAAGGCACAACGTGCAGGCTTCTTTCCAAAGGGCGAGTTGGGCCCCACAGCATCTTGCTTCCAGCTCTTTGGGAAGCTAAGAAACAACTCGCTCTGCACAGTGCTCTTACAGCCTAGTGGGAACATCTCTTCCAAAGGCCTGTGAAACGCAGTTTCTTTGCAGGCCCGATCTGGCTGAAGTAGGACTTCTGCTCTGGGTGTGCTACTTTGCCCTAGAGCTGAAAGGCACAACGTGCAGGCTTCTTTCCAAAGGGCGAGTTGGGCCCCACAGCAACTTGCTTCCAGCTCTTTGGGAAGCTAAGAAACAACTCGCTCTGCACAGTGCTCTTACAGCCTAGTGGGAACATCTCTTCCAAAGGCCTGTGAAACGCAGTTTCTTTGCAGGCCTGATCTGGCTGAAGTAGGACTTCTGCTCTGGGTGTGCTACTTTGCCCTAGAGCTGAAAGGCACAACGTGCAGGCTTCTTTCCAAAGGGCGAGTTGGGCCCCACAGCATCTTGCTTCCAGCTCTTTGGGAAGCTAAGAAACAACTCGCTCTGCACAGTGCTCTTACAGCCTACGGGGAACATCTCTTCCAAAGGCCTGTGAAACGCAGTTTCTTTGCAGGCCTTATCTGGCTGAAGTAGGACTTCTGCTCTGGGTGTGCTACTTTGCCCTAGAGCTGAAAGGCACAACGTGCAGGCTTCTTTCCAAAGGGCGAGTTGGGCCCCACAGCATCTTGCTTCCAGCTCTTTGGGAAGCTAAGAAACAACTCGCTCTGCAAAGTGCTCTTACAGCCTAGTGGGAACATCTCTTCCAAAGGCCTGTGAAACGCAGTTTCTTTGCAGGCCTGATCTGGCTGAAGTAGGACTTCTGCTCTGGGTGTGCTACTTTGCCCTAGAGCTGAAAGGCACAACGTGCAGGCTTCTTTCCAAAGGGCGAGTTGGGCCCCACAGCATCTTGCTTCCAGCTCTTTCGGAAGCTAAGAAACAACTCGCTCTGCACAGTGCTCTTACAGCCTAGTGGGAACATCTCTTCCAAAGGCCTGTGAAACGCAGTTTCTTTGCAGGCCCGATCTGGCTGAAGTAGGACTTCTGCTCTGGGTGTGCTACTTTGCCCTAGAGCTGAAAGGCACAACGTGCAGGCTTCTTTCCAAAGGGCGAGTTGGGCCCCACAGCATCTTGCTTCCAGCTCTTTGGGAAGCTAAGAAACAACTCGCTCTGCACAGTGCTCTTACAGCCTACGGGGAACATCTCTTCCAAAGGCCTGTGAAACGCAGTTTCTTTGCAGGCCTGATCTGGCTGAAGTAGGACTTCTGCTCTGGGTGTGCTACTTTGCCCTAGAGCTGAAAGGCGCAACGTGCAGGCTTCTTTCCAAAGGGCGAGTTGGGCCCCACAGCATCTTGCTTCCAGCTCTTTGGGAAGCTAAGAAACAACTCGCTCTGCACAGTGCTCTTACAGCCTACGGGGAACATCTCTTCCAAAGGCCTGTGAAACGCAGTTTCTTTGCAGGCCTGATCTGGCTGAAGTAGGACTTCTGCTCTGGGTGTGCTACTTTGCCCTAGAGCTGAAAGGCACAACGTGCAGGCTTCTTTCCAAAGGGCGAGTTGGGCCCCACAGCATCTTGCTTCCAGCTCTTTGGGAAGCTAAGAAACAACTCGCTCTGCACAGTGCTCTTACAGCCTACGGGGAACATCTCTGACAAAGGCCTGTGAAACGCAGTTTCTTTGCAGGCCTGATCTGGCTGAAGTAGGACTTCTGCTCTGGGTGTGCTACTTTGCCCTAGAGCTGAAAGGCACAACGTGCAGGCTTCTTTCCAAAGGGCGAGTTGGGCCCCACAGCATCTTGCTTCCAGCTCTTTGGGAAGCTAAGAAACAACTCGCTCTGCACAGTGCTCTTACAGCCTAGTGGGAACATCTCTTCCAAAGGCCTGTGAAACGCAGTTTCTTTGCAGGCCTGATCTGGCTGAAGTAGGACTTCTGCTCTGGGTGTGCTACTTTGCCCTAGAGCTGAAAGGCGCAACTTGCAGGCTTCTTTCCAAAGGGCGAGTTGGGCCCCACAGCATCTTGCTTCCAGCTCTTTGGGAAGCTAAGAAACAACTCGCTCTGCACAGTGCTCTTACAGCCTAGTGGGAACATCTCTTCCAAAGGCCTGTGAAACGCAGTTTCTTTGCAGGCCCGATCTGGCTGAAGTAGGACTTCTGCTCTGGGTGTGCTACTTTGCCCTAGAGCTGAAAGGCACAACGTGCAGGCTTCTTTCCAAAGGGCGAGTTGGGCCCCACAGCATCTTGCTTCCAGCTCTTTGGGAAGCTAAGAAACAACTCGCTCTGCACAGTGCTCTTACAGCCTAGTGGGAACATCTCTTCCAAAGGCCTGTGAAACGCAGTTTCTTTGCAGGCCCGATCTGGCTGAAGTAGGACTTCTGCTCTGGGTGTGCTACTTTGCCCTAGAGCTGAAAGGCACAACGTGCAGGCTTCTTTCCAAAGGGCGAGTTGGGCCCCACAGCATCTTGCTTCCAGCTCTTTGGGAAGCTAAGAAACAACTCGCTCTGCACAGTGCTCTTACAGCCTAGTGGGAACATCTCTTCCAAAGGCCTGTGAAACGCAGTTTCTTTGCAGGCCTGATCTGGCTGAAGTAGGACTTCTGCTCTGGGTGTGCTACTTTGCCCTAGAGCTGAAAGGCACAACGTGCAGGCTTCTTTCCAAAGGGCGAGTTGGGCCCCACAGCATCTTGCTTCCAGCTCTTTGGGAAGCTAAGAAACAACTCGCTCTGCACAGTGCTCTTTCAGCCTAGTGGGAACATCTCTTCCAAAGGCCTGTGAAACGCAGTTTCTTTGCAGGCCTTATCTGGCTGAAGTAGGACTTCTGCTCTGGGTGTGCTACTTTGCCCTAGAGCTGAAAGGCACAACGTGCAGGCTTCTTTCCAAAGGGCGAGTTGGGCCCCACAGCATCTTGCTTCCAGCTCTTTGGGAAGCTAAGAAACAACTCGCTCTGCACAGTGCTCTTACAGCCTAGTGGGAACATCTCTTCCAAAGGCCTGTGAAACGCAGTTTCTTTGCAGGCCTGATCTGGCTGAAGTAGGACTTCTGCTCTGGGTGTGCTACTTTGCCCTAGAGCTGAAAGGCACAACGTGCAGGCTTCTTTCCAAAGGGCGAGTTGGGCCCCACAGCATCTTGCTTCCAGCTCTTTCGGAAGCTAAGAAACAACTCGCTCTGCACAGTGCTCTTACAGCCTAGTGGGAACATCTCTTCCAAAGGCCTGTGAAACGCAGTTTCTTTGCAGGCCCGATCTGGCTGAAGTAGGACTTCTGCTCTGGGTGTGCTACTTTGCCCTAGAGCTGAAAGGCACAACGTGCAGGCTTCTTTCCAAAGGGCGAGTTGGGCCCCACAGCATCTTGCTTCCAGCTCTTTGCGAAGCTAAGAAACAACTCGCTCTGCACAGTGCTCTTACAGCCTACGGGGAACATATCTTCCAAAGGCCTGTGAAACGCAGTTTCTTTGCAGGCCTGATCTGGCTGAAGTAGGACTTCTGCTCTGGGTGTGCTACTTTGCCCTAGAGCTGAAAGGCGCAACGTGCAGGCTTCTTTCCAAAGGGCGAGTTGGGCCCCACAGCATCTTGCTTCCAGCACTTTGGGAAGCTAAGAAACAACTCGCTCTGCACAGTGCTCTTACAGCCTACGGGGAACATCTCTTCCAAAGGCCTGTGAAACGCAGTTTCTTTGCAGGCCTGATCTGGCTGAAGTAGGACTTCTGCTCTGGGTGTGCTACTTTGCCCTAGAGCTGAAAGGCACAACGTGCAGGCTTCTTTCCAAAGGGCGAGTTGGGCCCCACAGCATCTTGCTTCCAGCTCTTTGGGAAGCTAAGAAACAACTCGCTCTGCACAGTGCTCCTACAGCCTAGTGGGAACATCTCTTCCAAAGGCCTGTGAAACGCAGTTTCTTTGCAGGCCTGATCTGGCTGAAGTAGGACTTCTGCTCTGGGTGTGCTACTTTGCCCTAGAGCTGAAAGGCGCAACTTGCAGGCTTCTTTCCAAAGGGCGAGTTGGGCCCCACAGCATCTTGCTTCCAGCTCTTTGGGAAGCTAAGAAACAACTCGCTCTGCACAGTGCTCTTACAGAGTAGTGGGAACATCTCTTCCAAAGGCCTGTGAAACGCAGTTTCTTTGCAGGCCCGATCTGGCTGAAGTAGGACTTCTGCTCTGGGTGTGCTACTTTGCCCTAGAGCTGAAAGGCACAACGTGCAGGCTTCTTTCCAAAGGGCGAGTTGGGCCCCACAGCATCTTGCTTCCAGCTCTTTGGGAAGCTAAGAAACAACTCGCTCTGCACAGTGCTCTTACAGCCTAGTGGGAACATCTCTTCCAAAGGCCTGTGAAACGCAGTTTCTTTGCAGGCCCGATCTGGCTGAAGTAGGACTTCTGCTCTGGGTGTGCTACTTTGCCCTAGAGCTGAAAGGCACAACGTGCAGGCTTCTTTCCAAAGGGCGAGTTGGGCCCCACAGCATCTTGCTTCCAGCTCTTTGGGAAGCTAAGAAACAACTCGCTCTGCACAGTGCTCTTACAGCCTACCGGGAACATCTCTTCCAAAGGCCTGTGAAACGCAGTTTCTTTGCAGGCCTGATCTGGCTGAAGTAGGACTTCTGCTCTGGGTGTGCTACTTTGCCCTAGAGCTGAAAGGCACAACGTGCAGGCTTCTTTCCAAAGGGCGAGTTGGGCCCCACAGCATCTTGCTTCCAGCTCTTTGGGAAGCTAAGAAACAACTCGCTCTGCACAGTGCTCTTACAGCCTACGGGGAACATCTCTGACAAAGGCCTGTGAAACGCAGTTTCTTTGCAGGCCTGATCTGGCTGAAGTAGGACTTCTGCTCTGGGTGTGCTACTTTGCCCTAGAGCTGAAAGGCACAACGTGCAGGCTTCTTTCCAAAGGGCGAGTTGGGCCCCACAGCATCTTGCTTCCAGCTCTTTGGGAAGCTAAGAAACAACTCGCTCTGCACAGTGCTCTTACAGCCTAGTGGGAACATCTCTTCCAAAGGCCTGTGAAACGCAGTTTCTTTGCAGTCCTGATCTGGCTGAAGTAGGACTTCTGCTCTGGGTGTGCTACTTTGCCCTAGAGCTGAAAGGCACAAGGTGCAGGCTTCTTTCCAAAGGGCGAGTTGGGCCCCACAGCATCTTGCTTCCAGCTCTTTGGGAAGCTAAGAAACAACTCGCTCTGCACAGTGCTCTTACAGCCTAGTGGGAACATCTCTTCCAAAGGCCTGTGAAACGCAGTTTCTTTGCAGGACTGATCTGGCTGAAGTAGGACTTCTGCTCTGGGTGTGCTACTTTGCCCTAGAGCTGAAAGGCGCAACTTGCAGGCTTCTTTCCAAAGGGCGAGTTGGGCCCCACAGCATCTTGCTTCCAGCTCTTTGGGAAGCTAAGAAACAACTCGCTCTGCACAGTGCTCTTACAGCCTAGTGGGAACATCTCTTCCAAAGGCCTGTGAAACGCAGTTTCTTTGCAGGCCCGATCTGGCTGAAGTAGGACTTCTGCTCTGGGTGTGCTACTTTGCCCTAGAGCTGAAAGGCACAACGTGCAGGCTTCTTTCCAAAGGGCGAGTTGGGCCCCACAGCATCTTGCTTCCAGCTCTTTGGGAAGCTAAGCAACAACTCGCTCTGCACAGTGCTCTTACAGCCTACGGGGAACATCTCTGACAAAGGCCTGTGAAACCCAGTTTCTTTGCAGGCCTGATCTGGCTGAAGTAGGACTTCTGCTCTGGGTGTGCTACTTTGCCCTAGAGCTGAAAGGCACAACGTGCAGGCTTCTTTCCAAAGGGCGAGTTGGGCCCCACAGCATCTTGCTTCCAGCTCTTTGGGAAGCTAAGAAACAACTCGCTCTGCACAGTGCTCTTACAGCCTAGTGGGAACATCTCTTCCAAAGGCCTGTGAAACGCAGTTTCTTTGCAGGCCTGATCTGGCTGAAGTAGGACTTCTGCTCTGGGTGTGCTACTTTGCCCTAGAGCTGAAAGGCGCAACTTGCAGGCTTCTTTCCAAAGGGCGAGTTGGGCCCCACAGCATCTTGCTTCCAGCTCTTTGGGAAGCTAAGAAACAACTCGCTCTGCACAGTGCTCTTACATCCTAGTGGGAACATCTCTTCCAAAGGCCTGTGAAACGCAGTTTCTTTGCAGGCCCGATCTGGCTGAAGTAGGACTTCTGCTCTGGGTGTGCTACTTTGCCCTAGAGCTGAAAGGCACAACGTGCAGGCTTCTTTCCAAAGGGGGAGTTGGGCCCCACAGCATCTTGCTTCCAGCTCTTTGGGAAGGTAAGAAACAACTCGCTCTGCACAGTGCTCTTACAGCCTAGTGGGAACATCTCTTCCAAAGGCCTGTGAAACGCAGTTTCTTTGCAGGCCCGATCTGGCTGAAGTAGGACTTCTGCTCTGGGTGTGCTACTTTGCCCTAGAGCTGAAAGGCACAACGTGCAGGCTTCTTTCCAAAGGGCGAGTTGGGCCCCACAGCATCTTGCTTCCAGCTCTTTGGGAAGCTAAGAAACAACTCGCTCTGCACAGTGCTCTTACAGCCTAGTGGGAACATCTCTTCCAAAGGCCTGTGAAACGCAGTTTCTTTGCAGGCCTGATCTGGCTGAAGTAGGACTTCTGCTCTGGGTGTGCTACTTTGCCCTAGAGCTGAAAGGCACAACGTGCAGGCTTCTTTCCAAAGGGCGAGTTGGGCCCCACAGCATCTTGCTTCCAGCTCTTTGGGAAGCTAAGAAACAACTCGCTCTGCACAGTGCTCTTACAGCCTACGGGGAACATCTCTTCCAAAGGCCTGTGAAACGCAGTTTCTTTGCAGGCCTGATCTGGCTGAAGTAGGACTTCTGCTCTGGGTGTGCTACTTTGCCCTAGAGCTGAAAGGCACAACGTGCAGGCTTCTTTCCAAAGGGCGAGTTGGGCCCCACAGCATCTTGCTTCCAGCTCTTTGGGAAGCTAAGAAACAACTCGCTCTGCACAGTGCTCTTACAGCCTACGGGGAACATCTCTTCCAAAGGCCTGTGAAACGCAGTTTCTTTGCAGGCCTGATCTGGCTGAAGTAGGACTTCTGCTCTGGGTGTGCTACTTTGCCCTAGAGCTGAAAGGCACAACGTGCAGGCTTCTTTCCAAAGGGCGAGTTGGGCCCCACAGCATCTTGCTTCCAGCTCTTTGGGAAGCTAAGAAACAACTCGCTCTGCACAGTGCTCCTACAGCCTAGTGGGAACATCTCTTCCAAAGGCCTGTGAAACGCAGTTTCTTTGCAGGCCTGATCTGGCTGAAGTAGGACTTCTGCTCTGGGTGTGCTACTTTGCCCTAGAGCTGAAAGGCGCAACTTGCAGGCTTCTTTCCAAAGGGCGAGTTGGGCCCCACAGCATCTTGCTTCCAGCTCTTTGGGAAGCTAAGAAACAACTCGCTCTGCACAGTGCTCTTACAGCCTAGTGGGAACATCTCTTCCAAAGGCCTGTGAAACGCAGTTTCTTTGCAGGCCCGATCTGGCTGAAGTAGGACTTCTGCTCTGGGTGTGCTACTTTGCCCTAGAGCTTAAAGGCACAACGTGCAGGCTTCTTTCCAAAGGGCGAGTTGGGCCCCACAGCATCTTGCTTCCAGCTCTTTGGGAAGCTAAGAAACAACTCGCTCTGCACAGTGCTCTTACAGCCGAGTGGGAACATCTCTTCCAAAGGCCTGTGAAACGCAGTTTCTTTGCAGGCCCGATCTGGCTGAAGTAGGACTTCTGCTCTGGGTGTGCTACTTTGCCCTAGAGCTGAAAGGCACAACGTGCAGGCTTCTTTCCAAAGGGCGAGTTGGGCCCCACAGCATCTTGCTTCCAGCTCTTTGGGAAGCTAAGAAACAACTCGCTCTGCACAGTGCTCTTACAGCCTACCGGGAACATCTCTTCCAAAGGCCTGTGAAACGCAGTTTCTTTGCAGGCCTGATCTGGCTGAAGTAGGACTTCTGCTCTGGGTGTGCTACTTTGCCCTAGAGCTGAAAGGCACAACGTGCAGGCTTCTTTCCAAAGGGCGAGTTGGGCCCCACAGCATCTTGCTTCCAGCTCTTTGGGAAGCTAAGAAACAACTCGCTCTGCACAGTGCTCTTACAGCCTACGGGGAACATCTCTGACAAAGGCCTGTGAAACGCAGTTTCTTTGCAGGCCTGATCTGGCTGAAGTAGGACTTCTGCTCTGGGTGTGCTACTTTGCCCTAGAGCTGAAAGGCGCAACTTGCAGGCTTCTTTCCAAAGGGCGAGTTGGGCCCCACAGCATCTTGCTTCCAGCTCTTTGGGAAGCTAAGAAACAACTCGCTCTGCACAGTGCTCTTACAGCCTAGTGGGAACATCTCTTCCAAAGGCCTGTGAAACGCAGTTTCTTTGCAGGCCCGATCTGGCTGAAGTAGGACTTCTGCTCTGGGTGTGCTACTTTGCCCTAGAGCTGAAAGGCACAACGTGCAGGCTTCTTTCCAAAGGGCGAGTTGGGCCCCACAGCATCTTGCTTCCAGCTCTTTGGGAAGCTAAGAAACAACTCGCTCTGCACAGTGCTCTTACAGCCTACCGGGAACATCTCTTCCAAAGGCCTGTGAAACGCAGTTTCTTTGCAGGCCTGATCTGGCTGAAGTAGGACTTCTGCTCTGGGTGTGCTACTTTGCCCTAGAGCTGAAAGGCACAACGTGCAGGCTTCTTTCCAAAGGGCGAGTTGGGCCCCACAGCATCTTGCTTCCAGCTCTTTGGGAAGCTAAGAAACAACTCGCTCTGCAGAGTGCTCTTACAGCCTACGGGGAACATCTCTTCCAAAGGCCTGTGAAACGCAGTTTCTTTGCAGGCCTGATCTGGCTGAAGTAGGACTTCTGCTCTGGGTGTGCTACTTTGCCCTAGAGCTGAAAGGCACAACGTGCAGGCTTCTTTCCAAAGGGCGAGTTGGGCCCCACAGCATCTTGCTTCCAGCTCTTTGGGAAGCTAAGAAACAACTCGCTCTGCACAGTGCTCTTACAGCCTAGTGGGAACATCTCTTCCAAAGGCCTGTGAAACGCAGTTTCTTTGCAGGCCTGATCTGGCTGAAGTAGGACTTCAGCTCTGGGTGTGCTACTTTGCCCTAGAGCTGAAAGGCGCAACTTGCAGGCTTCTTTCCAAAGGGCGAGTTGGGCCCCACAGCATCTTGCTTCCAGCTCTTTGGGAAGCTAAGAAACAACTCGCTCTGCACAGTGCTCTTACAGCCTACGGGGAACATCTCTGACAAAGGCCTGTGAAACGCAGTTTCTTTGCAGGCCCGATCTGGCTGAAGTAGCACTTCTGCTCTGGGTGTGCTACTTTGCCCTAGAGCTGAAAGGCGCAACTTGCAGGCTTCTTTCCAAAGGGCGAGTTGGGCCCCACAGCATCTTGCTTCCAGCTCTTTGGGAAGCTAAGAAACAACTCGCTCTGCACAGTGCTCTTACAGCCTACGGGGAACATCTCTTCCAAAGGCCTGTGAAACGCAGTTTCTTTGCAGGCCCGATCTGGCTGAAGTAGGACTTCTGCTCTGGGTGTGCTACTTTGCCCTAGAGCTGAAAGGCACAACGTGCAGGCTTCTTTCCAAAGGGCGAGTTGGGCCCCACAGCATCTTGCTTCCAGCTCTTTGGGAAGCTAAGAAACAACTCGCTCTGCACATTGCTCTTACAGCCTAGTGGGAACATCTCTTCCAAAGGCCTGTGAAACGCAGTTTCTTTGCAGTCCCGATCTGGCTGAAGTAGGACTTCTGCTCTGGGTGTGCTACTTTGCCCTAGAGCTGAAAGGCACAACGTGCAGACTTCTTTCCAAAGGGCGAGTTGGGCCCCACAGCATCTTGCTTCCAGCTCTTTGGGAAGCTAAGAAACAACTCGCTCTGCACAGTGCTCTTACAGCCTACCGGGAACATCTCTTCCAAAGGCCTGTGAAACGCAGTTTCTTTGCAGGCCCGATCTGGCTGAAGTAGGACTTCTGCTCTGGGTGTGCTACTTTGCCCTAGAGCTGAAAGGCACAACGTGCAGGCTTCTTTCCAAAGGGCGAGTTGGGCCCCACAGCATCTTGCTTCCAGCTCTTTGGGAAGCTAAGAAACAACTCGCTCTGCACAGTGCTCTTACAGCCTAGTGGGAACATCTCTTCCAAAGGCCTGTGAAACGCAGTTTCTTTGCAGGCCTGATCTGGCTGAAGTAGGACTTCTGCTCTGGGTGTGCTACTTTGCCCTAGAGCTGAAAGGCACAACGTGCAGGCTTCTTTCCAAAGGGCGAGTTGGGCCCCACAGCATCTTGCTTCCAGCTCTTTGGGAAGGTAAGAAACAACTCGCTCTGCACAGTGCTCTTACAGCCTACCAGGAACATCTCTTCCAAAGGCCTGTGAAACGCAGTTTCTTTGCAGGCCTGATCTGGCTGAAGTAGGACTTCTGCTCTGGGTGTGCTACTTTGCCCTAGAGCTGAAAGGCACAACGTGCAGGCTTCTTTCCAAAGGGCGAGTTGGGCCCCACAGCATCTTGCTTCCAGCTCTTTGGGAAGCTAAGAAACAACTCGCTCTGCACAGTGCTCTTACAGCCTAGTGGGAACATCTCTTCCAAAGGCCTGTGAAACGCAGTTTCTTTGCAGGCCTGATCTGGCTGAAGTAGGACTTCTGCTCTGGGTGTGCTACTTTGCCCTAGAGCTGAAAGGCACAACGTGCAGGCTTCTTTCCAAAGGGCGAGTTGGGCCCCACAGCATCTTGCTTCCAGCTCTTTGGGAAGCTAAGAAACAACTCGCTCTGCACAGTGCTCTTACAGCCTAGTGGGAACATCTCTTCCAAAGGCCTGTGAAACGCAGTTTCTTTGCAGGCCTGATCTGGCTGAAGTAGGACTTCTGCTCTGGGTGTGCTACTTTGCCCTAGAGCTGAAAGGCACAACGTGCAGGCTTCTTTCCAAAGGGCGAGTTGGGCCCCACAGCATCTTGCTTCCAGCTCTTTGGGAAGCTAAGAAACAACTCGCTCTGCACAGTGCTCTTACAGCCTAGTGGGAACATCTCTTCCAAAGGCCTGTGAAACGCAGTTTCTTTGCAGGCCTGATCTGGCTGAAGTAGGACTTCTGCTCTGGGTGTGCTACTTTGCCCTAGAGCTGAAAGGCACAACGTGCAGGCTTCTTTCCAAAGGGCGAGTTGGGCCCCACAGCATCTTGCTTCCAGCTCTTTGGGAAGGTAAGAAACAACTCGCTCTGCACAGTGCTCTTACAGCCTACCAGGAACATCTCTTCCAAAGGCCTGTGAAACGCAGTTTCTTTGCAGGCCTGATCTGGCTGAAGTAGGACTTCTGCTCTGGGTGTGCTACTTTGCCCTAGAGCTGAAAGGCACAACGTGCAGGCTTCTTTCCAAAGGGCGAGTTGGGCCCCACAGCATCTTGCTTCCAGCTCTTTGGGAAGCTAAGAAACAACTCGCTCTGCACAGTGCTCTTACAGCCTACCGGGAACATCTCTTCCAAAGGCCTGTGAAACGCAGTTACTTTGCAGGCCTGATCTGGCTGAAGTAGGACTTCTGCTCTGGGTGTGCTACTTTGCCCTAGAGCTGAAAGGCGCAACTTGCAGGCTTCTTTCCAAAGGGCGAGTTGGGCCCCACAGCATCTTGCTTCCAGCTCTTTGGGAAGCTAAGAAACAACTCGCTCTGCACAGTGCTCTTACAGCCTAGTGGGAACATCTCTTCCAAAGGCCTGTGAAACGCAGTTTCTTTGCAGGCCTGATCTGGCTGAAGTAGGACTTCTGCTCTGGGTGTGCTACTTTGCCCTAGAGCTGAAAGGCACAACGTGCAGGCTTCTTTCCAAAGGGCGAGTTGGGCCCCACAGCATCTTGCTTCCAGCTCTTTGGGAAGCTAAGAAACAACTCGCTCTGCACAGTGCTCTTACAGCCTACCGGGAACATCTCTTCCAAAGGCCTGTGAAACGCAGTTTCTTTGCAGGCCTGATCTGGCTGAAGTAGGACTTCTGCTCTGGGTGTGCTACTTTGCCCTAGAGCTGAAAGGCAAAACGTGCAGGCTTCTTTCCAAAGGGCGAGTTGGGCCCCACAGCATCTTGCTTCCAGCTCTTTGGGAAGATGAGAAACAACTCGCTCTGCACTGTGCTCTTACAGCCTAGTGGGAACATCTCTTCCAAAGGCCTGTGAAACGCAGTTTCTTTGCAGGCCTGATCTGGCTGAAGTAGGACTTCTGCTCTGGGTGTGTTGCTTTGCCCTAGAGCTGAAAGGCGCAACTTGCAGGCTTCTTTCCAAAGGGCGAGTTGGGCCCCACAGCATCTTGCTTCCAGCTCTTTGGGAAGCTAAGAAACAACTCGCTCTGCACAGTGCTCTTACAGCCTACGGGGAAGATCTCTTCCAAAGGCCTGTGAAACGCAGTTTCTTTGCAGGCCTGATCTGGCTGAAGTAGGACTTCTGCTCTGGGTGTGCTACTTTGCCCTAGAGCTGAAAGGCACAACGTGCAGTCTTCTTTCCAAAGGGCGAGTTGGGCCCCACAGCATCTTGCTTCCAGCTCTTTGGGAAGCTAAGAAACAACTCGCTCTGCACAGTGCTCTTACAGCCTACGGGGAACATCTCTTCCAAAGGCCTGTGAAACGCAGTTTCTTTGCAGGCCTGATCTGGCTGAAGTAGGACTTCTGCTCTGGGTGTGCTACTTTGCCCTAGAGCTGAAAGGCACAACGTGCAGGCTTCTTTCCAAAGGGCGAGTTGGGCCCCACAGCATCTTGCTTCCAGCTCTTTGGGAAGCTAAGAAATAACTCGCTCTGCACAGTGCTCTTACAGCCTACCGGGAACATCTCTTCCAAAGGCCTGTGAAACGCAGTTTCTTTGCAGGCCTGATCTGGCTGAAGTAGGACTTCTGCTCTGGGTGTGCTACTTTGCCCTAGAGCTGAAAGGCACAACGTGCAGGCTTCTTTCCAAAGGGCGAGTTGGGCCCCACAGCATCTTGCTTCCAGCTCTTTGGGAAGCTAAGAAACAACTCGCTCTGCACAGTGCTCTTACAGCCTACGGGGAACATCTCTTCCAAAGGCCTGTGAAACGCAGTTTCTTTGCAGGCCCGATCTGGCTGAAGTAGGACTTCTGCTCTGGGTGTGCTACTTTGCCCTAGAGCTGAAAGGCACAACGTGCAGGCTTCTTTCCAAAGGGCGAGTTGGGCCCCACAGCATCTTGCTTCCAGCTCTTTGGGAAGCTAAGAAACAACTCGCTCTGCACAGTGCTCTTACAGCCTAGTGGGAACATCTCTTCCAAAGGCCTGTGAAACGCAGTTTCTTTGCAGGCCTGATCTGGCTGAAGTAGGACTTCTGCTCTGGGTGTGCTACTTTGCCCTAGAGCTGAAAGGCACAACGTGCAGGCTTCTTTCCAAAGGGCGAGTTGGGCCCCACAGCATCTTGCTTCCAGCTCTTTGGGAAGGTAAGAAACAACTCGCTCTGCACAGTGCTCTTACAGCCTTCCAGGAACATCTCTTCCAAAGGCCTGTGAAACGCAGTTTCTTTGCAGGCCTGATCTGGCTGAAGTAGGACTTCTGCTCTGGGTGTGCTACTTTGCCCTAGAGCTGAAAGGCACAACGTGCAGGCTTCTTTCCAAAGGGCGAGTTGGGCCCCACAGCATCTTGCTTCCAGCTCTTTGGGAAGCTAAGAAACAACTCGCTCTGCACAGTGCTCTTACAGCCTACCGGGAACATCTCTTCCAAAGGCCTGTGAAACGCAATTTGTTTGTAGCCTGATCTGGCTGAAGTAGGACTTCTGCTCTGGGTGTGCTACTTTGCCCTAGAGCTGAAAGGCACAACGTGCAGGCTTCTTTCCAAAGGGCGAGTTGGGCCCCACAGCATCTTGCTTCCAGCTCTTTGGGAAGCTAAGAAACAACTCGCTCTGCACAGTGCTCTTACAGCCTAGTGGGAACATCTCTTCCAAAGGCCTGTGAAACGCAGTTTCTTTGCAGGCCTGATCTGGCTGAAGTAGGACTTCTGCTCTGGGTGTGCTACTTTGCCCTAGAGCTGAAAGGCACAACGTGCAGGCTTCTTTCCAAAGGGCGAGTTGGGCCCCACAGCATCTTGCTTCCAGCACTTTGGGAAACTAAGAAACAACTCGCTCTGCACAGTGCTCTTACAGCCTAGTGGGAACATCTCTTCCAAAGGCCTGTGAAACGCAGTTTCTTTGCAGGCCTGATCTGGCTGAAGTAGGACTTCTGCTCTGGGTGTGCTACTTTGCCCTAGAGCTGAAAGGCACAACGTGCAGGCTTCTTTCCAAAGGGCGAGTTGGGCCCCACAGCATCTTGCTTCCAGCTCTTTGGGAAGCTAAGAAACAACTCGCTCTGCACAGTGCTCTTACAGCCTAGTTGGAACATCTCTTCCAAAGTCCTGTGAAACGCAGTTTCTTTGCAGGCCTGATCTGGCTGAAGTAGGACTTCTGCTCTGGGTGTGCTACTTTGCCCTAGAGCTGAAAGGCACAACGTGCAGGCTTCTTTCCAAAGGGCGAGTTGGGCCCCACAGCATCTTGCTTCCAGCTCTTTGGGAAGCTAAGAAACAACTCGCTCTGCACAGTGCTCTTACAGCCTAGTGGGAACATCTCTTCCAAAGGCCTGTGAAACGCAGTTTCTTTGCAGGCCTGATCTGGCTGAAGTAGAACTTCTGCTCTGGGTGTGCTACTTTGCCCTAGAGCTGAAAGGCACAACGGGCTGGCTTCTTTCCAAAGGGCGAGTTGGGCCCCACAGCATCTTGCTTCCAGCTCTTTGGGAAGCTAAGAAACAACTCGCTCTGCACAGTGCTCTTACAGCCTACCGGGTACATCTCTTCCAAAGGCCTGTGAAACGCAGTTTCTTTGCAGGCCTGATCTGGCTGAAGTAGGACTTCTGCTCTGGGTGTGCTACTTTGCCCTAGAGCTGAAAGGCACAACGTGCAGGCTTCTTTCCAAAGGGTGAGTTGGGCCCCACAGCATCTTGCTTCCAGCTCTTTGGGAAGCTAAGAAACAACTCGCTCTGCACAGTGCTCTTACAGCCTAGTGGGAACATCTCTTCCAAAGGCCTGTGAAACGCAGTTTCTTTGCAGGCCTTATCTGGCTGAAGTAGGACTTCTGCTCTGGGTGTGCTACTTTGCCCTAGAGCTGAAAGGCACAACGTGCAGGCTTCTTTCCAAAGGGCGAGTTGGGCCCCACAGCATCTTGCTTCCAGCTCTTTGGGAAGCTAAGAAACAACTCGCTCTGCACAGTGCTCTTACAGCCTACGGCGAAGATCTCTTCCAAAGGCCTGTGAAACGCAGTTTCTTTGCAGGCCTGATCTGGCTGAAGTAGGACTTCTGCTCTGGGTGTGCTACTTTGCCCTAGAGCTGAAAGGCACAACGTGCAGGCTTCTTTCCAAAGGGCGAGTTGGGCCCCACAGCATCTTGCTTCCAGCTCTTTGGGAAGCTAAGAAACAACTCGCTCTGCACAGTGCTCTTACAGCCTACGGGGAACATCTCTTCCAAAGGCCTGTGAAACGCAGTTTCTTTGCAGGCCTGATCTGGCTGAAGTAGGACTTCTGCTCTGGGTGTGCTACTTTGCCCTAGAGCTGAAAGGCACAACGTGCAGGCTTCTTTCCAAAGGGCGAGTTGGGCCCCACAGCATCTTGCTTCCAGCTCTTTGGGAAGCTAAGAAATAACTCGCTCTGCACAGTGCTCTTACAGCCTACCGGGAACATCTCTTCCAAAGGCCTGTGAAACGCAGTTTCTTTGCAGGCCTGATCTGGCTGAAGTAGGACTTCTGCTCTGGGTGTGCTACTTTGCCCTAGAGCTGAAAGGCACAACGTGCAGGCTTCTTTCCAAAGGGCGAGTTGGGCCCCACAGCATCTTGCTTCCAGCTCTTTGGGAAGCTAAGAAACAACTCGCTCTGCACAGTGCTCTTACAGCCTACGGGGAACATCTCTTCCAAAGGCCTGTGAAACGCAGTTTCTTTGCAGGCCCGATCTGGCTGAAGTAGGACTTCTGCTCTGGGTGTGCTACTTTGCCCTAGAGCTGAAAGGCACAACGTGCAGGCTTCTTTCCAAAGGGCGAGTTGGGCCCCACAGCATCTTGCTTCCAGCTCTTTGGGAAGCTAAGAAACAACTCGCTCTGCACAGTGCTCTTACAGCCTACCGGGAACATCTCTTCCAAAGGCCTGTGAAACGCAGTTTCTTTGCAGGCCTGATCTGGCTGAAGTAGGACTTCTGCTCTGGGTGTGCTACTTTGCCCTAGAGCTGAAAGGCACAACGTGCAGGCTTCTTTCCAAAGGGCGAGTTGGGCCCCACAGCATCTTGCTTCCAGCTCTTTGGGAAGCTAAGAAACAACTCGCTCTGCACAGTGCTCTTACAGCCTACGGGGAACATCTCTGACAAAGGCCTGTGAAACGCAGTTTCTTTGCAGGCCTGATCTGGCTGAAGTAGGACTTCTGCTCTGGGTGTGCTACTTTGCCCTAGAGCTGAAAGGCACAACGTGCAGGCTTCTTTCCAAAGGGCGAGTTGGGCCCCACAGCATCTTGCTTCCAGCTCTTTGGGAAGCTAAGAAACAACGCGTTCTGCACAGTGCTCTTACAGCCTAGTGGGAACATCTCTTCCAAAGGCCTGTGAAACGCAGTTTCTTTGCAGGCCTGATCTGGCTGAAGTAGGACTTCTGCTCTGGGTGTGCTACTTTGCCCTAGAGCTGAAAGGCACAACGTGCAGGCTTCTTTCCAAAGGGCGAGTTGGGCCCCACAGCATCTTGCTTCCAGCTCTTTGGGAAGCTAAGAAAAAACTCGCTCTGCACAGTGCTCTTACAGCCTAGTGGGAACATCTCTTCCAAAGGCCTGTGAAACGCAGTTTCTTTGCAGGCCTGATCTGGCTGAAGTAGGACTTCTGCTCTGGGTGTGCTACTTTGCCCTAGAGCTGAAAGGCACAACGTGCAGGCTTCTTTCCAAAGGGCGAGTTGGGCCCCACAGCATCTTGCTTCCAGCTCTTTGGGAAGCTAAGAAACAACTCGCTCTGCACAGTGCTCTTACAGCCTAGTGGGAACATCACTTCCAAAGGCCTGTGAAACGCAGTTTCTTTGCAGGCCTGATCTGGCTGAAGTAGAACTTCTGCTCTGGGTGTGCTACTTTGCCCTAGAGCTGAAAGGCACAACGGGCTGGCTTCTTTCCAAAGGGCGAGTTGGGCCCCACAGCATCTTGCTTCCAGCTCTTTGGGAAGCTAAGAAACAACTCGCTCTGCACAGTGCTCTTACAGCCTACCGGGTACATCTCTTCCAAAGGCCTGTGAAACGCAGTTTCTTTGCAGGCCTGATCTGGCTGAAGTAGGACTTCTGCTCTGGGTGTGCTACTTTGCCCTAGAGCTGAAAGGCACAACGTGCAGGCTTCTTTCCAAAGGGCGAGTTGGGCCCCACAGCATCTTGCTTCCAGCTCTTTGGGAAGCTAAGAAACAACTCGCTCTGCACAGTGCTCTTACAGCCTAGTGGGAACATCTCTTCCAAAGGCCTGTGAAACGCAGTTTCTTTGCAGTCCTTATCTGGCTGAAGTAGGACTTCTGCTCTGGGTGTGCTACTTTGCCCTAGAGCTGAAAGGCACAACGTGCAGGCTTCTTTCCAAAGGGCGAGTTGGGCCCCACAGCATCTTGCTTCCAGCTCTTTGGGAAGCTAAGAAACAACTCGCTCTGCACAGTGCTCTTACAGCCTAGTGGGAACATCTCTTCCAAAGGCCTGTGAAACGCAGTTTCTTTGCAGGCCCGATCTGGCTGAAGTAGGACTTCTGCTCTGGGTGTGCTACTTTGCCCTAGAGCTGAAAGGCACAACGTGCAGGCTTCTTTCCAAAGGGCGAGTTGGGCCCCACAGCATCTTGCTTCCAGCTCTTTGGGAAGCTAAGAATCAACTCGCTCTGCACAGTGCTCTTACAGCCTACGGGGAACATCTCTTCCAAAGGCCTGTGAAACGCAGTTTCTTTGCAGGCCTGATCTGGCTGAAGTAGGACTTCTGCTCTGGGTGTGCTACTTTGCCCTAGAGCTGAAAGGCACAACGTGCAGGCTTCTTTCCAAAGGGCGAGTTGGGCCCCACAGCATCTTGCTTCCAGCTCTTTGGGAAGCTAAGAAACAACTCGCTCTGCACAGTGCTCTTACAGCCTCCGGGGAACATCTCTTCCAAAGGCCTGTGAAACGCAGTTTCTTTGCAGGCCTGATCTGGCTGAAGTAGGACTTCTGCTCTGGGTGTGCTACTTTGCCCTAGAGCTGAAAGGCGCAACGTGCAGGCTTCTTTCCAAAGGGCGAGTTGGGCCCCACAGCATCTTGCTTCCAGCTCTTTGGGAAGCTAAGAAACAACTCGCTCTGCACCGTGCTCTTACAGCCTACGGGGAACATCTCTGACAAAGGCCTGTGAAACGCAGTTTCTTTGCAGGCCTGATCTGGCTGAAGTAGGACTTCTGCTCTGGGTGTGCTACTTTGCCCTAGAGCTGAAAGGCACAACGTGCAGGCTTCTTTCCAAAGGGCGAGTTGGGCCCCACAGCATCTTGCTTCCAGCTCTTTGGGAAGCTAAGAAACAACTCGCTCTGCACAGTGCTCTTACAGCCTAGTGGGAACATCTCTTCCAAAGGCCTGTGAAACGCAGTTTCTTTGCAGGCCCGATCTGGCTGAAGTAGGACTTCTGCTCTGGGTGTGCTACTTTGCCCTAGAGCTGAAAGGCACAACGTGCAGGCTTCTTTCCAAAGGGCGAGTTGGGCCCCACAGCATCTTGCTTCCAGCTCTTTGGGAAGCTAAGAAACAACTCGCTCTGCACAGTGCTCTTACAGCCTAGTGGGAACATCTCTTCCAAAGGCCAGTGAAACGCAGTTTCTTTGCAGGCCCGATCTGGCTGAAGTAGGACTTCTGCTCTGGGTGTGCTACTTTGCCCTAGAGCTGAAAGGCACAACGTGCAGGCTTCTTTCCAAAGGGCGAGTTGGGCCCCACAGCATCTTGCTTCCAGCTCTTTGGGAAGCTAAGAAACAACTCGCTCTGCACAGTGCTCTTACAGCCTACGGGGAACATCTCTGACAAAGGCCTGTGAAACGCAGTTTCTTTGCAGGCCTGATCTGGCTGAAGTAGGACTTCTGCTCTGGGTGTGCTACTTTGCCCTAGAGCTGAAAGGCACAACGTGCAGGCTTCTTTCCAAAGGGCGAGTTGGGCCCCACAGCATCTTGCTTCCAGCTCTTTGGGAAGCTAAGAAACAACTCGCTCTGCACAGTGCTCTTACAGCCTACGGGGAACATCTCTGACAAAGGCCTGTGAAACGCAGTTTCTTTGCAGGCCTGATCTGGCTGAAGTAGGACTTCTGCTCTGGGTGTGCTACTTTGCCCTAGAGCTGAAAGGCACAACGTGCAGGCTTCTTTCCAAAGGGCGAGTTGGGCCCCACAGCATCTTGCTTCCAGCTCTTTGGGAAGCTAAGAAACAACTCGCTCTGCACAGTGCTCTTACAGCCTAGTGGGAACATCTCTTCCAAAGGCCTGTGAAACGCAGTTTCTTTGCAGGCCTGATCTGGCTGAAGTAGGACTTCTGCTCTGGGTGTGCTACTTTGCCCTAGAGCTGAAAGGCACAACGTGCAGGCTTCTTTCCAAAGGGCGAGTTGGGCCCCACAGCATCTTGCTTCCAGCTCTTTGGGAAGCTAAGAAACAACTCGCTCTGCACAGTGCTCTTACAGCCTAGTGGGAACATCTCTTCCAAAGGCCTGTGAAACGCAGTTTCTTTGCAGGACTGATCTGGCTGAAGTAGGACTTCTGCTCTGGGTGTGCTACTTTGCCCTAGAGCTGAAAGGCGCAACTTGCAGGCTTCTTTCCAAAGGGCGAGTTGGGCCCCACAGCATCTTGCTTCCAGCTCTTTGGGAAGCTAAGAAACAACTCGCTCTGCACAGTGCTCTTACAGCCTAGTGGGAACATCTCTTCCAAAGGCCTGTGAAACGCAGTTTCTTTGCAGGCCCGATCTGGCTGAAGTAGGACTTCTGCTCTGGGTGTGCTACTTTGCCCTAGAGCTGAAAGGCGCAACGTGCAGGCTTCTTTCCAAAGGGCGAGTTGGGCCCCACAGCATCTTGCTTCCAGCTCTTTGGGAAGCTAAGAAACAACTCGCTCTGCACAGTGCTCTTACAGCCTACGGGGAACATCTCTTCCAAAGGCCTGTGAAACGCAGTTTCTTTGCAGGCCTGATCTGGCTGAAGTAGGACTTCTGCTCTGGGTGTGCTACTTTGCCCTAGAGCTGAAAGGCGCAACTTGCAGGCTTCTTTCCAAAGGGCGAGTTGGGCCCCACAGCATCTTGCTTCCAGCTCTTTGGGAAGCTAAGAAACAACTCGCTCTGCACAGTGCTCTTACAGCCTAGTGGGAACATCTCTTCCAAAGGCCTGTGAAACGCAGTTTCTTTGCAGGCCTGATCTGGCTGAAGTAGAACTTCTGCTCTGGGTGTGCTACTTTGCCCTAGAGCTGAAAGGCACAACGGGCTGGCTTCTTTCCAAAGGGCGAGTTGGGCCCCACAGCATCTTGCTTCCAGCTCTTTGGGAAGCTAAGAAACAACTCGCTCTGCACAGTGCTCTTACAGCCTACCGGGTACATCTCTTCCAAAGGCCTGTGAAACGCAGTTTCTTTGCAGGCCTGATCTGGCTGAAGTAGGACTTCTGCTCTGGGTGTGCTACTTTGCCCTAGAGCTGAAAGGCACAACGTGCAGGCTTCTTTCCAAAGGGCGAGTTGGGCCCCACAGCATCTTGCTTCCAGCTCTTTGGGAAGCTAAGAAACAACTCGCTCTGCACAGTGCTCTTACAGCCTAGTGGGAACATCTCTTCCAAAGGCCTGTGAAACGCAGTTTCTTTGCAGGCCTGATCTGGCTGAAGTAGGACTTCTGCTCTGGGTGTGCTACTTTGCCCTAGAGCTGAAAGGCACAACGTGCAGGCTTCTTTCCAAAGGGCGAGTTGGGCCCCACAGCATCTTGCTTCCAGCTCTTTGGGAAGCTAAGAAACAACTCGCTCTGCACAGTGCTCTTACAGCCTAGTGGGAACATCTCTTCCAAAGGCCTGTGAAACGCAGTTTCTTTGCAGGCCTGATCTGGCTGAAGTAGGACTTCTGCTCTGGGTGTGCTACTTTGCCCTAGAGCTGAAAGGCACAACGTGCAGGCTTCTTTCCAAAGGGCGAGTTGGGCCCCACAGCATCTTGCTTCCAGCTCTTTGGGAAGCTAAGAAACAACTCGCTCTGCACAGTGCTCTTACAGCCTAGTGGGAACATCTCTTCCAAAGGCCTGTGAAACGCAGTTTCTTTGCAGGCCCGATCTGGCTGAAGTAGGACTTCTGCTCTGGGTGTGCTACTTTGCCCTAGAGCTGAAAGGCACAACGTGCAGGCTTCTTTCCAAAGGGCGAGTTGGGCCCCACAGCATCTTGCTTCCAGCTCTTTGGGAAGCTAAGAAACAACTCGCTCTGCACAGTGCTCTTACAGCCTAGTGGGAACATCTCTTCCAAAGGCCTGTGAAACGCAGTTTCTTTGCAGGCCCGATCTGGCTGAAGTAGGACTTCTGCTCTGGGTGTGCTACTTTGCCCTAGAGCTGAAAGGCACAACGTGCAGGCTTCTTTCCAAAGGGCGAGTTGGGCCCCACAGCATCTTGCTTCCAGCTCTTTGGGAAGCTAAGAAACAACTCGCTCTGCACAGTGCTCTTACAGCCTACGGGGAACATCTCTTCCAAAGGCCTGTGAAACGCAGTTTCTTTGCAGGCCTGATCTGGCTGAAGTAGGACTTCTGCTCTGGGTGTGCTACTTTGCCCTAGAGCTGAAAGGCACAACGTGCAGGCTTCTTTCCAAAGGGCGAGTTGGGCCCCACAGCATCATGCTTCCAGCTCTTTGGGAAGCTAAGAAACAACTCGCTCTGCACAGTGCTCTTACAGCCTACGGGGAACATCTCTTCCAAAGGCCTGTGAAACGCAGTTTCTTTGCAGGCCTGATCTGGCTGAAGTAGGACTTCTGCTCTGGGTGTGCTACTTTGCCCTAGAGCTGAAAGGCGCAACGTGCAGGCTTCTTTCCAAAGGGCGAGTTGGGCCCCACAGCATCTTGCTTCCAGCTCTTTGGGAAGCTAAGAAACAACTCGCTCTGCACAGTGCTCTTACAGCCTACGGGGAACATCTCTGACAAAGGCCTGTGAAACGCAGTTTCTTTGCAGGCCTGATCTGGCTGAAGTAGGACTTCTGCTCTGGATGTGCTACTTTGCCCTAGAGCCTAAAGGCACAACGTGCAGGCTTCTTTCCAAAGGGCGAGTTGGGCCCCACAGCATCTTGCTTCCAGCTCTTTGGGAAGCTAAGAAACAACTCGCTCTGCACAGTGCTCTTACAGCCTAGTGGGAACATCTCTTCCAAAGGCCTGTGAAACGCAGTTTCTTTGCAGGCCCGATCTGGCTGAAGTAGGACTTCTGCTCTGGGTGTGCTACTTTGCCCTAGAGCTGAAAGGCACAACGTGCAGGCTTCTTTCCAAAGGGCGAGTTGGGCCCCACAGCATCTTGCTTCCAGCTCTTTGGGAAGCTAAGAAACAACTCGCTCTGCACAGTGCTCTTACAGCCTAGTGGGAACATCTCTTCCAAAGGCCTGTGAAACGCAGTTTCTTTGCAGGCCCGATCTGGCTGAAGTAGGACTTCTGCTCTGGGTGTGCTACTTTGCCCTAGAGCTGAAAGGCACAACGTGCAGGCTTCTTTCCAAAGGGCGAGTTGGGCCCCACAGCATCTTGCTTCCAGCTCTTTGGGAAGCTAAGAAACAACTCGCTCTGCACAGTGCTCTTACAGCCTACCGGGAACATCTCTTCCAAAGGCCTGTGAAACGCAGTTTCTTTGCAGGACTGATCTGGCTGAAGTAGGACTTCTGCTCTGGGTGTGCTACTTTGCCCTAGAGCTGAAAGGCACAACGTGCAGGCTTCTTTCCAAAGGGCGAGTTGGGCCCCACAGCATCTTGCTTCCAGCTCTTTGGGAAGCTAAGAAACAACTCGCTCTGCACAGTGCTCTTACAGCCTACGGGGAACATCTCTGACAAAGGCCTGTGAAACGCAGTTTCTTTGCAGGCCTGATCTGGCTGAAGTAGGACTTCTGCTCTGGGTGTGCTACTTTGCCCTAGAGCTGAAAGGCACAACGTGCAGGCTTCTTTCCAAAGGGCGAGTTGGGCCCCACAGCATCTTGCTTCCAGCTCTTTGGGAAGCTAAGAAACAACTCGCTCTGCACAGTGCTCTTACAGCCTAGTGGGAACATCTCTTCCAAAGGCCTGTGAAACGCAGTTTCTTTGCAGGCCTGATCTGGCTGAAGTAGGACTTCTGCTCTGGGTGTGCTACTTTGCCCTAGAGCTGAAAGGCACAACGTGCAGGCTTCTTTCCAAAGGGCGAGTTGGGCCCCACAGCATCTTGCTTCCAGCTCTTTGGGAAGCTAAGAAACAACTCGCTCTGCACAGTGCTCTTACAGCCTACGGGGAACATCTCTTCCAAAGGCCTGTGAAACGCAGTTTCTTTGCAGGCCTGATCTGGCTGAAGTAGGACTTCTGCTCTGGGTGTGCTACTTTGCCCTAGAGCTGAAAGGCTCAACTTGCAGGCTTCTTTCCAAAGGGCGAGTTGGGCCCCACAGCATCTTGCTTCCAGCTCTTTGGGAAGCTAAGAAACAACTCGCTCTGCACAGTGCTCTTACAGCCTAGTGGGAACATCTCTTCCAAAGGCCTGTGAAACGCAGTTTCTTTGCAGGCCCGATCTGGCTGAAGTAGGACTTCTGCTCTGGGTGTGCTACTTTGCCCTAGAGCTGAAAGGCACAACGTGCAGGCTTCTTTCCAAAGGGCGAGTTGGGCCCCACAGCATCTTGCTTCCAGCTCTTTGGGAAGCTAAGAAACAACTCGCTCTGCACAGTGCTCTTACAGCCTACGGGGAACATCTCTGACAAAGGCCTGTGAAACGCAGTTTCTTTGCAGGCCTGATCTGGCTGAAGTAGGACTTCTGCTCTGGGTGTGCTACTTTGCCCTAGAGCTGAAAGGCACAACGTGCAGGCTTCTTTCCAAAGGGCGAGTTGGGCCCCACAGCATCTTGCTTCCAGCTCTTTGGGAAGCTAAGAAACAACTCGCTCTGCACAGTGCTCTTACAGCCTAGTGGGAACATCTCTTCCAAAGGCCTGTGAAACGCAGTTTCTTTGCAGGCCTGATCTGGCTGAAGTAGGACTTCTGCTCTGGGTGTGCTACTTTGCCCTAGAGCTGAAAGGCGCAACTTGCAGGCTTCTTTCCAAAGGGTGAGTTGGGCCCCACAGCATCTTGCTTCCAGCTCTTTGGGAAGCTAAGAAACAACTCGCTCTGCACAGTGCTCTTACAGCCTAGTGGGAACATCTCTTCCAAAGGCCTGTGAAACACAGTTTCTTTGCAGGCCCGATCTGGCTGAAGTAGGACTTCTGCTCTGGGTGTGCTACTTTGCCCTAGAGCTGAAAGGCACAACGTGCAGGCTTCTTTCCAAAGGGCGAGTTGGGCCCCACAGCATCTTGCTTCCAGCTCTTTGGGAAGCTAAGAAACAACTCGCTCTGCACAGTGCTCTTACAGCCTAGTGGGAACATCTCTTCCAAAGGCCTGTGAAACGCAGTTTCTTTGCAGGCCCGATCTGGCTGAAGTAGGACTTCTGCTCTGGGTGTGCTACTTTGCCCTAGAGCTGAAAGGCACAACGTGCAGGCTTCTTTCCAAAGGGCGAGTTGGGCCCCACAGCATCTTGCTTCCAGCTCTTTGGGAAGCTAAGAAACAACTCGCTCTGCACAGTGCTCTTACAGCCTACCGGGAACATCTCTTCCAAAGGCCTGTGAAACGCAGTTTCTTTGCAGGCCTGATCTGGCTGAAGTAGGACTTCTGCTCTGGGTGTGCTACTTTGCCCTAGAGCTGAAAGGCACAACGTGCAGGCTTCTTTCCAAAGGGCGAGTTGGGCCCCACAGCATCTTGCTTCCAGCTCTTTGGGAAGCTAAGAAACAACTCGCTCTGCACAGTGCTCTTACAGCCTAGTGGGAACATCTCTTCCAAAGGCCTGTGAAACGCAGTTTCTTTGCAGGCCTGATCTGGCTGAAGTAGGACTTCTGCTCTGGGTGTGCTACTTTGCCCTAGAGCTGAAAGGCGCAACTTGCAGGCTTCTTTCCAAAGGGCGAGTTGGGCCCCACAGCATCTTGCTTCCAGCTCTTTGGGAAGCTAAGAAACAACTCGCTCTGCACAGTGCTCTTACAGCCTAGTGGGAACATCTCTTCCAAAGGCCTGTGAAACGCAGTTTCTTTGCAGGCCTGATCTGGCTGAAGTAGGACTTCTGCTCTGGGTGTGCTACTTTGCCCTAGAGCTGAAAGGCACAACGTGCAGGCTTCTTTCCAAAGGGCGAGTTGGGCCCCACAGCATCTTGCTTCCAGCTCTTTGGGAAGCTAAGAAACAACTCGCTCTGCACAGTGCTCTTACAGCCTAGTGGGAACATCTCTTCCAAAGGCCTGTGAAACGCAGTTTCTTTGCAGGCCCGATCTGGCTGAAGTAGGACTTCTGCTCTGGGTGTGCTACTTTGCCCTAGAGCTGAAAGGCACAACGTGCAGGCTTCTTTCCAAAGGGCGAGTTGGGCCCCACAGCATCTTGCTTCCAGCTCTTTGGGAAGCTAAGAAACAACTCGCTCTGCACAGTGCTCTTACAGCCTACGGGGAACATCTCTGACAAAGGCCTGTGAAACGCAGTTTCTTTGCAGGCCTGATCTGGCTGAAGTAGGACTTCTGCTCTGGGTGTGCTACTTTGCCCTAGAGCTGAAAGGCGCAACGTGCAGGCTTCTTTCCAAAGGGCGAGTTGGGCCCCACAGCATCTTGCTTCCAGCTCTTTGGGAAGTTAAGAAACAACTCGCTCTGCACAGTGCTCTTACAGCCTACGGGGAACATCTCTTCCAAAGGCCTGTGAAACGCAGTTTCTTTGCAGGCCTGATCTGGCTGAAGTAGGACTTCTGCTCTGGGTGTGCTACTTTGCCCTAGAGCTGAAAGGCACAACGTGCAGGCTTCTTTCCAAAGGGCGAGTTGGGCCCCACAGCATCTTGCTTCCAGCTCTTTGGGAAGCTAAGAAACAACTCGCTCTGCACAGTGCTCCTACAGCCTAGTGGGAACATCTCTTCCAAAGGCCTGTGAAACGCAGTTTCTTTGCAGGCCTGATCTGGCTGAAGTAGGACTTCTGCTCTGGGTGTGCTACTTTGCCCTAGAGCTGAAAGGCGCAACTTGCAGGCTTCTTTCCAAAGGGCGAGTTGGGCCCCACAGCATCTTGCTTCCAGCTCTTAGGGAAGCTAAGAAACAACTCGCTCTGCACAGTGCTCTTACAGCCTAGTGGGAACATCTCTTCCAAAGGCCTGTGAAACGCAGTTTCTTTGCAGGCCCGATCTGGCTGAAGTAGGACTTCTGCTCTGGGTGTGCTACTTTGCCCTAGAGCTGAAAGGCACAACGTGCAGGCTTCTTTCCAAAGGGCGAGTTGGGCCCCACAGCATCTTGCTTCCAGCTCTGTGGGAAGCTAAGAAACAACTCGCTCTGCACAGTGCTCTTACAGCCTAGTGGGAACATCTCTTCCAAAGGCCTGTGAAACGCAGTTTCTTTGCAGGCCCGATCTGGCTGAAGTAGGACTTCTGCTCTGGGTGTGCTACTTTGCCCTAGAGCTGAAAGGCACAACGTGCAGGCTTCTTTCCAAAGGGCGAGTTGGGCCCCACAGCATCTTGCTTCCAGCTCTTTGGGAAGCTAAGAAACAACTCGCTCTGCACAGTGCTCTTACAGCCTACCGGGAACATCTCTTCCAAAGGCCTGTGAAACGCAGTTTCTTTGCAGGCCTGATCTGGCTGAAGTAGGACTTCTGCTCTGGGTGTGCTACTTTGCCCTAGAGCTGAAAGGCACAACGTGCAGGCTTCTTTCCAAAGGGCGAGTTGGGCCCCACAGCATCTTGCTTCCAGCTCTTTGGGAAGCTAAGAAACAACTCGCTCTGCACAGTGCTCTTACAGCCTACGGGGAACATCTCTGACAAAGGCCTGTGAAACGCAGTTTCTTTGCAGGCCCGATCTGGCTGAAGTAGGACTTCTGCTCTGGGTTTGCTACTTTGCCCTAGAGCTGAAAGGCACAACGTGCAGGCTTCTTTCCAAAGGGCGAGTTGGGCCCCACAGCATCTTGCTTCCAGCTCTTTGGGAAGCTAAGAAACAACTCGCTCTGCACAGTGCTCTTACAGCCTAGTGGGAACATCTCTTCCAAAGGCCTGTGAAACGCAGTTTCTTTGCAGGCCCGATCTGGCTGAAGTAGGACTTCTGCTCTGGGTGTGCTACTTTGCCCTAGAGCTGAAAGGCACAACGTGCAGGCTTCTTTCCAAAGGGCGAGTTGGGCCCCACAGCATCTTGCTTCCAGCTCTTTGGGAAGCTAAGAAACAACTCGCTCTGCACAGTGCTCTTACAGCCTACGGGGAACATCTCTTCCAAAGGCCTGTGAAACGCAGTTTCTTTGCAGGCCTGATCTGGCTGAAGTAGGACTTCTGCTCTGGGTGTGCTACTTTGCCCTAGAGCTGAAAGGCACAACGTGCAGGCTTCTTTCCAAAGGGCGAGTTGGGCCCCACAGCATCTTGCTTCCAGCTCTTTGGGAAGCTAAGAAACAACTCGCTCTGCACAGTGCTCTTACAGCCTACGGGGAACATCTCTTCCAAAGGCCTGTGAAACGCAGTTTCTTTGCAGGCCTGATCTGGCTGAAGTAGGACTTCTGCTCTGGATGTGCTACTTTGCCCTAGAGCCTAAAGGCACAACGTGCAGGCTTCTTTCCAAAGGGCGAGATGGGCCCCACAGCATCTTGCTTCCAGCTCTTTGGGAAGCTAAGAAACAACTCGCTCTGCACAGTGCTCTTACAGCCTAGTGGGAACATCTCTTCCAAAGGCCTGTGAAACGCAGTTTCTTTGCAGGCCCGATCTGGCTGAAGTAGGACTTCTGCTCTGGGTGTGCTACTTTGCCCTAGAGCTGAAAGGCACAACGTGCAGGCTTCTTTCCAAAGGGCGAGTTGGGCCCCACAGCATCTTGCTTCCAGCTCTTTGGGAAGCTAAGAAACAACTCGCTCTGCACAGTGCTCTTACAGCCTAGTGGGAACATCTCTTCCAAAGGCCTGTGAAACGCAGTTTCTTTGCAGGCCCGATCTGGCTGAAGTAGGACTTCTGCTCTGGGTGTGCTACTTTGCCCTAGAGCTGAAAGGCACAACGTGCAGGCTTCTTTCCAAAGGGCGAGTTGGGCCCCACAGCATCTTGCTTCCAGCTCTTTGGGAAGCTAAGAAACAACTCGCTCTGCACAGTGCTCTTACAGCCTACCGGGAACATCTCTTCCAAAGGCCTGTGAAACGCAGTTTCTTTGCAGGCCTGATCTGGCTGAAGTAGGACTTCTGCTCTGGGTGTGCTACTTTGCCCTAGAGCTGAAAGGCACAACGTGCAGGCTTCTTTCCAAAGGGCGAGTTGGGCCCCACAGCATCTTGCTTCCAGCTCTTTGGGAAGCTAAGAAACAACTCGCTCTGCACAGTGCTCTTACAGCCTACGGGGAACATCTCTGACAAAGGCCTGTGAAACGCAGTTTCTTTGCAGGCCTGATCTGGCTGAAGTAGGACTTCTGCTCTGGGTGTGCTACTTTGCCCTAGAGCTGAAAGGCACAACGTGCAGGCTTCTTTCCAAAGGGCGAGTTGGGCCCCACAGCATCTTGCTTCCAGCTCTTTGGGAAGCTAAGAAACAACTCGCTCTGCACAGTGCTCTTACAGCCTAGTGGGAACATCTCTTCCAAAGGCCTGTGAAACGCAGTTTCTTTGCAGGCCTGATCTGGCTGAAGTAGGACTTCTGCTCTGGGTGTGCTACTTTGCCCTAGAGCTGAAAGGCACAACGTGCAGGCTTCTTTCCAAAGGGCGAGTTGGGCCCCACAGCATCTTGCTTCCAGCTCTTTGGGAAGCTAAGAAACAACTCGCTCTGCACAGTGCTCTTACAGCCTAGTGGGAACATCTCTTCCAAAGGCCTGTGAAACGCAGTTTCTTTGCAGGCCCGATCTGGCTGAAGTAGGACTTCTGCTCTGGGTGTGCTACTTTGCCCTAGAGCTGAAAGGCGCAACTTGCAGGCTTCTTTCCAAAGGGCGAGTTGGGCCCCACAGCATCTTGCTTCCAGCTCTTTGGGAAGCTAAGAAACAACTCGCTCTGCACAGTGCTCTTACAGCCTAGTGGGAACATCTCTTCCAAAGGCCTGTGAAACGCAGTTTCTTTGCAGGCCCGATCTGGCTGAAGTAGGACTTCTGCTCTGGGTGTGCTACTTTGCCCTAGAGCTGAAAGGCACAACGTGCAGGCTTCTTTCCAAAGGGCGAGTTGGGCCCCACAGCATCTTGCTTCCAGCTCTTTGTTAAGCTAAGAAACAACTCGCTCTGCACAGTGCTCTTACAGCCTACGGGGAACATCTCTGACAAAGGCCTGTGAAACGCAGTTTCTTTGCAGGCCTGATCTGGCTGAAGTAGGACTTCTGCTCTGGGTGTGCTACTTTGCCCTAGAGCTGAAAGGCACAACGTGCAGGCTTCTTTCCAAAGGGCGAGTTGGGCCCCACAGCATCTTGCTTCCAGCTCTTTGGGAAGCTAAGAAACAACTCGCTCTGCACAGTGCTCTTACAGCCTAGTGGGAACATCTCTTCCAAAGGCCTGTGAAACGCAGTTTCTTTGCAGGCCTGATCTGGCTGAAGTAGGACTTCTGCTCTGGGTGTGCTACTTTGCCCTAGAGCTGAAAGGCGCAACTTGCAGGCTTCTTTCCAAAGGGCGAGTTGGGCCCCACAGCATCTTGCTTCCAGCTCTTTGGGAAGCTAAGAAACAACTCGCTCTGCACAGTGCTCTTACAGCCTAGTGGGAACATCTCTTCCAAAGGCCTGTGAAACACAGTTTCTTTGCAGGCCCGATCTGGCTGAAGTAGGACTTCTGCTCTGGGTGTGCTACTTTGCCCTAGAGCTGAAAGGCACAACGTGCAGGCTTCTTTCCAAAGGGCGAGTTGGGCCCCACAGCATCTTGCTTCCAGCTCTTTGGGAAGCTAAGAAACAACTCGCTCTGCACAGTGCTCTTACAGCCTAGTGGGAACATCTCTTCCAAAGGCCTGTGAAACGCAGTTTCTTTGCAGGCCCGATCTGGCTGAAGTAGGACTTCTGCTCTGGGTGTGCTACTTTGCCCTAGAGCTGAAAGGCACAACGTGCAGGCTTCTTTCCAAAGGGCGAGTTGGGCCCCACAGCATCTTGCTTCCAGCTCTTTGGGAAGCTAAGAAACAACTCGCTCTGCACAGTGCTCTTACAGCCTACCGGGAACATCTCTTCCAAAGGCCTGTGAAACGCAGTTTCTTTGCAGGCCTGATCTGGCTGAAGTAGGACTTCTGCTCTGGGTGTGCTACTTTGCCCTAGAGCTGAAAGGCACAACGTGCAGGCTTCTTTCCAAAGGGCGAGTTGGGCCCCACAGCATCTTGCTTCCAGCTCTTTGGGAAGCTAAGAAACAACTCGCTCTGCACAGTGCTCTTACAGCCTAGTGGGAACATGTCTTCCAAAGGCCTGTGAAACGCAGTTTCTTTGCAGGCCTGATCTGGCTGAAGTAGGACTTCTGCTCTGGGTGTGCTACTTTGCCCTAGAGCTGAAAGGCGCAACTTGCAGGCTTCTTTCCAAAGGGCGAGTTGGGCCCCACAGCATCTTGCTTCCAGCTCTTTGGGAAGCTAAGAAACAACTCGCTCTGCACAGTGCTCTTACAGCCTAGTGGGAACATCTCTTCCAAAGGCCTGTGAAACGCAGTTTCTTTGCAGGCCTGATCTGGCTGAAGTAGGACTTCTGCTCTGGGTGTGCTACTTTGCCCTAGAGCTGAAAGGCACAACGTGCAGGCTTCTTTCCAAAGGGCGAGTTGGGCCCCACAGCATCTTGCTTCCAGCTCTTTGGGAAGCTAAGAAACAACTCGCTCTGCACAGTGCTCTTACAGCCTAGTGGGAACATCTCTTCCAAAGGCCTGTGAAACGCAGTTTCTTTGCAGGCCCGATCTGGCTGAAGTAGGACTTCTGCTCTGGGTGTGCTACTTTGCCCTAGAGCTGAAAGGCACAACGTGCAGGCTTCTTTCCAAAGGGCGAGTTGGGCCCCACAGCATCTTGCTTCCAGCTCTTTGGGAAGCTAAGAAACAACTCGCTCTGCACAGTGCTCTTACAGCCTACGGGGAACATCTCTGACAAAGGCCTGTGAAACGCAGTTTCTTTGCAGGCCTGATCTGGCTGAAGTAGGACTTCTGCTCTGGGTGTGCTACTTTGCCCTAGAGCTGAAAGGCACAACGTGCAGGCTTCTTTCCAAAGGGCGAGTTGGGCCCCACAGCATCTTGCCTCCAGCTCTTTGGGAAGCTAAGAAACAACTCGCTCTGCACAGTGCTCTTACAGCCTACGGGGAACATCTCTGACAAAGGCCTGTGAAACGCAGTTTCTTTGCAGGCCTGATCTGGCTTAAGTAGGACTTCTGCTCTGGGTGTGCTACTTTGCCCTAGAGCTGAAAGGCACAACGTGCAGGCTTCTTTCCAAAGGGCGAGTTGGGCCCCACAGCATCTTGCTTCCAGCTCTTTGGGAAGCTAAGAAACAACTCGCTCTGCACAGTGCTCTTACAGCCTAGTGGGAACATCTCTTCCAAAGGCCTGTGAAACGCAGTTTCTTTGCAGGCCTGATCTGGCTGAAGTAGGACTTCTGCTCTGGGTGTGCTACTTTGCCCTAGAGCTGAAAGGCACAACGTGCAGGCTTCTTTCCAAAGGGCGAGTTGGGCCCCACAGCATCTTGCTTCCAGCTCTTTGGGAAGCTAAGAAACAACTCGCTCTGCACAGTGCTCTTACAGCCTAGTGGGAACATCTCTTCCAAAGGCCTGTGAAATGCAGTTTCTTTGCAGGACTGATCTGGCTGAAGTAGGACTTCTGCTCTGGGTGTGCTACTTTGCCCTAGAGCTGAAAGGCGCAACTTGCAGGCTTCTTTCCAAAGGGCGAGTTGGGCCCCACAGCATCTTGCTTCCAGCTCTTTGGGAAGCTAAGAAACAACTCGCTCTGCACAGTGCTCTTACAGCCTACGGGGAACATCTCTTCCAAAGGCCTGTGAAACGCAGTTTCTTTGCAGGCCCGATCTGGCTGAAGTAGGACTTCTGCTCTGGGTGTGCTACTTTGCCCTAGAGCTGAAAGGCACAACGTGCAGGCTTCTTTCCAAAGGGCGAGTTGGGCCCCACAGCATCTTGCTTCCAGCTCTTTGGGAAGCTAAGAAACAACTCGCTCTGCACAGTGCTCTTACAGCCTACGGGGAACATCTCTGACAAAGGCCTGTGAAACGCAGTTTCTTTGCAGGCCTGATCTGGCTGAAGTAGGACTTCTGCTCTGGGTGTGCTACTTTGCCCTAGAGCTGAAAGGCACAACGTGCAGGCTTCTTTCCAAAGGGCGAGTTGGGCCCCACAGCATCTTGCTTCCAGCTCTTTGGGAAGCTAAGAAACAACTCGCTCTGCACAGTGCTCTTACAGCCTAGTGGGAACATCTCTTCCAAAGGCCTGTGAAACGCAGTTTCTTTGCAGGCCTGATCTGGCTGAAGTAGGACTTCTGCTCTGGGTGTGCTACTTTGCCCTAGAGCTGAAAGGCGCAACTTGCAGGCTTCTTTCCAAAGGGCGAGTTGGGCCCCACAGCATCTTGCTTCCAGCTCTTTGGGAAGCTAAGAAACAACTCGCTCTGCACAGTGCTCTTACAGCCTAGTGGGAACATCTCTTCCAAAGGCCTGTGAAACGCAGTTTCTTTGCAGGCCCGATCTGGCTGAAGTAGGACTTCTGCTCTGGGTGTGCTACTTTGCCCTAGAGCTGAAAGGCACAACGTGCAGGCTTCTTTCCAAAGGGCGAGTTGGGCCCCACAGCATCTTGCTTCCAGCTCTTTGGGAAGCTAAGAAACAACTCGCTCTGCACAGTGCTCTTACAGCCTAGTGGGAACATCTCTTCCAAAGGCCTGTGAAACGCAGTTTCTTTGCAGGCCCGATCTGGCTGAAGTAGGACTTCTGCTCTGGGTGTGCTACTTTGCCCTAGAGCTGAAAGGCACAACGTGCAGGCTTCTTTCCAAAGGGCGAGTTGGGCCCCACAGCATCTTGCTTCCAGCTCTTTGGGAAGCTAAGAAACAACTCGCTCTGCACAGTGCTCTTACAGCCTACCGGGAACATCTCTTCCAAAGGCCTGTGAAACGCAGTTTCTTTGCAGGCCTGATCTGGCTGAAGTAGGACTTCTGCTCTGGGTGTGCTACTTTGCCCTAGAGCTGAAAGGCACAACGTGCAGGCTTCTTTCCAAAGGGCGAGTTGGGCCCCACAGCATCTTGCTTCCAGCTCTTTGGGAAGCTAAGAAACAACTCGCTCTGCACAGTGCTCTTACAGCCTAGTGGGAACATCTCTTCCAAAGGCCTGTGAAACGCAGTTTCTTTGCAGGCCTGATCTGGCTGAAGTAGGACTTCTGCTCTGGGTGTGCTACTTTGCCCTAGAGCTGAAAGGCGCAACTTGCAGGCTTCTTTCCAAAGGGCGAGTTGGGCCCCACAGCATCTTGCTTCCAGCTCTTTGGGAAGCTAAGAAACAACTCGCTCTGCACAGTGCTCTTACAGCCTAGTGGGAACATCTCTTCCAAAGGCCTGTGAAACGCAGTTTCTTTGCAGGCCCGATCTGGCTGAAGTAGGACTTCTGCTCTGGGTGTGCTACTTTGCCCTAGAGCTGAAAGGCACAACGTGCAGGCTTCTTTCCAAAGGGCGAGTTGGGCCCCACAGCATCTTGCTTCCAGCTCTTTGGGAAGCTAAGAAACAACTCGCTCTGCACAGTGCTCTTACAGCCTAGTGGGAACATCTCTTCCAAAGGCCTGTGAAACGCAGTTTCTTTGCAGGCCCGATCTGGCTGAAGTAGGACTTCTGCTCTGGGTGTGCTACTTTGCCCTAGAGCTGAAAGGCACAACGTGCAGGCTTCTTTCCAAAGGGCGAGTTGGGCCCCACAGCAACTTGCTTCCAGCTCTTTGGGAAGCTAAGAAACAACTCGCTCTGCACAGTGCTCTTACAGCCTAGTGGGAACATCTCTTCCAAAGGCCTGTGAAACGCAGTTTCTTTGCAGGCCTGATCTGGCTGAAGTAGGACTTCTGCTCTGGGTGTGCTACTTTGCCCTAGAGCTGAAAGGCACAACGTGCAGGCTTCTTTCCAAAGGGCGAGTTGGGCCCCACAGCATCTTGCTTCCAGCTCTTTGGGAAGCTAAGAAACAACTCGCTCTGCACAGTGCTCTTACAGCCTACGGGGAACATCTCTTCCAAAGGCCTGTGAAACGCAGTTTCTTTGCAGGCCTTATCTGGCTGAAGTAGGACTTCTGCTCTGGGTGTGCTACTTTGCCCTAGAGCTGAAAGGCACAACGTGCAGGCTTCTTTCCAAAGGGCGAGTTGGGCCCCACAGCATCTTGCTTCCAGCTCTTTGGGAAGCTAAGAAACAACTCGCTCTGCAAAGTGCTCTTACAGCCTAGTGGGAACATCTCTTCCAAAGGCCTGTGAAACGCAGTTTCTTTGCAGGCCTGATCTGGCTGAAGTAGGACTTCTGCTCTGGGTGTGCTACTTTGCCCTAGAGCTGAAAGGCACAACGTGCAGGCTTCTTTCCAAAGGGCGAGTTGGGCCCCACAGCATCTTGCTTCCAGCTCTTTCGGAAGCTAAGAAACAACTCGCTCTGCACAGTGCTCTTACAGCCTAGTGGGAACATCTCTTCCAAAGGCCTGTGAAACGCAGTTTCTTTGCAGGCCCGATCTGGCTGAAGTAGGACTTCTGCTCTGGGTGTGCTACTTTGCCCTAGAGCTGAAAGGCACAACGTGCAGGCTTCTTTCCAAAGGGCGAGTTGGGCCCCACAGCATCTTGCTTCCAGCTCTTTGGGAAGCTAAGAAACAACTCGCTCTGCACAGTGCTCTTACAGCCTACGGGGAACATCTCTTCCAAAGGCCTGTGAAACGCAGTTTCTTTGCAGGCCTGATCTGGCTGAAGTAGGACTTCTGCTCTGGGTGTGCTACTTTGCCCTAGAGCTGAAAGGCGCAACGTGCAGGCTTCTTTCCAAAGGGCGAGTTGGGCCCCACAGCATCTTGCTTCCAGCTCTTTGGGAAGCTAAGAAACAACTCGCTCTGCACAGTGCTCTTACAGCCTACGGGGAACATCTCTTCCAAAGGCCTGTGAAACGCAGTTTCTTTGCAGGCCTGATCTGGCTGAAGTAGGACTTCTGCTCTGGGTGTGCTACTTTGCCCTAGAGCTGAAAGGCACAACGTGCAGGCTTCTTTCCAAAGGGCGAGTTGGGCCCCACAGCATCTTGCTTCCAGCTCTTTGGGAAGCTAAGAAACAACTCGCTCTGCACAGTGCTCTTACAGCCTACGGGGAACATCTCTGACAAAGGCCTGTGAAACGCAGTTTCTTTGCAGGCCTGATCTGGCTGAAGTAGGACTTCTGCTCTGGGTGTGCTACTTTGCCCTAGAGCTGAAAGGCACAACGTGCAGGCTTCTTTCCAAAGGGCGAGTTGGGCCCCACAGCATCTTGCTTCCAGCTCTTTGGGAAGCTAAGAAACAACTCGCTCTGCACAGTGCTCTTACAGCCTAGTGGGAACATCTCTTCCAAAGGCCTGTGAAACGCAGTTTCTTTGCAGGCCTGATCTGGCTGAAGTAGGACTTCTGCTCTGGGTGTGCTACTTTGCCCTAGAGCTGAAAGGCGCAACTTGCAGGCTTCTTTCCAAAGGGCGAGTTGGGCCCCACAGCATCTTGCTTCCAGCTCTTTGGGAAGCTAAGAAACAACTCGCTCTGCACAGTGCTCTTACAGCCTAGTGGGAACATCTCTTCCAAAGGCCTGTGAAACGCAGTTTCTTTGCAGGCCCGATCTGGCTGAAGTAGGACTTCTGCTCTGGGTGTGCTACTTTGCCCTAGAGCTGAAAGGCACAACGTGCAGGCTTCTTTCCAAAGGGCGAGTTGGGCCCCACAGCATCTTGCTTCCAGCTCTTTGGGAAGCTAAGAAACAACTCGCTCTGCACAGTGCTCTTACAGCCTAGTGGGAACATCTCTTCCAAAGGCCTGTGAAACGCAGTTTCTTTGCAGGCCCGATCTGGCTGAAGTAGGACTTCTGCTCTGGGTGTGCTACTTTGCCCTAGAGCTGAAAGGCACAACGTGCAGGCTTCTTTCCAAAGGGCGAGTTGGGCCCCACAGCATCTTGCTTCCAGCTCTTTGGGAAGCTAAGAAACAACTCGCTCTGCACAGTGCTCTTACAGCCTAGTGGGAACATCTCTTCCAAAGGCCTGTGAAACGCAGTTTCTTTGCAGGCCTGATCTGGCTGAAGTAGGACTTCTGCTCTGGGTGTGCTACTTTGCCCTAGAGCTGAAAGGCACAACGTGCAGGCTTCTTTCCAAAGGGCGAGTTGGGCCCCACAGCATCTTGCTTCCAGCTCTTTGGGAAGCTAAGAAACAACTCGCTCTGCACAGTGCTCTTTCAGCCTAGTGGGAACATCTCTTCCAAAGGCCTGTGAAACGCAGTTTCTTTGCAGGCCTTATCTGGCTGAAGTAGGACTTCTGCTCTGGGTGTGCTACTTTGCCCTAGAGCTGAAAGGCACAACGTGCAGGCTTCTTTCCAAAGGGCGAGTTGGGCCCCACAGCATCTTGCTTCCAGCTCTTTGGGAAGCTAAGAAACAACTCGCTCTGCACAGTGCTCTTACAGCCTAGTGGGAACATCTCTTCCAAAGGCCTGTGAAACGCAGTTTCTTTGCAGGCCTGATCTGGCTGAAGTAGGACTTCTGCTCTGGGTGTGCTACTTTGCCCTAGAGCTGAAAGGCACAACGTGCAGGCTTCTTTCCAAAGGGCGAGTTGGGCCCCACAGCATCTTGCTTCCAGCTCTTTCGGAAGCTAAGAAACAACTCGCTCTGCACAGTGCTCTTACAGCCTAGTGGGAACATCTCTTCCAAAGGCCTGTGAAACGCAGTTTCTTTGCAGGCCCGATCTGGCTGAAGTAGGACTTCTGCTCTGGGTGTGCTACTTTGCCCTAGAGCTGAAAGGCACAACGTGCAGGCTTCTTTCCAAAGGGCGAGTTGGGCCCCACAGCATCTTGCTTCCAGCTCTTTGCGAAGCTAAGAAACAACTCGCTCTGCACAGTGCTCTTACAGCCTACGGGGAACATATCTTCCAAAGGCCTGTGAAACGCAGTTTCTTTGCAGGCCTGATCTGGCTGAAGTAGGACTTCTGCTCTGGGTGTGCTACTTTGCCCTAGAGCTGAAAGGCGCAACGTGCAGGCTTCTTTCCAAAGGGCGAGTTGGGCCCCACAGCATCTTGCTTCCAGCACTTTGGGAAGCTAAGAAACAACTCGCTCTGCACAGTGCTCTTACAGCCTACGGGGAACATCTCTTCCAAAGGCCTGTGAAACGCAGTTTCTTTGCAGGCCTGATCTGGCTGAAGTAGGACTTCTGCTCTGGGTGTGCTACTTTGCCCTAGAGCTGAAAGGCACAACGTGCAGGCTTCTTTCCAAAGGGCGAGTTGGGCCCCACAGCATCTTGCTTCCAGCTCTTTGGGAAGCTAAGAAACAACTCGCTCTGCACAGTGCTCCTACAGCCTAGTGGGAACATCTCTTCCAAAGGCCTGTGAAACGCAGTTTCTTTGCAGGCCTGATCTGGCTGAAGTAGGACTTCTGCTCTGGGTGTGCTACTTTGCCCTAGAGCTGAAAGGCGCAACTTGCAGGCTTCTTTCCAAAGGGCGAGTTGGGCCCCACAGCATCTTGCTTCCAGCTCTTTGGGAAGCTAAGAAACAACTCGCTCTGCACAGTGCTCTTACAGAGTAGTGGGAACATCTCTTCCAAAGGCCTGTGAAACGCAGTTTCTTTGCAGGCCCGATCTGGCTGAAGTAGGACTTCTGCTCTGGGTGTGCTACTTTGCCCTAGAGCTGAAAGGCACAACGTGCAGGCTTCTTTCCAAAGGGCGAGTTGGGCCCCACAGCATCTTGCTTCCAGCTCTTTGGGAAGCTAAGAAACAACTCGCTCTGCACAGTGCTCTTACAGCCTAGTGGGAACATCTCTTCCAAAGGCCTGTGAAACGCAGTTTCTTTGCAGGCCCGATCTGGCTGAAGTAGGACTTCTGCTCTGGGTGTGCTACTTTGCCCTAGAGCTGAAAGGCACAACGTGCAGGCTTCTTTCCAAAGGGCGAGTTGGGCCCCACAGCATCTTGCTTCCAGCTCTTTGGGAAGCTAAGAAACAACTCGCTCTGCACAGTGCTCTTACAGCCTACCGGGAACATCTCTTCCAAAGGCCTGTGAAACGCAGTTTCTTTGCAGGCCTGATCTGGCTGAAGTAGGACTTCTGCTCTGGGTGTGCTACTTTGCCCTAGAGCTGAAAGGCACAACGTGCAGGCTTCTTTCCAAAGGGCGAGTTGGGCCCCACAGCATCTTGCTTCCAGCTCTTTGGGAAGCTAAGAAACAACTCGCTCTGCACAGTGCTCTTACAGCCTACGGGGAACATCTCTGACAAAGGCCTGTGAAACGCAGTTTCTTTGCAGGCCTGATCTGGCTGAAGTAGGACTTCTGCTCTGGGTGTGCTACTTTGCCCTAGAGCTGAAAGGCACAACGTGCAGGCTTCTTTCCAAAGGGCGAGTTGGGCCCCACAGCATCTTGCTTCCAGCTCTTTGGGAAGCTAAGAAACAACTCGCTCTGCACAGTGCTCTTACAGCCTAGTGGGAACATCTCTTCCAAAGGCCTGTGAAACGCAGTTTCTTTGCAGTCCTGATCTGGCTGAAGTAGGACTTCTGCTCTGGGTGTGCTACTTTGCCCTAGAGCTGAAAGGCACAAGGTGCAGGCTTCTTTCCAAAGGGCGAGTTGGGCCCCACAGCATCTTGCTTCCAGCTCTTTGGGAAGCTAAGAAACAACTCGCTCTGCACAGTGCTCTTACAGCCTAGTGGGAACATCTCTTCCAAAGGCCTGTGAAACGCAGTTTCTTTGCAGGACTGATCTGGCTGAAGTAGGACTTCTGCTCTGGGTGTGCTACTTTGCCCTAGAGCTGAAAGGCGCAACTTGCAGGCTTCTTTCCAAAGGGCGAGTTGGGCCCCACAGCATCTTGCTTCCAGCTCTTTGGGAAGCTAAGAAACAACTCGCTCTGCACAGTGCTCTTACAGCCTAGTGGGAACATCTCTTCCAAAGGCCTGTGAAACGCAGTTTCTTTGCAGGCCCGATCTGGCTGAAGTAGGACTTCTGCTCTGGGTGTGCTACTTTGCCCTAGAGCTGAAAGGCACAACGTGCAGGCTTCTTTCCAAAGGGCGAGTTGGGCCCCACAGCATCTTGCTTCCAGCTCTTTGGGAAGCTAAGCAACAACTCGCTCTGCACAGTGCTCTTACAGCCTACGGGGAACATCTCTGACAAAGGCCTGTGAAACCCAGTTTCTTTGCAGGCCTGATCTGGCTGAAGTAGGACTTCTGCTCTGGGTGTGCTACTTTGCCCTAGAGCTGAAAGGCACAACGTGCAGGCTTCTTTCCAAAGGGCGAGTTGGGCCCCACAGCATCTTGCTTCCAGCTCTTTGGGAAGCTAAGAAACAACTCGCTCTGCACAGTGCTCTTACAGCCTAGTGGGAACATCTCTTCCAAAGGCCTGTGAAACGCAGTTTCTTTGCAGGCCTGATCTGGCTGAAGTAGGACTTCTGCTCTGGGTGTGCTACTTTGCCCTAGAGCTGAAAGGCGCAACTTGCAGGCTTCTTTCCAAAGGGCGAGTTGGGCCCCACAGCATCTTGCTTCCAGCTCTTTGGGAAGCTAAGAAACAACTCGCTCTGCACAGTGCTCTTACATCCTAGTGGGAACATCTCTTCCAAAGGCCTGTGAAACGCAGTTTCTTTGCAGGCCCGATCTGGCTGAAGTAGGACTTCTGCTCTGGGTGTGCTACTTTGCCCTAGAGCTGAAAGGCACAACGTGCAGGCTTCTTTCCAAAGGGGGAGTTGGGCCCCACAGCATCTTGCTTCCAGCTCTTTGGGAAGGTAAGAAACAACTCGCTCTGCACAGTGCTCTTACAGCCTAGTGGGAACATCTCTTCCAAAGGCCTGTGAAACGCAGTTTCTTTGCAGGCCCGATCTGGCTGAAGTAGGACTTCTGCTCTGGGTGTGCTACTTTGCCCTAGAGCTGAAAGGCACAACGTGCAGGCTTCTTTCCAAAGGGCGAGTTGGGCCCCACAGCATCTTGCTTCCAGCTCTTTGGGAAGCTAAGAAACAACTCGCTCTGCACAGTGCTCTTACAGCCTAGTGGGAACATCTCTTCCAAAGGCCTGTGAAACGCAGTTTCTTTGCAGGCCTGATCTGGCTGAAGTAGGACTTCTGCTCTGGGTGTGCTACTTTGCCCTAGAGCTGAAAGGCACAACGTGCAGGCTTCTTTCCAAAGGGCGAGTTGGGCCCCACAGCATCTTGCTTCCAGCTCTTTGGGAAGCTAAGAAACAACTCGCTCTGCACAGTGCTCTTACAGCCTACGGGGAACATCTCTTCCAAAGGCCTGTGAAACGCAGTTTCTTTGCAGGCCTGATCTGGCTGAAGTAGGACTTCTGCTCTGGGTGTGCTACTTTGCCCTAGAGCTGAAAGGCACAACGTGCAGGCTTCTTTCCAAAGGGCGAGTTGGGCCCCACAGCATCTTGCTTCCAGCTCTTTGGGAAGCTAAGAAACAACTCGCTCTGCACAGTGCTCTTACAGCCTACGGGGAACATCTCTTCCAAAGGCCTGTGAAACGCAGTTTCTTTGCAGGCCTGATCTGGCTGAAGTAGGACTTCTGCTCTGGGTGTGCTACTTTGCCCTAGAGCTGAAAGGCACAACGTGCAGGCTTCTTTCCAAAGGGCGAGTTGGGCCCCACAGCATCTTGCTTCCAGCTCTTTGGGAAGCTAAGAAACAACTCGCTCTGCACAGTGCTCCTACAGCCTAGTGGGAACATCTCTTCCAAAGGCCTGTGAAACGCAGTTTCTTTGCAGGCCTGATCTGGCTGAAGTAGGACTTCTGCTCTGGGTGTGCTACTTTGCCCTAGAGCTGAAAGGCGCAACTTGCAGGCTTCTTTCCAAAGGGCGAGTTGGGCCCCACAGCATCTTGCTTCCAGCTCTTTGGGAAGCTAAGAAACAACTCGCTCTGCACAGTGCTCTTACAGCCTAGTGGGAACATCTCTTCCAAAGGCCTGTGAAACGCAGTTTCTTTGCAGGCCCGATCTGGCTGAAGTAGGACTTCTGCTCTGGGTGTGCTACTTTGCCCTAGAGCTTAAAGGCACAACGTGCAGGCTTCTTTCCAAAGGGCGAGTTGGGCCCCACAGCATCTTGCTTCCAGCTCTTTGGGAAGCTAAGAAACAACTCGCTCTGCACAGTGCTCTTACAGCCGAGTGGGAACATCTCTTCCAAAGGCCTGTGAAACGCAGTTTCTTTGCAGGCCCGATCTGGCTGAAGTAGGACTTCTGCTCTGGGTGTGCTACTTTGCCCTAGAGCTGAAAGGCACAACGTGCAGGCTTCTTTCCAAAGGGCGAGTTGGGCCCCACAGCATCTTGCTTCCAGCTCTTTGGGAAGCTAAGAAACAACTCGCTCTGCACAGTGCTCTTACAGCCTACCGGGAACATCTCTTCCAAAGGCCTGTGAAACGCAGTTTCTTTGCAGGCCTGATCTGGCTGAAGTAGGACTTCTGCTCTGGGTGTGCTACTTTGCCCTAGAGCTGAAAGGCACAACGTGCAGGCTTCTTTCCAAAGGGCGAGTTGGGCCCCACAGCATCTTGCTTCCAGCTCTTTGGGAAGCTAAGAAACAACTCGCTCTGCACAGTGCTCTTACAGCCTACGGGGAACATCTCTGACAAAGGCCTGTGAAACGCAGTTTCTTTGCAGGCCTGATCTGGCTGAAGTAGGACTTCTGCTCTGGGTGTGCTACTTTGCCCTAGAGCTGAAAGGCGCAACTTGCAGGCTTCTTTCCAAAGGGCGAGTTGGGCCCCACAGCATCTTGCTTCCAGCTCTTTGGGAAGCTAAGAAACAACTCGCTCTGCACAGTGCTCTTACAGCCTAGTGGGAACATCTCTTCCAAAGGCCTGTGAAACGCAGTTTCTTTGCAGGCCCGATCTGGCTGAAGTAGGACTTCTGCTCTGGGTGTGCTACTTTGCCCTAGAGCTGAAAGGCACAACGTGCAGGCTTCTTTCCAAAGGGCGAGTTGGGCCCCACAGCATCTTGCTTCCAGCTCTTTGGGAAGCTAAGAAACAACTCGCTCTGCACAGTGCTCTTACAGCCTACCGGGAACATCTCTTCCAAAGGCCTGTGAAACGCAGTTTCTTTGCAGGCCTGATCTGGCTGAAGTAGGACTTCTGCTCTGGGTGTGCTACTTTGCCCTAGAGCTGAAAGGCACAACGTGCAGGCTTCTTTCCAAAGGGCGAGTTGGGCCCCACAGCATCTTGCTTCCAGCTCTTTGGGAAGCTAAGAAACAACTCGCTCTGCAGAGTGCTCTTACAGCCTACGGGGAACATCTCTTCCAAAGGCCTGTGAAACGCAGTTTCTTTGCAGGCCTGATCTGGCTGAAGTAGGACTTCTGCTCTGGGTGTGCTACTTTGCCCTAGAGCTGAAAGGCACAACGTGCAGGCTTCTTTCCAAAGGGCGAGTTGGGCCCCACAGCATCTTGCTTCCAGCTCTTTGGGAAGCTAAGAAACAACTCGCTCTGCACAGTGCTCTTACAGCCTAGTGGGAACATCTCTTCCAAAGGCCTGTGAAACGCAGTTTCTTTGCAGGCCTGATCTGGCTGAAGTAGGACTTCAGCTCTGGGTGTGCTACTTTGCCCTAGAGCTGAAAGGCGCAACTTGCAGGCTTCTTTCCAAAGGGCGAGTTGGGCCCCACAGCATCTTGCTTCCAGCTCTTTGGGAAGCTAAGAAACAACTCGCTCTGCACAGTGCTCTTACAGCCTACGGGGAACATCTCTGACAAAGGCCTGTGAAACGCAGTTTCTTTGCAGGCCCGATCTGGCTGAAGTAGGACTTCTGCTCTGGGTGTGCTACTTTGCCCTAGAGCTGAAAGGCGCAACTTGCAGGCTTCTTTCCAAAGGGCGAGTTGGGCCCCACAGCATCTTGCTTCCAGCTCTTTGGGAAGCTAAGAAACAACTCGCTCTGCACAGTGCTCTTACAGCCTACGGGGAACATCTCTTCCAAAGGCCTGTGAAACGCAGTTTCTTTGCAGGCCCGATCTGGCTGAAGTAGGACTTCTGCTCTGGGTGTGCTACTTTGCCCTAGAGCTGAAAGGCACAACGTGCAGGCTTCTTTCCAAAGGGCGAGTTGGGCCCCACAGCATCTTGCTTCCAGCTCTTTGGGAAGCTAAGAAACAACTCGCTCTGCACATTGCTCTTACAGCCTAGTGGGAACATCTCTTCCAAAGGCCTGTGAAACGCAGTTTCTTTGCAGTCCCGATCTGGCTGAAGTAGGACTTCTGCTCTGGGTGTGCTACTTTGCCCTAGAGCTGAAAGGCACAACGTGCAGACTTCTTTCCAAAGGGCGAGTTGGGCCCCACAGCATCTTGCTTCCAGCTCTTTGGGAAGCTAAGAAACAACTCGCTCTGCACAGTGCTCTTACAGCCTACCGGGAACATCTCTTCCAAAGGCCTGTGAAACGCAGTTTCTTTGCAGGCCCGATCTGGCTGAAGTAGGACTTCTGCTCTGGGTGTGCTACTTTGCCCTAGAGCTGAAAGGCACAACGTGCAGGCTTCTTTCCAAAGGGCGAGTTGGGCCCCACAGCATCTTGCTTCCAGCTCTTTGGGAAGCTAAGAAACAACTCGCTCTGCACAGTGCTCTTACAGCCTAGTGGGAACATCTCTTCCAAAGGCCTGTGAAACGCAGTTTCTTTGCAGGCCTGATCTGGCTGAAGTAGGACTTCTGCTCTGGGTGTGCTACTTTGCCCTAGAGCTGAAAGGCACAACGTGCAGGCTTCTTTCCAAAGGGCGAGTTGGGCCCCACAGCATCTTGCTTCCAGCTCTTTGGGAAGCTAAGAAACAACTCGCTCTGCACAGTGCTCTTACAGCCTAGTGGGAACATCTCTTCCAAAGGCCTGTGAAACGCAGTTTCTTTGCAGGCCTGATCTGGCTGAAGTAGGACTTCTGCTCTGGGTGTGCTACTTTGCCCTAGAGCTGAAAGGCACAACGTGCAGGCTTCTTTCCAAAGGGCGAGTTGGGCCCCACAGCATCTTGCTTCCAGCTCTTTGGGAAGGTAAGAAACAACTCGCTCTGCACAGTGCTCTTACAGCCTACCAGGAACATCTCTTCCAAAGGCCTGTGAAACGCAGTTTCTTTGCAGGCCTGATCTGGCTGAAGTAGGACTTCTGCTCTGGGTGTGCTACTTTGCCCTAGAGCTGAAAGGCACAACGTGCAGGCTTCTTTCCAAAGGGCGAGTTGGGCCCCACAGCATCTTGCTTCCAGCTCTTTGGGAAGCTAAGAAACAACTCGCTCTGCACAGTGCTCTTACAGCCTAGTGGGAACATCTCTTCCAAAGGCCTGTGAAACGCAGTTTCTTTGCAGGCCTGATCTGGCTGAAGTAGGACTTCTGCTCTGGGTGTGCTACTTTGCCCTAGAGCTGAAAGGCACAACGTGCAGGCTTCTTTCCAAAGGGCGAGTTGGGCCCCACAGCATCTTGCTTCCAGCTCTTTGGGAAGCTAAGAAACAACTCGCTCTGCACAGTGCTCTTACAGCCTAGTGGGAACATCTCTTCCAAAGGCCTGTGAAACGCAGTTTCTTTGCAGGCCTGATCTGGCTGAAGTAGGACTTCTGCTCTGGGTGTGCTACTTTGCCCTAGAGCTGAAAGGCACAACGTGCAGGCTTCTTTCCAAAGGGCGAGTTGGGCCCCACAGCATCTTGCTTCCAGCTCTTTGGGAAGCTAAGAAACAACTCGCTCTGCAGAGTGCTCTTACAGCCTAGTGGGAACATCTCTTCCAAAGGCCTGTGAAACGCAGTTTCTTTGCAGGCCTGATCTGGCTGAAGTAGGACTTCTGCTCTGGGTGTGCTACTTTGCCCTAGAGCTGAAAGGCACAACGTGCAGGCTTCTTTCCAAAGGGCGAGTTGGGCCCCACAGCATCTTGCTTCCAGCTCTTTGGGAAGCTAAGAAACAACTCGCTCTGCACAGTGCTCTTACAGCCTAGTGGGAACATCTCTTCCAAAGGCCTGTGAAACGCAGTTTCTTTGCAGGCCTGATCTGGCTGAAGTAGGACTTCTGCTCTGGGTGTGCTACTTTGCCCTAGAGCTGAAAGGCGCAACTTGCAGGCTTCTTTCCAAAGGGCGAGTTGGGCCCCACAGCATCTTGCTTCCAGCTCTTTGGGAAGCTAAGAAACAACTCGCTCTGCACAGTGCTCTTACAGCCTACGGGGAACATCTCTTCCAAAGGCCTGTGAAACGCAGTTTCTTTGCAGGCCCGATCTGGCTGAAGTAGGACTTCTGCTCTGGGTGTGCTACTTTGCCCTAGAGCTGAAAGGCACAACGTGCAGGCTTCTTTCCAAAGGGCGAGTTGGGCCCCACAGCATCTTGCTTCCAGCTCTTTGGGAAGCTAAGAAACAACTCGCTCTGCACAGTGCTCTTACAGCCTAGTGGGAACATCTCTTCCAAAGGCCTGTGAAACGCAGTTTCTTTGCAGGCCCGATCTGGCTGAAGTAGGACTTCTGCTCTGGGTGTGCTACTTTGCCCTAGAGCTGAAAGGCACAACGTGCAGACTTCTTTCCAAAGGGCGAGTTGGGCCCCACAGCATCTTGCTTCCAGCTCTTTGGGAAGCTAAGAAACAACTCGCTCTGCACAGTGCTCTTACAGCCTAGTGGGAACATCTCTTCCAAAGGCCTGTGAAACGCAGTTTCTTTGCAGGCCTGATCTGGCTGAAGTAGGACTTCTGCTCTGGGTGTGCTACTTTGCCCTAGAGCTGAAAGGCACAACGTGCAGGCTTCTTTCCAAAGGGCGAGTTGGGCCCCACAGCATCTTGCTTCCAGCTCTTTGGGAAGCTAAGAAACAACTCGCTCTGCACAGTGCTCTTACAGCCTAGTGGGAACATCTCTTCCAAAGGCCTGTGAAACGCAGTTTCTTTGCAGGCCTGATCTGGCTGAAGTAGGACTTCTGCTCTGGGTGTGCTACTTTGCCCTAGAGCTGAAAGGCACAACGTGCAGGCTTCTTTCCAAAGGGCGAGTTGGGCCCCACAGCATCTTGCTTCCAGCTCTTTGGGAAGCTAAGAAACAACTCGCTCTGCACAGTGCTCTTACAGCCTTGTGGGAACATCTCTTCCAAAGGCCTGTGAAACGCAGTTTCTTTGCAGGCCTGATCTGGCTGAAGTAGGACTTCTGCTCTGGGTGTGCTACTTTGCCCTAGAGCTGAAAGGCACAACGTGCAGGCTTATTTCCAAAGGGCGAGTTGGGCCCCACAGCATCTTGCTTCCAGCTCTTTGGGAAGGTAAGAAACAACTCGCTCTGCACAGTGCTCTTACAGCCTACCAGGAACATCTCTTCCAAAGGCCTGTGAAACGCAGTTTCTTTGCAGGCCTGATCTGGCTGAAGTAGGACTTCTGCTCTGGGTGTGCTACTTTGCCCTAGAGCTGAAAGGCACAACGTGCAGGCTTCTTTCCAAAGGGCGAGTTGGGCCCCACAGCATCTTGCTTCCAGCTCTTTGGGAAGCTAAGAAACAACTCGCTCTGCACAGTGCTCTTACAGCCTACCGGGAACATCTCTTCCAAAGGCCTGTGAAACGCAGTTTCTTTGCAGGCCTGATCTGGCTGAAGTAGGACTTCTGCTCTGGGTGTGCTACTTTGCCCTAGAGCTGAAAGGCACAACGTGCAGGCTTCTTTCCAAAGGGCGAGTTGGGCCCCACAGCATCTTGCTTCCAGCTCTTTGGGAAGCTAAGAAACAACTCGCTCTGCACAGTGCTCTTACAGCCTACGGGGAACATCTCTGACAAAGGCCTGTGAAACGCAGTTTCTTTGCAGGCCTGATCTGGCTGAAGTAGGACTTCTGCTCTGGGTGTGCTACTTTGCCCTAGAGCTGAAAGGCACAACCTGCAGGCTTCTTTCCAAAGGGCGAGTTGGGCCCCACAGCATCTTGCTTCCAGCTCTTTGGGAAGCTAAGAAACAACTCGCTCTGCACAGTGCTCTTACAGCCTAGTGGGAACATCTCTTCCAAAGGCCTGTGAAACGCAGTTTCTTTGCAGGCCTGATCTGGCTGAAGTAGGACTTCTGCTCTGGGTGTGCTACTTTGCCCTAGAGCTGAAAGGCGCAACTTGCAGGCTTCTTTCCAAAGGGCGAGTTGGGCCCCACAGCATCTTGCTTCCAGCTCTTTGGGAAGCTAAGAAACAACTCGCTCTGCACAGTGCTCTTACAGCCTACGGGGAACATCTCTTCCAAAGGCCTGTGAAACGCAGTTTCTTTGCAGGCCCGATCTGGCTGAAGTAGGACTTCTGCTCTGGGTGTGCTACTTTGCCCTAGAGCTGAAAGGCACAACGTGCAGGCTTCTTTCCAAAGGGCGAGTTGGGCCCCACAGCATCTTGCTTCCAGCTCTTTGGGAAGCTAAGAAACAACTCGCTCTGCACAGTGCTCTTACAGCCTAGTGGGAACATCTCTTCCAAAGGCCTGTGAAACGCAGTTTCTTTGCAGGCCCGATCTGGCTGAAGTAGGACTTCTGCTCTGGGTGTGCTACTTTGCCCTAGAGCTGAAAGGCACAACGTGCAGACTTCTTTCCAAAGGGCGAGTTGGGCCCCACAGCATCTTGCTTCCAGCTCTTTGGGAAGCTAAGAAACAACTCGCTCTGCACAGTGCTCTTACAGCCTACCGGGAACATCTCTTCCAAAGGCCTGTGAAACGCAGTTTCTTTGCAGGCCCGATCTGGCTGAAGTAGGACTTCTGCTCTGGGTGTGCTACTTTGCCCTAGAGCTGAAAGGCACAACGTGCAGGCTTCTTTCCAAAGGGCGAGTTGGGCCCCACAGCATCTTGCTTCCAGCTCTTTGGGAAGCTAAGAAACAACTCGCTCTGCACAGTGCTCTTACAGCCTAGTGGGAACATCTCTTCCAAAGGCCTGTGAAACGCAGTTTCTTTGCAGGCCTGATCTGGCTGAAGTAGGACTTCTGCTCTGGGTGTGCTACTTTGCCCTAGAGCTGAAAGGCACAACGTGCAGGCTTCTTTCCAAAGGGCGAGTTGGGCCCCACAGCATCTTGCTTCCAGCTCTTTGGGAAGCTAAGAAACAACTCGCTCTGCACAGTGCTCTTACAGCCTAGTGGGAACATCTCTTCCAAAGGCCTGTGAAACGCAGTTTCTTTGCAGGCCTGATCTGGCTGAAGTAGGACTTCTGCTCTGGGTGTGCTACTTTGCCCTAGAGCTGAATGGCACAACGTGCAGGCTTCTTTCCAAAGGGCGAGTTGGGCCCCACAGCATCTTGCTTCCAGCTCTTTGGGAAGGTAAGAAACAACTCGCTCTGCACAGTGCTCTTACAGCCTACCAGGAACATCTCTTCCAAAGGCCTGTGAAACGCAGTTTCTTTGCAGGCCTGATCTGGCTGAAGTAGGACTTCTGCTCTGGGTGTGCTACTTTGCCCTAGAGCTGAAAGGCACAACGTGCAGGCTTCTTTCCAAAGGGCGAGTTGGGCCCCACAGCATCTTGCTTCCAGCTCTTTGGGAAGCTAAGAAACAACTCGCTCTGCACAGTGCTCTTACAGCCTACCGGGAACATCTCTTCCAAAGGCCTGTGAAACGCAGTTTCTTTGCAGGCCTGATCTGGCTGAAGTAGGACTTCTGCTCTGGGTGCGCTACTTTGCCCTAGAGCTGAAAGGCACAACGTGCAGGCTTCTTTCCAAAGGGCGAGTTGGGCCCCACAGCATCTTGCTTCCAGCTCTTTGGGAAGCTAAGAAACAACTCGCTCTGCACAGTGCTCTTACAGCCTAGTGGGAACATCTCTTCCAAAGGCCTGTGAAACGCAGTTTCTTTGCAGGCCTGATCTGGCTGAAGTAGGACTTCTGCTCTGGGTGTGCTACTTTGCCCTAGAGCTGAAAGGCACAACGTGCAGGCTTCTTTCCAAAGGGCGAGTTGGGCCCCACAGCATCTTGCTTCCAGCTCTTTGGGAAGCTAAGAAACAACTCGCTCTGCACAGTGCTCTTACAGCCTAGTGGGAACATCTCTTCCAAAGGCCTGTGAAACGCAGTTTCTTTGCAGGCCTGATCTGGCTGAAGTAGGACTTCTGCTCTGGGTGTGCTACTTTGCCCTAGAGCTGAAAGGCACAACGTGCAGGCTTCTTTCCAAAGGGCGAGTTGGGCCCCACATCATCTTGCTTCCAGCTCTTTGGGAAGGTAAGAAACAACTCGCTCTGCACAGTGCTCTTACAGCCTACCAGGAACATCTCTTCCAAAGGCCTGTGAAACGCAGTTTCTTTGCAGGCCTGATCTGGCTGAAGTAGGACTTCTGCTCTGGGTGTGCTACTTTGCCCTAGAGCTGAAAGGCACAACGTGCAGGCTTCTTTCCAAAGGGCGAGTTGGGCCCCACAGCATCTTGCTTCCAGCTCTTTGGGAAGCTAAGAAACAACTCGCTCTGCACAGTGCTCTTACAGCCTAGTGGGAACATCTCTTCCAAAGGCCTGTGAAACGCAGTTTCTTTGCAGGCCTGATCTGGCTGAAGTAGGACTTCTGCTCTGGGTGTGCTACTTTGCCCTAGAGCTGAAAGGCACAACGTGCAGGCTTCTTTCCAAAGGGCGAGTTGGGCCCCACAGCATCTTGCTTCCAGCTCTTTGGGAAGCTAAGAAACAACTCGCTCTGCACAGTGCTCTTACAGCCTAGTGGGAACATCTCTTCCAAAGGCCTGTGAAACGCAGTTTCTTTGCAGGCCTGATCTGGCTGAAGTAGGACTTCTGCTCTGGGTGTGCTACTTTGCCCTAGAGCTGAAAGGCATAACGTGCAGGCTTCTTTCCAAAGGGCGAGTTGGGCCCCACAGCATCTTGCTTCCAGCTCTTTGGGAAGCTAAGAAACAACTCGCTCTGCACAGTGCTCTTACAGCCTACCAGGAACATCTCTTCCAAAGGCCTGTGAAACGCAGTTTCTTTGCAGGCCTGATCTGGCTGAAGTAGGACTTCTGCTCTGGGTGTGCTACTTTGCCCTAGAGCTGAAAGGCACAACGTGCAGGCTTCTTTCCAAAGGGCGAGTTGGGCCCCACAGCATCTTGCTTCCAGCTCTTTGGGAAGCTAAGAAACAACTCGCTCTGCACAGTGCTCTTAGAGCCTACCGGGAACATCTCTTCCAAAGGCCTGTGAAACGCAGTTTCTTTGCAGGCCTGATCTGGCTGAAGTAGGACTTCTGCTCTGTGTGTGCTACTTTGCCCTAGAGCTGAAAGGCACAACGTGCAGGCTTCTTTCCAAAGGGCGAGTTGGGCCCCACAGCATCTTGCTTCCAGCTCTTTGGGAAGCTAAGAAACAACTCGCTCTGCACAGTGATCTTACAGCCTAGTGGGAACATCTCTTCCAAAGGCCTGTGAAACGCAGTTTCTTTGCAGGCCTGATCTGGATGAAGTAGGACTTCTGCTCTGGGTGTGCTACTTTGCCCTACAGCTGAAAGGCACAACGTGCAGGCTTCTTTCCAAAGGGCGAGTTGGGCCCCACAGCATCTTGCTTCCAGCTCTTTGGGAAGCTAAGAAACAACTCGCTCTGCACAGTGCTCTTACAGCCTAGTGGGAACATCTCTTCCAAAGTCCTGTGAAACGCAGTTTCTTTGCAGGCCTGATCTGGCTGAAGTAGGTCTTCTGCTCTGGGTGTGCTACTTTGCCCTAGAGCTGAAAGGCACAACGTGCAGGCTTCTTTCCAAAGGGTGAGTTGGGCCCCACAGCATCTTGCTTCCAGCTCTTTGGGAAGCTAAGAAACAACTCGCTCTGCACAGTGCTCTTACAGCCTAGTGGGAACATCTCTTCCAAAGGCCTGTGAAACGCAGTTTCTTTGCAGGCCTGATCTGGCTGAAGTAGGACTTCTGCTCTGGGTGTGCTACTTTGCCCTAGAGCTGAAAGGCACAACGTGCAGGCTTCTTTCCAAAGGGCGAGTTGGGCCCAACAGCATCTTGCTTCCAGCTCTTTGGGAAGCTAAGAAACAACTCGCTCTGCACAGTGCTCTTACAGCCTAGTGGGAACATCTCTTCCAAAGGCCTGTGAAACGCAGTTTCTTTGCAGGCCTGATCTGGCTGAAGTAGGACTTCTGCTCTGGGTGTGCTACTTTGCCCTAGAGCTGAAAGGCACAACGTGCAGGCTTCTTTCCAAAGGGCGAGTTGGGCCCCACAGCATCTTGCTTCCAGCTCTTTGGGAAGCTAAGAAACAACTCGCTCTGCACAGTGCTCTTACAGCCTAGTGGGAACATCTCTTCCAAAGGCCTGTGAAACGCAGTTTCTTTGCAGGCCCGATCTGGCTGAAGTAGAACTTCTGCTCTGGGTGTGCTACTTTGCCCTAGAGCTGAAAGGTACAACGTGCTGGCTTCTTTCCAAAGGGCGAGATGGGCCCCACAGCATCTTGCTTCCAGCTCTTTGGGAAGCTAAGAAACAACTCGCTCTGCACAGTGCTCTTACAGCCTACGGGGAACATCTCTTCCAAAGGCCTGTGAAACGCAGTTTCTTTGCAGGCCTGATCTGGCTGAAGTAGGACTTCTGCTCTGGGTGTGCTACTTTGCCCTAGAGCTGAAAGGCACAACGTGCAGGCTTCTTTCCAAAGGGCGAGTTGGGCCCCACAGCATCTTGCTTCCAGCTCTTTGGGAAGCTAAGAAACAACTCGCTCTGCACAGTGCTCTTACAGCCTACGGGGAACATCTCTTCCAAAGGCCTGTGAAACGCAGTTTCTTTGCAGGCCTGATCTGGCTGAAGTAGGACTTCTGCTCTGGGTGTGCTACTTTGCCCTAGAGCTGAAAGGCGCAACTTGCAGGCTTCTTTCCAAAGGGCGAGTTGGGCCCCACAGCATCTTGCTTCCAGCTCTTTGGGAAGCTAAGAAACAACTCGCTCTGCACAGTGCTCTTACATCCTAGTGGGAACATCTCTTCCAAAGGCCTGTGAAACGCAGTTTCTTTGCAGGCCCGATCTGGCTGAAGTAGGACTTCTGCTCTGGGTGTGCTACTTTGCCCTAGAGCTGAAAGGCACAACGTGCAGGCTTTTTTCCAAAGGGCGAGTTGGGCCCCACAGCATCTTGCTTCCAGCTCTTTGGGAAGCTAAGAAACAACTCGCTCTGCACAGTGCTCTTACAGCCTAGTGGGAACATCTCTTCCAAAGGCCTGTGAAACGCAGTTTCTTTGCAGGCCCGATCTGGCTGAAGTAGGACTTCTGCTCTGGGTGTGCTACTTTGCCCTAGAGCTGAAAGGCACAACGTGCAGGCTTCTTTCCAAAGGGCGAGTTGGGCCCCACAGCATCTTGCTTCCAGCTCTTTGGGAAGCTAAGAAACAACTCGCTCTGCACAGTGCTCTTACAGCCTACCGGGAACATCTCTTCCAAAGGCCTGTGAAACGCAGTTTCTTTGCAGGCCTGATCTGGCTGAAGTAGGACTTCTGCTCTGGGTGTGCTACTTTGCCCTAGAGCTGAAAGGCACAACGTGCAGGCTTCTTTCCAAAGGGCGAGTTGGGCCCCACAGCATCTTGCTTCCAGCTCTTTGGGAAGCTAAGAAACAACTCGCTCTGCACAGTGCTCTTACAGCCTAGTGGGAACATCTCTTCCAAAGGCCTGTGAAACGCAGTTTCTTTGCAGGCCTGATCTGGCTGAAGTAGGACTTCTGCTCTGGGTGTGCTACTTTGCCCTAGAGCTGAAAGGCGCAACTTGCAGGCTTCTTTCCAAAGGGCGAGTTGGGCCCAACAGCATCTTGCTTCCAGCTCTTTGGGAAGCTAAGAAACAACTCGCTCTGCACAGTGCTCTTACAGCCTAGTGGGAACATCTCTTCCAAAGGCCTGTGAAACGCAGTTTCTTTGCAGGCCTGATCTGGCTGAAGTAGGACTTCTGCTCTGGGTGTGCTACTTTGCCCTAGAGCTGAAAGGCACAACGTGCAGGCTTCTTTCCAAAGGGCGAGTTGGGCCCCACAGCATCTTGCTTCCAGCTCTTTGGGAAGCTAAGAAACAACTCGCTCTGCACAGTGCTCTTACAGCCTAGTGGGAACATCTCTTCCAAAGGCCTGTGAAACGCAGTTTCTTTGCAGGCCCGATCTGGCTGAAGTAGGACTTCTGCTCTGGGTGTGCTACTTTGCCCTAGAGCTGAAAGGCACAATGTGCAGGCTTCTTTCCAAAGGGCGAGTTGGGCCCCACAGCATCTTGCTTCCAGCTCTTTGGGAAGCTAAGAAACAACTCGCTCTGCACAGTGCTCTTACAGCCTACGGGGAACATCTCTTCCAAAGGCCTGTGAAACGCAGTTTATTTGCAGGCCTGATCTGGCTGAAGTAGGACTTCTGCTCTGGGTGTGCTACTTTGCCCTAGAGCTGAAAGGGACAACGTGCAGGCTTCTTTCCAAAGGGCGAGTTGGGCCCCACAGCATCTTGCTTCCAGCTCTTTGGGAAGCTAAGAAACAACTCGCTCTGCACAGTGCTCTTACAGCCTAGTGGGAACATCTCTTCCAAAGGCCTGTGAAACGCAGTTTCTTTGCAGGCCTAATCTGGCTGAAGTAGGACTTCTGCTCTGGGTGTGCTACTTTGCCCTAGAGCTGAAAGGCACAACGTGCAGGCTTCTTTCCAAAGGGCGAGTTGGGCCCCACAGCATCTTGCTTCCAGCTCTTTGGGAAGCTAAGAAACAACTCGCTCTGCACAGTGCTCTTACAGCCTAGTGGGAACATCTCTTCCAAAGGCCTGTGAAACGCAGTTTCTTTGCAGGCCTGATCTGGCTGAAGTAGGACTTCTGCTCTGGGTGTGCTACTTTGCCCTAGAGCTGAAAGGCACAACGTGCAGGCTTCTTTCCAAAGGGCGAGTTGGGCCCCACAGCATCTTGCTTCCAGCTCTTTGGGAAGCTAAGAAACAACTCGCTCTGCACAGTGCTCTTACAGCCTAGTGGGAACATCTCTTCCAAAGGCCTGTGAAACGCAGTTTCTTTGCAGGCCCGATCTGGCTGAAGTAGGACTTCTGCTCTGGGTGCGCTACTTTGCCCTAGAGCTGAAAGGCACAACGTGCAGGCTTCTTTCCAAAGGGCGAGTTGGGCCCCACAGCATCTTGCTTCCAGCTCTTTGGGAAGCTAAGAAACAACTCGCTCTGCACAGTGCTCTTACAGCCTAGTGGGAACATCTCTTCCAAAGGCCTGTGAAACGCAGTTTCTTTGCAGGCCTGATCTGGCTGAAGTAGGACTTCTGCTCTGGGTGTGCTACTTTGCCCTAGAGCTGAAAGGCACAACGTGCAGGCTTCTTTCCAAAGGGCGAGTTGGGCCCCACAGCATCTTGCTTCCAGCTCTTTGGGAAGCTAAGAAACAACTCGCTCTGCACAGTGCTCTTACAGCCTACGGGGAACATCTCTTCCAAAGGCCTGTGAAACGCAGTTTCTTTGCAGGCCTGATCTGGCTGAAGTAGGACTTCTGCTCTGGGTGTGCTACTTTGCCCTAGAGCTGAAAGGCACAACGTGCAGGCTTCTTTCCAAAGGGCGAGTTGGGCCCCACAGCATCTTGCTTCCAGCTCTTTGGGAAGCTAAGAAACAACTCGCTCTGCACAGTGCTCTTACAGCCTACGGGGAACATCTCTTCCAAAGGCCTGTGAAACGCAGTTTCTTTGCAGGCCTGATCTGGCTGAAGTAGGACTTCTGCTCTGGGTGTGCTACTTTGCCCTAGAGCTGAAAGGCGCAACGTGCAGGCTTCTTTCCAAAGGGCGAGTTGGGCCCCACAGCATCTTGCTTCCAGCTCTTTGGGAAGCTAAGAAACAACTCGCTCTGCACAGTGCTCTTACAGCCTACGGGGAACATCTCTTCCAAAGGCCTGTGAAACACAGTTTCTTTGCAGGCCTGATCTGGCTGAAGTAGGACTTCTGCTCTGGGTGTGCTACTTTGCCCTAGAGCTGAAAGGCACAACGTGCAGGCTTCTTTCCAAAGGGCGAGTTGGGCCCCACAGCATCTTGCTTCCAGCTCTTTGGGAAGCTAAGAAACAACTCGCTCTGCACAGTGCTCCTACAGCCTAGTGGGAACATCTCTTCCAAAGGCCTGTGAAACGCAGTTTCTTTGCAGGCCTGATCTGGCTGAAGTAGGACTTCTGCTCTGGGTGTGCTACTTTGCCCTAGAGCTGAAAGGCGCAACTTGCAGGCTTCTTTCCAAAGGGCGAGTTGGGCCCCACAGCATCTTGCTTCCAGCTCTTTGGGAAGCTAAGAAACAACTCGCTCTGCACAGTGCTCTTACAGCCTAGTGGGAACATCTCTTCCAAAGGCCTGTGAAACGCAGTTTCTTTGCAGGCCCGATCTGGCTGAAGTAGGACTTCTGCTCTGGGTGTGCTACTTTGCCCTAGAGCTGAAAGGCACAACGTGCAGGCTTCTTTCCAAAGGGCGAGTTGGGCCCCACAGCATCTTGCTTCCAGCTCTTTGGGAAGCTAAGAAACAACTCGCTCTGCACAGTGCTCTTACAGCCTAGTGGGAACATCTCTTCCAAAGGCCTGTGAAACGCAGTTTCTTTGCAGGCCCGATCTGGCTGAAGTAGGACTTCTGCTCTGGGTGTGCTACTTTGCCCTAGAGCTGAAAGGCACAACGTGCAGGCTTCTTTCCAAAGGGCGAGTTGGGCCCCACAGCATCTTGCTTCCAGCTCTTTGGGAAGCTAAGAAACAACTCGCTCTGCACAGTGCTCTTACAGCCTACGGGGAACATCTCTGACAAAGGCCTGTGAAACGCAGTTTCTTTGCAGGCCTGATCTGGCTGAAGTAGGACTTCTGCTCTGGGTGTGCTACTTTGCCCTAGAGCTGAAAGGCACAACGTGCAGGCTTCTTTCCAAAGGGCGAGTTGGGCCCCACAGCATCTTGCTTCCAGCTCTTTGGGAAGCTAAGAAACAACTCGCTCTGCACAGTGCTCTTACAGCCTACGGGGAACATCTCTGACAAAGGCCTGTGAAACGCAGTTTCTTTGCAGGCCTGATCTGGCTGAAGTAGGACTTCTGCTCTGGGTGTGCTACTTTGCCCTAGAGCTGAAAGGCACAACGTGCAGGCTTCTTTCCAAAGGGCGAGTTGGGCCCCACAGCATCTTGCTTCCAGCTCTTTGGGAAGCTAAGAAACAACTCGCTCTGCACAGTGCTCTTACAGCCTAGTGGGAACATCTCTTCCAAAGGCCTGTGAAACGCAGTTTCTTTGCAGGCCTGATCTGGCTGAAGTAGGACTTCTGCTCTGGGTGTGCTACTTTGCCCTAGAGCTGAAAGGCACAACGTGCAGGCTTCTTTCCAAAGGGCGAGTTGGGCCCCACAGCATCTTGCTTCCAGCTCTTTGGGAAGCTAAGAAACAACTCGCTATGCACAGTGCTCTTACAGCCTAGTGGGAACATCTCTTCCAAAGGCCTGTGAAACGCAGTTTCTTTGCAGGACTGATCTGGCTGAAGTAGGACTTCTGCTCTGGGTGTGCTACTTTGCCCTAGAGCTGAAAGGCACAACGTGCAGGCTTCTTTCCAAAGGGCGAGTTGGGCCCCACAGCATCTTGCTTCCAGCTCTTTGGGAAGCTAAGAAACAACTCGCTCTGCACAGTGCTCTTACAGCCTAGTGGGAACATCTCTTCCAAAGGCCTGTGAAACGCAGTTTCTTTGCAGGCCCGATCTGGCTGAAGTAGGACTTCTGCTCTGGGTGTGCTACTTTGCCCTAGAGCTGAAAGGCACAACGTGCAGGCTTCTTTCCAAAGGGCGAGTTGGGCCCCACAGCATCTTGCTTCCAGCTCTTTGGGAAGCTAAGAAACAACTCGCTCTGCACAGTGCTCTTACAGCCTACCGGGAACATCTCTTCCAAAGGCCTGTGAAACGCAGTTTCTTTGCAGGCCTGATCTGGCTGAAGTAGGACTTCTGCTCTGGGTGTGCTACTTTGCCCTAGAGCTGAAAGGCACAACGTGCAGGCTTCTTTCCAAAGGGCGAGTTGGGCCCCACAGCATCTTGCTTCCAGCTCTTTGGGAAGCTAAGAAACAACTCGCTCTGCACAGTGCTCTTACAGCCTACGGGGAACATCTCTGACAAAGGCCTGTGAAACGCAGTTTCTTTGCAGGCCTGATCTGGCTGAAGTAGGACTTCTGCTCTGGGTGTGCTACTTTGCCCTAGAGCTGAAAGGCACAACGTGCAGGCTTCTTTCCAAAGGGCGAGTTGGGCCCCACAGCATCTTGCTTCCAGCTCTTTGGGAAGCTAAGAAACAACTCGCTCTGCACAGTGCTCTTACAGCCTAGTGGGAACATCTCTTCCAAAGGCCTGTGAAACGCAGTTTCTTTGCAGGCCTGATCTGGCTGAAGTAGGACTTCTGCTCTGGGTGTGCTACTTTGCCCTAGAGCTGAAAGGCTCAACTTGCAGGCTTCTTTCCAAAGGGCGAGTTGGGCCCCACAGCATCTTGCTTCCAGCTCTTTGGGAAGCTAAGAAACAACTCGCTCTGCACAGTGCTCTTACAGCCTACGGGGAACATCTCTTCCAAAGGCCTGTGAAACGCAGTTTCTTTGCAGGCCCGATCTGGCTGAAGTAGGACTTCTGCTCTGGGTGTGCTACTTTGCCCTAGAGCTGAAAGGCACAACGTGCAGGCTTCTTTCCAAAGGGCGAGTTGGGCCCCACAGCATCTTGCTTCCAGCTCTTTGGGAAGCTAAGAAACAACTCGCTCTGCACAGTGCTCTTACAGCCTAGTGGGAACATCTCTTCCAAAGGCCTGTGAAACGCAGTTTCTTTGCAGGCCCGATCTGGCTGAAGTAGGACTTCTGCTCTGGGTGTGCTACTTTGCCCTAGAGCTGAAAGGCACAACGTGCAGACTTCTTTCCAAAGGGCGAGTTGGGCCCCACAGCATCTTGCTTCCAGCTCTTTGGGAAGCTAAGAAACAACTCGCTCTGCACAGTGCTCTTACAGCCTACGGGGAACATCTCTGACAAAGGCCTGTGAAACGCAGTTTCTTTGCAGGCCTGATCTGGCTGAAGTAGGACTTCTGCTCTGGGTGTGCTACTTTGCCCTAGAGCTGAAAGGCACAACGTGCAGGCTTCTTTCCAAAGGGCGAGTTGGGCCCCACAGCATCTTGCTTCCAGCTCTTTGGGAAGCTAAGAAACAACTCGCTCTGCACAGTGCTCTTACAGCCTAGTGGGAACATCTCTTCCAAAGGCCTGTGAAACGCAGTTTCTTTGCAGGCCTGATCTGGCTGAAGTAGGACTTCTGCTCTGGGTGTGCTACTTTGCCCTAGAGCTGAAAGGCACAACGTGCAGGCTTCTTTCCAAAGGGCGAGTTGGGCCCCACAGCATCTTGCTTCCAGCTCTTTGGGAAGCTAAGAAACAACTCGCTCTGCACAGTGCTCTTACAGCCTAGTGGGAACATCTCTTCCAAAGGCCTGTGAAACGCAGTTTCTTTGCAGGCCTGATCTGGCTGAAGTAGGACTTCTGCTCTGGGTGTGCTACTTTGCCCTAGAGCTGAAAGGCACAACGTGCAGGCTTCTTTCCAAAGGGCGAGTTGGGCCCCACAGCATCTTGCTTCCAGCTCTTTGGGAAGGTAAGAAACAACTCGCTCTGCACAGTGCTCTTACAGCCTACCAGGAACATCTCTTCCAAAGGCCTGTGAAACGCAGTTTCTTTGCAGGCCTGATCTGGCTGAAGTAGGACTTCTGCTCTGGGTGTGCTACTTTGCCCTAGAGCTGAAAGGCACAACGTGCAGGCTTCTTTCCAAAGGGCGAGTTGGGCCCCACAGCATCTTGCTTCCAGCTCTTTGGGAAGCTAAGAAACAACTCGCTCTGCACAGTGCTCTTACAGCCTACCGGGAACATCTCTTCCAAAGGCCTGTGAAACGCAGTTTCTTTGCAGGCCTGATCTGGCTGAAGTAGGACTTCTGCTCTGGGTGTGCTACTTTGCCCTAGAGCTGAAAGGCACAACGTGCAGGCTTCTTTCCAAAGGGCGAGTTGGGCCCCACAGCATCTTGCTTCCAGCTCTTTGGGAAGCTAAGAAACAACTCGCTCTGCACAGTGCTCTTACAGCCTAGTGGGAACATCTCTTCCAAAGGCCTGTGAAACGCAGTTTCTTTGCAGGCCTGATCTGGCTGAAGTAGGACTTCTGCTCTGGGTGTGCTACTTTGCCCTAGAGCTGAAAGGCGCAACTTGCAGGCTTCTTTCCAAAGGGCGAGTTGGGCCCCACAGCATCTTGCTTCCAGCTCTTTGGGAAGCTAAGAAACAACTCGCTCTGCACAGTGCTCTTACAGCCTAGTGGGAACATCTCTTCCAAAGGCCTGTGAAACGCAGTTTCTTTGCAGGCCTGATCTGGCTGAAGTAGGACTTCTGCTCTGGGTGTGCTACTTTGCCCTAGAGCTGAAAGGCATAACGTGCAGGCTTCTTTCAAAAGGGCGAGTTGGGCCCCACAGCATCTTGCTTCCAGCTCTTTGGGAAGCTAAGAAACAACTCGCTCTGCACAGTGCTCTTACAGCCTACCAGGAACATCTCTTCCAAAGGCCTGTGAAACGCAGTTTCTTTGCAGGCCTGATCTGGCTGAAGTAGGACTTCTGCTCTGGGTGTGCTACTTTGCCCTAGAGCTGAAAGGCACAACGTGCAGGCTTCTTTCCAAAGGGCGAGTTGGGCCCCACAGCATCTTGCTTCCAGCTCTTTGGGAAGCTAAGAAACAACTCGCTCTGCACAGTGCTCTTACAGCCTACCGGGAACATCTCTTCCAAAGGCCTGTGAAACGCAGTTTCTTTGCAGGCCTGATCTGGCTGAAGTAGGACTTCTGCTCTGGGTGTGCTACTTTGCCCTAGAGCTGAAAGGCACAACGTGCAGGCTTCTTTCCAAAGGGCGAGTTGGGCCCCACAGCATCTTGCTTCCAGCTCTTTGGGAAGCTAAGAAACAACTCGCTCTGCACAGTGATCTTACAGCCTAGTGGGAACATCTCTTCCAAAGGCCTGTGAAACGCAGTTTCTTTGCAGGCCCGATCTGGCTGAAGTAGGACTTCTGCTCTGGGTGTGCTACTTTGCCCTAGAGCTGAAAGGCACAACGTGCAGGCTTCTTTCCAAAGGGCGAGTTGGGCCCCACAGCATCTTGCTTCCAGCTCTTTGGGAAGCTAAGAAACAACTCGCTCTGCACAGTGCTCTTACAGCCTAGTGGGAACATCTCTTCCAAAGGCCTGTGAAACGCAGTTTCTTTGCAGGCACGATCTGGCTGAAGTAGGACTTCTGCTCTGGGTGTGCTACTTTGCCCTAGAGCTGAAAGGCACAACGTGCAGACTTCTTTCCAAAGGGCGAGTTGGGCCCCACAGCATCTTGCTTCCAGCTCTTTGGGAAGCTAAGAAACAACTCGCTCTGCACAGTGCTCTTACAGCCTACGGGGAACATCTCTGACAAAGGCCTGTGAAACGCAGTTTCTTTGCAGGCCTGATCTGGCTGAAGTAGGACTTCTGCTCTGGGTGTGCTACTTTGCCCTAGAGCTGAAAGGCACAACGTGCAGGCTTCTTTCCAAAGGGCGAGTTGGGCCCCACAGCATCTTGCTTCCAGCTCTTTGGGAAGCTAAGAAACAACTCGCTCTGCACAGTGCTCTTACAGCCTAGTGGGAACATCTCTTCCAAAGGCCTGTGAAACGCAGTTTCTTTGCAGGCCTGATCTGGCTGAAGTAGGACTTCTGCTCTGGGTGTGCTACTTTGCCCTAGAGCTGAAAGGCACAACGTGCAGGCTTCTTTCCAAAGGGCGAGTTGGGCCCCACAGCATCTTGCTTCCAGCTCTTTGGGAAGCTAAGAAACAACTCGCTCTGCACAGTGCTCTTACAGCCTAGTGGGAACATCTCTTCCAAAGGCCTGTGAAACGCAGTTTCTTTGCAGGCCTGATCTGGCTGAAGTAGGACTTCTGCTCTGGGTGTGCTACTTTGCCCTAGAGCTGAAAGGCACAACGTGCAGGCTTCTTTCCAAAGGGCGAGTTGGGCCCCACAGCATCTTGCTTCCAGCTCTTTGGGAAGGTAAGAAACAACTCGCTCTGCACAGTGCTCTTACAGCCTACCAGGAACATCTCTTCCAAAGGCCTGTGAAACGCAGTTTCTTTGCAGGCCTGATCTGGCTGAAGTAGGACTTCTGCTCTGGGTGTGCTACTTTGCCCTAGAGCTGAAAGGCACAACGTGCAGGCTTCTTTCCAAAGGGCGAGTTGGGCCCCACAGCATCTTGCTTCCAGCTCTTTGGGAAGCTAAGAAACAACTCGCTCTGCACAGTGCTCTTACAGCCTACCGGGAACATCTCTTCCAAAGGCCTGTGAAACGCAGTTTCTTTGCAGGCCTGATCTGGCTGAAGTAGGACTTCTGCTCTGGGTGTGCTACTTTGCCCTAGAGCTGAAAGGCACAACGTGCAGGCTTCTTTCCAAAGGGCGAGTTGGGCCCCACAGCATCTTGCTTCCAGCTCTTTGGGAAGCTAAGAAACAACTCGCTCTGCACAGTGCTCTTACAGCCTAGTGGGAACATCTCTTCCAAAGGCCTGTGAAACGCAGTTTCTTTGCAGGCCTGATCTGGCTGAAGTAGGACTTCTGCTCTGGGTGTGCTACTTTGCCCTAGAGCTGAAAGGCGCAACTTGCAGGCTTCTTTCCAAAGGGCGAGTTGGGCCCCACAGCATCTTGCTTCCAGCTCTTTGGGAAGCTAAGAAACAACTCGCTCTGCACAGTGCTCTTACAGCCTAGTGGGAACATCTCTTCCAAAGGCCTGTGAAACGCAGTTTCTTTGCAGGCCTGATCTGGCTGAAGTAGGACTTCTGCTCTGGGTGTGCTACTTTGCCCTAGAGCTGAAAGGCATAACGTGCAGGCTTCTTTCAAAAGGGCGAGTTGGGCCCCACAGCATCTTGCTTCCAGCTCTTTGGGAAGCTAAGAAACAACTCGCTCTGCACAGTGCTCTTACAGCCTACCAGGAACATCTCTTCCAAAGGCCTGTGAAACGCAGTTTCTTTGCAGGCCTGATCTGGCTGAAGTAGGACTTCTGCTCTGGGTGTGCTACTTTGCCCTAGAGCTGAAAGGCACAACGTGCAGGCTTCTTTCCAAAGGGCGAGTTGGGCCCCACAGCATCTTGCTTCCAGCTCTTTGGGAAGCTAAGAAACAACTCGCTCTGCACAGTGCTCTTACAGCCTACCGGGAACATCTCTTCCAAAGGCCTGTGAAACGCAGTTTCTTTGCAGGCCTGATCTGGCTGAAGTAGGACTTCTGCTCTGGGTGTGCTACTTTGCCCTAGAGCTGAAAGGCACAACGTGCAGGCTTCTTTCCAAAGGGCGAGTTGGGCCCCACAGCATCTTGCTTCCAGCTCTTTGGGAAGCTAAGAAACAACTCGCTCTGCACAGTGATCTTACAGCCTAGTGGGAACATCTCTTCCAAAGGCCTGTGAAACGCAGTTTCTTTGCAGGCCTGATCTGGATGAAGTAGGACTTCTGCTCTGGGTGTGCTACTTTGCCCTACAGCTGAAAGGCACAACGTGCAGGCTTCTTTCCAAAGGGCGAGTTGGGCCCCACAGCATCTTGCTTCCAGCTCTTTGGGAAGCTAAGAAACAACTCGCTCTGCACAGTGCTCTTACAGCCTAGTGGGAACATCTCTTCCAAAGTCCTGTGAAACGCAGTTTCTTTGCAGGCCTGATCTGGCTGAAGTAGGTCTTCTGCTCTGGGTGTGCTACTTTGCCCTAGAGCTGAAAGGCACAACGTGCAGGCTTCTTTCCAAAGGGCGAGTTGGGCCCCACAGCATCTTGCTTCCAGCTCTTTGGGAAGCTAAGAAACAACTCGCTCTGCACAGTGCTCTTACAGCCTAGTGGGAACATCTCTTCCAAAGGCCTGTGAAACGCAGTTTCTTTGCAGGCCTGATCTGGCTGAAGTAGGACTTCTGCTCTGGGTGTGCTACTTTGCCCTAGAGCTGAAAGGCACAACGTGCAGGCTTCTTTCCAAAGGGCGAGTTGGGCCCAACAGCATCTTGCTTCCAGCTCTTTGGGAAGCTAAGAAACAACTCGCTCTGCACAGTGCTCTTACAGCCTAGTGGGAACATCTCTTCCAAAGGCCTGTGAAACGCAGTTTCTTTGCAGGCCTGATCTGGCTGAAGTAGGACTTCTGCTCTGGGTGTGCTACTTTGCCCTAGAGCTGAAAGGCACAACGTGCAGGCTTCTTTCCAAAGGGCGAGTTGGGCCCCACAGCATCTTGCTTCCAGCTCTTTGGGAAGCTAAGAAACAACTCGCTCTGCACAGTGCTCTTACAGCCTAGTGGGAACATCTCTTCCAAAGGCCTGTGAAACGCAGTTTCTTTGCAGGCCCGATCTGGCTGAAGTAGAACTTCTGCTCTGGGTGTGCTACTTTGCCCTAGAGCTGAAAGGCACAACGTGCTGGCTTCTTTCCAAAGGGCGAGTTGGGCCCCACAGCATCTTGCTTCCAGCTCTTTGGGAAGCTAAGAAACAACTCGCTCTGCACAGTGCTCTTACAGCCTAGTGGGAACATCTCTTCCAAAGGCCTGTGAAACGCAGTTTCTTTGCAGGCCTGATCTGGCTGAAGTAGGACTTCTGCTCTGGATGTGCTACTTTGCCCTAGAGCTGAAAGGCACAACGTGCAGGCTTCTTTCCAAAGGGCGAGTTGGGCCCCACAGCATCTTGCTTCCAGCTCTTTGGGAAGCTAAGAAACAACTCGCTCTGCACAGTGCTCTTACAGCCTAGTGGGAACATCTCTTCCAAAGGCCTGTGAAACGCAGTTTCTCTGCAGGCCTGATCTGGCTGAAGTAGGACTTCTGCTCTGGGTGTGCTACTTTGCCCTAGAGCTGAAAGGCACAACGTGCAGGCTTCTTTCCAAAGGGCGAGTTGGGCCCCACAGCATCTTGCTTCCAGCTCTTTGGGAAGCTAAGAAACAACTCGCTCTGCACAGTGCTCTTACAGCCTAGTGGGAACATCTCTTCCAAAGGCCTGTGAAACGCAGTTTCTTTGCAGGCCCGATCTGGCTGAAGTAGGACTTCTGCTCTGGGTGTGCTACTTTGCCCTAGAGCTGAAAGGCACAACGTGCAGGCTTCTTTCCAAAGGGCGAGTTGGGCCCCACAGCATCTTGCTTCCAGCTCTTTGGGAAGCTAAGAAACAACTCGCTCTGCACAGTGCTCTTACAGCCTACCGGGAACATCTCTGACAAAGGCCTGTGAAACGCAGTTTCTTTGCAGGCCCGATCTGGCTGAAGTAGGACTTCTGCTCTGGGTGTGCTACTTTGCCCTAGAGCTGAAAGGCACAACGAGCAGGCTTCTTTCCAAAGGGCGAGTTGGGCCCCACAGCATCTTGCTTCCAGCTCTTTGGGAAGCTAAGAAACAACTCGCTCTGCACAGTGCTCTTACAGCCTAGTGGGAACATCTCTTCCAAAGGCCTGTGAAACGCAGTTTCTTTGCAGGCCTGATCTGGCTGAAGTAGGACTTCTGCTCTGGGTGTGCTACTTTGCCCTAGAGCTGAAAGGCGCAACGTGCAGGCTTCTTTCCAAAGGGCGAGTTGGGCCCCACAGCATCTTGCTTCCAGCTCTTTGGGAAGCTAAGAAACAACTCGCTCTGCACAGTGCTCTTACAGCCTAGTGGGAACATCTCTTCCAAAGGCCTGTGAAACGCAGTTTCTTTGCAGGCCTGATCTGGCTGAAGTAGGACTTCTGCTCTGGGTGTGCTACTTTGCCCTAGAGCTGAAAGGCACAACGTGCAGGCTTCTTTCCAAAGGGCGAGTTGGGCCCCACAGCATCTTGCTTCCAGCTCTTTGGGAAGCTAAGAAACAACTCGCTCTGCACAGTGCTCTTACAGCCTACGGGGAAGATCTCTGACAAAGGCCTGTGAAACGCAGTTTCTTTGCAGGCCTGATCTGGCTGAAGTAGGACTTCTGCTCTGGGTGTGCTACTTTGCCCTAGAGCTGAAAGGCACAACGTGCAGGCTTCTTTCCAAAGGGCGAGTTGGGCCCCACAGCATCTTGCTTCCAGCTCTTTGGGAAGCTAAGAAACAACTCGCTCTGCACAGTGCTCTTACAGCCTAGTGGGAACATCTCTTCCAAAGGCCTGTGAAACGCAGTTTCTTTGCAGGCCTGATCTGGCTGAAGTAGGACTTCTGCTCTGGGTGTGCTACTTTGCCCTAGAGCTGAAAGGCGCAACTTGCAGGCTTCTTTCCAAAGGGCGAGTTGGGCCCCACAGCATCTTGCTTCCAGCTCTTTGGGAAGCTAAGAAACAACTCGCTCTGCACAGTGCTCTTACAGCCTAGTGGGAACATCTCTTCCAAAGACCTGTGAAACGCAGTTTCTTTGCAGGCCCGATCTGGCTGAAGTAGGACTTCTGCTCTGGGTGTGCTACTTTGCCCTAGAGCTGAAAGGCACAACGTGCAGGCTTCTTTCCAAAGGGCGAGTTGGGCCCCACAGCATCTTGCTTCCAGCTCTTTGGGAAGCTAAGAAACAACTCGCTCTGCACAGTGCTCTTACAGCCTACCGGGAACATCTCTGACAAAGGCCTGTGAAACGCAGTTTCTTTGCAGGCCTGATCTGGCTGAAGTAGGACTTCTGCTCTGGGTGTGCTACTTTGCCCTAGAGCTGAAAGGCACAACGTGCAGGCTTCTTTCCAAAGGGCGAGTTGGGCCCCACAGCATCTTGCTTCCAGCTCTTTGGGAAGCTAAGAAACAACTCGCTCTGCACAGTGCTCTTACAGCCTAGTGGGAACATCTCTTCCAAAGGCCTGTGAAACGCAGTTTCTTTGCAGGCCTGATCTGGCTGAAGTAGGACTTCTGCTCTGGGTGTGCTACTTTGCCCTAGAGCTGAAAGGAGCAACGTGCAGGCTTCTTTCCAAAGGGCGAGTTGGGCCCCACAGCATCTTGCTTCCAGCTCTTTGGGAAGCTAAGAAACAACTCGCTCTGCACAGTGCTCTTACAGCCTAGTGGGAACATCTCTTCCAAAGGCCTGTGAAACGCAGTTTCTTTGCAGGACTGATCTGGCTGAAGTAGGACTTCTGCTCTGGGTGTGCTACTTTGCCCTAGAGCTGAAAGGCGCAACTTGCAGGCTTCTTTCCAAAGGGCGAGTTGGGCCCCACAGCATCTTGCTTCCAGCTCTTTGGGAAGCTAAGAAACAACTCGCTCTGCACAGTGCTCTTACAGCCTAGTGGGAACATCTCTTCCAAAGGCCTGTGAAACGCAGTTTCTTTGCAGGCCTGATCTGGCTGAAGTAGGACTTCTGCTCTGGGTGTGCTACTTTGCCCTAGAGCTGAAAGGCACAACGTGCAGGCTTCTTTCCAAAGGGCGAGTTGGGCCCCACAGCATCTTGCTTCCAGCTCTTTGGGAAGCTAAGAAACAACTCGCTCTGCACAGTGCTCTTACAGCCTAGTGGGAACATCTCTTCCAAAGGCCTGTGAAACGCAGTTTCTTTGCAGGCCCGATCTGGCTGAAGTAGGACTTCTGCTCTGGGTGTGCTACTTTGCCCTAGAGCTGAAAGGCACAACGTGCAGGCTTCTTTCCAAAGGGCGAGTTGGGCCCCACAGCATCTTGCTTCCAGCTCTTTGGGAAGCTAAGAAACAACTCGCTCTGCACAGTGCTCTTACAGCCTACCGGGAACATCTCTGACACAGGCCTGTGAAACGCAGTTTCTTTGCAGGCCTGATCTGGCTGAAGTAGGACTTCTGCTCTGGGTGTGCTACTTTTCCCTAGAGCTGAAAGGCGCAACGTGCAGGCTTCTTTCCAAAGGGCGAGTTGGGCCCCACAGCATCTTGCTTCCAGCTCTTTGGGAAGCTAAGAAACAACTCGCTCTGCACAGTGCTCTTACAGCCTAGTGGGAACATCTCTTCCAAAGGCCTGTGAAACGCAGTTTCTTTGCAGGACTGATCTGGCTGAAGTAGGACTTCTGCTCTGGGTGTGCTACTTTGCCCTAGAGCTGAAAGGCGCAACTTGCAGGCTTCTTTCCAAAGGGCGAGTTGGGCCCCACAGCATCTTGCTTCCAGCTCTTTGGGAAGCTAAGAAACAACTCGCTCTGCACAGTGCTCTTACAGCCTAGTGGGAACATCTCTTCCAAAGGCCTGTGAAATGCAGTTTCTTTGCAGGCCCGATCTGGCTGAAGTAGGACTTCTGCTCTGGGTGTGCTACTTTGCCCTAGAGCTGAAAGGCACAACGTGCAGGCTTCTTTCCAAAGGGCGAGTTGGGCCCCACAGCATCTTGCTTCCAGCTCTTTGGGAAGCTAAGAAACAACTCGCTCTGCACAGTGCTCTTACAGCCTACCGGGAACATCTCTTCCAAAGGCCTGTGAAACGCAGTTTCTTTGCAGGCCTGATCTGGCTGAAGTAGGACTTCTGCTCTGGGTGTGCTACTTTGCCCTAGAGCTGAAAGGCACAACGTGCAGGCTTCTTTCCAAAGGGCGAGTTGGGCCCCACAGCATCTTGCTTCCAGCTCTTTGGGAAGCTAAGAAACAACTCGCTCTGCACAGTGCTCTTACAGCCTACGGGGAAGATCTCTGACAAAGGCCTGTGAAACGCAGTTTCTTTGCAGGCCTGATCTGGCTGAAGTAGGACTTCTGCTCTGGGTGTGCTACTTTGCCCTAGAGCTGAAAGGCACAACGTGCAGGCTTCTTTCCAAAGGGCGAGTTGGGCCCCACAGCATCTTGCTTCCAGCTCTTTGGGAAGCTAAGAAACAACTCGCTCTGCACAGTGCTCTTACAGCCTAGTGGGAACATCTCTTCCAAAGGCCTGTGAAACGCAGTTTCTTTGCAGGCCTGATCTGGCTGAAGTAGGACTTCTGCTCTGGGTGTGCTACTTTGCCCTAGAGCTGAAAGGCGCAACTTGCAGGCTTCTTTCCAAAGGGCGAGTTGGGCCCCACAGCATCTTGCTTCCAGCTCTTTGGGAAGCTAAGAAACAACTCGCTCTGCACAGTGCTCTTACAGCCTAGTGGGAACATCTCTTCCAAAGACCTGTGAAACGCAGTTTCTTTGCAGGCCCGATCTGGCTGAAGTAGGACTTCTGCTCTGGGTGTGCTACTTTGCCCTAGAGCTGAAAGGCGCAACGTGCAGGCTTCTTTCCAAAGGGCGAGTTGGGCCCCACAGCATCTTGCTTCCAGCTCTTTGGGAAGCTAAGAAACAACTCGCTCTGCACAGTGCTCTTACAGCCTAGTGGGAACATCTCTTCCAAAGGCCTGTGAAACGCAGTTTCTTTGCAGGCCCGATCTGGCTGAAGTAGGACTTCTGCTCTGGGTGTGCTACTTTGCCCTAGAGCTGAAAGGCACAACGTGCAGGCTTCTTTCCAAAGGGCGAGTTGGGCCCCACAGCATCTTGCTTCCAGCTCTTTGGGAAGCTAAGAAACAACTCGCTCTGCACAGTGCTCTTACAGCCTAGTGGGAACATCTCTTCCAAAGGCCTGTGAAACGCAGTTTCTTTGCAGGCCCGATCTGGCTGAAGTAGGACTTCTGCTCTGGGTGTGCTACTTTGCCCTAGAGCTGAAAGGCACAACGTGCAGGCTTCTTTCCAAAGGGCGAGTTGGGCCCCACAGCATCTTGCTTCCAGCTCTTTGGGAAGCTAAGAAACAACTCGCTCTGCACAGTGCTCTTACAGCCTACCGGGAACATCTCTTCCAAAGGCCTGTGAAACGCAGTTTGTTTGCAGGCCTGATCTGGCTGAAGTAGGACTTCTGCTCTGGGTGTGCTACTTTGCCCTAGAGCTGAAAGGCACAACGTGCAGGCTTCTTTCCAAAGGGCGAGTTGGGCCCCACAGCATCTTGCTTCCAGCTCTTTGGGAAGCTAAGAAACAACTCGCTCTGCACAGTGCTCTTACAGCCTACGGGGAACATCTCTGACAAAGGCCTGTGAAACGCAGTTTCTTTGCAGGCCTGATCTGGCTGAAGTAGGACTTCTGCTCTGGGTGTGCTACTTTGCCCTAGAGCTGAAAGGCACAACGTGCAGGCTTCTTTCCAAAGGGCGAGTTGGGCCCAACAGCATCTTGCTTCCAGCTCTTTGGGAAGCTAAGAAACAACTCGCTCTGCACAGTGCTCTTACAGCCTACGGGGAACATCTCTTCCAAAGGCCTGTGAAACGCAGTTTCTTTGCAGGCCTGATCTGGCTGAAGTAGGACTTCTGCTCTGGGTGTGCTACTTTGCCCTAGAGCTGAAAGGCACAACGTGCAGGCTTCTTTCCAAAGGGCGAGTTGGGCCCCACAGCATCTTGCTTCCAGCTCTTTGGGAAGCTAAGAAACAACTCGCTCTGCACAGTGCTCTTACAGCCTAGTGGGAACATCTCTTCCAAAGGCCTGTGAAACGCAGTTTCTTTGCAGGCCTGATCTGGCTGAAGTAGGACTTCTGCTCTGGGTGTGCTAATTTGCCCTAGAGCTGAAAGGCACAACGTGCAGGCTTCTTTCCAAAGGGCGAGTTGGGCCCCACAGCATCTTGCTTCCAGCTCTTTGGGAAGCTAAGAAACAACTCGCTCTGCACAGTGCTCTTACAGCCTACCGGGAACATCTCTTCCAAAGGCCTGTGAAACGCAGTTTCTTTGCAGGCCTGATCTGGCTGAAGTAGGACTTCTGCTCTGGGTGTGCTACTTTGCCCTAGAGCTGAAAGGCACAACGTGCAGGCTTCTTTCCAAAGGGCGAGTTGGGCCCCACAGCATCTTGCTTCCAGCTCTTTGGGAAGCTAAGAAACAACTCGCTCTGCACAGTGCTCTTACAGCCTACGGGGAACATCTCTGACAAAGGCCTGTGAAACGCAGTTTCTTTGCAGGCCTGATCTGGCTGAAGTAGGACTTCTGCTCTGGGTGTGCTACTTTGCCCTAGAGCTGAAAGGCACAACGTGCAGGCTTCTTTCCAAAGGGCGAGTTGGGCCCAACAGCATCTTGCTTTCAGCTCTTTGGGAAGCTAAGAAACAACTCGCTCTGCACAGTGCTCTTACAGCCTACGGGGAACATCTCTTCCAAAGGCCTGTGAAACGCAGTTTCTTTGCAGGCCTGATCTGGCTGAAGTAGGACTTCTGCTCTGGGTGTGCTACTTTGCCCTAGAGCTGAAAGGCACAACGTGCAGGCTTCTTTCCAAAGGGCGAGTTGGGCCCCACAGCATCTTGCTTCCAGCTCTTTGGGAAGCTAAGAAACAACTCGCTCTGCACAGTGCTCTTACAGCCTAGTGGGAACATCTCTTCCAAAGGCCTGTGAAACGCAGTTTCTTTGCAGGCCCGATCTGGCTGAAGTAGGACTTCTGCTCTGGGTGTGCTAATTTGCCCTAGAGCTGAAAGGCACAACGTGCAGTCTTCTTTCCAAAGGGCGAGTTGGGCCCCACAGCATCTTGCTTCCAGCTCTTTGGGAAGCTAAGAAACAACTCGCTCTGCACAGTGCTCTTACAGCCTACCGGGAACATCTCTTCCAAAGGCCTGTGAAACGCAGTTTCTTTGCAGGCCTGATCTGGCTGAAGTAGGACTTCTGCTCTGGGTGTGCTACTTTGCCCTAGAGCTGAAAGGCACAACGTGCAGCCTTCTTTCCAAAGGGCGAGTTGGGCCCCACAGCATCTTGCTTCCAGCTATTTGGGAAGCTAAGAAACAACTCGCTCTGCACAGTGCTCTTACAGCCTAGTGGGAACATCTCTTCCAAAGGCCTGTGAAACGCAGTTTCTTGGCAGGCCTGATCTGGCTGAAGTAGGACTTCTGCTCTGGGTCTGCTACTTTGCCCTACAGGTGAAAGGCACAACGTGCAGGCTCCTTTCCAAAGGGCGAGTTGGGCCCCACAGCATCTTGCTTCCAGCTCTTTGGGAAGCTAAGAAACAACTCGCTCTGCACAGTGCTCTTACAGCCTACCGGGAACATGTCTTCCAAAGGCCTGTGAAACGCAGTTTCTTTGCAGGCCTGATCTGGCTGAAGTAGGACTTCTGCTCTGGGTGTGCTACTTTGCCCTAGAGCTGAAAGGCACAACGTGCAGGCTTCTTTCCAAAGGGCGAGTTGGGCCCCACAGCATCTTGCTTCCAGCTCTTTGGGAAGCTAAGAAACAACTCACTCTGCACAGTGCTCTTACAGCCTAGTGGGAACATCTCTTCCAAAGGCCTGTGAAACGCAGTTTCTTCGCAGGCCCGATCTGGCTGAAGTAGGACTTCTGCTCTGGGTGTGCTACTTTGCCCTAGAGCTGAAAGGCACAACGTGCAGGCTTCTTTCCAAAGGGCGAGTTGGGCCCCACAGCATCTTGCTTCCAGCTCTTTGGGAAGCTAAGAAACAACTCGCTCTGCACAGTGCTCTTACAGCCTAGTGGGAACATCTCTTCCAAAGGCCTGTGAAACGCAGTTTCTTTGCAGGCCCGATCTGGCTGAAGTAGGACTTCTGCTCTGGGTGTGCTACTTTGCCCTAGAGCTGAAAGGCGCAACGTGCAGGCTTCTTTCCAAAGGGCGAGTTGGGCCCCACAGCATCTTGCTTCCAGCTCTTTGGGAAGCTAAGAAACAACTCGCTCTGCACAGTGCTCTTACAGCCTACGGGGAACATCTCTGACAAAGGCCTGTGAAACGCAGTTTCTTTGCAGGCCTGATCTGGCTGAAGTAGGACTTCTGCTCTGGGTGTGCTACTTTGCCCTAGAGCTGAAAGGCACAACGTGCAGGCTTCTTTCCAAAGGGCGAGTTGGGCCCCACAGCATCTTGCTTCCAGCTCTTTGGGAAGCTAAGAAACAACTCGCTCTGCACAGTGCTCTTACAGCCTAGTGGGAACATCTCTTCC